>NC_045572.1:1256923-1885384 GCF_009819795.1 Aythya fuligula | reverse complement strand
CACAAGCTACAATTTTTATAGATATCATATAAAAATATTAACTGGAAAGGTGTTTCTGTGCTTGTGTCTCACTTTAGGAATTAAATGAGAAGTTTTTGTATGTGTGTGTTTTGGGTAAATTAAAGTTAAGCTTCTCAAAGCAAAATGATTGAATCTGTAGCTAGGCTTATAGCACATCAGAAAATTCTAAAGAAAAATAGTGATGTCAAAAAAAAGAAAACTTCTATCTCATCAGATAGAGATTTCAATACGCTAGTATCACAAAGCATGTGTCTGGGAAGATCAATATATCTAATGATTTTCATAATGGTTGAATTAAAGTTATATTAATGCTTCTTCATTTCTTATTTCCCCTTTTCTCATTTTGGTGAAGGATATGAATTTTATGTAAGTTGAAATGAGAAAATCTTATCCATCTTATCATACTGTCCTTTTTATTTTTCCTATGACAGAAGTAAACTTTTTTAATATCTGTTTTTTTTTCTGAACTAATTTACCATTCTGAAATGAATCATTCAAGGGGGTTTGCTGGTGTGTAAGCAAAGCTTTTAGTTCATGTCTGTTATTCAACATCTTTTAAAGGTCATGAACTTTCTTTTACATATTCAACAGATATACTTTCCATTGTAAATCTTGAATTTAAAAGAAAAACATGCTAATGTGGAAGTAGCAAGTACAAATCTTCTAAAAAAGGAAGAAAGGCTTTTAATTTTTATAAATGAAACAATATATCTCTCATGGATATAATAAGCTGATTTACCTGTGAAGTTTTTCACAAGATTTAATTGAGTTCTGTTTACATAGCAATTGATTTTTTTTATGAAAGACAACACTTGCATTTAAAAATGCCACTTTTTCCCCTGGGTTTTAATTAAGTTTCATCTAGACAGTTCCTTTATTTTTATATTTTCTTCCATGTATTCCTTAGTTTATAACAGGCTTTCTTCTTCCAGCTGCAGAAGCCTATGATCAGGCTTCACTCTTTACCTAATTCTTATCTTGGACATCCCTATTCATCTGTAAATAACATTAACCTTCTCTCATAGTATCACCAAATTCTGGTTCTTTATGCACATAGATGAAACCTGGCCCCTAAATATGCTCTAGTTGGTTCAGAGAACTGCAGCCTTCATTATTCTGGCCCTCACAATCACTGTCATTCTGTGGGTTGTATTGCCTCCTACCTTCTCTTCTTGGCTTGTTGCTTTGAGCGGCCTCTTTAGTCCCTTGGTGTACCTAATTCAGTAAATTATTTCTGTTGCTTCTCTAATTCAGTCCTCAGCTGCAGGCTTGATAGGGTACATTAGCTCAATATCAACCTTAGCTTTTGTGTCATATCATGCCTTAATTTCATTCCTCAACTACCATCTTCTCCCACAATGACTGCATTAGTTGGTTCTGCCTTTCCTCTGTTGCATGAGAAACACTCCAGCAAACCTGGAATTCTTTGTTTATCCTCTTTCAAATCCCACTTTACAGCTCTTCTTCATGATCCTACAAAACCAAGCTTTTGTGGTAAAACAGTTCTGTTTTTCCCTATTCTCTTAATGGTTCCATGTACAGTGATGCCAGCTACTAAAATCTGTGCAGTTAACAAAGCTTTCTTGTTCCATTACTGGTGTTATTCATTTGCTGGAGTTTTTTGTAACTATTCTTTCTTTTTTCCTTTTTCTATGTTTTTAGACTGAAGGGCTTTGGGGCATAGTGCAAAGGAGGTCCAAATATTTGTATGTTCAGTGTATGCCAAATATTTGCTGCTATGGATGTGTCATTGTAACTGTTACACACAGAATATTTGACCAGTTCATTCAAGTTACATAGATTTATGTGGCTGTGGAAAAACATGATAGAAATAAAATACTCATATATGGGGCAGGCAAGTGGATTGAAAGAGGAAACAAAACCACCTTGTGTGTGTGTTTGTATATCATGAGCTGGGAACAGTGCCTTTAGGAGGCTTTAGCACTTTGTACTGTACAGCATCAAAATTCTTTGATACGGACTAGTTAGAATATCATCTGTCATTTGTGGTTGCCACATTTTGATGACAGAACTGTTGCTGAGTTATGTTCTCTCTGAATATCAGCTTTTTATGTAGAAACTTAGGACTATATATTTTTGAAGATTTATAAAAGCTTTCAGGGTGTTCTCTATTGATTTGATATGTCATTATGTCATATATGACATAATCACTGGGATATGAATGCCTTGTCTTGGTTGGGACATCTATATACTCTTGGAACACAAATAACTTTGCCATTAGTGTATGCTTTACAAAACTCTTAATGACCGTCTGAATATCCACAGACATATCCCAGAGCTGTAGTAGCAGTCTGCAGTGTGATGAAAACATTTTAACAATTCTGCTGAGTGAGGACTTTCTTCCCTAGAACGCAGCTGGAATGGGTTAATGTGTATGAGTGCACATATATATATAAATATGTGTGAATGTCTTTATAGTTCAGTTTCTGAGCAGTTTTATCCTGAATAATAACCCTTATGGTATTGTATATAACCCAAATAGTATTTTTTATGTAACCCAAATGGTATTTTGCTTGCTGTTTAGTTGCTTTGATGGCAGTCTAACTTTACAATACAAGGGTCATCTTTTGGTTCTGTGCTGAATAGCTAATGCAGTCTCTGTTCATAACACAAAACTTTTTGCTCAGAGAGCATTGCATTGTGCTTTGGTATCACATCCTTACTGGTAATTACATGTTTCTCCATGAAATGTCTTTTTGAGTTTCATGTATCTGCCCCAAGAGGAAATTACAAATCACCTAAATCAAAGTGGTAAAAGCCACTGTGTTGGGTCATGAATGAGGAAGGGCTTATGTGCTCTACTTTGTCTAGTGACAGATGGTGATAAATGGTCACTCAAATTCTTAACTACAGGGGTGGCATACTTTTCTGTAATTTTTAACTCATCTCCTTCCTTTCTGGAAGGAGGAGGCCACATTGATTGCTCTTTCCTCAGTACTACGTGCAATTCTGCCATGCCTCAGGCCTTCTACAGGCACATGCGGTCTGCTGGCTGAACTAGTGTTGAGTGACTGAATCCTTAGTTTCACTGGTCTTGACAGAAAAAAAAATAATCTAAAAATGTTAACTGAAATACACTTGACCTCAGCAAATTAAAGGGCTGATTTAGGCTGAGACTCATAGTGATCTGTATAAAAGCTATTTGGTAACAAGAAAAAGATACAGGTAAAAATTGAATTCTTACATATTTAACATCAGCCACTCTCATTAAATGGAAGGAACTAACAAAAAGCTGTTATGTCAATGACCACTGAAAAAAAAAAAAATATTCGTTGAACAGTCTGGCAGCAGCTGAAATGCACTTCCATGTGAAAGATGATTGAAACTTATTCAGGGAATGGAGACACAAAGTGGAAAAGGAATAAGTTCTCTTTTTTTTCTTGTGATGATTCCAACTCTTTTTTTTTTTTTTTTTTTTTTTTAAGAATAAGATAATCTTAAAAATGCTTTAAAAGATTTAGTCTCCAACCATGAAAGTTACATGAGTGAGCCATTTGACTACAAAATAAGACAACACAGAGGGTTATGAGGATTATAATCAGTTATATTTAGGCAACTGATGAATCCAGCATCTTCAAGATGTCTACTCCTTCAAGTATGATTTTAACAAACCAATTACAAGAAAACTGTGGAGTTGAGTGCAGCAGTTTTATTGGAAAAAGTCCACAGGTGTGTGCAATTCCTTTATTAAAAGGTTTTCAAATATATTGGACAAGGAGCAATTGATGTTCAGGTTATTCCTTTTTTGTACATTTTTATTTCAAAACTATACAAACATTGGAAAACTTCCTTTTTCTTTTCTTTTCTTTTCTTTTCTTTTCTTTTCTTTTCTTTTCTTTTCTTTTCTTTTCTTTTCTTTTCTTTTCTTTTCTTTTCTTTTCTTTTCTTTTCTTTTCTTTTCTTTTCTTTTCTTTTCTTTTCTTTTCTTTTCTTTTCTCCATTTTAGCTATTAGTAATTCTGTAATGATAATTAAATATCTCCCATTTCAATCTGCAAACCCACATTTCTGGAGGTGACATTTTACATCTTTGACAATAATTAAAAAAGAAGTCAGTCATATTTACATGTGCTTAAGGTTGCATAATTGAGCATCATAGAGGTTCTGAAAACCAGTGGGTAAGTGGGTTTCAAGATTCAGCCAGGTGGGCTGAATTTTTTAAATACACATAAACTGCATAAATATGACTTAGTAGCCAAGACACTCTTTGTTCTCTTTTATTTTCAAGGCTATCTATAAACTGTGTGCTAGCTATGGTGTTAGGGTTTGTTTAGTAAAGGTACTCACTGAGTGAAAAGCATCACTAGCAACAACTATTGCTGATCGATGACATGAATGGGCAGAGAGTTGTATGTAATACAAAACCTAGTATTTCAAAATGAACTTGAAGTCCTTATGTAAAAATGTCTACAATAAAAGCTATTTCCTGACTGGATTAAAGAGGGGAAAAAAAAACAACCTTGTGTGAGGAAAATAGAGTTCAAAGAGTTCAACATGGGAAAAAACAATGGAAACACATGGATTAAATTTAGAAGCTGATCTTGCGATTTATAATTACTGGAAATTCAGTTGAAATATAGAAATGTTATCAATGGAAAATGAAGGCTACAACTGCAGCAGACGTATACTATGAGCTATTATATTGGCCATACAGATTTGTCTACATTTTATTTATTTGAATCCTTAAGGCTTCTCTAATGTCTTACATGAAAGTGCTGTCTGCTTGGGTCTTCCATGCATGAGGGAAAGGGGAAATTTTTCAAGGAAAAATGTTTTTAATCCACATTTAAATTACAATAGCACAGCCAGAGACACAAAATAAAAGACAATACTTTATGGTACCTTTGTTTCATTTATTTTGGCCCCCAGAAGATGCATGCACTAGACTTTATGTACTACAAGGTATTGAAATATTTACAGCATTGTACATGTGCTCTTAAAGGGATGGCAAAGGGAAAGGTCTATTTTTATTTTGGTGGGAGTAGAAGTTACTTTCCTAGCTTAATAATACCTATTCAAAGTGAGAGATGACTCTTCCAAAAAGAAAAGCCCACAGAGAATAAAGCTATAGCATAATTATAGCCAATGTTAACAAACTGTACAGTACTTTACCTGGGAATTCTCTCTGTCGCTTCTGTTTGAAATGGCAGTGCCAACTTAAGTGATGTTGCCATGCTCCCCTTGCCCTTTCTGCTCTGTTTCTCTATTCCATCAGGTATAGCTGTATATTACCTATTTATAAGATTTTTATTTCAAATTATTTCAACATGTTGAACAGACATTTAATTCACAACAACCTGATGGTAATTTTTGGACAAATGATATGACTGGTATTTACTGGGTAATGGCACTAAAGAATTCAGACCACTATAAAGCGCATCATAAATACTTCAAGTGGACTTAGGAAACCATCTCTCTAAGAAATTCAGTGAGTAAGGCTCATATCACTGATTTCCTTTTGCATTTAAAGGTAAAGATATGATACCCAATACACCAGGTTAAACAAACAGAAGGCAGTTGGGAAGAAGATGCGGGCATAGGAGTCCATTTTGGCAATGCGGATATGTATTCTTCCATGCCTCCATGCTCCTGTTCGACAATCCTCAAAGCAGCAAAAAAAACTAGCACAGTCCTTGCCATCAAGACACTCATACCCATATTCTTCATCCCTTTCTTGGAGGTGTGTAGCATTGTTCATTTGAATAGTAGCTGATCGAGGTCGGATGTCAATTGTAGGTGCCTAAGGTGAAGTGGCAAAAAAGAAAAAGATGGCAGGAGGGAGACACTCTGTTATTATCACCAGACCAACAGGGAGACAGACTAATGGGCAACATGTGAATGATGGTTCTGTGTGGGATACATGGCAAATTGCTAAGAAGTTCTAATGGTAATATTACCTTGAACTTGTTAAAATCAGTTGTGTCATACACTTTAATTTTACAGGAAAGCAGCACAAATCAATATCAAGTTAACAGTTGTGGACGATTAACTTTAATGCTGAAGTACTCAATAGAGGTTGAAGTAAACATTCAGGAACGTAATTGATGGTATTTTGAATGGATTTTGTTTTAGACTTTACATAGTTGCTTGGTACATGAAGGCAATTTGGGTGTTGCATGTGGACAGCACTGAAATAATCAATTGGAAATGCAGGATTATTTTTAATATAGGGATGGTTCATGTTTAGACATGGGCAAATATATATATGGAAAAAAAAAAGGCAAAAAGTGAGTCTTTTGAATAAGGTTAGGAGAATCTTGAAAAGACTCTACAACAGTTTGAATACATGCAGTTCACCATCTACTAATGTTCACCAACTAGAAGATTCAGTGTGTTCCAGATATTGTGTGGTAAGTATACATATACATATATTTGGAATGAATTGAGCAAATTAAACATTTAAAGTATGATTAAGCAGTTGGTGAACATTAGTATGAAAAGTCTTATAATTTCTTGGTGATAGATACTAGGGTAAAATTACAATAATTTGATTCCATGAGTATGTAAATTTCTTGGCTTTCATTTGATATGTTGGGTTGTGTTTTTTTGTTTTGTTTTGTGTTTTTTTTTTTTTTTTTTGAGAAAATCTCTGCATTTCTGAATGAAGATAAGATTTAGATGTAGAACATAGATATATTTGCTTATTTGCTGAGAATGTGTTGATCCAGTGACAGCATTAATAAACATATGCATCTTAAACCCTTTCAAAACTCTGACTTTTAAAAAATTATTTATTTATTTATTTATTTTCTTAAGAAACAGCATTTGATGATGACAATGAATTTTGTTCAGGTCAATATCAGACCAGATTTGGTTTTATAATTTGAAGCTAAATAGCAAAGGTTAAACAGAATGATCAGAGCTGAGTTCTAAAAGGGTGTAGTGCAGGTTTCTGGTGTAGCTGGTGGCATTGGATCCCATGGGCAATTGAGTAAGAGACAAGCAGAAATGTTTTCAACACATTAAACTCTCTTAATTCATGCGATCCAATAATGTTGGTCACTCTTGAACTTAGGGTAAGTTCAAAACTATAGTGAATCAGTATTTGGGCTGCTGAATCAACTCTACATATTATTTAGAAATACGTAATCATTCTACTTAATTAGGAAGTTGCCTTGGGTAGAATGGATGTCTAATTAAAAACAAACAAACAAACAATAGCACTCTCATGTAAGCTATAATAGTTAAATTCAGCAGTTGCATGCAGTGAATTTCCATTCCAAAAAACTTTATACCTTGAAGGAAAACATCCGAAGAAGCTTTCATTTTGTAGACAGAAAAGAGAATCAGAGGATTTTGTTTTAAATTAAAGAAAGAAAGAAAAGAAAGAAAGAGAAAAAAATAATATAAATTAAAAATATGTTTCTAAAACATAGTCAAAAAGAACTAAATTTATAGAAAGGTTGGGGTAATAGCCATTTCAACAGGTATCTATGATATAAAACCACATATTTTTGTCTTGTAACTGGCTTGTAGCTACATCTGGGCCAAAGACAGAACATCAAACTTCATTTGATCTTTTCATATTCCCGGTAGATTTCATTCTTTTATGTTGGACTGTTTTAAAAGAGGAAACTGATCACAATTTATGAATGCAAGTTTTAGAAAAAAATCTCTTTACCTGGGTGCTGAAGACTGTACTCTTAAGATTTCTAGACTCTGGATTTAGGATTTGGGCATCTGTTATATTTCTGTTTGTCCCTGGATGGTCACCGATAAGTAATGTAAAGAACAATCTCTATCTCAACTCATTTTGAGTTAATCTTTGCTCTTTTGCATATGGAAAACATAGGTGCACACAAAGAACCTGAGTCAGGCCAGAATGTGTCACCCTCCAGAAGTGTTTATTTCTTTTGACCAAAAGAGAGCCTATGATGAAATCCAAATTGAAAGTAAGGTGAAAATTCTTCCATTATGGATGCTTTGCTGGATGTTTACTCACTACAGTGTACATCTGCTATTCTTTTTTTTTTTTTTTGGTGACTTTCTCAAAAAGCTTCTAATGGTGAAATTATAAAAATAATGTTTAATAAAAGGGACTTTAATACATTTTGTTGTATTTGTTTATATTTGCTATATATTAGAACTAAGAGAGAATATCTTAAGAAGTCCTTGAAGATTTTAGCAGAGCAATTTTTTTTCCTAGATGTCTGAAATGGATTTGAAAATATTCTTAATTAATATAAAACTATTGTGTCCTTCACGTTTTACAGAGGCATATTTGGCTTTTTTGAAGAAGATTGGGTTACTTTTTTCCATCTAGTATTTTACGCTAATTCTTTTCACCTCACAGGTTCTAGACAACACACTTTTCTTGCCTTTTGCAATGGGTTGAAGTTTGTCCTGGCCAAGACAAGCACATATTTCTACCTATCTGGGAAAGATACCAGACCTCTACTGAGGGCATTTCCAGGATTTTTTTTTCACCGTGGCTATTATATGGGTGCATGCTACACAATAATAATCAAAAACAACAACAAAAAGAAAGTATAAGTAACATTGCAAACTGTTGCCAAATAACCTTCAAAGAGAGAGGAATAGATGAAGGGAGAAAATACAAGAAAAAGAAGATAAGGAAACAATTAAAAGGAAACAGATACTTAAGGGGGAATTAGAAAAAAAGCACAGTCCATAGGTTGAATATAAAGGATTAAATGTGGTCCTGATACTAATAAAAACAGAATCACATCAATAATACAGACATAAGTTAATGGCAGAGAATATTACTAAAGCTAAAACAGAGAAACTGACAGTTCTTGCATAAAGGTCACAGCAAGAGCTCTTTCTATAACATGAATAAGGGTTTTGGTGGTAGTTGTGATTTGCAGAACAATTTGGCTAAAAGGGCCCTTATTCTAAGAAATTAGTTTCTCTGGCATCCATATAAGCTTTTCGTTATCAAGGTGAATGTTTTTATTCCTAGTAGTACAAAAGAAGAGTATATATGTAATAGAGAACTCTCAAATGAAAGTACAGGTTTGAGGAGGGATGTAAACCTAGTTGAATATTATACCTTGCTGGTAAAAAGATACATACTGGATTTTTCTTCTTTTTGTCTTTATCCTTGCTTGGCTTTCTGTTGCTGACGAAGTAGTGCAAAGTTCCATATTCCACCAGTGCAGAGAAAACAAAAATAAAGCAGACTGATACAAAAAGATCCATTGCTGTCACATAGGATACTTTTGGAAGAGATTTACGAGCAATTGTACTTAAGGTGGTCATTGTCAGGACAGTAGTAATGCCTGGTAAATAGACAAAAAACAACAGAAATGTTATTACTTCCTGTAACAAAACAACTTTGCCAGTTGTCTCTGACTGTTTCTGAAGGATGCCTGGAGTTCTGACATACAGCAAAAATGTCAAACAGCACATCCCAAGCAGTGAAATGTGGATACAAGTGAAAGCTTCAAGGATTAACAGGGAGTGCAAATCATTTTTGCATAGTTACTGAGAGTGTTGCCCTGCAAAATATGTTCATTAGAGGGATTCTGGTTTTAAGAATTTCATTTATTTATTTATGTAGTTTAGGTTTTAGGCATCCTTAGTTTATTTTTTACTGAGAAATTGAGTTTTAGTGTTTGTGTACTTGTCTACTTAAACAGGGAGATGAGAACTTCTATCAGAGTGAGAAGTCATAGCAGAGAATAGAAATAGGTCTATTGCTTCAGTTCATTCTTCATTGTATTCTCAAGGCCCATCTAAAACTTTCCACGCTGTTAGGTTAAGTTTCATTTATTGAATTGATATGGGTAATGGTAACAGCGCCAGTAAGAAACACATTTACAGACATTATACGAGAGAGAAATTCATGAAAATTCTTAAGAAAGCTTCTAATGAAGATAAAAATTTAGGAGAGGTTGTGTCTATATCTCCATGTGTGCCACATAAAGAAAGAAGACTCTTTCCTTTCTCCTCATTCAAATGCATTCTAAATGTATGCAAAAGATGCTAGCCCCAAATTCCCACACACATTCTTTGCTGCTGGTTATTTAAGTGGTTTGTAAATAAAGCTGGATGGGAGAGTCTCTCAGGGCTCTTTGTGGGGGCCATGCTGTGAGGTCAGATTTCTCGCAGTGCCAGAGTGTTTCTTCTGGCCTTTGTAAGCAATTGTAGTCTATAACTGAGAGCTACTATGACATGCCTCACCTTCCTTTCTCCTTTCAGAACATTATTCCCTGTACTGCCATGTGAAGAACATTAAAAATACATCAGAACATTTAAAATCCATCACATTTTTTTAGGGCAAATTTCATAACCACTGACTTCACCCCCTCAGAGGTATGGATAGACTAGTTCTTAACAGTGGCCAATCTGTATTGTACATCTAAACAAACAAACAAAAAGAGCTGAATGCATTTATTAATTATCTACTTTTTTAAAACCTGATTTTATGACCTTGTTTTAGTGTGAAAAGGCAATAAAACATTTAAAACATTTTTGTTATGGGGCCCACTGCTTCTCTACTCCTCAAGGAATATTCTTTCAAGGGAGCTCTTAAGCAAAATGCTGTCCTTTATTTTGTAATCCAGTGCTCTTTGCTGCATTTTTATGAAGAAATATAACTGCAAAATGAAAAACTAAAATGTTTTTTATTTGTGTGGCTTTAATTGAGAAGTAAAAAATTGAGTGTTTCTACCTGCCTCCACAATCAGGTTTCCACGTTATTAATTCTTACAGATCCAACTGATTTGTACAAGCAAGTGAATTTGGTATCTCTTAGTTTATTTGTGCAAAAGCATGCTAACTGTGTAGAAATTGCTAATTTGGATTAATTGCATGTCACATTTACATGCATAGGATTTTAGATACCACCAAATTCAGTAGATTTTGTGGTCTGAAGGCTAGATTTGACTTTTGGTCCCTGAAGGTATTACACTCCTTCTTTTAACTGTCACACAGAGAGATTGTTTCATTCTTGGCATTTATTTTGTTTGTATTGCTGACCACTATCATATAGAAGTAGAACAAATAAAACTAATGCATTGTTGTGCCTAATCCAGAAGTGTTTTGGCATTTATAAAATACTACTGTTATCAGAAAAGGGGCAAAAGCTTTTATTAGAGGCAATCCACAATACTCCTAGTCTGCCATAGTAAAATGGAAGAGAGAGAAATATGCTTTAAGTTGCTGTTCCTTGGAAATTATTACATCTTTCTAAATGATGAGAACTTGTGAAAAAATGTCTTTTCTCTTATATTTAGAAACCTCTATAGAGGTGTTAACTGAACATCATAATGCTTGAACAAAAGCAGGAAGGTAAAACAACTCACCCAGTGATGTTCTGGCTGGAACTGCATCCTTGTTAATCCAGAAAGAGACCCAGGACAGCACAACAATAAGCGTGCAGGGAATGTAGGTCTGAATAGTGAAATAACCCATTCTCCTACTCAGGTTAAAGTAAACAGACATGACTACATAGTCTCCTGTAAAATAAAAACATATTGAGATAGGATAATATGTTTAAAAACAGGTCATAGAATTTCTAGGTGGTACGTAGGACTTTCCTATTCTATGTCTGAAGTTATGTAAGTCATACATGTAACTTCAATGTCAGATTGCGAAGGTAATCTTCCTTGCGTACATAGCACAGCAGGCTTCTTCCTTACCATGTCACTCGTCATAACGTGGAGATGCCTGCATGGTCCTCTTGCAGCAACTGACTGACTGATGGTGGTCTGGCACACCTCCAGTCACCACCCTGTCCCTGTTAGCATACTCTCAGCTCTGCTCTCAAATAATGCATGCTTTCAGATGTACTTTCTAAATTATTCAAGTCTCAACTATTTTTCAGGGCAAGGTTGTCTCAGTAATTAATTCTCAATTTGCCTGCAGATCTTCTTTTGTATTATCTCCTCTAAGAGGATTGGAACCCATGTTTACCCAAAATGTACCCAAAAAAAGACTAGGCTATGTATTACTCTGGAGTGCATACAACATAATTTGCATTCAAACATTCAATGGTTTTGTGATTCTATTCTCAGTTTCTTTTTCCCTGTAAAACTATTAAATAAGTTACATCTGGATTCAGGAATAAAGCAATGATTCAGGGTTTTGATGTATTTCTTCTAAACTAAAAAACAAACAAGCAAAAACAACAACAACAAAAAAAAAAAAAAAAAAAAAAACTCTTAGATCTCATCTTTTCTTCAGATTACAGCACTCCTGGGAAATCTTGATTGCAAAAGAATTGCAAAACCCCAGGCTGCAAAAAAACTTCATTGCAATTCTGTGAAAAACAGTCCAGAGAGAAGTCTTGAACTGAAACAGAATAGGATTTGCAAATCCAGAATAAGATACTTTTCCACAGATATCAAAGAGACTCTGTGGGTAATGTGTATTCTGCTTAGATCAGTACCATTACTTAACAGTGAGTTTTCTGTTTTCAGGCATAATTAAAATTTTTATTTCCCCAGAATAATCCCTTTAAATCTAGTCACATAAGAAACTTCAGAGATTGTTTTTTAAGCTTGTGCTTTTTTTTTTTTTTTTTTTTTTTTTTTTTTCCCCAGAGTGAATGTCCCTGTCCCAGGGATTAACTGGTTTATAATTTGTCATTATTATAAGAAAATCAGAAATTTAAACAAGAAAATGGTGTATGTGTGATTTACAAGGCAGTCTGGTTGAATATAAGAAACCAGATTTAACAATTAGGTGTTGCCTGATTATCCCCTTAATTCACAGATAATCTTGTGTTTGTCCTTCATGTACAATAAACTTCAGCCATAAAACCGAAGCCAGACTCATTCTTCATCTCTGTAGATCATCTGTTAATTTCATAGAAAGTGAATATTTCATCAATTTGGGGAATTAAATTTTATTCATTCACCTTAATAATTGGTATTTCAAATTTGTATGGTATTATTTCTTTCAGGTAGCTTATGGTAGAGAGAACTTAAAGCAGTAGTTGCATTACTTCAAAGCAAAGTTTCAAAGAAAAGGCTGTTTTCATGTGCAGTGTTGTTATATTACATTAATGAGACAAAGAAGTATCAGAAGAAAAATGTGAAACATAAACCCAAATACATATGAGAATGTAAAAAGTTACAAAAGATAAGATCAGCATTGAAATAAAATTTGGCTGCTTTCTCTCTGCTTTTACTTCTTTTACTCAAGTTGTAAATTCTATAGACCATCTTGTAGAGTAGCTGAGCAGATACATTGGATCCTAGCTAACTACTTCTTTCCTATATTTTGTCCAAATTTTTTTGTCTTGTACTTGGACAGGTCTTTTTGTTGATTTTACCACTCTTGTATGATCTTTTGCTCAAAAGAATAGAAAATATCAGGATCTATTACAGAAGCCAAAGCTTCATGTTAGAGCCACATCCAAAACTCAGCTGAAACCTGTGCTGAAAAATTCAGCAGATAAAAGCAGCTGACATAGACCAGGGTGTTCTGCCAAGGCTTATGTAGAGCCTCTGTGTTCAGTAACACTGTATGCAACTCCACTCAAATGCTGCTGCGAATAACACACAAATACGCACATGTATACAGAGAGACAGAGTAGCTTCAGTCCTTCCATTTTATAGACCATTTTCACAAACACTGTTTTACCGTGTTTTCTCTAGAAAACCTTATGCAGATTATCTTGGCTCCATGGAGACTTTTTTTTGCATTTTTCCCTTAATAAAAGTAGTGTTTTTGCATAGTTAAGTTATCACAGTTATATTTTACAACTTTTTATATATTATTTAAAAAATATATATTTTTTTCAAAATATAACAAGAACTTTAAAATATTAACTAACTTGTAAAGGCCTTGGTCCATTCAGCAGCAGTGAGACATTACTTTGAATTCTCTATTAGGTCAATGACATGCTCAATCCCTAATATTCTGTGGTTCTGTGAGGATGATCTGTTTACACAGAGCAACAGCAGTATCCTGACATTTGCTACTCAAATTGGAGACAGTCCAGGTGGAAGTGTTTTTCATATAAATGAACACAATTCCCACTGCTTTTTTATTTTTATTTTTATTTTTTGTTTGTTTTGTTTTTAAACACTGGACTTCTTAACCAATTATGTTTAGAAATAGTATATCTCTATTAATATGTTCCAAAAGTTAAAAGTAATGCAATTGTTCTAGATTTTGTTCATCTCTCACTAATGTCATTGCAGTTACTTTTATGGAAGGTCTTTGTTTCCTAATGGATGCAAATATAAAAGTAACAACAATAAGTACCCACCACCACAAAAAAAAAAAAAAAAAAAAAAAAAAATCAAACCACTTCAGAGTGATATCCACAGGAAATGTTTTTATCAGCTCCTGGAAATTGCAGAGAAAGCCTACAGAATTATTCTTACAGACCTTATTTCTTATACCTTGTAGAATCTGGAACATTTTACTGAAAACTCAAGGAATCAAAAGAGATCGTAAGTACTCTAATAGGCTTTAATATGTCTATGAATGGAGAAGTAAAATCAAAGGAACTCAGAACCTCAGTGTCCAGTATAACTTGCCAGGCAGCGTGGAGGTGACCAGTCTGAAGAAGCATTTAAAGATATGTAAATTCTTTTAAATTAAATCTTGCTTTCTAATCTGAAAGCCTGCTGGAGCTGCAAAAATTGTGTTGTGGAGTAAATTCTGATATTTTAGAGAATCTTACTAAAGAAAGGAATAAAGTTAATACCACAGAGGAATTTTATTTATTCCTTACCTTGCTTGGTTAGGATTTGGGGAAGTTGGATGTGCTGATGATTTTTCTCAATAATGAGCATGTGACAGGAAATGCCATGATGAGGCAATGCAATAATTCTTTAATGTACTGAATATCTCTTCTAGCCTTTAACTAATATTAAACTAATTGTAAACAAAGCAATAAGGAATACAGGAGTAAGTGGTGGGATGCTCCAGAGAATCATGGTGCTAGGTGTTGCCTAGTTTATGCAGGTGACGTAATGGTGTAACAGCAGGCCTTCTAGATGCTACACGGTTTTGAATAAGACAATCATTCTGGCAATAATAAAATATTTAACACTATAGAAGCACACAAATTAATTCAAGACCAAAGACATGCAGTTTATCACCTAATACCTGTTGTCATAAAACACACAGTAAAGTGTATTGAGTCCTTTGTGGAATATGGACTTGGCAGTACATTGCTTTAATCCCACTTGTCATGAGATAAAACCATTATCTCTTACAATGGAATCTTGCCCCGGCCCTGTTTTTATCCACCTTTGTTCTTTTCTGACTTTATTCATGGTCTTCTCTGCTCTTCACCTCGGACCAGTTTAAATGCTTGTTGTTATTTTCAGGTTGTCTCTGTGCCTGAGGTCATTTTCACTCCTGGTGTGGTGCCTACATGAAGCTGTCAAGCTAAGACTCAATTTTAGTCAAAAATGACCAGAGTTGATACTTAGCACAGTATTTGCCACTAGCCCTTATTTGATAAATTGATATATTTTTTTCATTATTACTTCATCCTCTTTCCCTGAGCTGTAGCTCTTGTTTATGCACTTTTTTTTTTTTTTTTTTTTTTTTTTTTTTTTTCCACAGCAAGGGAGGTTCTCAGACTGCCAGATTGCTATTTGGAGGACTGATAAACTTTTGGACTTCTCTAGAAATGACTGATAATGCAACCTGACTGTATCTTGGTAACACAGCATAACCAAGATAATTAAGTACTCAAGTACTTAATGTTTGGCACCATAATTAAAAAATTTTGGATTTAGATTTAGCCTTTCACTAGAGGTCTTATCATCCTGCCCATTTCATGATGTATAGGCATCATTTTATAGGTCTTTTTTTTTTTTTTTTTGAGAAATACTCTATTGCCCTTGAAAAAAATAATCTTATGTTGAAGAGCATAACAAGTCATCCTTCATATATTTAGACATAGTCCCCCTACTCTGTACATGAATATGCATATATCCTCTATTCATCTGTGTGAGTATATATATATAGATAGACATAGTCTGAAGGTATGATAATCAGTTGAGCAATTTCTTCAGAATTTTTAAACCAGAATGGAGTTCCTTGGGAAGATGCTATTCGGATCATACTTATATGCATGTATAAATACTCATCATATTTTCTACTAAATCCATATTCCTGCTAATTATGTTCAGATCAGGAGATGCAGGGCAGGATTCTGACTTGAGGCACAGCCTCCTCATGCTGCTGGTCTGAATGGGAAGCTGAAGATTTCTCTTGGCAATAATCCTTGTTACATGTAGAGAAAGTGCATGGACCTTAAATCATATCTAGAGCAGAATATGGTTTGAAAGGGAGATGCATAACATCAGTATCCAGTGATTACAACATTAGTAAGCCCTTACAAAAGGTTGTATTTCAAAGGGCCTTGTGCCATTCTAATTTATTTCTAATTTATGCAGTCTCAAATCAGTCTGAGAACTTTAAGCTCTTCCATGTACTTGTGCGATACAGTAATTTGAATACTTGATTCAGGCTCTGTTAGACATTAGGGGAAGTGAATTCATGATTTGAGGAACCATCTGTGCATATGTCCTGGCCTAAGTCCCAAAGGTTCAATAGAAGGGATTAGTCGTGCCAGGAAGCGTAGCTGGGGGGGGTGTACGCTGCACTTGGCTGATTTAATCAGCACAGTGGGTGTGATCCTTCACTGCATCCTGGTTGTGGAATTGCTTATACCTGTGCAAAGCAAATGGGAAATTATACCTATTAGTACTCTCCTTATGCCTGTTTAAGTGACTGTGCAAAGTGTGAGGTACTGGGGAAACAACTCTCTAATTTGTGCTCACAAGTGATTTGGAAGCTAGTACAAATGGTAGAGAAGAGAACAGCTTTCTAATATCCCAGGAAATTGGTGCCTTAATTATAGTTCAGGTAGCAACACTTACAGCCCAGATCATCTCACGCTTACTATTATAAGATTCTGTTTTCTCTTGTTTAAAACACCACTAGTTTTATATTATATAAAAAAAAAAATGCAGAAAAGCTTCAGAAAAAATTGAATGTTTCATTTCTGTTAAACATAGTTTAACAGGAGTTTGTAACAGAGAAATTCAATTAGGCAAAGGGCTGGGCTTTTTATATGTTGGCATTTCTGTGAAAATGCTTCATGGCTAAGTTAACAGTTTGGAAAACAACAAATGTGTTCACAGACATAGGAAGTTCTTTGAGAAGTTATAACACTTAGTTTTGTCTAGCCCCATGCTACCTCTGTTTCATACCAGGCTACATGCTACCTTGAAGAGCACAACAAAAACAGATGCATGCTCACACAATGAAGTGTCTCTTTCCTTCTCAAACCTTATTTGTTCCTTTAGACAGTCCAATATATGAAATCTCCAGAAATTCTCTGAGTGCTGAAAGCATATAGAGCATGAGGTCCTTGCCTCATGCTGAATCTGCAGTGGAAGAGCTCTTCTCCCACAAAAACTGGAGGTATTCTATCCCAGGGTCTGAAAATGAGTTTCCTGGAGTATTTGACTACATTGAATATTTTTGCCTGCATATAATTTTATGAAAATATAGCTGTATTTTAGTAATTCTAATAATACTTGTAATTTAACACGTTTCATCCTTGCTTGAAATGTAAAAATCTGTGGAGAAAACAAATTCTATACCAGAATATTGATGATGAATCAGTAACTGGCAGAAAAAATGCTACCAAGTATAATGTCTCTTAAAAATTTGAACTCTTCCTCTTCCAGGTGCATTTTGAAACCGTTTGTTTGTTTGTTTGTTTGTTTGTTTATATATATATATATATATATATATATATATATATATATATATATATATATATATAAATAAATATAAAGACAGAAAAAGCAGTGGTATTATTAGCCAAAATCTCTCATAATTTTTCATATAGACCATAATTTGTTCTTTAAGGTCTGATCACTGGCAACTGGGACTTGGACTCGATGACCTTGAGGTCTCTTCCAACCTAGAAAATTCTGTGATTCTGTGATAAGTCACTGTTTATGTAGTAAGTAACAGGCACAATTTTGTTTGTGCAGCCAATAGCAGCCACATGGTGCATACAGACCCAGACTTATACCAGCTGTCCAGATTCCATTTTTTTATTTTTTTTTTCTTAATTTAAATAGAAACCAAATAGAAAAGAGCAAGAACCTGTAAAAAAAAATTGTTTGGGAAACCATATGAAAATATAGATAGAAATGGAACCTTTTCTCAGTTAACTTATATAAACAAGTACATAAATACATGACTTGTTATATATGGAAAACCCTTTTTAGTTCATCTTTCTGGATGGACTGTATATAGGAAAAATGCAAACAAAAAAAATCGTGCCACAGGAGGGCACTGTCACCTCAGAATGGAAATGAGCTACGATTGTAAGTCTGCCAGTGGAAAACTGAATCTTAAAATTTTCTGATTATTCCTCTTATTGATTTATGTGGCCACTCGAATGGCCTGAATTCTATGGCTATATTAATACAGGAGCATTTACAAGAATATAACTAATTCTTGTATGATAGAAATATTAGCTAAGTAATATCACCTTTGTGCTACACATAATGAGTTTAAACTGCATAAATTGTTAATGAAGAACAACCATGGCAGCAGAATTTATTTTGTTTTGCTCATAAATAACTAATAGAAACATCACTGTTCTCTCTCTCTCTCTCTGTTAACATGGTCAAAGGTCTCATTTTCTGTTTGGTGGAGCTAACAGCTAACACTGTTTTTGTTTGGTTTTGTTTGTTTAAGAAAGAACAGATAAAACATAGTTTAATGGAAAATACATGTTTTCTTGTTTATAGTCATGATACATGGAAATACCATTTAAAAAGTAACAGTTCTATATATACCTCCTTTAAGCTAGGAGCTGTAGTTATAAACTGGTTGCCAGCAGCATTCTAGGTCAGTCTAGATCAATCTCAGGAAAAACAAAACAAAACAAAACAAAACAAAAAACAACAACAACAACAACAACAAAAAAAAAAAACACAAGGGAAGGTCACTCATATTGTATTTGAGAGATCAATATTCAAACCCATGACAGACTGTGGGCTGTACAGTAGAGCTCTAATCTTGGATGAAAAATCATGTAAATAGTTTAAGATTGGTGTACGCGTTCTGATGCATCTTCACTTGGCTTTTGTCCTCATCTCTTTTCTTGCCTCGACAGAGCCTGTGTTTGGAATACTTTCTGGCATTTTTGTTTTGGTTGAAGGTAGCAAGTCAGCCTGAAACTGCAGTTCAATTATACGTCTTGCACTGTTACTGTGATATAAGGAAAACATAATATTCTTTTCTGAATACATAATTTTCTATGAGTATTCAGATTTAACCTACACAAATGACTCTCTTGTATAACATCTAAAATGACACATTTTGATGTTTTTTTTTCTTTCCACTGGATCAGGATGTTCTTAGGTCTGCCTAGTTCAGTACTAATGAAATAGAACTTCTAAAATTGGTCATTTCTCACATGAGGAAATGCTGACATTAGCTTCTCCTTGTGGTATGTTTTTACATATGTCATAGTAAAATCATTTGGTCAAAGTCTTTGATCACAGTGTCACATAAGTGAATTTTCATTAAGATAAGACAAATTTAATCACAGTGCTGACTGTAAGCTGATATTTATAAGTTTTATCGGTGTCCACAGCCAGAAAGAAGAGACTCTGGGGAAAAGGCACAATCAGATACTGTACCCTAGATACCTAACCATAACACCTTCTCATTATCTCATCCATTGCCAGGTACCTTTTTCATTGTTACTTTAATTCAGTTTTTGTCCTTTCATTGACTCATTTTTGGACTGCATAAGTGCATACGCTTCAGAAAATAATTAAGTCTCTTTTCAAAACATTCTCTTTCCCTCTGAGGTTTAATAGTGAAATGCCAGTATTGTGTCATAGGAAATCATGATGTGAAATAAAATACTGTGAATATTTAGCCTTTGGGGCAAAGAAAAAAAGAAAGAAAATCTGTCATGGCATTGTATCTATTTGCTTGCAGTAGTCTTGAAGAACTCAGAAGCAGTCTCATTCTCTACCTGACTGCTGGCGCTTGCTCTGCCTGGGTGTTATGTAAAGGACAAGGCAATTCGTGGTCATCACTGATCCAACACGGCAGCTGTACTAAGTGACTTCCATCCCAATTCTAAGTATCCATTTCTAAGCTACGATTATAGCTTGATTATGTAATGGGGTAAAACAACATTAAGACTTTCACAAAGCTTGTACTGTAGTCCATTTATATAAGATTATCTCTGGGATTCAGATAGCTGCAAGCCTGGTTTTCAATTTATATTCCAAAAGATAGATCCTAACTACATTGAACAGTAGGATGAAGGGCAGGAGATCTACTTTTTTTCTCTGTTTTTAAAGAGTAACTTTTATGTCTGTGAATGCATCTGACATCAAACACCTTGATTTCCTCTAGGACCAGGGGGAAAGGGAGCTGAAATTAGTTTGCATTTGTGCGAAATGGCAACCCCAGCTGATGAAACTCCTGTAAAATGAGATGAATCATTATAGCTATCAAAGCAAATGAAATTTCTTTATGTATGACATGACTTTCTGCCCAATAGTTCTGACTTTTTTTTGGTCTTTGGCCACTCATTCCACTTGAAGTGCTGTTTTCTCAGTTTATTTGACAGAATGTGTTCTACTTCTCATATGTTTCTAATTATAGGAGGAAAGAATGTAATGATGCTAGACAGTAATTAAAATCTTTTATTGTTGTTCCTACCTTCCCTTTGAATTCACAGAGATAAGCCTCACCCTAAGATATTTTTATAGCTGAAAAATATCAATATGTGGAAATGTCTTGAGGGACTGAAGGTAAACTTAAATGTATATGTTTCTAAAGCTCTCTCTGTGAATAGTTCAAATCTGAAAGAAAAATGAACTAAGCCTATTTTTATTTTTTTTCCTTGTTGAGGTAATTACAAAAAAACGATCCTTTTTGTTTGTCTTTGAAGACAGCTAAACTACTACACTGACATTATCAAACACAGGAAGATTTTTAGTGTGCAGGATTAGTGTTTAGACGTGGCAGCAGCATGATGTAATAGGTTGCAGCTGCTGTGAAGGAGACTTTATGCTCCAGTGAGTAAATAATCTGCAAATTAAAGAACTTTCTGCTCCTTTTCCTGCTCCCTTCTTCCCTAGGAAGCATCATCCCAGCATCCCATTTGGATCAGCATCCCATCAACCTATTTGATTTATTGTGGTACAAAACAGGATCAGATAGATGAGGAAATGTAAGGCTCACAGAAATCTCAGGGAAAATGAAAAAGCAAAGAGTGAGAATTTCCAGGTACCACAACCAGTTGGGATGCTGTTCTGTGCTGGCATCCTGTGTCCTTGGATCTTTTGGATGTCTGGTTGTTTTCTGAACAACCAAGTAAAGGCTGTCCCCTTCAAAAAACAAAACCAATAATAATAAATTAGACCTATAGCTAAGGGCTCCACATGGGTTTAAAGTAAAGATTTGATTCATTTGGAATATTTGAGTTATTATCAGTCTTATAATAAGGTTTTTTGTTTGTTTGTTTGTTTTTTGAGATGCAGGGAGATCATGTGATATGAGCAAATAAGAAATATGTTTTATCATATTCCATTTATTTCAAGGTATCGAGATGGTATACCCATTTTCTGGAAGTATCTGATCCTTTCTGCTCTTAAATACAGGAGATAGCTAGTTTGTTTCCATTCTTCTACGCATGAAGTACACCATAGACCTGGTACTTCAGATCAGTCACACTATCAGGATTATGAAACTGCTTGAAATAAGAATTGTCAAAGCTATGTACATTTTATGTTAAAAGTTTCAGCAGTTTTTATCAAGGAAAAAAGTACAGGATGCTTTTTTGTTGTTGTTGTTTTTTAACATTGGTGATAATGCACAATGTCTATACTCTGCCATGGGTCTATATTGGGACTTTCTAGACAACTGTGTGAAAGATTTGTGTGAAAATGGAGTGTGGGAAACTCCAGTGATAATAAGAATCATGTCAGATGTTAAAAAAAAAAAAAAAAAAAAAAGTAGGAATGAAGTTCAAGAAAATGGAGCTTTGATGCCTAGATTATTTAGGCTTTAACAATTGCTAACATTAAGTACCTGTGAGAACAAAGCTAGAAGTGAATGGTCAGTTAAGAGAGACAGAGAGATTCCAAAGGGAGTCAGATCTTAGCTGAGCTAATTCCTGTCATAGTGACGTCTCTGCTCAGCTGACGTTAGACTTTGGAGCTCTGTTGTGGTCAAAGGATGAATCTATGGACAGAACCACTCCAATTTCAACAGGAAGACCCATGTGCCATCATGCCACTTATGTGCCTACTGCAGACTTCCTGAAAGTCTTTCAGAAGTGGTTGAAAATTAGGTATAAGTAGATACATTCAATGAACTCCACAGTAGAAGAAGAAAAAATATTTATTATGTCTAGTCTAAATAACAGACTTACAGATGAGTTAGCAAACTCCCTGAAATTATCAGTATTTCACAAACTTTGTGCATGTCCTGGTTGCTGAAGTGACTGCACAGGACTAATGCAGCTCATATAACAATGCTGCTTGGATTTGCTTTTACATCTTTCCAAATTGTCTTATGGGCCAAAGGCCATCCTGGAATTCCTCTGAAGGCCTTTTTTTCTGAGAGAATAGAAAAGGAATTTGAGGATATTGTACATTTAATCTTTGGTCTTAATGTTTCCAGTTATTTTCAGAACCAAGAGACAGTATTACATAACCCGAGGCTGCAATAAAACTTGATGTTTTCTTCTACTTCCTCTCCAGAGGAGAAAAGGCATGACTGCATGGAGGCAAAGTTTAGCAGGGAAGCTATGGTTTTCACAGATTCGTTCTGTCTTAACCCCCCCGCAGCGAAAGAAATATTTATAAAAGAAAGTCCCACTTGAACACCAGCATCCTGCTTCCACTGAATGCACAGGCAGATCACTAGAAAGACAGTACGATAAACAAAGAGCCCAAGGGATGCTGGGAGGAAAACAACATGTTTTACTGCTCAACTTTCAACACTATATTTATTTTAGGATCTTAATTTAATTTATTTTTGGCTTTCTTTAAATATTTTAGAAGGTTCCATCAGCACATATTTAGTTTTAACCCCCCAGGAAACAACTCTACATAACCAAGAAAAGACTAAAACTCACCCGGGTGTGAGATACCACATTTGGTGAATGGTAACCAAATCATACATTTGGAGGTTAATTAAAATTTAAGTAAATAAAATTTTGTATTAGAATTTCTCACTTTAAACTTCTATTTTTTTTTCCTCTGTTGAATATTGACATAATATATATATGTATATAGCAAAAAGATAACTATATTGCTTACAAACATGTGGTTTTATCTTAGAGATTCAATGTTGAAAAACTTGCAACGTTCTGCATGGAGTCCTCTCCATCAGCTTCCACTTCTACTTGTTGGCATATTAAATTCCTCAGTAACTATTATTTACCCTCATATTCCAATAAAGGCAGGAAGAGAGGATGTTCACAGACCTTGTTATACTGTGTTCTAATGCTAACTTATTGTTGAAGATTTTCTAGTATGAGTGTGTAGGAATTCCAGTGCATATCTTAGTATTCATTTGCATTAACAAGAAGTAGCTGAATCTGTTTCCTTGTTATATAAAAACAAAACAAAGACAAAACAAAACAAATGAACCAAACCAAACCAAACCAAAACAAACAAAAACAGAAAAGTAAATTGTCAATCCCAGCATAGGCTTTTTAGCATTAGCCACAGTATGAACAGTATGCTTTATGCAGACTGATCATCAGCAGAAAGTTAGCCCAAACTCCCCCTGTTCAAAGGTTTGTCCAGTTTATCCTGGGCATGCCTGTGTATGTAAGGGGAACGGAAGAAGTGAGAATGAGTTTGTGGGTTTTTGGTAGCTAGTTGTGAAATCAACTCATTAATGTTTTAAGAATTATAATAATGGTGTGGTATGGTATAATATTGTTCTTACTGCCCATATGCAGTAGTGTATGGTCTATTTGCATTCCAGGAAAGCAAACTTTGAGCTCTTACTGCTTATGCTGCATGACATCTTTCTCAGTCTGCAGCCAAATGTGATTGCTGTCAGGGTTCCCAGTATTGGTACTACTCGTTTGTGGGCTAGGTAATTTTTCTTTCGTGTTTCTTTCCAGTGCCACGTTATTGTCTGTGAAAAGAATGACTATATTTTTGAGACGTGGACACTGGTAGAATGACCCTCAGAAAGAGGTGACTGTAAGAAACACGTTTCTTAGACTGTCCAGTACAAGGAAGCTTCCCAGCTACGTGTACAACCTACAGAGCTACTTCAGTTTTGAGTCACTCCCCCAATGATGGTAGTGATAGGTTCCATATAGATTATTTTTGAGTCTTTTTTAAAGTCGCACAAAAGTGTATTTTGCTTTCTCCCTCCAAGGAAGCTAAGTTACATTTAACTCTTACAAGTAAATTGAGTTTGGTTGTATTTAACTTGTACAAATAAAATTAGAATTTAAAATTGGCCAGTGGTTAGTCTATACTCTGAGAGTGGTCATTCTGAAGAGAATATATAATATATACCAATATAGGCATATCTGCATATATGTATTTCAGCTTGCTTCAAAGCTCCCATCCAGAATATGGCTCATAAGACTTCATAACAAAGTAAACACTTTGGATTGTTTAGAGAGCACCTTCTGACTGAGAGAACAGGTGAGACTTGAAAGAAATCAATTACCTAAGCTGAAGCATAGGAATCATGAAAAATACGCTTCCTTTGTCTACTACAGAGATATACATTGCTCAGAAAATCAATACATTCTTCTTTATCTTGCGTGGTCTGGGAATGGGAAAATGGGAATAATAGCGCACTCTGTCTCAGGGAATATAGACCTGTTGCCTATCTACTTTCTGAGTACGTGCTGTCTCACACAAGTAGGTTCTCTCCCACGAGCTGTAATTTTGTGCATCCTTATATGCAAATGTGCTATACTGGGGCAGGTTACTCCCCCTAATGTACATGTTTCAGGAAGGTATGCAACTGTCTCAAAATATTTGGTGACTACTTGGATTTAGAACTGTAGACTTATTAAGTTCTGTTCATGACAAATTAGAAAATATTGTTTATTTCTGTTATATCCTTGATTTCTTAAAATCCTTCTCAGATTCACAATGGTTTTTATGAGAAGAATATGGATCTTTATTTAGGTTTACTTGTTAGGTTATTTACGTTTACTTGTTTTTTTGAAAGTAACTTTTTTATTGTCAACTTTTTGTAAACATCTTAACTTCCTTATAGCATCACTTATAGCATCCAAGTAAACCGTTTACCCCTGAAAACCATTTTTTCCAGTGAGAAATGTGGAAGAATTTGAGATGTTTTATTTCATATTCTTAAGTATATAAATCCATTATATTGCTGCAAGAGATTACTCCAAGTAATTCGGCTATTTGTTACTTCAGAGTTACATAACTATTAAAATAAGACATTCTGAATTGCATTTTTTATAACTACTTAGAACATTTCTTAAGTAAAAATATCACAAATGCATTTGTGTTCCAATTTGAGACAATCCTCTAGGAAATGCGACTGGGGACTAATGTTTGAGAGGTAAACAGAAGCATTGTCATTCTCCTGCTATCAATTTGCCTGAGCACAATGCCTGCTCTGCGAGCAGATTCCAAATTGTTTCTAGTTTCTGGAGTGTTTTGTCTCACAGAAAGCAGGTGCAAACCTTCAGCAATGTGGAAATTAATCTTGTTCACAATCACAGCTAATGTCACAGCAGAAACATACACTGACAAAAGGAGGTGTTGCAAATTAGTCCAAGGTGTGATTGGTGGGGACATGGAATAGAAACAACTAGCTCTAACAGGACAGTTATTTATGTGCTAAGAAAGGATATGGAAAATGTGTTTGGGTGTATTTTTAACTTATTGAGCTTTTTAGGGGGAAATTATTGGCATTAAGTAGAAAGCAAAATCTTTGGAGGAAAAAAAAAAAAAAAAAAAAAAAAACCTGTCAAACTCAGAATCTCTCCAGCTATCAGGAGGAAAAAAAAAAAAAAAAAAAGTATTTTAAAATCAGAGAAAAAGAAATGAAGGCACTGAAGCAGAAGGAACTAGGTTATGGTTAAAATAGTAAATAAGTGTAGAGTTTAAAAAAGTTGGTGTTAGAGATAGAGACAAACTATGAAAAAAGGGAAATGGTAAGATGATCTAAAATTACACTTAATACCAAGTGCAAGAGTAAGGCCACAGATCTGCATGCAACAGGCCTGAAGAGAATAGGGATGAAGAGAATGTTTAGTTTGAAGATCATGCCTCAGAAGAAATAGCTATGAAACATGAATAATTTATAACAAGTATTGCCATTTGAAGTCAAACAGATCAAGCTTAGAATGTAAAAAAATAAAAATAAAAAAATCTTTAGAGACTACAGATACCATCTTGAAATTTCAGTTATCAGCTTTGCAGGAATAAAGGTAGAGCTTCTAGGTGTGTGTAATCACCCTAGTCCAAATCCTACAAGGTATTTAAATGACTCACCCTTTTCAAGAGGAAACCTTTGAGGATCCATTTATTTCTCAAATAGATATATTCAGGATAGTGTTCACAGCTACTACAAAACAGGTTCCTCTGGGATTCCATTCCACATCGCAGTGTGAATACCATCATGTTGTATGTTTTCAGGCCATGAAGTGCAACCTCTTAATCTTTTTCAAAAATGTGGGGTTATAACACTGTGAATCCCATGGGTTATGTCTTTTTCAAACATTGAAAGAGGAAAGTTTTAAAATGTTATGTCCTGCAAAGCTTTAAAAAATGACCTGGCAATATTGGATCTAAAACACTGTGTGGCATACAAAGAACGATGCATTTGGAGTGCCCCAGGACTGAGGTGTGGGAACTAGGGACTGAGAGTTGTCCTGTAGCCTGGACCATACCCTATGCATAAGTGATGAAGGTGCTGAAAACTAGCTAGATCTGTAAGGTCTCCTAGACTGGTTTTTAGAAGAACAGAAAGAGCAGTCAGGCATTGGAATGGGTTGCCCAGGGAAGTGATGGCATCATCGCCCCTGGGGGTGTTCAAGGAAAGGTTGGACCTGGTGCTTAGGGACATGGTTTAGTGGGTGATTTTGGTGGTTGGACCAGACGATCTTGAAGGTCTTTTCCAACCTTAATGATTCTATGATTCTATTCTATGATTCTACAAACATCTGCTGTGTTTGTAGCTCCATACAAACAAAGCAAAGGCTGTGACAGGAGCTAGGCACCAAAAAAAGTTAATATGGCCAAAATAACTACCTAATGGTTTTTGCATTTATCTTTCTATGAAGGCTGCTGTCATAAAAGATAAAGAGTTGAGATGTGAGGCTGGATGCAGAATTGATACACTGGTTGTTGATATCTCTCAGGTATAGCTCATTATAGAGATTCTCCATGAGGCAAAGTTGATCATCAAATTACTTCAGATGCCTCAGATTCCACAAAAGCAAAATAATGCAATTGTAAACAGTAACTTCTTACACTCAAGAAAATATTTGTTTTGAAAAGAGTTTTTTTCCTGGAAAGGGGGGCTGGCGGTGATGGGGGACTGGAAATGGAAATGCCACCCAGTTTATCTTGAGAAGCTAACGTTCCCATCCGGCAAATACAGCACTCCTCTTCCCCAGTGCTGTATGCAGCAGTGGGGCTCCCTGTGGATTTGGCTCTGCTGGCCCCATTCGCCAGCAACTTTGCCATTCATATCTGCATACAGCAGGTGGGAGAGAAAGAATAGCTGGTGCCAACAGAGCATTTAAAATACTTCAGTACAGTGACTATATATATATATATATATATATATTAATGACTAGTTTTACCATGGAAATGACAGCAGTGTTGTTCCCAAACTACACGTCAAAGGGTTCCCAGCCAGATTAATCATAAAAGTTTTATTATTTCTAGTAGTAGTAGTTCAAAAGAAGATGACTGATGGTAGTTTTTGCAACCTGGTATATGAGGTAAGTTCCTTCCTGTTTCTTGATCCTAACAACAGTATGTGAATAACTTTTTAGGCAAAGCAAAGTGAATGTTTGAAAATATGAACACAGCTGTAAACTAAGTTCTCAAAGCAGCTCTTGGTGTGATAAAATTTGTTGTTTAGTTGTATTACCATGAGGTAGCAACACTGATTTTGGACTCCAATTTTACTATAAGAGAACTTATATCAAGAAGAAACAAAGCTTGTATCCCCCAAGTTTGTTTTCCCAAGAATTACAGAGCTGCCATATTAAAAATTATTAGTCCTAATTGCCCTTTTCTAAAAGGCTAATACTTCATTTCAATTTATTTTTATAAAGTGTCTTTTAAGTTTTGTGCTTGGGTGGTACCTGTGACACTCCATTCAGATAGGAAAATTAATTATTATCCTATATTTATCTTTGATTTTGGCTAGTGAATTTGGAATTTATTTGCCTTACTTAGTGAAGTGTAGACTCTCTACATGAAAAATCTTTAGCTTGTGCTGAATTTCCTCCTCTTAAGAGGTGCTAGAGTCAAATATTATTTTGAGAACTTTTGCTATGCATTATTTTTGTTCCCTCCTCAGGTGTGCTAGAGGATCTTCATACACTTGTTCAGTGACTATTAGAAAATTACTATTTCTTTAATTCACACACCAAAGACATATTGTTTATCTGAACTATACATAAGATGATTTCCACTTAAAAATATTAGGCTGAAAACTCGGTCTTCCAAAAGCCTCCCAGTAGTTTCCCGATTTCAGTTTAATTTCTAATGTTCTCATTGCAGTATTTTTGCTCATAGACCTTGAATCCCATCTGGGGCCTGAAATTGCAATGGCTTGTGAAATTTAATTAAAAATGAAACAAATAACAAGTAGGGCTTTTTTTAGAGCTTCAAATCTGGTACTGATTAAGCTTTTGGTGAAATTTAGAGATGCATATTGCCTTTTATCTTGTTCCTGTAAGAGAAATCAAGGCTATATTATCTCAGAACCTCATTGTTTATAATTCTGAATGCACTGATCAATTGTAACTATCAAGACAGAAGTTGCAAAGTGTCAAAAAAACATGTAGAGGGATCAGAAAGACTGTCTTATAATGCCACAATGCTGCTTTCTGCAGCTGCTCCATACATTTCTCCTGCCAAGAAAGGGTAAGACAAGAATTTGGTATTGTTAGACTCTAGAGAAACTAAGAGAGCACCTGTGAGGAATGCTTCAGCTGCTTAAAAAGCTTAAATTGGGATTTACATGTCCATTAGGCAGTAGGGAATTCTGCCATGAGATACTAATCTGTAAGAAATCAGCCTTCTGCTCACAGAAATGTTCATTTTTCAGTTTTAATTCTCCCTAGACAAAATCTCCTATCACACTGTGAAACAAAAATCCATTTTAAACTTTTAAGAAGGTGACCATAAGGAAGAGTAGGGCCAGAATAAAAGAAATAAAGAAATTGAGATTTTTTTTCTTCCCAGTTTATCAGCCTCATCAGCAAAGCATTATTTCCAAGGGGTATGGTTTATCCTGGAGCCACCTACTGAGGAAGGGGTGGACATTAAAGCTGGCAAACTCTGCAGGGGAATGTCTGCTTGTGGTTACTTTTGTACTGAATTGTTTCAGAACTTAACCTCCAGGAGATGTGGTAACTAAATCATGAGGATGTAATGATTCATCCCCCTGCACAGAACAGGCACTACCACCTCAAATGGTGCACTGACCGAGCGATCTTAGATCAGCCAGCTGGTAGGAAGCTCAGGGACAGTCTTAGTCATTACCAAGCTCTGAAATAAGGCTACTGTGACTGCTGAGACTATGTCCACACAGAAATTGCCCTTTCCTCTGGGGATGGGAGGTTACCACCGTGCCTTTTCTCTCTGGGGCACTGGTGGGATTTGCTCTCCACACACAACATTCCACAAGTTGACAGAAATTTACTGTTTCTGTATTCCAGTATCCAGCATGTTGATGTTTTCCTTTTGCACTTTTCTTCAGACTTATTTTTCTTCTCTGACTTAGTTTTCACTATTTGCTAGTAATACATTCTCCCCGGAAAGTTCTCTGCTTTTCTCATCAACAGGGATGCATGCTGTCTGCGAATTGACAGATATTGCAGATATCCTATACCCATACTGAAAGACTTTTTTTCTGCATTATTGCTAAACCTACTTCTACTGTTTTCAACATTTCTGAGTTAAAAAAAAAAAAAGCAAAATAAAAATTTTTGCTTTTCTTCAAATTCAATAATAGTTTTTTTTTTTTTTTTTTTTTTTTTCCCAGAAAGAAAACAAATGGTAACAGTTTTACAAGAACTCATTTCATAGAACAGATCCTTAGATCTGTTGCAAACATAGCTGTTGCAAACATAGCTGGAGTGTGACATAGTGTTCTCATAAATTACCTTATGTTATTTATTTAAGAAATTCAGTTCCAAGATGTTGGTGTTTTCAGTTATGATTTTTTTACCTATTTTTTATTATTTCTAATAGCAGAACAGTAGTTTGCTGCAGTGATATACAAAAGGGCATTTTAGTAAAATACAAGAATGGTAGGAAGGATGTGGATTTATTTTGTTTTAATGGAAGTTACTAGATAACAGTAGAAAATAGTCTAGGAAGTTGTTACTAATTATTTATTGACTATATGTTTTTGTCTTTTGATTAACTAGAGAAGGGACATTAAGAAAGGTCAAATAGTTACTTCTATGTGTAATTTGAATGGGCAAAGTGTAAACTTGTTAGGATTTTCTGAGCACTACAAAGGAAAAGACTTTGTTGTTGATGTGTTTTTTTTTTTGATATTTTTTTCTTGACCCATACAGTCACAGAAGATAAGCAACCCTATATGACTGTTACTAATAAAATACAACTCTTTAATTCCTCCTTATGCTCATATTCTCAAGGTTAAAAGAGAAGTGATGAGATTGAACCAACAAGAACACATTATTTGTAATAGTCAAGTTTTTTGACCATTTCATCAATTCTTAGAACTATATACAAGAACAAACAGTAATTTGACAACTTGTTTCATGATCATTCCTGATAATTAACACTGAGACACACAAAAGGTTTATGCATAAAGTCTTGAAAAATATTTTAAGATTTTCCTATGTAGAGCATGATACAAGAAAGAATTATTACATAAATTTTATCCTGCAGCTCTTTGGCTTTAATTATGCAGTCTTTGAGAAAGTAGCAAAGAGCTTACTTAATAAACTGTATCGCTTGTAGAGATAAGTGTCATATTTATAGCTTCTGTAATGTGCATCAAAATGAGGACAATTATGTCTTGCTTAAAAAAAGGCAATACTGAAGCACACTATTTACAAGTAAGAATTTATTTTAACAATACAAATGAGGGGGTTAATGTTTATTAAACAAAATGATAATGACAAATATACGAACATTACAACCATCCTTAGTGCTACGCTACAATGTTGCTCTGTGAGAATGTGCTGTCAACATTATAAAATTGTTCTATGGAATTGCAGACCACATGTATCTAAAAATATAAGTAGAACACTTACGATCATAAAGTCCTGTGGAGAGTGTTAGTTATTTCTACTTACTGCACATTTATTTAACGCCTTGGTTTATTTTCTTTTTGTTTCTCCTCTTTTATTTAACATACCAAATTACAAATTGAAGCTTACTAGTATTGTCTTTAAACTTAGTGGTGTTATATTAGTTTCATTTGCTTTTTAAGTCAGATATTTGGCTGGATTTGAGAATTATTAGCTCCCATTACTGACATCTGACTCTGATAGTCCTGTTTCACTGTCTTGTGTATCCTTCTTCCAATCAGACTTACAACTGTATCTATTCTAATACAGTGATAACCTCCCTCAACAAAACAGCACCTTAGATAAATAGGTTGCTGAAAATGTAATGTAATGCTATGAGAATGAGAAGCTAGAAAGTGTGCTTGCAAACTGAAGGGATTTAGCTGCACAAGAACAGCCTTTGAAGCATATGTTTATTATTTAGGACATGCATGTGCCCCAGGCAAATCCAAACTTATTTCAAATGAGCTATTCCTACACTCTATAAATTGTGAACATTAAACTGTCATCACCTTCAAACATCCTTCCTGAATTTGTTTTTCTTCCCTGAGAGAACAGGAAGGTAATAAGGAAAGTGAGACTAAAGGAAAAAAAAAAAAAAAATTATCTGAAAATCATTGTACTAAAAACATATTTTCTGATCATAAAAAGGGTCTGGAAGTGAAGTACTGGTGAAAAAATCAAGCATCAGTGCTATGCTGACCAATTTACAGGTTACAAAGATTATTTCCTGACTTTATAGCTGAAAGGCTGAAGTGCTTGGGAAACCTCCAATTTATTACAGGATTGCTTGAAGTTTAATTATTCAAATAACACAATAAAACATTTGTTTAAATCTATAATTGAAACATACCTATTCACTATGAAGAAAACTACTAAAAATGCTTAAAAGTAATTTATTGTGATGCTAAAATAATTGTACATTTATGTTTTTGACTGCTAAGCTATACAGTGATTTGTTATAATTAGATCTGGCATCAGTTGCAAAGAGTGGCATTACAGTGATTTTCTCTTGAGATATTGCAACAGTTTCTGTGAAAGTTAACCAGAGGATGAGGTATGATGATTTTATTACCAAACAAGAATTAAAAAAGAGACCTTGGGTGTTAATATTATTTGTGTAATCAGAGTAATCAGTACCTATGTAAATATATTCACAGATATACTAGTGACATCACAGAAATTTGTGTACTAAGTTGCTTGTAGGAGATGCTTTAAGAGCAAGGATTACTCTATTTACTAGTTTTGTCATAAAATAAAATAAAATTAATAAAGTGTAAATAACATTGACAAAACAAAATTTGATGTAATATTAGCAAAATAAAAATTAAATAATATTAATAAAAATATTAATAACTACACATTGTTTTTAATTAATTTACTTTTTCCTAAAATATCAAATTATTTTCTTTCTCTCAAATAAACAAATATTTTTCTTAAATGTACTGTTGTATTATATCCCCCCAATTTTGTTCCTTAGAACAAAATTTCTTGCCTTTAGCATCTGAGCTTTTGCAATTGTCATGCGTTTGGTTTAGTGGAAATGCTGATAGGGTTCCATATTATCCCTTATTCTCTGGTTCCTTGCTGTAGTGGGTTTACGTGGCAAGGCTTTGGTAGCAGGGAGTCATAGGGGTGGTTTCTGTGAGAAAGATCTAGAAGCTGCCCCATGTTTGGGAAGGGCCCCATTGTTTTCCATATCCGAGCCAATAAGCGATGTTGTTTTGCGCCTCTGTGAGAGCATATTTAAGACAGGGAAAAAACGCTGCGACACACAGCAGCCGGGAGAGTCAAGGGAGTGAGAGAACAGCCTTGCACATGCCAAGGTCAGTGTAGAAGGAGGGGGAGAGGTGCTCCAGGCGCCGGAGCAGAAGTCCCCTGCGGCCTGTGGTGAGGACCATGGTGAAGCAGGATGTCCCCCTGCAGCCCATGGAGTACCACGGTGGAGCAGGGTTCCACGCTGCAGCCCATGGAGGAGACCACGGTGGAGCAGGTGGCCATGCACCGACGGAGGCTGCCGCCTGTGGAAGACCCCTGCCGGAGCAGATTCCGGGCCGGACCTGTAGCCCGTGGAGAGGAGCCCACGCAGGAGCAGGTGACCCGGCAGGAGCTGCTGCCCGTAGGGGAGCCAGGTTGGAGCAGTTTTCTCCTGAGGGATGGACCCCGTGGTACGGACCCATATCTGGAGCAGTTCTGGAAGAGCTGCTGCCTGTGGGAAGCACACGCCGGATCAGTTCATCAAGGACTGCATCCCGTGGGTGGGACCCCACAGCACAGGGGACGAGAGTGACCGAGAAGGAGCGGCAGAGAAGAAGTGCTGTAGACTGACCATAACCCCCATTCCCCCGTTCCCCTGCGCCGCTCGGGGGGAGGAGGTGGAAGAGGGTGGATGGGGGGGAAGGTGCTTTTGGTTTGCTTTTTCCTTTGTTTTCTCACTTCTCTCGCTTGTTAGTAATAGGCAATAAATCTTACTATCTCCTTATGCCGAGTCTGTTTTGCCCGTTACAATAATTACTGCGTGATTTTCTCGTCCTTATCTCAATCTCTTGAGCCCTTTTCACATATTTTCTCCCCATTCCTTTTTGAGGAGGGGGAGTGAGAGAGCGGCTGTGGTGGAGCTCGGCTGCCCACTCGAGCGGAACCACGACACTTGCATTAATCCTTTTTATCCTTACCTAACCTTTCTAAAGCTCAGTTTACTTTGGAGCAAGCCATGCTTTCAGTATGGCAAATGTTCAGAGAGACAAACTTGCTTTCAGGAAGATAAATGACCCCCAGGAGTCTTTGTTCAATTGGGAAATCAAGAGGTTTCTGGCTCCAACAACCCTTTTCTTCAGGGACAGTCATGATTTCACTTTGCTGGGGTGACTCAATTGACATTACTGAGTCTAGGAAAACCAGGATTAAAAGAGCTGAATTACTGTCACTGGAATGTTAAGAAGGCTTTAAAATATTCTCAAAAGATAAAAAGCATCAAAGAGGCTTTCAACTCTATTTATATGATTAGTTGGTGAACTTATATGATTAGCAGGTGAACTTGATTGCTTAAACCTGAAGCTATATAGATACAAGTCTGAAGAAAAAACTCAGATTCTTTCAGTCCATAGGAATTTAAAATATTCTGATTCCATAAGAATAGTCTTTGTTTGTTTTGTTTTTCCACCCATTAAACCTCAAAGATCTAACCTGTCACTGTAACAGAAATAACCAAGCTAAGTCCTGGTGCTCCAGATCCTTTTTTGCATTAACACCCAAGCCCTTCACTCTCAGTTGCTACTTCCATGGCTTGGCAGTTCTCAGTGCTTAACCATCATGCTCTTTCCAAAGGGTCCTACAGCAGCTAACAATTTTAGGAAAATGCATTTCAAATGGGTGCAACTACACTTGTTAAAGACATGGAAAAGTTCCTTTTTACTGTGGTCAAAACTGAACATAGAATAGAAAACAAGGCCAAAACTAGCTCTTAATAATAAGTATTACTTGAATCTACAAGCTTGCTTGTTGGACATGTCATTTCCATTGAATTCTCTGCTCCCCTGCCTATACTGTTAAGGTGCCATGGGTTGATTTGCTGTCACAAGGGTGGGTGTGTAGTCATTTCAAAAACTACATATCAGATGATGGAAAAAGTGGTGTTTGAATGGATAAAGGAAGTGGAAAGGCACCTGTTCAGATATTCTCAGGTCTCTAGAGGTGCTACCAAGAGCTGAAGTGGTTGGCATAGGAGAAGAGACATGAATGAAGTTGACTCGAATTCTTCACAGACATCCCAGGAGAGGACTCTGTCCCTCCTGCCTGTGCTCATTGCCCAGTTCCACAGAAAGCTTTCAGCTTGTCCCTGTCTTCTGGTCTGTCTCACAGCTGCGATATGGGGATAAATGGATCTAAGGGGTTCTGAGTTAGCAGTTCAGAAAAGGTGTGTGTGCATACGTAGGTTTTGGTTGTCTACACAACAGGAAGGAACCAAAAAGCCTGCTTACAGAATAAGCTCATTTATGCAGCCATGTGAATTCATCTATGAATACTCATTTGCCACACAATTAACCAATTTGGATGAGAAAAAGTGGAGAACACAATAGGTATGGGAGAGAGGGACTTGTACTACATCTCTACGTTTTGAAGACATCATCCTGAGAGGTAGACTGTTTTCAGCAATCTTTTCAGCGTAACTTCAGCAAACATTCATTAATTGCTATAGTTTGATGAATGACTGAACAGACATGAGTATCTGGCATATCTGAGAAATGTTTGTTATTTATATTTCTTATCCTTCATAAGTAATATGCAGGCATAGTTACCTTACCTGTTTTATTCCCTGACAGCAATATCAAACTTGTAAGTCACCACCAAAAACACTCCTCCTCCTCACAGATCATCTGTAACTATTCATAATGGTGGTATGTCAAAGTTAAATAACTCAGTTTATTCTGGATTTGCTTGTTTGTCTTTTTTCAAATAGTGATACACTAGGTATGGCACTGTGAAATAGTGGTTCATAAGAGTAGTTCTGCATTATTAAAACAAGGGAAAGTTTAAATGTCAAAAGAAAAAAGTAATTTACTCACTGGTGCTCTTTCCAGAGAGGTGACAAGAATATTTATATTAATAATAAAATCTTAACATTTGTGAAGGATATCTTAAGAATATTAAGGATATTAGCTTGGAGCTCTGGGTTTCCTTGGAATCAGCAAGCATAAAAATAGGCCTTTCTGATTGTTGTGTCTGCCTGCTGCTTTAAATGTTTCACTCTTCTACAGAGAGTATCAGAGAGCAAAAATGTGAAAGGTAATAATTTCATATAGCTTTTCAAAAAATTAGAATATTGAGATAAATACCCTCCAAAGCCATCAGGAGAACAACAAGGATACATAGGACAAGCTAAGACACTGTGGGTTGAGTTCTCTGACTTACAGCTTACATCATAGTTTTCTCTGCAAATTTAAACAAAGTATGTTTAAACTCAGCCAAAATCCAAATGTGGGTACAGGTATCTTGTGCTTATTCACTAGGTCAATATCTTTAGACAGGGAACAGTTTTTGAAAGGACCTCCCTGCAATGCCACATGCTGTATTCAGCCTGTATTGGGCCCTGGAACAGTGTGTTGGGCTGGCAAAGACTTCTAAGCGTGGTGGAAATCCACCTATGGGCATGTTTTAATGCCAGGCCTATTTCCCAACAGGGGGAAATATCTTCAAATTTTTTATGCACTTGTCTCATCATATTTTGACTTAATAAAGAAATATAAGACAAGGTTCCTATTTTTTCAGAGTGCTATGCAACCTCTGGGGACTGCACGCCTGCCAACAGTTCAATTCATTACAATACAGCATTAAGATAAAATATAAAAGTGTACAAATATGTCCTCTTCCACAAAATAATAGCCTTGACCACATTTTCCTGATAAAGCAGAAACCTGACCCAGATGTATTTACATAGTTAAATAGATGTCTAACAAGATAAATATTTAATTACCAATTTGATGCTTTTTATCAATTATGAGCAATACACAATCTCTATTGCACAGCTCTGGTTAGCTGTGCAAAATACAGAACTGAAAGAAAATAAAATGGAATTTACAAGTGTTGGCTCACCAGTCTCATGGATTCTGTTCGCCTTGTTAAATTGCTGTTTATTGATTATACTTATAATGCTGTGTATCTAACTAAAAATTCAGGACTGGCTCTGCGACTAAGGTATATGCCTGGTTTAAGAAAGGAAATACCCAGTCACAGAAATGGACTGGGAATAGCAGAAGCTCCATCTCTCCTAAATAATGACACATTTACAAACTTTGGCATAATACAGTATTCAGTAGCAGGATGTCCATTCAAAAACACTGAATAATCAGTAGAACTGCATGTTGTGCATTAATTTTATGAAATTTGTTGAAACTTATTGATTGAAAGAGTTCTTTCCTTCTGGTCTGAGGTAGGATCGCTATATTTCTAGCCTGTCTCATATTTCATAAAACCTCTGATTTTAGCATTTCTACAATCTTCCTATGCGTCAGTGTAAATTATTATTATGGTTTTAAAAGAGTGTTTTACTCTCCTGCCTAAATCTTACTTGATGAAAAGCAGCTCATTATTTCTCCCCTAACCCTAAGTGAAGAACATGAGCATTAGCTCCTTGATCACTGGTTATTCTTTCTTCCAGGCTAGTCACATCCTTCCAAATGTTTGCATAGGTCATGTTCTCTAAACCCTTTACTTACTACCATCTCCTGCACTCCCCTCACTTTCTTACAAGGCTACACTTAAAGTCAAACACTTTTTTGAATTAAGAACAACAACTTCACATCAGTTTTTCACCTAGTAGAACAGATATTTCGCTCAAATTTATACAGCACTTGGGGCCATGAATCCCAGAAAAAAAAAGTTTTTTTGCAACATTATCACATTCTGTATCCTGGTGTATTTTTGGACTTTCTTTCTCTCTTGCTCTTTCTCGCTCTATCTTTCAGCAACTCCTGACTTTTTCATATGTGTGCATTTTATTATTTCCTTAATAGCATCTTTCACTCTTTATTTTAAGTAACAAATTTCAGATTTTTGAATTTTCCTATTTTGTCTTTTTCACAAAGCACTACATCTCCCTGTTTGGTAACACTCACTTGTGCATTCTGTATTGCAGATCTTGTACTTCTGCATCGCTTGTTGCATTGCAGTAATAATCAGAAAGATTAAAGCTTATCTTTCTTGTTAGTCAAATCAGAGGTGAGAGAGTTGTATAGAAAAACTTCCTTGAAGTGCCTCCTAAGCTATAGACATTTTTATTCTCTTACGTGATTTTGGCTACACTCTGTAATATTTTCATTTTGACATCCAAAGTAAAGAAAAGTGGTGGACTTGCTGCACTGTTTTCTAACCACATTTTTTCCCTGTTTTTAATCCATGGTGAATATGAAAGGTCAGAAATTGAATTTAAGATAGTTTTTAAAGAAAAGCTAAGAACTATCATTATTTGAATTACATGTGGTGTAATTTGAATTACATGTGGTGTGCAATACGAAAAGAAAATATTGAGGATGGGATGAGAATATTGAGGATAACTTGTGTTAGAGCTGTCATTTTTGTTTTTATCTTTATTATTATTGCTTGTTATATAATACAACTTGTTTTCTGTGTTAACTGTCCATTCTCTGCCACACTTATGTTTTAGATTTATAATGTGTAGAACACATATCTAATAGATCAGACACCTTTAAATAACCAAAGGCAATATCATGAACTCTGAACATGTAAAAGAAAAACAGCTAGGTGCCTCAGCATTAGGTTTGAGGTAGGATTTTGTAAAATACATAACAGATTGCTTTGTGAGGATTACTCATGAATGCATCCATCTAAACTTTGGAAACAAACAAACAAACAAACAAACAAAAAAACTACTTTTTTTGTCCCCAAGACTTTCCCATTAACTCGTTCATTTTTTATTGAAGAATCTCAGTACCATTCAGGGAACGGGACCTTAGACTGTGAGCCAAAAGGTCACATGACAATTGGTAGTTTCTGAGTAATTGATCCAAGATATGGATCAATTTATGAATAATATGAAAATATTTAAAAAAAATATGAATATATAAAAATATTATCAAAATATGAATCATTTGAGCAATGATTATGAATGCAATTCAATAATACAATAAATCTTAAAGCCATCTCAGTTTATGTCAGATCAACTGTAATATTTTACATAACTCAAATTATATATTTTAACATTCATTTTATTCCAGAGAATCTAAGCTTAATCACTGCTGTTTACACAACATAGGTGGTAATGCAAAGGCAATAAATATATACTGGTAATATATTGTTAATTGTAGAGACTATCTAATAATTTCAATTAAATGTCCATGGAGCAGCGACTTGAGAGTTAAATTTTCTTAGTGGTTTCTGTTATTATGGACAGCAGATTCCATTAGCTAAGTCATGTCTTATTGCTTGGCCTGTGACTTTCACAGAACATTAGTCACATTGGGATGTTCCGTGTGGAGAGCAACAAGCTAATGATTCTGGATGGCACACTTCAGAGAGACAGACAGAATGGTTTGTCTTTTCCGTTTGCCTTATTTTTCCACCTTTGTCTTATTCTAGCTCCTTTTTGCTGCTGTTGTCAGGGTTTTCTAACTAATAGGGGGCTGAATTCCAACATCTGGCCCTTTCAGTTAGTCTTATATTTCTGCACTGGTTGCAAAGGAAGAGCTGCAGACAAATGTCACTTCAACAAGTTCATCAGATATTAAGGAGCTTACACTCATCGGTTCTTGCTTCCCTCTGCCCTTAACTCAGCCCAGATCTTGAACATTCAGCTATGACATGACAGAAACGGAATAGCAGGGAATTTTTAGTGACCAAGTCTCAGCCATCCTTTCTGATTCTCTTCTCTGCTCCAGTCATTGAGACAGCGTAGCCCTCAAGGACTTGGACGTGTTAGTAACTGGGAGACAGTGAGAATCAAGAGTTTCTTTTAAAATGGAGTAAACATAGATATGGAAAGTTGACTCCAGTTTCAAATACCTTAATACTACCCCAGGCTCCTCCTGTTTTATAACTGTTCAGTCTCATACACTAGCATCTTGTGTTCAGGTTTCACTGGGTTCTGTTGTCACCTAAATCTAGTCTGTGGAAGAGTTGAGGGAATTACAGTACAGTCCTCTTTCTGACATCTCCTTAATCTCCTCCACTGCGCCTAAGCTCATATCTCTTCCAAAGCATCACCAGTGGGACTGTCATTAGTTTGTACCTAAACTCCATTATCCACAGCACTGCAATTAGTTGCATAAAGCCTTGTGACTAATTTTGGCTATTTGGGTATTCAAACTCTTGTGTAATCAGGCTGTACATAGGTTGCAAGTAAATCTAATAGCTTGGATTATTTTTCTTTTCTTTTGGGGCAGCTCTGTGTATGTCAGAGTAATTTTAGGTATTTTCTCAGCCCAATTTATTTTTTTTTTTTACCTAAAAATAGAAATATTGTACTTAATATAGTTCCCAGCATGCCAATAAGGCATTTAGGTAAGCAACAAACAGTTTTTGGGCCCTGCCAGCTTTATCACAATATTTGTAGGAGGTAGAACACATTCATGACAATCTCTTCTTTTTTTCCCTTCACTTTCTCATTATTTAGATTCTGCACCTGGATCAAATTTTCTTGCATATCCGCAGGCATATAAACCAAAGAGTCAAGGAAAATCAAATTTAAGATAACCACTGGACAAGAAACATACACAGGATTATTTTCCAAGTTTTTGTACTCAGAGCTTTAGAGTAGGTCAGGATACTGAGTAGTTCTCATGAGCACTTCTTCTTAGGGGTTAAGGGATGTCTAGAGGGACTCTGCTTTAAAGGACACGCTAACTGCTAATCACTTATTTTTGTTTCAGCAAATTAAAAGGTATAGTGTATGTCATCATATTGAAAATTACTGGTACAATATGATGGTAGTGCTACAAGCTTGAATTGCTGTTCCCCCCCCCCAAAAAAAAAGGCTTTCTTTGCATGGAAAACTATCTTTTTTTTCTTTCTGTGCTTCTCTGCTTATTTCCCAGTATGTGCTCACTTCACATTAAGAGAACATGAGAGTGCTTTTGATTCACCACCATAAGATGTGGATATGAAGCTTGTAGTATAAGATTTTATTGCTTTGTATTTCTGGTCAAAATAAGTTTATCAGAGAATCGCTTAAACAAAAATAAATAAATAAATAATAAGAAAAGGAGCAAATAAGGAGAACTTAAGTTACGGCTGACATAAATCTAGTGGTCAGCCAGTGCAGGATGAGATCTTAGACCATGTTTCAGTTTACTGGTGTCTTTTGTGCTGTGCCTGCTGCAGGGGCAGTCTGAGGTGTGATGCATTGCTGTTTATATTTTTGCTTTGAGATCAGCTCCACCATATCATGTGTAATGGTAGGTATTAGCAGCTATGGCTCCCATGCACGCTGCTATCTTGGCCTCTTTTGCAACTGTATTTTTATTTCCCTGGGAAAATGAGAAAGGTCGAATGCTTTCTTGAATAGTTGACTAAATATTTCCTTCAGATAAAATGCCAGAAGGGGTCACAAGGCAAATGTGGCTACTGCTTGGAGACTTCATTCTGTTTTTGCCCTGCTCCTAAGACCAAACATGTCATTGGTGCTTAATATCCAGTGATTCAGGAGTTAGAAGTTGAATTAATTCTCAAACTATTTGTTTGCACTCCAGTATAATGCACAGCAGGCTGCTCTCAGCTCTGGTGTTATCTCGCTCTCCTTTTGAATATAATAGTGATGCTGACCTTTTAGAAATAATTGTGTTATTCTTTCTAACAGATCGGGATATTTCTGTAGTCAAAATAAACACAAATGTCTGAATTTAAACCAATATATTTGCCAGAACAATAAAATATGGTGAAAGTCAAAAGAAACCTGAAAAGAAAAACTGCTTTCATTAAAGTAAGAAATCAAAGACAAGGGATACCATGCATGTACAAGAATATTAATATGTAATTCTTCTTTGCATCCTTTCTCATACTCAATGATTTCCTTTCCACTGACAAATACAACAATATATGTCTAGAATAATGTATTTTCCTGCTTAGCTAGTAGGGTTAAAATTGCCATTTTTATTAAAATCTAAGTCTTTCCTCATTTATCATTTTAAATTCCATTACTTGTTTCCAAGGAGATAAAAATATGCAGGAAAATCATCTGAGACTCTGGCTTGCAAGACTGTTCTCTTTAATGAGAGCTGAATGTGCCCTGTTTTAAGGAGAAAAATACACTTGGAGCTGCTGTAGTAAAGAGGATAGGACTTTGAATTTCATCTCTGTCCAAGCCTAACTTTCTGCTTCTAGGAGTTGGGAACAGAACCGTAAAATATTCAAACCAGTATCAGATTATTACTTGGAGGCTGTGCTGTTTTCTATGCCGAAGCAGGCTAGGAAGTACTTCGCTCACTCACTCCTTGCAGCAGTAGCTTTCTTCTGCCAGTTCTAAGCATTTCTTGGAGGACAATGCAAGAATGGACAATAGGCAACAACTTTTCTTTCTGTGAGTTTCTCTTCAGAAATACTAAACCCTGTATCTTTTCTGTGAAATGCTAATGCCAAGTTCCAAACAGTCAGAGATTTCCTTCTTTCTAATTCTTTTAATACAATTGTAAATAAATTGTAATTTTTAAAATTATTTATTATATTTTATATTTTATTATTTTTATTATAACTATTATTATTATTTGCAATTGTACATTGTAAATAAATGTGATAATAAATAAATCAGTTGTCTTACCTGATGTGGTCTTCACTACCTCAGTTGTATTTCTTAATCCCGTAAAGGAGAACTGGTAAAGCCTCCAGGACCTTGTGTCCCCCACCTCCACTGAGCTGCGCTTCCATTGGTATATAATCTCTTCTCTTGGGTAGCCATCTTATTGCGAAGGAAAATACAGAATGCTTTGTTTCATAGTCATTGCTAGGATTTTAATGTATTCTGGGGAGTAAAAATACTATTTTCTATTTCTGGAAAAAACTGGAGAAGCATATCGCAAGTAAATTATATATATGTGTGTGTTATTTTCCTCAAGTTATTTAGTAGTGCCTTTTACTTGATGTCACATTTTAGTTATTATAAATTAAAATAGCATGTGAGGTAAATTTTTCAAAAATGAGTTTTTCACTTGTTTGCCCCACCCTTTATTTATAGTCAAAAACTCTTCAGCTGGACATAGAATTCATTCAACCTGAATGCAAAAAGCCAAACTCTTACCATTGCAATAGTAGAGCACCCATGTGCAAAAAAAAAGTGTCAGGCCACAAGGCTTTGATGCTGGAAATAAAAATGTCTACTTTTATGCTAAGATATAAGCATAAATATTAATCGCAGGGGTCCCAGAAGTCACACGTGTTTTGTATAACATTTTTTGTGAACATGTGTGATCCATATACTTCAAAATAATGTCAAAATAAAACTGAAAACTATCACATTATGTCTAGCTAAGAATATAACCTATCTAGCACTAAGTATACAAATATAATTTTTTAATAAATAGTTCAGCATGGGTCAGGAAAGAGTTATCTTTAAGCATGTTACTTACAGCTTGAAAATTCCAGGGGGCAGGAATGGGCATCCATTGGGAAGTTGTGCAACTGTAGCTGACACTCAGCATCAATTGTCAGCCTGAGGAGAAAGAGATCAGGTTATACAGAACACACCTGAGAAGTTTGTACTGAAAGCTATGTCACGGCAAGTAAAACAAGGGTGGTTACTAGGGTGGAATCTGACTATGAAATATGCATATATATAATGAATATAGAAAGCAAAAGTAAATTATTGATACGGATATATTAATTTGGCTATTCCAAATATAGGAAGATATGCTTATTGATAAGCAGGTTTGTTTTTGTTTGTTTGTTTGTTTGTTGTTGTTGTTGTTGTTGTTTTAGTTATTTTGGTCCTTACCATCTACTGTAAAGCAGAATGAGATATTAAAAGTTCTGTTCCTATGCATCTGAAATGGCAGAATTACTCATGACTGGCTAGTCCTTGAGTGGATACACAGGTTTTCTCCTGACCAGTGACAAGTCTCTGTGTCACAACATGCCATAATGCACTAGGGAAATGTATTTTACATATATATATATATACATATATATATATATATATATACTATTTCAGAAATGATGTGTAAGAGTCCAATTTTAGACATCTGCATCCAAGATAGCCATCTCAGCCATCTTTACATCCAGTGGAAAGAAAGGTGCTCTGGGGATATACTTCATTGCATTCCAAAATAGACATCTGAATTAAATTGGAAGAGGAATGCACCAGGAAGGTTTTTCTCTCCACTGACTATCATTAAAGTCTCAATTATAACTCAAGTGATGTAGGTGCTATAGATATTCGTCACATAGACACATGTGCTTTTGGAAATCCAAAATTAGATTAGATGTATGCCCTGCTAAAAGCTCCACAATTTTTCACCAAATCCCTTCCTTGCTTCTAGCTTACACGGATTCCAGTCCTGACATGAGCTGCACGATACATGGGCTGTAAGCAAATAACCCATAAGAAGAAAAGTCTGTGGACAGGAGGGAGGAGGGGGGGAGGGGAAGAGCAGTGATGTTTATTTGCTCCTTTTGTTCATATAAAAACTATATTTTTTTTGTTTGTTTGTTGGTGTTTTTGTTGTTCTGTTTGGTTTTTTTTTTTTTTTTTTTTTTTTTTCCTCCTGGTTCCTCGGTGTCCAAATGAGCAACCCTGTGAGATGAGCGTGCTTCCTGGTTCATGCATGTCAGTGCTGTATGCAGATGTCTCCCTGAATCTCCCACTGGGTGGATGTGTGTGTGTGTGTGTGTGGATATGTGTGTTATAGAGGAATGCTGTGGCTGCTAGTCAACAAGTTAATATAGTCAAAAGGAAACTTTTCTACATTAGGGATTTAGGAACAAAACTCATTTCTCTTGATACTAAGGGATAATGTGTTTGTGACACAAAAGGAGAGATAATTCTGTGTGCTAAGAACATTGTCCATTCTTTCTCTTCTCATTTCTATCATCTTCAGTTTCATTTGAAGAAAATTATAATATGGAAAAAAAAAAAGTTCCTCCTTCAAGTGTCTTTTCTCTGATAAACAAATTTAACATGGTTAATGGGATGGAATCAGATTATGCTACTGTTTGTGTGTGTGTTTTTTTGTGTTTTTTTTTTTTTTTTGTTGGTGTTGTTGTTTTTTGTTTGTTTGTTTTTTTTTGTTTCCTTTTGTTTTCTCTTGTGGAATTGAGTAGATATTCCCTAGGACAAAGCACCACCAAGCTTTCAATATTGCCAAGCATGGAAACTTCACAACCTCACAACCTCCCTAGGCAACCTGTTTCATGGTGTGTCCACTTTCTCAGTAAGAAAGCTTCTTATGTTTAACCAGAATTTCCTGTATTTCCATTTGTGTTTTCCAGCTGGCTGGCACCCAGTCTGTTCTAATGCATAGGTTTATTCATCACCCAATACAGGGCTTTACATTTTCCTATGTTGAAGTCCATGAGATCCTTCTTGGCCCATTTCTCCAGTGTGTCGTGGTCCCTCTGAGTGTCAGCACAACCCTATGATACACCAAACACTTCTCCCAGTTTAGTATTACCTACAGACTTGCTGAGGATGCACTTTGTCCTATTGTTCAGGTAATTAATGAAGACGCGAAGGTGTTAAACAGTATTGACTCAGCACCAAACTGGGGACTACACCTCTAGTGGCTTCTTTCCTTCTTTCATGACAGTGCTTACAACCCTTTGCACCTGGCAGCTCATGAAGTTTTCCATCCACTTTGCTGCCCGGTATTTTAGCCTGTGCCTGGTTCTTCTCCACTGAGGGTGTGCCTCCCTTGCTCCAGGCTTTCCCACTCATCTTGGAAACCTGGGATTGCTGGAGGTTTGTCTTACCAGTAAAGACTGCAAGGCAAAGGCAACATTGTATTCCCAGGGAAGCTCATGGAGCAGATTATCTTGCGTGTAATCACACGGCACTTACAGGGCAAGCAGGCGATCAGGCCCAGTCTGCATGGGTTTATGAAAGGCAGGGCCTGCATGACGAACCTGATCTCCTTCTATGACAAAGTGACGCGCTTGGTAGATGAGGGAAAGGCTGTGGATGTGGTCTACCTTGACTTCAGCAAGGCTTTTGACACTGTTTCCCACAGCATTCTCCTCAAGAAACTGTCTGCTCATGGCTTGGACTGGCGTACGCTTCGTTGGGTTAGAAACTGGCTGGATAGCTGGGCACAAAGAGTTGTGGTGAATGGAGTCAAATCCAGTTGGAGGCCGGTCACTAGTGGCGTTCCCCAGGGCTCGGAACTGGGGCCGGTCCTCTTTATATCTTTATCAATGATCTGGACGAGGGCATTGAGTGCACCCTCAGTAAGTTTGTAGATGACACCAAGTTAGGTGCGTGTGTCAATCTGCTCGGGGGTAGGAAGGTTCTGCATGAGGATCTGGATAGGCTGGACCGATGGACTGAGGCCAACTGTATGAAGTTCAACAAGGCCAAGTGCCGGGTCCTGCACCTGGGGCACAACAACCCCAAGCAGAGCTACAGGCTGGGAGATGAGTGGTTAGAAAGCTGCCTGGCAGAGAAGGACCTGGGAGTGATGGTTGATCGTCAGCTGAATATGAGCCAGCAGTGTGCTCAGGTGGCCAAGAAGGCCAACAGCATCCTGGCTTGCATAAGAAGCAGTGTGGCCAGCAGGGCTAGGGAAGTGATTGTCCCCATGTACTCGGCTCTGGTGAGGCCGCACCTCGAGTACTGTGTTCAGTTTTGGGCCCCTCGCTACAAGAAGGACATGGAGGTGCTCGAGCGAGTCCAGAGAAGGGCGATGAAGCTGGTGAGGGGTCTGGAGAACAAGTTTTACGAGGAGTGTCTGAGGGAGCTGGGCTTGTTCAGCTTGGAGAAGAGGAGGCTCAGGAGTGACCTTCCTTCCTTCCTCCCTTCCTCCCTTCTTCCCTTCCTCCTTTCCCCCCTTCCTTCCCCCCTTCCTTCTCCCCTTCCTTCCCCCCTTCCTCCCTTCCTCCCTGGGCTAAAGTTGCACCACGGGAGGTTTAGGTTGGATGTTAGGAAGAGCTTCTTTACCAAAAAGGTTGTTAGGCATTGGAATGGGCTGCCCAGGGAAGTCGTTGAGTCACCATCCCTGGAGGTCTTTAAAAGACATTTAGATGTAGAGCTTAGTGATATGGTTTAGTGGAGGACTTGTTAGTGTTAGGTCAGAGGTTGGACTAGGTGATCTTGAAGGTCTCTTCCAACCTAGATGATTCTGTGATTCTGTGTGATATTCCTTGCCTTTTCTGTGTCCCTTGAGACCAGGTCTCCATTCCCATTTGGCAGTTCACCCACATTTTTCCTAGTCTTCCATTTGTTGAGGATGTATGTGAAGAAACTCTTCTTTATGCTTTTATGTCCCTTGCTGGATTCAATTTCAGATGAACTTTGACTTTCCTAACTCTGTCTCTGAGAGCTTGGACAGTGTTCTTGGTCAACTGTTCCTGCTTCTGCCTCTTGTACATTTTCTTTCCACATTTGAGTTTTGTCAGGAGCTTTGAGTTGACACGTGAGACCTCCTTGCTTAATTTCCTGCTGGTCAGAATGGACTGCTCTTGAGCTTGGGGGAGCCATTAAAAAATCAGCCATCAGTCCTGGAGCCCTCTTCTCTTCAGCCAGGATTGCAGATTTGCAATGATACTATCACATTTCATTTCTGGATGAATCCTAATTGGTGCTTGCTGTGACTCATCTAGGCAACTAAACATACATAAACATTGGCTAACTGTTTCTAAGATCTATCAAATATATCTCTTTCTAATGAGGGAAACAGTGGTTTGAAGAAAAAGGTTCCAAGTCCAAAGAGACATTGGTGTAGCAAAGTCCAATTTAACATTTCAAAAGTGAACCTGGGATATTCTTTATCAGGTTGACTTTGATTTGCACTGGATTTCAATTCCAATCTCTCTCTTATATCTTCTGGTGATGCAATGTGTAATGAATGTAAAATAACTATGAAATAAGACTCCTTTTTGTAATTCAAACATTTATAATATTAAAAGGTTGTCTTAAGGAAAGATTCAAAACTATTCATTGAAATGCTAATGAATATACTGTCCTGAAACTTTCTTTTTTTGCCACCCAGTAAAACGAAAGCAGAAAATCCATAACAATTTGAAAACGTAGTTTAAAATTCAGAAGGTCCTAAGCCTGATAATTTTGACTCTGTACTTTTATTTTAAATTATAAGGTCTCTTGAATAGACACCTCCTTTATCTACATTTTACTTACAGCCAAATATTACACCACATTAGAAAAAAAAATGCACCTAGGCTTTCCACATTTAGGAAATATATTATGATAATTGGGAATGTGCTTTTTAAATTAGTAAATGTTGCATATGCAACATTTAGATGTAGGCATGCATATAACAATTATTTACAAGACTTATAAGGAAAATCTGTCTCAAAAGAAAAACTATTCAGGCAAGTGAGAAATCTGGAGATGAGCATACCAAGTTTAGTTTGTTAGGTATTGACCTAAGTCATAAATAATCAATCTTAAAAAGAGAATCATTATTTTCATTAGATATTTGAGGAATTAAATATTTTCTCAGGTAGAACTTCATCTAGCTAAGCACTAATCAATTCAGAATATGAGGCTTCTGGTGTTTGCAGTACCTCATTTCTAACATCTATTTGATTCAAGGATATTTTGAATTTTTTAGTTTAACCTAATAAAAAGGTAAAAGACAGTATGGACCAAACTACTGGTAAACAATAGAACATACATGAAAATGAAGATGAATTACTATAACCATGCTTATATTCTTTTAGTATAGAAATGTAACTATTTGTGAAGGAAGACAGAAAAATCTATAGGTAGAAATGAAACCATTTTAATTTATCAATATCAAATATATCGCATTAAAAAAAAACACAAAAAACAAAAAACTTTCTTTCCTTTTTCAGGGTTGTCCACATAAGTAACAGGAAACAACACTGTTTTTTCCTTTGGATTAAGGTCAAGTGATTTTAATTCACAGGAGCCTTTTCTTTGGTTTTCCCTTGAGAAGTTGAAATTAAAGTCAGATGTAAATACCTCAGTGTGTACAACACTCTGCCGTCATTCCAGATCCTGAGCATCCTATTAGGAGTTGTTATCCAATGAGCATCAGCTTTCTTGGAATTTCGGAAAAATGTATCTGGTATCCAGATCTTCCCAACCATGTTGCTGTTTAATCTGAGCACTTTTATAGTGCTGTTGAACTTCAGACGTCTGTCATACCACGTTTGGGCGAAAAATATATCAATTGTATATTCCTGTTGTGTTAACCAGAAATACTGATGAAAACATAGCACTCAGCATTTCACATTACTCCTGATATGCTTTCCTTAACTTCATAAGAAAACAAACAGACAAATGTGAAATAGAGAAGAAGATACTAGAACTGATATATTTTTTTTTTTTGTGATTTTTTGAGGAGATTCTTTATCAAAGATTGTTGTTAAACAAAACAAAACAAAATCATTTTTTGTTTGTTTTTGTTTTTGTTTCATTATTTTCCTGCTGACAGGTTGACCTAAAATAAAATAGAGTCATATTTGTATTTACCTTTCTGATTCCGTGTCCCCACACCTTAACCCACACCTGATCAGGTTAGAGAACAATTTACTTATTCCCTTGGATCTAGGACAGGTAAGATTTGAAGTGATTTGGCTAACCCAGTTGCCTGTGACCCTCCCCAGTTAATGTCAGAAGTGCTGAAGTCTTGCTTTCCCTGGTAGCCAGTCAGCAGCCAGTCAGCAGCCAGAAACAGCAAAAGAAATTGCAGAATGAAAAAGAGCGATGTAAAATTTCTTGCTACACTTGAAAACTATTAGAATGAAGAACACATTGTGGTGCTAAGGCTAAATCACTTTCCATCAGCTATATGAAGATAGAATTAAAGTTTTCTTTATGGAACTTTGCTTTTAGGATCTGAGCTTTTTCCTTTTATCTCTTGGTGGCAGGAGTAGTAATATCACTGGTGAATGCCTTTGCTTGATTTGTAGCAATCTGGAAGGTCAGTCCTACAAGAGCTAAACTATCAGAAAGCACTGCAGAATACAGCACATGGATGTGCAAAAACTGTTGTTATTCACAGCTCAGTTTTGCTGTCTCATATAGACTCATAGCTCATGCAGTCCTTACATCTATAGTAACAATAAGCTTTTAAATAATATAGGTATAACACAACATTAAAATTAACGGAAACCTTGTAATGCCAAAAATTCAACCTTGAACATTGTAGGAAAATGTGGCAATCATTTACCTACCATATTAATAGCATTCACTGGCCCAATGCTATTTACATACATGTCAGTGTGAATTACTGTTGGTTTAACTGTAAGAGAAACAACAAAAATCACCACCATGAATGAAGGTCAAAACCAACTGCAAGAGAATGAAACAAATTAAAAAGATTGTTTTAATACCTCTGTTATATGGCTATGGTTGCCTCACATTTAAATGTTCATATCCAATAGATAAATAGATAAATTTACAGAAATTTCTCCAGCTTGAAATTAGCTGAACACACTTTGAGACAAATTCTTATACAATATATTCTATCAGAACATATTTACTTATGATATGAGAACAAATACTGAGACCAGCGTCATTACTTTAGTGAGTCATATCTCAGTGAATATGTATATTTTGTGTCAAATCGCAGCAACACATCTGACAAAACACTATCAACGGAAGGAAATTTATTCCTCTTACAATTTGTTGCATCACCCATTTAACATTATAATGCTGAATGCAATGTGACTGCTGTTGCCTGCAGAGATGCCTGTATTTAAGTATCAATTTCATGAACCCAAAGTAATATTAATACTCACGGCTCTAAAGCAGGAACAAAAACAGTTGCTAGATTAATTTATTTTGAAATTACTGTAGCTTTATTGTTCTCAAATACCCTGACTAAAACATATTTTTTTTCCTAGATGTTTTCTTATAAATGCTTACTTTTTCTCTGCTCTTTAATGTCTTGAATTCGAAGAGTAAGGCACAGTCCTCTGTTCTTTAGACTACTCGCATATGATGAAGGTTAAACATTCACGTTTTCACTCATCATAAAATGTCCTTGGTTTATAAGCCTCTATAAACTTGTTAGAAACAGTTTCTTTCATTAACCTTGCTGTTCTATGCATTCCTCTGCCTGCCTGCTTCATCTGTGAATTCTCTTTGTGTTTTCCTATAATCTTACTTCTGTATCCTCTTCCACAGAGGTATTGTCTGGCTGTTCTGTACACACATAGGTCCTTCTCCTATCTGCTCAGGAACCCTCATCTCTCAGATTCCTCAGTAATCAATAGAGAGGAATACCCTTGCAAAAGTTTTTTTTTTTTTTTTTTTTTTTTTTTCCCAGTTAAATAAGACTTCTACTGTGAGTCTGAACTTGGGTGTATAGACTTTTATAAGTTGTGGGGGAAATCTATGGAAATCAAGTCAATCTGCTTGATTGCAGTTATCCTTTGTGAACCCTTCTTTCTCACTGTCTCATTTCCCAGTCACTTCTTGACCTGCTGAGCAGAGACCCAAGGGGACAGCTTGGAGCTGGGACAGAGAGGGTCAGGCTCAATGTTAGGAAAAGGTTCTGCACTGAGATTGTTGTCAGTCACTGGGACAGGCTCCCCAGGACAGTGGTCACGGCCCCAAGTATGACAGGGTTAACCTTCAAGGTTACAAGTGTCCTGATTCAGCAAATCATGATGGTTTTGTTAGGTGTCTTAGGCTAGATTTAGCAACCTTAACAATTTATGTCAGGTTCCAAAATCATGGGTACTTTTTGTGCCAGTGATGTTTTACTACATCTTACTTTGTTTTCATAGCAACTTTCAATGGATTCTGCTACCTGTGTAGTATAATATGGTATGAAAAAGCTTTCTCTTCACCACTCAAAGTTGGACTAAAAAGAAAACCAACATACCTCCTATGTCAGGTCTCAACTTGTTGTCATATCCTTCTAGCAAGCCATTTAAAATAAGAGTGACATCACTCTCATGAACTTTGGGAGTCAAAACCCAAGTCTTATTTGAAGTATAATCTTCATAATCATCATCTCCCTTTTGGGTGGAACTGTAAAAACAAATAAAAACAAAGAAATGCAAAGCCTTGAAAAAGATGAATTTACAGGCAACCTCTTTGGACACGGACAATACACATATAATTCTGGTTTTAGTAGTACTGTACAAAGCATTGAAAAGTAGCCTGCTTTATAAAAGGAGACTCACAGTAAAGATGTCACATAATAGTTGAGGTTACAGTTCACTTTAGCAAAGTTTCCTTTTAATACAATTGAGATCACACTGTCTATTTGAAGAAGCTTCAGTGTTTCTTACCTTTGGCATGTCTATTTTTTCTCTCACTGACTCAGGTTGGACCTCTTATAAAACAAATCTATTTGTCATTGTTATGTAACTCTCCACCAAAATATCCCTTAGTATGTACACAGTGTTGTTGCATTAGTTTCCTTTGGGAGAACAATTTGATGGAACACATTACTGACAAGGCCAATAATTAGATTCATTCAAACATACTGTCATACAGCTTTTCTCCATTCTGATGAACTTGAGCTTATTGTTCATTTTGGAAGTTCAGCATAAATTTTTGCCGGTGTTTTTGTTTTCACTTTTGCTAAGCAGAACCCAGAGAATAAAAATAGTCTACTTCTTTTTTTTTTTCCCCCCCCCCCTTTTTTTTTTTTTTTTTTTTATCTTCTGCTACTGAGCAGTATGGCAACAGATCTAGTAAAATTCATCCATCTTAGTGTGGTAAAAGGGCAAGTTGGGCATCAGAAATGTGTAGACTAGCCTTAATGGATGTTTTACTTTCTTGAAATCTGTGCCTCCAGTTTCCTGAGGAAAACATAGAATCTAATTTACTGTATGGCATCAACAGAAATTTTCATTTGAGAATGTCGGTGGTAATCAAAGCTGAATGGTGCTAGGCAAATGTGAGGTTTTTATTTAATTTATTTATTTGCATAATATGCTAGTGCCCTCCTTTCCTGACCTGCTTCTATGACAAAGTTTAAACACTACTGGATATTGAAATTCTTAGTGATATTACAAATGTTTTAAGCAAGACAGTGGGTTTCGGTATGAGTAGGTTAAAAGCAGAAATTTTCATTAATATTCCTGTGTCAGCCTGAATCTCTACAGTCTCTCCTGTACAGCACAGAAGTGGGAAAGAGTGCAGAGAAGCAGATTTTATGGGGTCTGGAGCTCATGCTTGACACGTGATTGAAAACAGACATAGCAGACCATGCTTATGAGTGTGATAGAAAAGGAACAAGTAGTCCCAGATGCTAAGAGAACCATTATGCTAATACAGACCTTCTCTCAGTCGAGGTCTTGCATGTTCCTACCTACAGCACTATACTGATGCATCCTGATCAGACCTACCCAGCGTGGGTGGCCCGAGGGCTTTCCTGTGTTGAGCATTTGGAAGCTGTAAGCCAACTGCATAAATACAGCTTAATAAGGAAAGAGGCTTTTGTTTCTGTCTTCCCCATGAACCTAGCTTAACAGAAAAGAGCCACAGCACCTCTTCATATAGAGCTCTTTTTCCTAGGAGGTGCTGAAGGCACAGAGAACTTGGAAGCAGCATAGCACTGTGCATAAGACACTGGCAAGTGGGAATTAACAATGTGCATGAGAGAGCAAGTCTTGCATTACATTGAGTTGAGCTTGCTAGTGAAGCTAGATCAATTTATGCCCTCAATGCTTGTACCAAGTACCACTGACTGCAGCCTCCAGGCATCACCTAACCCATCCTGCATCAGCATTAACATCTTGGAGCTTCAGCGTTCCACATCAAACAATAGGCAACCCAGCCTTCTCTCTTTGGCTGTACAGACTGAACCTGTAATGTATTACGGGCAATCAAAGGCTGAGTTTTAACAGGCAATGTGCTATATAGTATTCTGCTGGTACTAACAAATGGACCAGGATAATTAAATCAGTGAGGGAAATGTGTTTATTCAGCTGTCCAGGGTTCAGAGATCTACCTGCAATTCAAAGGAACATAACTGAAGCAGGGTTCTCCCTCCTGAAGGAAAGGAAATCCTTCTAAATAGAGTCATTGCAAACAGAAGGCATTAGATTATATGTTTTTAGTCTGCAGAGTAAATAAATAAATAAATAAAACCTTTATGTATAAAACCTTTACACCATACTCCTGTTGTAAAACCAGTTAAACATGCCTTTTCCAAGAAGAAATGTTTTTCTAAGTGGAAAAGAAAAAAAAAACAAAACAAAACAAAACAAAAAACAAACAAAACAAAACAAAACAACAACAACAACAAAAAAAATCAAATACCTCCTTTCACAGAGACAATGAGTCTGTGAATATACAGGTGCTGAAAAAACATCAAAAGCTAAGCAGCTAGTTAGTAGAGTCTGGTATACTGGACAGTGTGAAATCAGAAGGTGGAAAACCTTGTGCTTGTCTGGGACACTTCTCAAATCTACAACAACCTTATTAAATAGCAGCTTGAAGGCACTAAAACTTGCATTTCCCTTTCGTAATGATTTGTAGGAAAGAAATAGCTATCTGTTTGCTCATCTGCCATCCCAAGCCATTTTGGCACTCTATATCTCAAAACACAGCAAATGTTTTATGAGATTAGTGTGAAAGAGAGGGAAGGGAACAAGGCCAATGCAACTAGGGAAAAAGGCCACTGAATTCCATCTTTTATCTGAATTCCAAGTGGATCTTAAGTCAACATGGATATCCAGTTGCATAAATATCTGTGTCTATAAAATTGAATACCAGCAAAAGCAATCAGAGTTGCATCTATATCCAGATGGGCAGGGCTTTAGTTGTGCAAGTGCCATTAATACTAATGAAAATATAAGGATAAAGCCCTTTTCATCTCCTTAAGACTTTCAGATCAGTCTTTCTGATTATATGACCTAAATATTGCAAGTGCTTTTAATGTCCAGAAAAAAAAAAAAAAAAGATAATGCCCAGATTACACTTAAATATGTACTGAAAAGTATTTTTATTTTTGACTGCTAGACATTTTCAGGTCTATCAATAGAGGTAAGCAAAACCACATCTGTTTACCTATTTGCAGATTATAGTACATTTTTTGAAAGTTAGCGTTTCAGACACTGATGCAAAATCTCATTCTGAGATATTCCCACTTCTCACATTAGTGTTGTAACAAGATGTGTGCAAACCAATCTGCTGATATCAAGTTTTCCTATTTGTGAAACATGATTCAAGGGTGTCAGAATATGAACTTGAGACTTCAAATAGTAAAGAAATTAAAGATTAGAAGGTACTTTTAAATTTAGAAGGTGCTTTTGAAGGTCATCTGGTCCAGTCCCTTCTCAGTTTGCAATATGGGCCTGCAAGAGCCTTTCATTGTAATTACTTATATAAAACTGTGATAATACCTGAAATTCAGGGGGGTTCTTTGAATGTGTCAAATTACTTGAAACATATCATCACAAAGCAGATAGAGGGCAGAAAAAATGTTAGTAAGTATTTATTAGTGCATTAGTTTTTATTTGTAGTATTTATTATTGCATTAGTATTAATTAGTGCATTAGTTTGGACCATGGGAAACTTCGTGGATGGATGACAGCACAAGACTGAGTTGCTTGCTTCATTCATTTTGTGATAAAATGCATAAGATCTATAAACTGGTAAATCACTATAATTGCATACAAATGTCATTCTGCCAGTAAGGTTTTTAAAATGGCAGGATCTAACAAGTTCTCATGTTTTTTAGCTTTCTCACTATATTAGTCCTAATTCTACATTAAATTAATTGTTCCTTGACTTCTATCATTTAAATAGCTCTTTGGAGTCCTCATTGGTAAAGAGTCGTGGTAAATGGAGCCAAGTCCAGTTGGAGGCCGGTCACTAGTGGCGTTCCCCAGGGCTCGGTGCTGGGGCCGGTCCTCTTTAATATCTTCATCGATGATCTGGACGAGGGCATCGAGTGCACCCTCAGTAAGTTCGCAGATGACACCAAGTTAGGTGCGTGTGTCAATCTGCTCGAGGGTAGGAAAGCTCTGCAGGAGGATCTGGATAGGCTGGACCGATGGGCTGAGGTCAACTGTATGAAGTTCAACAAGGCCAAGTGCCGGGTCCTGTACCTGGGGCGCAATAACCCCAAGCAGAGCTACAGGCTGGGAGAGGAATGGTTGGAGAGCTGCCTGGCAGAGAAGGACCTGGGAGCATTGGTTGATAGTCGGCTGAATATGAGCCAGCAGTGTGCTCAGGTGGCCAAGAAGGCCAACGGCATCCTGGCTTGTATCAGGAACAGTGTGACCAGCAGGGCTAGGGAGGTGATCGTCCCCCTGTACTCAGCTCTGGTGAGGCTGCACCTCAAGTACTGTGTTCAGTTTTGGGCCCCTCGCTACAAGAAGGACATGGAGGTGCTTGAGCGGGTGCAGAGAAGGGCGACAAAGCTGGTGAGGGGCCTGGAGAACAAGTCCTACGAGGAGCGGCTGAGGGAGCTGGGCTTGTTCAGCTTGGAGGAAAGGAGGCTCAGGGGCGACCTTATCGCTCTCTATAGGTACCTCAAGGGAGGCTGTAGAGAGGTGGGGGTTGGTCTGTTCTCCCACGTGCCTGGTGACAGGACGAGGGGGAATGGGCTTAAGTTGAGCCAGGGGAGTTTTAGGTTAGATGTTAGGAAGAACTTCTTTACTGAAAGGGTTGTGAGGCATTGGAACAGGCTGCCCAGAGAAGTGGTGGAGTCACCATCCCTGGAAGTCTTTAAAAGACGTTTAGATGTAGAGCTTAGTGATATGGTTTAGTGGGGACTGTTAGTGTTAGGTCAGAGGTTGGACTTGATGATCTTGAGGTCTCTTCCAACCTAGAAATTCTGTGATTCTGTGATATAACTTTAGCACAAACTGGGATTACACCAGCTAAATGTTCAGGACCAGATTCTCCATATCTTTGCTAATGCACATCATCCATACTTTTTTTTTTTTTTTTTTTTTTTTTTTTTGGCAATACCAACTGGGCAACACATTCATGCAGAAATTGTCATCTCTGGGCAGAGATACCTACTGTAGCTAGGAATGGGTTCTCCTACCCAGGAGTGAAAAACTATAGAGATGCTCTATTTGATTGGCATAGTCTCTTTTACAGAATCCTCAGCATTAAAAACATATACTGGAAATATGTTAAAACTGTAGCAGATTAATTCAGTCATTCTGAGAAGATCTCTGCTGTAAAATCACCGATACCTTAGGGAAAAAACAAGGTTTTTTGTTTGTTTATTTGTTTGTTTATTCTCCTTATCTTCTTTTCTGAATCAGAAGACAGAGCAAAGCCTGCCAGTCAAAGGTTTCATTAATGTGTTGATATACTCTTCTCTTAGCAGTCCAAAACTGTGCGCGTCCATGTAACAGTTTTGAAATCTATTCCTCCTCTCAGTAGGATCAATATGATTTCTTTTCTTTTTTGCTTTCATTTCCCTGATGGTAAGATTTAGACCAATGCAAAAATAATCACCTTTTTAGTAAAATTCAGAAAACACATATATTAATGGTACTTAGCTGTCTTAAATGATTATCCTTTGGAGTCATTTGATCTAAATTCTTTAGTTCAAAATTCAAACTAGAGAATGGATTATCTTTTTCAAAACTACCATGTTTACTAACTTAAAGTCAGAATTATAACTGTTGATGATCTCTGCTGTTCCACAATATTTCTGCATCAAATACATTCTTATATAACTTTCAGAAGAACCATATGTAGCATTGGAAAGACACCACCATTTGTCAGTAAAGATGCACTTCTGATTGCTTAAAATTACTGCCAGCAGCAATAATTTTTTTCTCTAAACTGAGGGAAAGATTGGGCACATCTTGTTTCATTAGTGAGCAATCACCCACAAAGGATATTCCTCCAAAATAAGGTGAATATTAATCTATAGGAATATGATTTTCACAACTGGTTGCTTCATAACTTGGATAATGACATAAGCAGTAGAAGGGAAAAGATGCTTTTCTCTGAAGCAGAAACCTATCGTGATTGCTCAGTCTTTCAATACTCAGATGTGAGCTCATGTATTCTGTTGGTCTAAATCTCTAAAATTCCAGTGACTTCAACCAAGACATAGTGATTTATACCCGCTGTGGTTCTGTCCTTTAATTTTCTAAATTTAGAAAATGAATTTTAACCATTTCCAAGTGTTCTGTTATGAAACTTCACACAAGAGTCAATTATCCCTGCTGGAATCTGCTGGCTACTGCACTGCTGTTTGCAAGCAGAATCACAGTGGTCACAGTGCCTAAAGAAAAAGACTTTTAGCAGTACTGAATAGCCAACAAGTAATTAGTTTAACTCCAACTAAAATTTATCTGTCCAAAAAAAAAAAAAATCTGAATGATTTTATCTTTTATGCTAAGTAGGCTATAGAAGCTACAGAGCCCACAGGAGAGATTTAACAAATTACTCATGCATACAGTAAATCTCCACTTATAGCACAAATGCTTTCTACCTCTGAGTGAAGAGCTGAAACAAAGCTTGCTGCTTTACTTAACAGAATTGTTTAACTTAATGAACAGTCAAACTACATTCATTCTCTGCTGTACATAAAAAATTACTGTACTCTATGTTATACATTATTCATGATAATAATACTGTCACTGGGAGGGAAGGACATATTCCACGTTCCCACTGCAGATACAAAGATGCTCTATGCATACAAGACGTGTAGTGAATAGCACATTTTCAGGAGATTACAGTGTCTGTGGAAATCTAACTGTATCTATTCTCTCTCCTTTTGACTACTGATCATATTTTAAGTAAAAATATCTCATTTAAAACAGATTTATTTATTTTTCTCATGAAGCACTATGCTCGGTTTTCTCTCCCTGCTCACATCTGTTCTGTCTGTTTGTAGTGTTTAAACCCAAAAGTTGTGCTCAGGACCAGGCCTCCCATAGAATCACAGAATCATGTAGGTTGGAAAAGACCTTTAAGATCATCAAGTCTGACCATCAACCTAACACCTCCAAGTCCATGTCCCTAAGCACCACATCTTCACGTCTCTTAAATATCTCCAGGAATGACAACTCCACCGCTTCCCTGAGCAACCTTTTCCACTACTCTTGGCCACCCTTTCTGTGAAGAAATTCTCCCTGATACCCAAACCTGCCCTGGAGCAACTTGAGGCTGTTTTCTTGCATCCTAACACTTGTTACCTGAGAAAAGAGACTGACATTGACCTCACTACAGTGGTACTTATTTCTGTTTTACTATTAAGTGTTCACTACAATACCCAACCATATTTTTTTTTTCATAATTGTAGATCATGTAAATATGAAGATTATTCTCTTCCCAAGTAACATACTCTTGAGTTCCCACATCTGAGACAGAAACTGAAGATAATGCTTTGCTTAGAGTAGAAGATAGAAAATCCAGTTAGCCATCTGAAGTTCCATAACAGGAAATGGAAACTGCATTGGAAGATTTGGGCTTAAAAATCAGAGAAAAGTGTTTACTTGTCCTGCTCCCTCCTCTTAGACCTCTGGCACCAGTGAGACCATGATTCTCTTATCTGGATGGAGTCTTATTCCAGAAGGACTAGACCGAACCATGAAATGCTGAGTCACATTGTTTCCAGAAAAGCTTGTTTCAGACTCAGCCTTTAGAGTTTATTAACTGTATTTTGGCCAGTTGTGTTAGTCATGGGGTGAAGGAGGCTAAAGAAATTCACAACAGGGAGAAAGAAAATGGTTCTTACCCCTACTTAATGGTTTGGGTAGATTTTAGGTAAGTCACCTGTGGTTCACAGTTTATTTCCTATGCTACTGGTGCAGTTATCATTCCATGAAGTATTCTAATCATTTAAAATATTCAGAAACTGCTCACAAAATGATCAGACTAAAGTCTTGGAAGGCTAGTGTAACAGCAAATGCTGGTAACAGCAGTAAATGGCACAGATCTGTGTAGTCCCATTCACAGCCAGGAGTACTGCTTGAATTTTTTTATCCTTCCTAAGTCACAGAGGTACTGAGGCATACAAGGAAAAGTGATTAAAATAATACTACAGTTTTCACAAATAAATTGCTATAACCAAAACAAAATTAAGTAGGGACTGAGTACACAGGTCTCAGAGGGAGTATTTAGGACCCAATATCTCTAGAACAGGAGAGATGAGTGCTCCCAGCAGATGACTTTTCAGTCTTTACAGTATGTGAAGACCCTAGATTGCCAGCAAACAAACAAGCATTTCTGAAAATTATGCCTACTTCAAGATTTAAAGGCTGGCTGGATTCTTTTGAATATTTACTTTGTTTTCTACTGAATAAGATGGTACCTTAAAACATAACACCTAAGTAACATAAATGGAGCAGATTATCTTGCGTGTTATCACACGGCACTTACAGGGCAAGCAGGCGATCAGGCCCAGTCAGCATGGGTTTATGAAAGGCAGGGCCTGCATGACGAACCTGATCTCCTTCTATGACAAAGTGACGCGCTTGGTAGATGAGGGAAAGGCTGTGGATGTGGTCTACCTTGACTTCAGCAAGGCTTTTGACACTGTTTCCCACAGCATTCTCCTCAAGAAACTGTCTGCTCATGGCTTGGACTGGCGTACGCTTCGTTGGGTTAGAAACTGGCTGGATAGCTGGGCACAAAGAGTTGTGGTGAATGGAGTCAAATCCAGTTGGAGGCCGGTCACTAGTGGCGTTCCCCAGGGCTCGGAACTGGGGCCGGTCCTCTTTATATCTTTATCAATGATCTGGACGAGGGCATTGAGTGCACCCTCAGTAAGTTTGTAGATGACACCAAGTTAGGTGCGTATGTCAATCTGCTCGGGGGTAGGAAGGTTCTGCATGAGGATCTGGATAGGCTGGACCGATGGACTGAGGTCAACTGCATGAAGTTCAACAAGGCCAAGTGCCGGGTCCTGTACCTGGGGCGCAATAACCCCAAGCAGAGCTACAGGCTGGGAGAGGAATGGTTGGAGAGCTGCCTGGCAGAGAAGGACCTGGGAGCATTGGTTGATAGTCGGCTGAATATGAGCCAGCAGTGTGCTCAGGTGGCCAAGAAGGCCAACAGCATCCTGGCTTGTATCAGAAACAGTGTGACCAGCAGGGCTAGGGAGGTGATTGTCCCCCTGTACTCAGCTCTGGTGAGGCCGCACCTCAAGTACTGTGTTCAGTTTTGGGCCCCTCGCTACAAGAAGGACATGGAGGTGCTCGAGCAAGTCCAGAGAAGGGCGATGAAGCTGGTGAGGGGTCTGGAGAACAAGTCTTACGAGGAGTGTCTGAGGGAGCTGGGCTTGTTCAGCTTGGAGAAAAGGAGACTCAGGGGCGACCTTATTGCTCTCTATAGGTACATTAAAGGAGGCTGTAGCGAGGTGGGGGTTGGTCTGTTCTCCCACGTGCCTGGTGACAGGACGAGGGGGAATGGGCTTAAGTTGAGCCAGGGGAGTTTTAGGTTAGATGTTAGGAAGAACTTCTTTACTGAAAGGGTTGTTAGACATTGGAATGGGCTGCCCAGGGAAGTGGTGGAGTCACCATCCCTGGAAGTCTTTAAAAGACGTTTAGATGTAGAGCTTAGTGATATGGTTTAGTGGAGGACTTGTTAGTGTTAGGTCAGAGGTTGGACTTGATGATCTTGAGGTCTCTTCCAACCTAGAAATTCTGTGATTCTGTGATTCTGTGATCATGACGTATATTTTACACACCTTCTTCTAATCATTCAGCAACTCATATCATTCTTGTTGGCACTTGTCATCCATTTTGAGTAAAGCAATCCTATTCTTAAACCCTTTCACTGACGTCTTAAATATTACATGGCAATGAAGCTTTTTTAATAGTCACCGTAAAACAGACCAGTTTATCTCACAGTTATTCTGTATCTGCCCCAAGATGTGCACTCATATTAGCTAGTGCACCTGATCACATCATAAAGTTTAGCTTTTGGTAGTTATATTTAAAGCATCTATTTTCCATATTTACAGTTTCTGTAGAATTTGGCTATAGCTAGTGTGTACAGAGAAAGGTTGAAAATGAAAATTAATCTTAGTTTAAATTTTATTTGCTGCTTATAAGTTTTTGAAAATTATTATTTATTATTATTATTATTATTATTTTAAAGAAAAAATATGGGGTCCATTTATTGAGAGTGTTATACATAAAAATTTTGATTTATAGTATTTACTGTGTTTTCTAGTTTGCTCTACTGAAAAATTGCATTGTAATTTTTGCATTATGCAACTGATTGATTCAAGTTGTGAGTAAGCATGATAATGATTGTCACGTTTTAAATATTGATTGAAGTTGTGAGTAAGCATGATAATGATTGTCATGTTTTAAATATGTCTAGTATAAACAAAATGGGATTTTGACCAATTATCACTAAGATTACCAGAAGCAGAGATCAGTGTTAGTGGCCCTAAAAAGAAAACAAAATGGAATGCAGGCTGAAACATAGCATCTAGTCTGGGATCAGTTTATCCAGCAGAAAGGTGAGGCACGTTGGCTGAATATATAGATAAAGGATTTCTATTGTCAGATATACTGGACTAGGATGATGTAGTGGACCAAAAGTGAATTATACCATGATATAAGACTTTTGGGTAAGGAGAGGAAATACATACCATCCCCAGAAAGGATAACAAAATGTAGAGGTATGAAACAAACTTTTATAACCAGTAAGAAAAAAGAGTGATAATTATAAAACCAAGCTCATATAATTCATTTTGAATGGCCTGAGCTAGAAGAACAGCATTTAAACTTGTAAGAACTCAGATGATTCAGATAAAGTTCTGTAATTTAAAATGATCATTTCAAATATTTTTTTTTATTATTTTTTGAGCTGAAATTTTTTATATGTTTTATTTTGTTTACATGAGGTTATATAATCTACCCATTTCTCTTTTTACTGTAGTTATGGCTACACATTTAAGTGGCAAGTGAAGGACAAAATTAGGTAGAAATGAACAGAAACTGAGAAATAATTTCAGTATTTTTCTGCATCATAATCTTAGCTTGAATTTAGCTTTGACTTTATTTGAAATTATCTAGGCATATCTAATTGTAAAAAGCATAACCTTGGAATTATTTGAATCTCAGAAGGTTTATTTTTTGGTTTACCTCCCTCTTTCTCCCCCCTGCCCCTACCCCCCCCCCCCCCCCCCCCCCCCCCCCCCCCCCCCCCGTTTTTTTTTTTTAATTTCTTTTAAAACTGTTTTATGTATCTCTGCATGTGAAATCTGAGGCTCATGGGGTATGATTGTTGCCTATTGCTATTACTCAGCTCCTGTAGATTTGTGCTATAGCTTGGAGAGCTCAAGAAATTAAGTTAACAACCATTACTGAAATGTGATCTGAATAGGTATTGTTTAGTGTGAGTTCTCACCATTTGTTCTGGCTGCATTTTTTTTGTATCTAATTTCATCTGCTACTATTATATATAATTTCTATTCTAAAATAATATACTTTTTTTTTTTTTTTTTTTTTTTTTTTTTTCCAGAAAAGATTACTTTAAAATCTCATTGTAAATTAATAGGAGAAGCATGGAGCTTAATGCTATTCTCAGTAAAATTAGGAAAACATGAATGCCCTGCAGCCACCTATTTAAACAATATTATCTCAAAAAAAAAAAAAAAAAAAAGTTATTGCTCAATTAGGTTTGAAAAATAGAAGAATAAAGATTATTGTTCTGTAATACCTTGTAAGGTACTCATATTCATAGTCTGTCATGATACTTGCACAATTTTTCTGTATTTTGCCATCATGATATTTTCACTTCTGGAATCAAACATTCATGATGCAGTCATATTTACATCATTATCTGCCACTATTTAGAAACAAACATGTAAAATGCTGTTAATTTCAGCATTTTTTTCTTACTGAGTAACCCTCCTAAACTTTTTATTTTAGATTATTTATTTCTTTATGTATTTTTATTTTATATGTGAGCTTCAAAATTCAGGTGAAACTGAATATAATTTCTCATTAGACTGAAATGTATCAGGGAACGTTTTCATCTTCTATGTCTAAATACACAACAAAACACTGTAGTGTGGTGTTCCCCATGTTGGGCTGGGAGTCAGGAACATTGGATGCTAATCCCACTTAAAGGACTAGTGTGCTTCTTGCTCTACTGACTCAACTCATTTAAGAAATACTCAGCTAATAATATTCCACTGTATAGGGCACTTTCTGATTTGTGTCTGACAGCACTGTGATGAATATTATTAGAACAGCAAAGCTGTAAGCAATTATAACAACAGAAAAAAAAAATCTTGCCATGCTTCACTTAGTGTTAGAATGGATTGCTTAGCTAAGATGAGGAAACAAATACCTCAAGCACAGCCTTCTCACCTTTGGAAAAAAAGCTTTTGTTGGACACACTTGTTTTTGTAATTAATGAATGGGAAAACCTGTTTATATGTGAAAACTAAACTTTTTATGTCATTCTTTCTTTCTTTGTGCGTGGTCTTAACAAGGTAACAATAAAAAAAAGAGTTTGACATGAAGATTATCACCACATCAGTGCTACATAATACCAAACTCTGAATAGCATATAATCCAGACAGAAATGACAGTGCAATTTGAACATAAAGAAACAGATCTTGAAAAGCTCTACACAGGTCACATAGTAGTAATAATAATAATAATAATAATAATAATAATAATAATAATAATAATAAAGATTACAGTTCTCATTTTCTTACAAGGCTGAACTAGGGTGTTTCTATTATGGCTTACGTGCAGGAAAGTGAGAAGGAACTTATTTTATACAAGGAAAACATTTATTGGTGTTAAACTTATGTAAGCATGCATGGTTGAAGCATCTCTGTAGCCAAGGATATTACAGGTAATACTTGTTACTAGGAGCCCTCTCATCCAAATCAATGTCCTTCATTATAAGCTTTTACACTAGACCAGGTTTCTGACTAGGTTACTTTTTAAATCTGGGGGCATCCTGACCTTGTGTGAGAGCAATGGTGTTGAAGGATCTGGATTTTAGAATGTCGAAGACCTAAATAAACAGTTCATTTAGACACAGATACATGGAAATGAAATAAGTTTTCTAACAATCCATGGTGTCAATATTTTTCTTCTCTTCCTTTTAATGTGCAATTCATCAGTCAAGCTTAAGATATCAGTCAGAATTAAGGAATTCCATCCTGGTTCCTAGAATAGGCATTTGCATTCTGACAAGTTCTGTCCTCAGATTTGCTTATGCCAAATTGAATACTTTCTATGGCTTTCTCAGCAGAGTTCCTGCTAATGCAAACTCTTTAGGTTTTCTGCAATTTCCACTTCTGCAAAATGATTAATTTAGCTAATTGAATCATCTTATTCAGATATGTTAACACAGTATTGTTGAATTCAAATTTGTTTCTGTCACCTGGAGAAACCTTTGGACTACATCTTCTACATGAATCTTGGAACCTAATTGCCTAGGAACCACATGATTTTCTTAATGTAAATGTGTTTTTTGCTGAAAGGTGTTGAGCAAGTTCTATCAACTGTTCTTGTAAGCGTATATTATGTTTACAAAATAAATACATAAATCTGCGTAGTTATTTGTGTTTGGTGAAGACTAGGCATTATTGTAAATGGCCTTATTATGAAGGAATAAGCAATCATTATCTGTGTCTTACTGGAAATAAGGCTGCATTGCTGGGAATCACACTTCCATTGCTCTTAACAGCCACATTATAGCCCATAGCTTTGTTACGTCAGGTGTGTCAGTTAACCTTAGAATGACTGGGGAACCAGGCAACAAGAAATTTAAAAACAATATGGGTTTATTTATTCATTCAGAATATATTCTCAATTCTCAATTCTTGCTTCTTTAAGATCATGGAAGTATCATTATGGACATGTTTGTCAGATAGAAAATGCGTCTTGAAGAGCGAGCTGAATGAACAGCAAGTAGTTGCTTGATACATGGCTCTTTAACTTACTTATCATGAAGCTAACTCATTCACAAAATGAGTATAAGCAAATAGTGAATATTAAACTTTTAGTTTTTAGCAATGCTTTTGATTTCACTTCAGTTTTTATGCACAGTAACCAGCTGTAACCCATGCGATCCCACTTAAACCAGCTTATACGTGTATCATGCAAGACGCTGTTTGCACTCATACTCAAAAAACAGGCTGTGCAGGGGTGGATGTGGAGTTTAGTCCTGATCACAGGTTAGATGTGTGATACATTAAGAATGTAAGTGGCAAGCTAAAGTCTTTGTGTCATCTGCATAGAAGAATAGTCAACAAGTGTGCCTGATTTTTTCCCTATGGAATGCATTAATTTCAATAAAAGGACTATATTGGTTTTGTTATGAAATTACGATAGAACCAGCCACAAGGAAAGTCCATCAGGATGGCTCAAGTCAGGGTCTCTTTAATTTTCTAGAATGTATGAACATACTAGCTTCTGGATAAGGATTGTTAGCACTTCTGCTGTCATATGCAGCTAGACAGGTATATATAACCTTTAGCCCTGTCAAGTGGCACCTGATTTTACAAATCTCTTCCTTCGTATTGGAGCTGGAATAAATTTTTACAGTCCCCCTCCCCCCCCCGCCAAAAAAAAAAAAAAAAACAAGAAAGGGGGAAGGGGGGTCAGAGTGTAATACTATAATATGGTTAGAACTATATTTCAGTCTCTTATTAATAAATAAGAAATAGGCTGTCCCACTCAGAGGGAATGGCTGGTTGTGTTGCTTCCCATCACTGAAGGCAACAAAAACTTCTGTTTCCAGTACCATGTGAGAAGAGAAACGTAACCTTTTCCCATTTTATAAGATGTCCAATGCTATTTTGCAGTGAAGACCTGGTACATTCTTCATATATTTTAAACATAAATTATTCAATGAAATAATAAAGAAGAAAAACTTGTAAAAATGTTGTTTCTTAAGCCCTTCCAGTTTTAAATCACTTTACAGAAGAAAATCATATCCACAAGCATTCACAGATCAATCTTCGGTATATATCAGAAGAAAGAGTGATTATCATTGCAGATCTGCAGCAGTGAGAGATGTAAACTAATTTTCTATTAGTGACTGTGAGCAAACAGTCACAAACAGAGAAAAAAATAAAAGAGATAAAAAAAAAAAAAAGAGGAAAAAAAAGGGGGGGGGGTTTCTGGACTCATGTTCAAGCCTGTAGCTATTACTGCAGGGACTGGTTTTCAGAGAATTTTCAAAGCAGCCAGGTTTCATTGAGTAGGATCTGACACATATATAGCTGTGCAGAATTCCTTTCCTTCTTTGCACAGGAAGAAATTATTATGAACCCAAATTTCATTTCTGCAGGACTGCAGTTCAAAGCAAAGATACAAAGAATCCCTTGGTGAATCCCAAAGTGTCCCTTTGTCTTTTGGACAAACTCAAACTCAAACTCAAACTCAAACCAAGTGCAAGGAAAGACATTTGGTTCAAGGGTTTAGAACAGTTGTTCCTCGACTTAAACAACAGAGGACTTCTGAAGGCAAAACTTTCTGGAGACCGTCCTGGTGATCTCAACCTGACACTGAAGAAATGAATAAATAATCTAAGGCTATCTCAGGCAGTCTCACTTTCATTAAAGGTCCTTTAAAGCTGTAATGTGAAAGAATGAGTATTCACTAGAGCCATCAAAGTAACCAGACTCCATGGGCATGGGAATCATCATTCTGTTGTGCTCAAAATCTTGTTTGTGGGCAAAAAGGAAACACACCTTACATAACAAGCCAAGAATTTATTGTGCTTATAATAGGAATCTGAACAGTCTGACAAGAATTTTTAGTAGTCCACGTGTAATTATGTAAAGAAATAATATGTTTTTTCAGAAAAAGATTCAATAATAATGATACAGTTAAAGTTGTTATATACCCAGTTTTTAGTTTCTATGCCACTTCCTGATGTTAGGCTCACCCTTCTCCTGCTCCTGAGGTTGGTGGTTTCATAATGGTGGTGGTGAGGTCTTACAGTGAGTTGCCACCATCTGGCATCTTTTGCTGGAAGAATGGTCATGTTGGTAGTTTCCTTCTTCTCACCCCAAGATCCACTTGGGATCATTTTTCTTTCTTTCCTAACGTGTTTTTAAGTCTTAGTTCTTCCTTCACTGGCATGCAGCTCCACATTATATCCAAGCTTACTATATAAGTTGACCTTGTTAAATACTATTTCATGATTCTTTTTATTACCTTGAAACCATATTTATCCTACTCTTTGGCTCTACAGCCTGTTGTTAGCAATGCCAGCATACAGAAAAAGATGTAAAACATGTACTTTGGATATCTGTTACATTGAAAAAATCTTGCCATCAATTATATTCAGCTTTTTATGCAAGATTTTTTTTTTCTGAAAAAAATGCTGAACTGTTGATGATAATTAATAATAATAAGATTACTCAGCACTTTATTTTAATGAGAAGAAACTGAGTATGGATTCACTTAGCTGTTGTCTTATTTCTTTCTTCCTGTTTCTTCTATCAGTCTCCAATAAACAAAATGTAAGGCACATAATATGCAATTTTTACCTATCTCTCAAGTTTTTGACATTTGAGTGGGCTGGGTGTAATGATCATTGCAAAGCCTATCTCCCCATCCCTTATGTTTAAATGTGACTATTATCGCTAGTCAAAACACCAGGAAAATAGGAGAAATTTCTATTTCACACACATACAAACATATACTTCACAGACCTTTTCCTTCCTTCCTTCCTTCCTTCCTTCCTTCCTTCCTTCCTTCCTTCCTTCCTTCCTTCCTTCCTTCCTTCCTTCCTTCCTTCCTTCTTTTTTTCCAGAAATATTTTAACACACCTTTTTTCACTCCTTGACATAAATCAGCTTGGAGAAAAGGAGACTCAGGGGCGACCTTATTGCTCTCTATAGGTACATTAAAGGAGGCTGTAGCGAGGTGGGGATTGGTCTATTCTCCCATGTGCCTGCTGATAGGATGAGGGGGAATGGGCTAAAGTTGTGCCAGGGGAGGTTTAGGTTGGATGTTAGGAAGAACTTCCTTACCCAAAGGGTTATTAGGCATTGGAATGCATTGCCCGAGGAAGTGGTGGAGTCACCATCCCTGGAGGTCTTTAAAAGATGTTTAGATGCAGAGCTTAGTGATATGGTTTAGTGGAGGACTTGTTAGTGTTATGTCAGAGGTAGGATTAGGTGATCTTGAAGGTCTCTTCCAACCTAGACAATTCTGTGATTCTGTGATTCTGTGATAAAGTAGGATTTTATTTTATAAATTCTCATTGCACTGATTATGATCAAGGAAGTCTCTCTTTGTAAAATTTTTAAATTTGTAAATTTTTAAAGGGAAAGCTGCTAGGAGCATATTTTAGAGTTAGAAGATAGGCATAGGGAAAGATGGATGCCTCATAATTCAAAAACAGGGCAGGAATCAGAACAATAACTGAGTATGAGCAGAAGCTAAGAAAGTTGTCTGAGTGAGTTTGATTAATGTGTGGAACTGGCTATGAGGGTCAGAAATAGCAGTAGATGTAACCGTGACAATATTCCAAAAACATACTTAGGAAAAACTGCGTTGGGAACAAAGATGATAGAGTATAACTATTACTGATATATTTCTGAAATTCGTATAAGAGATAAAAACACATTAAGGTCTCAGAGATGCAGACTCAGGTAAATAGACTTTCAAAATATTTTTAGCAGTAGAAAGGTACAGAGTGCAGAAGATATCGCAGAGAATGATGTTAAGTGGAGAAAGACCTACAGAAGTGAAAATGTATTCTTCAGTTTGAAAGATTACATAAGAGGATATATATATATTTTTCTTCACTGTAGCTCTGTATTGTGGCTAAATCAAAAGATCCACTAAATGTGCTGCAGAGCATTTTTCACACATAAACCCAAACATCCATATGTTCAAGGCCACAAGTTCTAGCACCCAAGCAGGTTTCCCTGGTTCTTTCTGAGAGCCCTGTGGAGTGTTCACTGTGGCCATGACAGTGATAAGTTTTAAAACTGAACAGATGCAAAACCTAGCAGTGAAAGGCAACTGCTATCTGATTTTGCTGGCTCATTTTAAACTAGTCCATTCCCAGCTGTGAGGTCTCCATTTAAGAGCAGCAGATACAAATGGTGGCACTTATGGGCGATGTACTATTTGTGAGCACCTAAGCTAAGTCCGTGGAGATAATTAGGGTATCAGCACAAGCATCATATTTTCTAAGAATAAGATGCAGATGGGTTTAAGAACCCATTTTCTATGGGTGCAGAGAAGGCTCTTCAGTAAAAAAATGTAGAACACCTGACAACACGATGGTGCTTCAGAGATTATGTGTGTACTTTTCAAACTGCATGATCAAGATCTATTTAAAAACAGGAAGTCTTCTAGTGGCTTGAGCAGAAGCCAGCTGGGACCATCAGGTGAGGATGGAGACCTGAAAACCTGGAAAGAAGGGAAATCCTTAAAATTACCAGAACATGAGCAGAAACTAAGGAGGGATGGAGATGTTTTACTAATTATAACATATTTTCTACATGGCTAAATTCACATTCACTTTTACTTGCTAAAGTTCCAACAGCTTTTTATGAACTGTGGATTTTCGCAGAATATCTGATAGGGTACTGAGAAGAAATTTCACTGGAAGCCAGCAAAACAAGACTTTTACATGCAGTTTGTTCTCCTGAATTCCTAGGGAATTTGGCAAATACACCTCAAAATATTTTCTTAAATGAAGAACAGGTGCTGTTCCAAGACTTAAAGTTTTCCAGGAGACATAACTGGAATACGTTTAACTGGCAACATTGGCATTTTTACATATCCCTGTCAGATTTCCTGGGATTATGCTCTTCATCCTGCTTAGTATTCTGGTTCCTGTTCAGAAAACCATATCCAGAAATACATAGCAGAAATACATAGGTAACAGCCACTGTTTCCTGAAGTGTCATTGGCAGACACAACATCTCCCTTAAAATAATGTATTCTTCACATGCTCTTTAGAGTTTTTGCAGATAAACTAAAATAAGAAGTCCTATTTAAAATATGTACTATTTATGACTGAACATCATTTGATTATTAAGCTTCCATTTCTTTCATTAAATCTTTTTGATACTGTTTTATTGAGGAGCTCAGAGCATTGTGTGTTCAGGTAACAATTGCAGATAACAAATGTTTCTCATTCTTTAATCTGAATACATATTGTAGTGAATTTAATCACCTCTGCTGCTAATCTACTATAGTGAGAATAAAGAAATACTGCTATGGGTACCACAACACAAGAATTGATTTTACAGATGTAGTAGGTTTCCTTTCTTTTTTTTTTTTTTTCCTTCCTTAACAAATGTTGTAATTAAAGCTGCAAATTATTTTCAGTTCTAATACTCTCTGAAGCTCTTCATACACTCAGAACATTTTCAAAGTTCTCATGTGAGCTACAATTCTTGGTTTCTGGCCGATGAATAATTGTTTTGCAAAATGTAAAATAAAATCCACTTTTTGAAATCTGTAAGGCTAAAATTATTCCTATTCCTATTTTAAAATCATATCCATATAGGGTTTGTTTTCACACGTATAATCCCTAGATGACTGAGTAGCGAATTATGGAACTCAAAAAAGTAACCATTATGGAGACAGAGTAAAGGGTTAAAAGTGGTTCAATATAAACAGCAAATAGTAACTTGGAAATGCTTCATTTTAGTATTGAGAAATTATATCTCTCTAGAAGCCATGTCAGCATAGAATCACAGCATGGCTGAGGTTGGAAGGGACCTCTGAAGTCCAACCCCTTTGCTGAGCAGGACCACCTAGAGCACATTGCCATGTTGAAAGACAAAAGGAACGCTGTCCTCACTCTGGGAAATAGAGGTATCTTAGCCTTACAAACTTTTTGACATCCAGGAGGCAGAATTGTGGATCTGTATCATGATAATCGGTAGAAGAGAAGAATATTTTCACGTTGCTAATTGTGGGATCTTAAAAATTGTGCTCAGAGCCTGATTAGATATGCTGGACCTGGAAGTTAAGAATTTGCTCCTAAATATTTGTGGTGACGTAATCTCATGTGCTGCATTAGAGATTCAGTAAGGTTTTAAGTCATTTTAAGCACATAATTTAAGTCTTTAAAGCTGCTTACTAAGGTTTTTGAGCTTTTACTATGGAAACAAGGGAGAGAAAATGAAAAAAGATATTAATGATGTAATGCTGTCTTTGCCCCAAAGAGTTTACAAATATCAATATAGGTTTATTTACTATAATGCACTCTTTGACATTAGTTAATTATTTTGGCCCAATAAAAGAGCAACAGTATTTGTGATTGTCCTCTAAGGACAATCCTCAAAGCATTTTACTACTGGCAAACTTCCCCTCTTCCAAATCCTCCCCTTCCAAGAAAATGGTGATACCTTTACTAACTTATGAAATGAAAGCGTAGTACACAAAGAGATTTGGGTTCACAAGCCTCACTGGCTGTAGAAGCAAAATGCATCATTTCAGTTATATATATGAAAGCAAAAAGGTGTCTTTTCAGTCTTCAGGTTCACCTACTAAGACTGTTCCTGGCAATATAAATATTATTACACAGATAACATCTCATATCTTCCAAACCCTCTAATCACATCACCACTTCTTCAGCCAAAGTTGCTTACTGTGGTAATGGATTTGCTTTGCTTCTTTCTCCTTTTCCTGCATAACTGTGAGCTACCATCAACTTTCCCATTTGTTCTTATTCCACAGTGGCATGCTCCCTTCCCTCTAAAATATACTTACTAAAGGTATACACAGCCTAATTTCACTTAATAGAGAAGGTTGCCCTGCATTTTGTCTGTTAATTTGATCATAATAACTCACCCTTCTGAGTCCTTGCACTGGTTTCCTATCTGCAGTAATGCCAGTCTTCTCGTCAGTATGTTCAAAACACAGTCTAATTCCAGCCTTCATTTCCATATACCCTTCAGTTCTGCCTCCAATTCACAACAGTCTTTCTGGGCTGATAGCTAAAGCCCTTATTCTCAGTAGGAAGTCCCTTTAAGAGCTAACAGTGTTTCATCTACAGAGATTCAAACTGACAGTAAATTGAATTGTATATCAATTATTTGGTAGTATTCTTCATTCACTAACATCTGTCTGTTTGTTTGCCTTTAGTGTGGTATCTTTCTGGGCAATATTTTCTCAGCTGTTTTGAAAATATTGGTCTTTAGTACAGATCAGCATGAGCCAATGATCTACATATATACCTATATTATTGATTTTTATTTATTTACTTATTTTGGTCAGGGGATTATCTTTCTTCACATGGAGGCAGTTTGAGTGCCTAAATTTAGGTAGAATGGCTCTTTGGCCTATAAAAGCAGAAATCAGGATAGCAAAAGAGGAAAGATGATCAACCTTTATGAACCTAATGAACCTTAATTAACTGTGCTCCCTTGACTCCATCACTATTTGCTGTATACCCAGTTGAAGTTTTTTAACTGTTAATCTACTGTGTGAGGTCTTTTGTGCCTTCGTCAGTGCAAAAAAAAGAAGAGTATGTCCTATACCTCCCTTTTACAGGTTGCATGAGAAATGACTAAGTGACCAATCTCATAACTGACTTAGAAGAGCATAATTTAGACTGGTTTGGTAGCTTTCTCTGTCTTTACCAACCATATGCACGGACCATTGAGGGCCAGAAGTGCACCTAATAACATATTGAATAGTATATTGATTAGTTTAATAAGGTTTTCTAACAAACATTACCTCATTAATATTAATTGTTCTTAACTGTTTTTATCATTCTTCCTGTTTCTGTTTCTTTTTCCCTCTTCTCTTGAAAAATAATGAAATATTTTTATTTATTTTTTTTACAAGATGAATTAAGCAAAAGTGCAATTCAGTAGGTAATCCTCAATCTGTTGAAGCAGGCAGATTTCTGTTTCTATCTGAAGATATCTTACTACAGATTAACAAAAGCTTCATCTGACCAGAGCATGCTATTTGTGTTACACAATACAGCACTGAATCACTATTGAAGGAAAACATTTTCTGATGTCACCCAGTGTTTTCCAGGGAATTCTGTCAGAGAGTTATTCTGGGTATGCATGAGAACCTTTTTAAGACACATTTCTCATCAGTGTATAGAACCATAACTATTTTTCTGTTAAAAAAAATATTAAAAAAAATTAAGATGATAAATGGCTCAGAGAACAGCTAGACTTTCATCTCAAGGTTTCACACCAAAGTCCAAGATGGCATTCAGTGAAAAATACAATTTCATATTTCATGATTACCTGCATCGTTTGGAATAAGCTAATGCAAGCACAAAAAGTAGATATCTTCTCTTTCCTTTCCTTAAAATGTTCATTGTTAGCCTTCATTCCTTTGAGACACTTTTCTTTCCATATATTGATGTTTTATTTATGGTAATAATCTGTATATGTTGGTTTAGGTTGAGTACAAGTGCTTTTTCTTTAATGTTTTGCTGTCTGTCTGTGAACAGATGAAAGTTATGTCTTGTAAGAGTAATATTTAGTTTCATATACAATGGCCAGATTTCACAGTTAGGCCTACGCATTGTGTTGTACATCACTGATTATGTGTGAAAATGTCCTTCAACTAAATCTGAAAAAAATATAACTGAGCCTGTAGGTAAGAAAATATGACTTACACTTAAGTGAATTTCTTTCTTAAAGATAACCATTTGTTGCATTGGGATTCTTGCATAAATTAATGAAGTTCTACTACCTGCCATTGCTTTGGATATATAAGAGGTTAAACTAATGATTATTCTGGGTCTGATCAGCTATATATCATGTCAGGTCTCTTGCATCTGACATGCCACTAGCAGAAACTAAGAGCAAAATATTGGGGAAAGAATGCTTTTCTGGTAAAATCTCTGCTTCCAGAAACATGCAGCTGGAGATTTCCTGTAACAAAATCTTGCCACTGAGTTCAATGCTCCTTGATGTACTTCTCTTGGTTTTGAACCTCTGTAAAACTTCAGGCTCTGCAGTTACCTCACTGGCTAGAAAAGTAAACTTTCCTTAATTTTTCACATAGCTAATGATAATTTATTCAGGCTTTTTATAGGAGAAAACAAATAATGCTTCTGTAGTGAACTTCCTTCTGGTTGCTTAGGACATCATATGAAAATTCATTATGCTGTTGAAGTAGTCATTTATATGGGAAGGTGTTTGCTAAATTTCTCTTCTGCTTATGCAGTCACTGAATTATTTCTCCTGATGGTTTTCAGCAGCATTAAAGCCTCCCATTTTTGAGAGTAGTTGTGTTAAAAATATTATCCAGTTATATAAATAAGAGGATATCATTGTGTGTCAGACTGAATACCCAATATTCAGTCTCATGAGACTCACATATTAATTTCCTGGCACAACTGTACAAATAACCCAGAATCACACTCGATGATTATCACCCTCAATAGCTGTCTTCAATTTACCACCTTCAGCCCTCTTCTTCAGCCACCTCAGTTTGTCTCAGCAAACTGGTAGGTGCTGGGACTTGTGAAAATATGTACCCACTATCTCCCTCTTCCAACTCTTCTATGAAAAAAGATGGAAAAATGATAGTTTTTATATAAATTTCTCACATTGAAGTAGATGATTACACATTATGTTATAAATGAATTTCTAACCATATGACAAATTTAAATGTAAATATTATTTTATTGTTTCCAAAGATAAAATTAAATGATATTTTCTCCACCTCCTGGCTTATAGCAAACCTTAATTTCCTCTTAATTGGAAAGGTCAAAATTGCAGGTTATTTCTGGACATAACAGGAGAAAAGATGGACTCAATTCAAACAACAACAAAGCTCCTACTGACTGCACTGGAGCTCTTCCGAGCCAGGAGCTCACCTAAATACCTGTAAAGATAATGTCTCTCTAGGTATATATGCTTGGAAGATTCAGACTCTCATGGCCTGATTTTTGTTAACATTATAATGATCTGGGCTACAATCCAGAATCAAATGGAAGAATGTAATATATACATTAAGTTTTAAGTCTTTAGAAGTCACTAATCATGTTGAGTCTAAAGTCTAAAATCAGTGAATTTAGAATGGACCATTTAAGCTGTTCCTTTTTCATATCACTTTTATCCTTCAGCTAAAATAGCTCTTCACCTTTTCACCTGCTTTTTTGTGTTTGTTTGTTTGTTTGTTTCTTCATGCTATGGATATATTCACCTTGGTTAATCATATTCCCTAAATTCATTAGTGCTCAGCAAGTTTAGTTTTAGTCTCAGTTAGTCTCAGTTAGTTTAGTCTCTTGAAATAGGCTCTTCCTTACCTCATAATAATATAATAATAATAGTTTTCTGACTATGGCAATGGATTTCTTTTTCCTGAAATTTGTGGTTCTTTCCTGTTACTTTCTGCAGGAATTTAGTCTTTTATGAAATGGACGTTACTTGTTCTAAATACACTTGCTCCACCTTTGCACACAGAAGCATGTCTCTACTTGCAGTAAAGTTACTTGGACACCTATTTCTATCATTAATTGTTACATCTATTCCAAAAAGAGATAAATATACATGCATCTTGGTCTTTTAGTGCTGCACAGTCTCCCTAGCTCTTGTGCAGAACAAGAAAACAAGTTCTGCTCTTCAACAAAGAATATTGTTTATATCCAGAGTGTCAGGACAAAACCTACGTGAGACTTAAGATCAATGTATGCTATAGTTTGTTGGCTGAAATGGCATGTTAGGTTTAAGCTGATCTTCAATACAGAATAAATTTCACCCTGGCAGACAAACAGAAAACAACAACAACAAACTGTTTATAGCTATTGTAAATCAGTTAGCTGGAATGTAGATTGAGAGCTTTCTGCAGAGTAAAAGCATTATACAGTGTAAGAAATACTTCTTGAAGATTCTTCTGGAGTTATAATTTAACTTTGGGCTATTTCCCAGTTCTTAGCTCTAAACACATTACATATAAGAATTCATACTCTGTAGGTCCTGGCTTTTCTCTCAGCAAGAGACTGACTTCATCTGGTCAAGTGTTAGTGAGAAGATTAAACTGGGTCCATGATATGAGGAGATTCCTAAGACTGCAGAGATGTTCAGCATTAGCTGCAGGATAGGATGTTGATTTCTCAGTAGACATCACAGGGAAAATGTAAAATCAAGCCTTACCATCTGTGTCAAAGGGAATTTATAGTGCAATAAATGTCCATAAGGAAAGTGCAACACTAGATAAACTATGAAGCATCAAAACTAAAAAGAAACTTCACTTCTAAAATCTTTGTGTGTGTGTGTGTATACCAAGCCCAAATCCATATTAAGCGAGCCTTCAGCTAGCAATGTACTCTCCCCTGCCATTCTGACATAACCTACTTGTTCTGTACAAGACTGAGTGGGGCTGCAGGTGCAGTAGTTTGTAAAGCAGCAGTTCAGACTGCATCAATGATGCCGACAACCACAGTACACTCTAGGTATTCTGTTGCATGTTTTCAAAGAACTAATGAACTATTACTTTAATACAAAGTCTATATCTGTGAATGTATAAACATTTTATAGTTAGAATGGCTGAACAAAACCAGGGAAAGGTATAGGGTGCTGAGCTAACTTAAAATGGGTTAGTGGATCTCCAAGTTGCAGGAAAGTGCCATTTGGGAGTCTGGACCTGGGTCCTTAGGATGCCTCTTCTTTGGAGATTACTTTTTATACATTTTATCTAATCTTCTAATAACTCATGTTTTTAAGTCATGATTCAGTGCTTTTTTGGAGCAAGTGGTGGTCATTACTAAGGTACTAAAGTGTTTAAGCATAGTGGGATGGAGACCTGCAATGAGTTTCCTGTGACCAGATACGTACTTCCTTTGCCTTCATACATTCACTCCTGTCAATCTTCTTTCCTTTTAAATTTTTGGACAATGTTACAGAGTTTCTTGACTTATAACAACTGAACAAATATATCCTCAACAGGAAAACAACATAATCACAATTCAAATCAACAAGATATTTTTTTTCCAGATAGCATTGAACTAGAACAGTTTAAATTCATGACCAAAGACATGGTTTAGATGGCCACTGAGAAGACACAACATGAATTGCATGGTAAATATTACAATTAAAGATTAGATTCATTTCTAAAGCTGCTGTTAGTTTGTTTATTTATTTATTTACTATTAACAAGTTTTATTTCTCAGATTTTCAAGGATTCAAACTTTTTGAAAGGCTTTCTAATATCACTTTGCATATTCATCAGAGTAATTTGGAATACATGAATATTAGTATGCAAGTTATGGTTATGTGGAATAGCCGAAAAACAGAAGTTAGTTAAAGGGTTTAATACACATTTCCAAACCATTATATACTTGAAAGTAGGGAGAAAATATCTACAATATTTTATGCTCCATTAAAATTACTAAATAGAATGTTATTTACTTGTTCTAGTCTGCTTTATACCATTGCTTTTTGCAGTCTTTTTATTAGAATCATAGCTGTTCCAAATTCCTTCTCTGAATCAGTATGAATGTATCACCATTACAGCTGATAACTGATAAAAGTCAGGAATGCAGTATGGCTATGAAAAACTCAAAGGCAATCTCACTCTCCTTGCTACCCCTGAATTTTTCAAGTAGAGTGAAGGTCCTGTGTCCATGCAGTCTCAGCTCTGCTGAAATACACGGTGGTATATAGGCCAGTCAGCACTAAATCTGCAATTTCATTGTACAAGGATAAAGTCATCATTTAACAGCATTTATATTCACAACTTCTGTTGTGGTGCTTCTTTACAAGGGAGTATTCCTTGTTGAGAAATTGTCTCTTGCTCAGCAACATCATACTCCAGTAATGCTCCAGGTGACTTCCACAGGACCTCTGACTTTACAGAAGTGCTATGCACTGCATGAAAGAATTGGAAGCTAGTATATGAATAACTACATCTGCAAGGTTGATTCCAAACTGATGTTAGCAAACTTTACAGTAATTCTAAATGACTGTTCAGCTCAGGGATATTCATGCCCCTCTTAATCATTGTTATTATATCATGTACCACACGGTACAAGAAACCAGCTGACACTGCTAGTGATTTACAGGAACAAAACAATTTTATTCATTTCCATGCTGTGTAATTTGCTAAGAAAAATATGCTCATTCATATATGCACCAAGGTATTTTAGAGTTAAAATGATTGTCTTGTGCTTTTTTTTTTTTTTTTTTTCTCCTGATCATTCTTGACAGTTTTCAATTTTAGTTATTTAGTTGTAGCATAGAAACATTGTAGAAACGCTGTCATTCCACTACTTGGGCACTTCCAAGGAAAAAAAAAAAAAGTAGCCACTGTCCCAGCATTACTCTGCACTGCGTGATTTTTGTTGTCAATGAGTTAGAGCTAAGGACTAGACAAAAATAACAAATAAAAACCATATGTAAACAGTACACAGGGTATAGCTTTCAATCTATCTGAAACTTTGCTGGTAAGTGAGCTTTAATAAATGCAATATTCATTAATTACTTATGTAGTATACAATAAGTTTAATCAAATATTATTTCCAATTAAACCCCATACTGATATGTGCAAATATTAAAGTATTCTACGTACATTTTTAAAATATTGTCTCAAACCCCGTATTATGGTGCACAGACATTTGGAATTTGGTTTGACTCATTTTCTATGAGTGTTTCAGTCAAAAGGGTGGGCTGCACAGTGCTGTTACATTGGTTTGAGTGATAGGATAATGGGGGAACTTAACTTTATGCAGTATTTGCAGCACAGTTAGGAACTTATGAAATTTTGAAAGAAACGCTTCCTAAAACTTTAGTGTGCAGAGTTGTAAAGATGTACTGTGTGAATGTTATGAAACTAATGATATAAAATCACTGTAAAGGTAATGTACCGCTGTGCTATAATGTGACATTTATTCTGAATTGATTCAAATCATGGTTTGTTGCTTTCAGTGATACCTGAATAGTGCCCTAACTTTCTTCTTCTTTCTCTGATCTTCCAAACTATCAACAATTGTGAAACAACTAATTTCTCCAGAGAATAACTTCTTTTTTTATATTTAAATAGGAAAAACCTCTGCACAAAATTAACAACCAATTTATGTTCAGCTACTTTGATAAGATTCTGCAAATAGTTTAACATCTGTGTGTACTGACTGTTTTCAACACATTTATTTACACACATAACATGGAGCACATGTTAGTGTTCAGTTACATTGCCCTATAAGAATTTAAATGTCCAAGACAAGTGACACATAATACAATTATATTGCCCTCTATCTGATCTGTTTGATGAGTTTTTAAGAAAGAAAAGTTTTCATTGTGGCTATAAATAGACACTAAGTTCAACTTTCCTAACTCTCTCTTGGTCCATGACTTCCCAAAGCTAACATTAATTTTTCTTCCACAACAGGAAGAGAAAGGTGTCTTGATTATTAGAAATAAAATCATGTTTTCATGTTGACTCATTGAAAATATTTTTGTAAAGCACTAAAAATAATTTTCCTCTTTAATTGTAACTCCTTAATATTACTTCTCTGTCTGTTTTTCCTTAAAATATGATGTCAGGAAAGTTTCAGAGCAAACCATCTTGGCTATCAGATGGTTATGAACAGAAAACAGAACATTTTGCTGAGCTAAAAGTTTAATTTCTACTATGAAGAGTTTCTTTTAAAGCTTATGAAATAATTTTGGCAAAATTCTGTAGCTGAAAAGTGAGTGAAAATAAGCAAATTAAACTAACTATCAGGGATCGTTTTAGTGGAAGTTTTACAGTAAAATAATCTGAGACTGTATCTGTGTAAAGTGAGCACTGTCCAGTGGGAAAGAAGGAAGAATTACACAGAACAATACAAACACAGGTACAGTCACCTCAGCTGAAGTCCTTAGGTGAACTGCTTTCTTGAAATCCAATAAAAGCTCATTTTCCATTGCTTTCTATTCACATAGTAATCATAAAGAATTCTTACAAAATCAGACATGCCTTTTGCTTGTCTGGCTTCTGACAACAAGGTCTCTTTTCTGGTAGGCTCACTAAGTTTTATTTCACTTTCTACTCCATTTTCAGCCATTTTACATTTAATTTTAGGGGAATTCTTCACGAAGTTATTTGTTTGTGATGAAAGCTACTGTAAAATCCAGCAACTTTTAATTTCCTTGGTCAGTAATTTTTGTCTTTTGTTTTGCTTGGAACTAAAGTCCTACATCTGCAGCTACAAAGTTCACTTTTTTTTTTTTATTTATTTAAAAAAAAGCAAACAAAATTAAGCCACTTTTTTTGTATGGCAGTGTCTAAGGAAAAGGAAGGGAGCAGAAAGAAGGTAAATCTGAATGAGAAGCCTGTATGACTACAGCATTAATAAGAGAAAAAGAGAGAAAAAGGAGTTGGTACTAACTTCTGTAGTGTATAAATGTCAACAAGGCTTGTGCAGCTGTGAGGAAAAGTCTTGAAAGACCAAGTACTTTACAATGCAATGCTACTTGCTCATCTAAACTGTTAAATGTACAGTCCAGAAACCTTTGTAAGAATGCCTGGTTCAGCATATTGCTTGGCACTGCAGTAGTACTTACTCTCCCCCTCCACTTTCTGCACATCCATATACAAACTCCTTCTTCCTCTGCTATTAAGATTTTTACCTCTTCACATTTATGTATACAATACACACATGCAGCATGCTTGCACATGTTGTCTTCAAACAGTACATGTGTAAGCACGTGGGGGTAAATGTTACTGTAAATATTTGTCTAATCTGACCAGCTATGTGATTTGCACACTCTATTACATCCCACTGCTTGTTTCATCAGCATTAAACACATCTCAGTAACCAGCAAATGCAGGCAGCAGCTCACTATCTGCCTTCAGAGGTTTTGCAGAGATATGCATCCCTGTCCTTGGTCCTAAATCCTTGCACTGGCTCCTTACAGAACAAACATACAGCGCTTCAGAGCCCAAAGCCCAGGCACGGCCATGATGTGGCTGCTTAGGTGGAAACAAGCGTGAATGCACGGACATTCTACCCACAAAACACAGCTGCATTATAACTCCATGCACTCTAGCAAACAATAATTCAGAGGGAGAAGGCTTCATTAATATGGCACCAAATTCCATGAAACACCCGGCATGTACCACCATCACACACACCCGCTGCTCACACTCCCTGTCCGTTTCAGAGCAACCACAATTGTAAGAGAAATAAAACATTAAAAGATCTCGTCTGCTAGGAGATAGATGAATGTAATGTCGCTATCTAAACCTCCAGCATTCTCACGACAGCTCTGTGAATTTGAAAACAGCATCTTCACCCCCAGCCCTCCTCCCCCCCACCCCCCCAACAAACAGAATCAGAAAGCACATCTTACCACTGGATGAGAGAGAGGAACACAAGTGCCCACACCATCATTTTGAGAGAAAATGCAGGATTCAAGAGTGCAGTGCTCCCCAGGCTTGTTGGATTTGGAGGAATCATCTCTTTCTCTCTCCCCCCCCCAGCCCTGTTTTTTCCCCTTTTCTCTCGGTTGCAGATGGATCCGTCCCCTTCTTTCTTTCTTTATTTTTTTTTTGGTAGTGGTTCTTCCCCCCCTCCCTACCAGGTCCCGTCAGTGGGATGATACATTGCGCCCAGCTGCGGGAATTAATATGCAGGGGGGGGGCAGAAATTAGATCTGCACAAGCCCTTTGCAGATATAATCAAAAAACATCAGCTCAGGCAGCAAGCAGCAGCTTCCAGATCTAGGGCAATAATATAATTGGGAGAAAAGAAAAGAAAAACCGCACATACACAAACACTCGCAGAATAAAAACAGTCAAGGGAAGGAGAAACACATACACATGCACACATTTACAGAGCCACTCACATACATGCAACAATCCGATACAGCAGTGGAAAGGGTAGATGAGAGAAAAGAAAGAAGAGAAAAAAAAAAAAAGGAAAAAAAAAAAATAATGAATAAAGCAATGGAGCTTCTGCCTGAATGCAGATTAACTCTGAGGTCAAAGTGGAAATGATGCACTCTGCTGCAGCAGCACAGATTAACACATGCGTGGTGTCAGCCGTGGTGCTTTTTAACCTTTGATTACACATATGCAGGCAGCCTGGATTTTTGCTTTGGAGGCAAGAAAGATTTGGCAGGCATAAAAAGGGAGGTTGGAAGGAAAAGCTTGCCCTATGCTGCTGAGGATCCTCATATTTCTAAACAGCTTGGAAATCGTGATTGCAAAGGGGAAAAAATAAAAGGATGGATCGGGGGAGTGGAAAAGGGAGGGATGGTTGTTGCTAAGTAACTCAGGAAATGGGGAAAGCAGCATTGGTGGAGTCAGTATCAATGAGGTGATTCAGTGTGTGATAGGATTAGGGAGAATATGCAAGGTCTTCTTCTCCCCTCCCCCTAATAAAATCTGGCTAGACCAACACAGGAAATGCTTCCTGGACAAAGGGGAAACACTAGATGGCTATAAAAGCTGGATCTTGCCAAGTTTTGGAACCAGAATCCCAGGTTCCATTGTACAAACATGAATTTTAGCTGCTATTAGGGAAAACAAAACAAAACAAAACAAAACAAAAAACTATCAATAAAACAACAACAACAAAAACAAACAAACAAACAGAGAATCTCATGATTTCCCAGAGGCAGAGCACCTCATTCTAAAACAGACAGTTGGACCATGATCCACAGTAACAAATTTTTGACCCCCCCCTTTTTTTTTTCTGTCTAAAAGCAAGGCAAATATAGACAGCATTAAGCCTCCTCAAACCTGCTTACAAACCAGAGCTTGGTGTGCAGATATAATCATTAGGAAATGGCAGCTGCAAACTGATACTGTTTCAGTTCAAAACCCACCCCTGTGAAGCTCTAAGGAGAAAAAAAAAAAAAAAATCTTTTAAGGAGTGCTCAAATGGAGAGCAAGTGAAATGCTTCTCACAGAATAAAGGTAGCAACATTTCTATCTGTTCTGAGAGCAGCCTGAACCAAATTTGACACTTGGATCCTGCTCAGACCTGCCAATACTTGGGCTAATCTGGTAACTCCCAATGTCCAAATGCAGAATGTAATTTATCCATCAAAAACATATAGGTACACTAGTTGCTTTCCTGGAATCTCAAAAAAAAACAAATATCCAGCCTTCAGCCATCACATTTAACTACAACAATAAAAATGCGATCAATGTTATTAGTTGAAATAAATGCATTTTGGAAATGGCTGTTATCTTATGTGATAATCTGGAGCCCATATCTAACACATTCACTGCATGTTTATCGGCGGTTCCAAGCAAAATACCAAGTTATGAGCCTGTTTCTTAATATTTCCAGTCAATGACCTTATTCTTAATTCAGTCACTTCACCAATCTATGAAATACAGCTACTTCAAAGATAAAATGCTATAAAGTATTCCCAATGGTCTCCACGTATCTCTCTGTGTATATATGTATGTTTGCATATTTAAATATTAATAGCTCATAGTTCATTTCATTACCTGTGAACATGCCACCTTTGTGTGGTGTGCTGTAGTCTCTCTCATCAGTTATCAAAACATCCCTGTGAAAGTTAACAATGTTGTGTGTGTTTTGATTAGGGAGTTAAAATTGCTTATAGCTGATCTAAGCATCTGAAGCATGCAAATGTTATTGTCTTAGCTATAGCACCTCTGTCTCATGTAACATAGGAAATATCAACTTTACAGGACAATTTACTTACTGAAATTTGTCCCATAGCAAAATGTTTCACACCCATTCTGTCTAAAAACTCCCTACAAAATTGTTCTGCAGATTTACTCCAGAGGTCCAGCTCATTACGCTCCTCTAGAGAGGCAAAGAGCCTGCAAATGAAGAAAAATCTTCTGGTGCCAACTCTCAATTTTTATTTTATTTTATTTTGTTTTATTTTATTTTATTTTATTTTATTTTATTTTATTTTATTTTATTTTATTTTATTTTATTTTATTTTATTTTATTTTATTTTACTTTATTTTATTGGAGGGGGGGAGGGGACAAGGGGTCAGGTTTGTTTGTTTGTTTGTTTGTTTTCCCTGGGCTTCCCATCACATGTAGGTTATCTCAAAAAGAGTTAGTGTTATATTAATCCTCCACTGCTTGGAGTTCATTAAGATGTACAGAAAAATAGCCCACTGATAATATTATTCTAGTAGGTATGTTATTATTATATATTATCTGTACCTTTCTATTTACATTATTAATTGGACATCAGTGGTCTTTCATGTTTCATATGATGATCTTTGTTCACCTCACTTTTATTTTCAGATGTATGCCGTTGGCCTTTGGGCATCAACTTAGATAGTGGAATTAGGGTCTTTGGCATCTTGTACAATCAGCAGACTATACAAAGGCCAAGTCACATTTTTCAGTGCTCCTTGGTAGTAGATACAGAACTAACATAATTTCAGTACCAAAATATTTGACCAAGAGTCCTAAAAATTACCAACCAATAATCAAGGAATTGACAATTTGTTTGCAACACCAAATACAAAATCATCCTGCAGTTCTTTTCAGTCTTGGCTTGGAGGAAGAGAAAGCAAAAACAGATTTTACCCTTAATACGTTTCAATATTGTAATCTCTGGTTATGATGATATCCCTTGCAGGGAAAAATATTGTTTATCTATAGCAGATGTAACTGCTCCAAAAAACAAAAATCTTGTTGCTGTGTTCTATTTGAACATGTGGTCTTTGAAGCACAGGCTTCTGCTTTTTATGCCTACAAACTCAAATCAGACAGCAATCTTTTGGAACTCCATCATAATAAATTATCACAAAGGACCAAATTTACATGAGGACACTGCCTCGTGTCAAATGTTTCTCTGACGCTTTGTGTGTGATAAATCAATCCCACGTATTAACTTATCCCTGAGCACAAATGTGGCATGTTCATAGCAAATTACTTAAAGGTTTTGTATGGAAAAAATATAATGAAAAATAATTAAACAAAGAAGTGATTATTCCAAAAACATACTTTCTGTACAAGACTAGAGCAATACTCACAAGAGAATCCTATTGTACTTTGTCAGACATCTTGTTCATTTACAAACAGGCTCCCAGCTCCCATAGTTTTCCTGAGCACTCTGTATCGTTAAGCCCAAAGAAAATCTGTCTCTTCCTTACCACTAAAATGATTTTTCCTGTGTATCAAATATTGCATCATATGTTACCAAAGAAGACAAAAGGGTATATGAGAAAAAGTAAATGAAATATATATATATATTAATGAACTCACATCAACCCATCTACTCATTCACTGCTCCCAAAGTAGTTTCTTCCATGGCTGAAAGCACCCCCTTTGGCTTGTGGAAAGTATTGGGATGGGATGGGATGGGATGGGATGGGATGGGATGGGATGGGATGGGATGGGATGGGACGGGACGGGACGGGATAGGATAGGATAGGATAGGATAGGATAGGATAGGATAGGATAGGATAGGATAGGATAGGATAGGATAGAACAGGTAAAGTACACTGCCAATGTAAATAGATTGCCAAGTTATCCACAGAAAAGATAACATACATTATTTTCCTATCTGCAAGTTCTTTCTGTTTCAGCTTGTTATTTCTTTTGTGTTACATTAGACAAGAAAGAAAGAAAGAAAAAAAAAATATATATATATATATAAAATGTTCTTAAACTTAATTTTCTACCTTTCAGGTGGCTGATAAAATCTGAGTAAGAGATTGGCTTTTATAGGTCATGATAAAGATGGTTTCTCAAAGGCAAAATAAAAAACAAAAAAAAAAATAATCAAAACTTCTTCGTAGCTAAGCTGCCTAGTGATGATTTAGGAGACACTGTTAATTTCATGTTACCTAATCTTATGATTCTTAGAGAAATATATGGAATGTTTCAAGTTATTTTTATCCAAAAATAAAATACCTGAGTTACAAAGATCAAGAACAAAGTAAAACAAACAAACAAACAACAAAAAAAAAAGCCATTTGAACACTGCATGAATATAAAACTTTAAGAAAAAAAAAAAAAAGACTTCCTTAAAGCTAAATATAAATTTCATGGTATTTCATGGTAGTAATAGTAACACTGATAGAATTTTGGTTTCTTCCAAGATTCTCCTAGCATAGTGAAGTCAATAAAAAGTGTTCCTTAGGCTTTGATACAATTGCTGACTTTTCCCAAGGCCCACCTTCTAAAACATTTTCTGTTTACTAATAAGTATATACATTTTTATTAAAAAATGGAAACAACTAGAAATCAAATGAATCTTGCAGAACAAATTCATCTCTTAGAAGAAAGATAGCTCGTGGTTTAAGTGGCTATAACTGTATGTATGTCTGTGATGGTGTGTGTTTGTGTGTGTTTTCCTGATAGGTTATTATCTCACAGATAAAGAAAATTCTCTACTAGAGGAACTGCTAGGTCTGACTACTTACTGCCAAGTAAGGGACTGTGGATGGAGATTTCTAGAACTAGAAGACCTAGTGAACTAGGTTTAGTTCTAGTTCTAGTTCTAGTCTAGTCTAGTCTAGTTCTAGACTAGTTCTAGGTCTTGTTCACTTTTAATTCATTTGCACAAAATATTCCTAGATATTTTGTGAAGAAGTTGTATGTACATGGACTGAAGAGAAACTACGCTTTTTAGTGACAGACTGAAATCATAGATTAGGAACATTTATTTATTTATTAATGGAGAGGAAATTTTGGCCATTTCAAATATTTTTGTTTGTTTGTTTGTTTGTTTGTTTTTTGTTTTGCTTTAATCAAGTCTAACTAAACATTACTGCAATTAATACATTCATACCAAGGCTAAGTAGACGAACTCAAAACTACAGTGCTTCACGTATATACAGTCCTCTATATTTTGGCAAATGTAACTTAAATCTAATTATTTATTGTGATATAACTAATAATAATCACTTTGTAATATTAAATCTCACTATTACTTTCTCCTGGTAAACACTGAATGTAGTTAGACAGATTGCATATCATTGTGTAGAAGATGGATATTCTAGATTGGCAAAGTAGGACTCCAGATGGATTTAATTTTTTAACTGAGAAAGTAGAATTTAAACATTATTTCAGTGTTATTTTTTACAATTAAGATGATTCACTTAAGCTGCTAGAGTAAAAGAAAACTGAGATGAAAATGGCAAAAATAATAATTCTTTCAAGAAAGCAATCAAGCTGGGGTCAACTTTAAGGGTATTCAACCTATCAATTTTATTAAAAAAAAAAAAAAAAGATTTTATGCTACTAGGGAAATAATTATCTATGTGTTTTTAGAATTATTTAAGAGGTTAGCAATAAAGGTTCTATTTTCTAAAATATGTACATAGTAGTATTTCATTTTTTTATGCAAATCGATTTTTTTTTCAGAAATATTTAAGCTGTTTCACCAGGTTTCTATTCTGAGCAATTGCTTTTTGAGTATCTGACTTACAAGAAAAAATGCTGGTAGCCTAAATGTACCGAAAACACAATCCCAAAATACCGTGTTTGTTTATGTGCTTTGATCTTGTGTTTAAACATTAAAGAAAATATATTTTTTGGCTAAGAGTTCTCTAACTGTACTTAGATTCACAAGCTCCTGCCAGGAAAAGCCTTAACAAACATTATTTTTTACTATAAATATCCAGCATTATTTTATCACAAAACTCTTTCAGTAGACTGCATTCCCCTTGTCCCTTTGACAGTGACCCTGTCAAAGTTTTCTTCTCAACCTGTAATATACTCTTGAAGACCTAGTTCCATTACACTAACTTCTATGTGAAGAAATCACCATATCAAGAAACTTTGTAAGGAACACAATAATGGTTTTCTAAACAGTACCATTAATGCCTAAGAGAAATCTCAACTCCACAAGAGTTTCAGAAAAGCATTATTATCAGGAGCTGTGTATTGTTACATATTCAAATGTGTATTAGTCTTTAGCAAGGTATCTTGCACGTAGTGTGTTTTGAGTGTTTTTATACTGTATAATGAATGAGCATAGGTCAAAACCCTGTGTTCAAACTCTAGCTTTCTCCCTGTACCTTGTGCTAAATGTCTAAGATGAAGACCAATTTTTATTTTTTTATTTTATTTTATTTATTTTATTTATTTTTTTTTTTGTGGTGGTGGTTTCTGCTTCTTGTTGTCAAGCACTATACTGAAGGGGAAAGGAGAAAGTTAGAGATGTCCTCCTCTCATTTCTGAAAGAGCGAGGTGTAACAGCCAGGTAATGCTGCTGTTGCCTCTGGGATTACACTAGAGCCTGTTCCCAGAGAAACGAGGGAACAGTCTGTACTTTCAGTGGGATGAGTTCCGATGAGTTCTGTTCAATCATTTCCAGTACAGTTGTGATCAGTGATCTTTCAACCTACTTGTGTACTTTTTGGGGAAGTTATCTTTCAGTATCTGTATGGGATAAACAAATTTATAACTGCATGTATTCTGTACTTAGCAATGAGAGAAGGAAGAAATGCAACATATACATAAGAAACACTGAATAGCACAGGGAAAGACGTGAAAAATGTGGGAAGAACATTTTGAAAGGGTACTTTCAGTAACTGTTTTCTGATATGCATATGTGAATATTGGAGTGAAACCAAACAGGTGTTTAAATCATCTAAGAAGCAGCACATTTGCTAGACCAATTTGACTGGGGGACTACGAAGAAAATGAGGGGTCTGGAGAATCTGTCATACAAGGAGAGGCTGTGAAATCTGGGCCTGTTTAGCCTGGAGAAGAGAAGGCTGAGAGGAGATCTTATCAATGTATATAAATACAGGGACGGTGTCAATAAGATGGGGCCAGATTCTTTTACAGTGGAGCTCAGTGTCAGGAGAAGAGGCAATGGGCACAAACTGAAATACAAGAACTTCCATGTGAATATGAGAAAATTCTTTACTGTGAAGGTGACAAAGTGCTGGAACAGGTTGCCCAGAGAAGCTGAGGAGTCTCCTTTTCTGGAGATATTCAAAACCCACCTGGACGTGATCCTGTGCAAAGTGCTCTGAGTGACCTGGCATGGCAGGGGCTTGGATTAGATGATTTCCAGAGGCCCCTTCCAACCTCAACTCCTCTATGATTCTGTGATTTTTTCTTTAGTAATTCAACTCAATCTTTTTTTATTTTCTTTGTAGGCTGTGATTATTATACCTTTTGAAAATTTAAGTTTTTTTTCTGATTTACTGTTACAAAAAAAAAAAAAAAAAAAAAAAAAAACTTGAGGATCCTAAATTCAGTTCATTTAAACTGTGCACACATACAATATTATTTTTATTCCCAGATGAAGAATGAAGCATGTTTCATTCATTTATTGGATTCCCCTAGTCTATAGAACAGCAGCAACACCAAACACTTGGTTTCTGCACAAGAAAGAGAAAATAACTGACCTCAGCTATCTGAAGACTTCTTTCAGAAGTACTTTATCAGTTTTTCTGCAAATACCTATATTTTGTGGGGAAGAGTAAAGTCTGCAAATTCCTGACAAGTAGCTACTACAAAAAGCAGCTAGAAATACATGCTTATAATAAAGTCCAAGTTTAAGTTTCACAACTTTGATGAGCATTAAGAGCATGTTTAACTGCTGTCTCTGACATCATCATCTAAGTCCATGTCTTTGCACAGAGAGGTGTAGCCTTTTCTTTTTCATTAATTCAACAAAAGGCCACTACTTTATGGAAAACACTTCAGCCTCAACTAATGTCAATTTTTAGAACTTTAATCACTGTTTTCTCATTAAAATTTCAGCATTTTGTAGGATCACATTCCATAAAGTGGATGCAAGTACATACTGGAAAACAAATGCTACCTAATAACAATACATATGTGTTCGGAGGAAAGGAGTACACATTTTAACTCTTTAGACATTGTGTATGATGTTTTCATGAGCAAACTAAGGATATATGATTTAGTTCTAGAAATCTTTTCTGGAAAGGTTATTTTCAATGTATTTCTTTTAAATTGGAGGTAGGTACTCAGTAGGATTTGTCATGTTTATTTTGGAGTCGATTTCTAAACATTTTCATTAATGAACTAGATGATAGTATAAATAATATCACATTCAGTAAGGATGACAACCTGGGGCTGGATGGGATTGGGTACTGTAGGGAACAGGCTTAGAAATCAAGAAGACCTTCAAAAATTTGATTAAAAAAAATAATAATTTATGATGAATTTCAGAAAGCTCAGAAGGAACAGACAGAAGTCCTTAAAAATGGTTTTGACAGAGAAAATAACAACAACAACAACAAAAGTGTTTTAATGCACTTTTTTCTGAGAGGAATTCTGCCAAGTTTCCTAATCTGTACTTGTGGAATGAGGAGGGGAATAGCTGGTATTTCTGTCTCATTGTATGATAGAGATTTGTCACAGCTTCTTAGGTTAATTATCTTTGGAGAAAATAGGAAAAAAAAATAAAAATCATATGGGAGGAGTTTCAGAACACTGAAAGAGCTTGCTTAAGTCAAATATGTATATAAAGTCTTTTCAGTGTTTTTTTCCCATGACTGAAACAAAAGTTCTGTGTATAGGTTGTAGCTGAAGGCTTACATTAAAAAATGGTCTGAAGTTAAACAAATAATTTCTCAGATAAGCTTTTAAACATAAAGGTAAAAAGTCAATATCCTACATTTCTTTGTAAGAATTGATAGAAATTCATTCTTTTAATAGGTTGAAGGGCATTGAAAACATTTGAAGCCACTAAAAAAAAAAAGCATTTTTCACAATTTAGCTGAGAAAAAAATAATGAGGAAAATGACACATATTAAAGGTAATGAGAAATTAGGCATATGAAATAAAAAGCAAATGGAGAAAAAATAAGAGGAAATTGGAAGTATTGCTTACAAGATTAAAAGAAAATCAGGAAAAAAAGTGTTCTCCTATGATGTTTTGTAAAACCTATAGCCTTTTTTCATCTCTGCCTCTCAAGTTCTGTTTTCTGATGTGAAAGCCTATTGCTAAGTAATGATTTTCAGTAACACATTGCTCACATAAACGTTAACCGTACTATGTTTCACATTATTTTGTCTTGCACTACTTACAATGTACTCAGAACTGTAACTGCATCTCTTCAAATTGCTGGGGCTGCAAAAGTCCTAGAATCCTTTTATTCCCCTTTTCGTTTCCAGTCTACATTTTTTTTTTTTTTTAACAGTGAATAGTAGCATTATTCTCTTTCACTGTCCTCTTTTGCACCTATAAATGACATGAATAATAACATAAATAACAGGACCATATAATAATAAAATAGAAATGAGATTGGAATTAACCCTTTTCCATTGAAGTGTGGGTTGTGTGATGACCTGAGTTGCAGTTTAGATTTGAGCCTTTACCTATATTAGCAGATTTCTGTTTCAATGTTTCTCTCTGTTCCAGGTGTTTAATAACACTAATGCTCCAAAACAGTTCCATATCATCCACATATGTCACTTAGTAAGTCAAATGTAAACAGAAAGAACTGTCTCCCCTACTACCTACTGTTTATTTTCTCAGATTAAATGAGGCTTGAGGAACTGCTATGAGTTCCTACAGTGACAGGAAGTACAGAAATTATAAGGATTCAGGAATTTACTCTCTTCAGCACTACAAAGCTCTCAGAATTGGGACTGATTTCTCTGAAGACCTGTCATATAAAGATGTAATTCAGCATCAGGCTGAAAGCTGAGGTCTGGGTACACTGCTGGGATGTACTCAGACTCAGGTGGGAAAGGACCACATGGGTCTCTCATCAGAAGCAGTATCAGCAAAAATTCAAACCAGGTTTTGTCTGGCTGGCTCTAGAAAAGCTCCAAGGACAGAGATTTGACAAACTCTCTGGGCAATTCATTCCAATCCCTAATAGTGAATTATTATTTGACCTGTTTGGATTAATGACCCCTTTCTTCAGTGCTGCCTTGTCAGCTACCTTGCTGAAGGTCCTGGAAAGCTGCTCCATGTGCCCAAACCTTCCCTTCCTTTGGCTACGTTCATGGCCCTCTGGAGACCCACTCAAGTTTATTTAAAAATAAAACTCTGGTGCCCTAAAAATGATTCAATGCTCCAGATGCGGTCTAATGAGTGCCAGGTAAAGGGGAATGAAAACTGTTAATACTTGTACCCTTTATCATTTCCAGGGCATGCTCTTGATTCCCATTTCTTCCTGCTCTTCTGCCCATCAGTTCCCAACCCTTGGCTGGCAGATCAGTCTATCCCATGTGCAGCATTTTGTATTTGTTCTTGTTGAATTTCACAACATTCCTGTTTTGTCATTTGTTCATTTTATTGAGGTCTCTGTGAATGGCAACACATTGACCGCATGCCCAAATTAGTGGTGTTGTCCACTAATTTGATGAGGGTGTATCCAATCTCCTCTAGTACTGAATTTTATTAAAAATAAAATGTGAAATGTGAAACTTCTAGATAAAAACAGCCTGAGAAAAACTATAATCAATATTTCTTTTATGTTAAAGAAAATTATTTTTGGGTGCCCACTTTGTATGCTATGTGATCTGTACAACTTCCCCTGGTGGAAGGAAAAAAAAAAAAAAAAAAAAAAAAAAAAAGATCATTGTAAACTGCTTTCTATTTCAGAAGTAGCTAGTTCTGTTTTCCAGTGCTCTTATTGTAAAGGCTGTATAATCAGAGGGCCTGATTTTTATTAGAATTAATAAGTTCATGTATCAACACAATCCCATTAGAACTTCAGTAAATTAAATTGATTTTAGAGCAAAAAAAATTGTAAAAATATTTAAGTTCAAATAAATTTAAACATATAAAACACTCTAATGTCTAGTCAGGTTAAGATAATTATTATTAGCAATGGTAATTATTAAACAATTGTACTATTAAAATTGATAACATCATAACCCAAATTAGGCAGCATTGCCTACTTTGAAGTCTGAAGGCCTTGAGATGTGTTATTGCAGGGACTTGGACTAAAGCAAATATTAATTTATAGATTAAAAAAAAAAAAAAGGCAAAACAAGAAAAGTAGAATAAATGTGTCCACTTGAAAATAAACTGTTCTGTCCTCTGACATAGTACTGATGTGCTAGTGAATTGATATTGCAAGAAACCATTAGGAGGAAGCTTTCAAGTACTTTTTAATTATTGGATTAATTTTACACTCTCCTCTTACTTTAGAAAAATGTTGCAGAAACATTTGATTATTTTCATTCAGAAAATATTGGTTTATTTTTTCATATTTTTCCCAAAGAAAAAGCCAAGAAACTAATGGACTGTACACTTTCATCTTTGTCAGATGATGTCAACAACAGTGATCTCAAAATGAATCCAGAAATAAAGGGCAATCTGCTGTTTTTATATCTGTCTGTCTAGCAGCAGGCACCAGCATCTTTTAAAACTAGGAATTCAAAATAAAATGATGTGGCTGGTTGTTTTTTGTTTGTTTGTTTGTTTGTTTTCAGAGATGTTTTTTAATTAAGATCCGTATAATTTCAGAGCAAACTCCTCAGTAACAGAAGCAACTTGTTGTGCCTCTGAGGTAGCTATTTGCATAACCACCAGCAGAAATTTATTTATTTTTATATATTTATTTCTTAATAATTCATCAGGGTCTATGAAACAGACTAAGAAAAACAGAGAGAGGTGTGGCAAAGCTCACAAGTTCAGATCCAAAACTGAAATTTCACAGACGTCGGTGGAGATGTGGGAAATCAAAAATTCAGAAATTTTGACAATTTTGACTTGCATTAAAGCTAATTAGCCTACTGTCCCTGAGACCATTACTTTGGTTGTTGTTTTTTGTTTTTTGTTTGTTACATCTGAAATTTATTTCTTTCCAGTCTTGAAACAGATAAGCTTACCCTATTGCCCAGAGTTTGTCTTTGAAGTACCAGGCAGGGAAACAGGCACCATCACTTCTTGGACACCTTTCTCCCTGAAGGATGAGAAGGGCAAGGCTGTGTCCCTTTCTGCTAGCTCCCAAGTATCTCCACTAAAGCTTCACTGGTGGGAGGGGAGAACAAAAAGTGGCCTTTTTGCAGGCAGACTGTGTTGTTGAGAAATGAAGGGTTTTAATTAAATGCCACAGTTTATGGTGCACTGAAAGATGCACTCTTTATGAGTGTAGTTTTTCTTCTGAAGGTAAGACCATTCTTACTCTTGGTTAAACAAACATTGTTATTTGAAAATACTCCACTCAGTTAGGTTTCCTAGTGTTCATTCCTGTCTGCTGCTGCAGAGTGGATATAGAATATGTGGACAGCTTTTCCAGTGAGGAAAAAACCGACTTAACACTGTTTGAAAGAGACAACAGATGGGGAGACTATTTCTCAAAATAATCCTCCCTAATGGACATTGCAGTCACAATCCTGCAGAAAGAAAGAGGGAGAAAAAATCTCTTCACAGCATCTGTGAAAGGCAATCCTGGGAAAACAAATAAATTAGGCTCATTTAAACAGATAGATGACCACACATGACCCAGAGTTGTTTATACATGTTTGCTTATTTATATCCTTTCATTTTATTTATGGATGGTTTAACTGAATTTTCAGATGTGTTCTGTCACATCACATTCCCAACCCTGATTCTTTTACACTGTTCAAAGTAGGGACAGAAAATTTGCTTAAGCAGCTGGGGAATTCTTGGCATCTAGACCCCAAAGGTGCTGGCCAAGTTTAGGCCAGCCATTTTGCCTTTTATTCTTGTCTTTGTCCCCAACATAGAAAGCAAAATGTTAAAATAGAAAAATCTTTTTTTTCTTTTTTTTCTTTCTTTTTTTTTTTTTTTTTTTCTTGAAATGCTATCCATATATGCAAATATTTCTCATTACTTCTGTTCTCTTTCTCCTCTTGGAAGTGAATAAACTTTTAATCTGTAAAACTTCAGAGAGTTCTAGCTCTGTCCCCATTCATTTTTACTGTAATTAAATATTTTTTTCTTTATTCTATTTATTGATCTGGGCAGTGTCTCATATATTCCTTTGTAGTGTTTAGAGGCTAATTATAATACCCATTCTGCACTGTAACATCTCTGTATTTAAAAGTAGACCTTTTTTTTTTTTTTTTTTTTTCTCACTGCTCTCTTTTTCAAAACTCTTGCATATTCAAAATTGCATATTCATTGTTTGATTGTGTGTGTTAAATTGTATGGAAATAAACATGGATTTTCCCTGTAGCAAAATGTCACAGAATGAGCTTCATTACTGCTAAAATGAGTTAAACTAAGGGAATGCAACAACATCAGAAAAAGTATGCTGAAAATAGGAATAAGAACAGATGGCCTAAGTTAGCATTTTTAGATATATTACATAAAATGGTAGGAGGAAAACTAAAAAGGTAAATTGCAAGCTTTTTAATAGTAGAAATATTCTGTGGATATTCTCTTTTCCAAGCTCATCTACAGTAATAAAGTAAATAGATGGCTTTAATAAATGGCAGTTATTTTCTCTGTCCTGTGTGGAAACTGTAAATCTCAGTGCTAAATACTACCAGTTTCAACATGAAAGTGGTTAATCAGTTAAACTGGAATTGCAAGGATACTCACAATGAGTATCTACATTTTGTGGCATTTTAAGACTTTTGCATGTATTTGAAAGAAAATATTAAGCAATTATTTTACACGATCAGATCTGCACTATTCATTTGCAAATCAAATTCACAGTAATAACCATCAGAGATACTCTGCCACAATGTGTCTCCAAAGCAAAAAGAAGTGTCTCTAGTTCCTGGCTTGAAGCTGTTTACTGCACTTCATGCTTAATTTCTTCAATATCAAATTGTTTATTTAGGAGCACAGCTACTACACAAAATTTTGTAACATTGCCAAAAAACTGCCAGTTGTGTTCAGGCAGCACTTCTTACTTTACTGTGAGAAAAGAAAAACAGAGTAGAATCACTTGCATAATCTACACTGTAAAAAGTTGTTCAACATAGTGGCTGTGACTAGACAAAAGCTTTGCCTTTTTTAAGTCGCGTACAATGGAAACTGGACAGATCCTCAGAAGATTGTTAAATTGTCATTGGCACTGTATTTAAACAGAGCTATACATTTAAAATTCAAAAATACAGATCATGTTCAAAATGTAGAAGATATACAACGGTTGTGAAAATGGTCCAGGTAATGTTTTGGTAATGGTTAATAGTCTGCTGGACAAATTTCCAGTGAAATATTTTAGTTGCCAGCATGAATGGGATCTTTGGATGTATAACCTGGGGCAATTTCTTACTCATAAAACACTTTGGAAAGATACTGAGTTACTGGAAAAGACATGAAACAGAGGTCATGGGAATGATCTGAAGACAAAGTCTTAAACTTGTCCTAGAGTGAGACATACTAAAAATCCCCTCTGTTTTATCCAAAAGAGTTAAGAAGGGGGACTATATGAGAATCTAAAAATGTTTGGAAGAAGGAGAAATTTCTGATAGTGGAAGCTTTTAAATTAAGCACATTAAAGACTCAGTGGCAAGAAGCTGAAGCTACGGTACGTTCCTACTAAAAGCAAAAAAGATATTACTAAGATCTCACCTGTTTTTTATTTTGCTAAATTAAAAAAATGTATACAATCCCTTACAATGCCTTATTGAAGTAGTATTTACTTAATCCATGATTTTTATGTACTTCAGTGGTCGTAGCAGGTGCCTCAGAGAAAAACTGGAAAAATTTTGCAAAATAATCTGATAATAAATGAATGTCTTCCTAAATCCTAGAAATTGGTCATGAACTGAGATGAGACATGTTTTGTTCTGGAGGATAAAAGACAGAGTTATTGATCATTTTATTGCTCAGGTCTGAGCTACTTTGAATCCTGCTCATAGATCTGAATCCTACACGTAATTTAAAATTATTTTCTCAAAATTGTGTGGAAAGGTTTATGGCTGCCAGTTCTTGTATTTTAGCTGATGAATTTGTAGGTACCTTTTTTAATTTTCATAAGTAAGGAAGAATTAAACACATGAAGCACTTTGGTGCTTCAGAGTTGGGAAGGAGAGCTGTTTGTTAACAAGCAACAGCGTGTTAATAAAAATTGTACCTTCCATCACAGCAGAAGCCTCACTAGCAACAACCAACAGTGTTCTGAAAGCTGTTCTCTTTATGGGGAAATAACATGTCACCTACAACCCTCTCCCACTAGTCAGTCACAACATTTCAAGTGAGCATCAGCTCTGTATGCTATGTCCTGGCTGGGCTGCATTTCTCATCTTTGTGAACTTTCCTCCTTTCTGAGTGTCTGAGGATGTTTCCTTCTCTGCAGGAAGGTGAGGATTCACCAGCCAGTGATTCACCACTTTCCCTAACACCTCTTGATTTGCCCCCAGCCTCCAACCTCTTCCTCACCAAGGTGACGGGCCCTTTGCACAAAGCTGTGCAGGAAGATAACTCTTACACATATCTCCTTTTGCTCACTCTGAGCCCTAGCCTTATCATTCCTGAGCACTCCAGCATTCATTGCTTTTATAACCATTTCTTTCACCACTTTCCAAAGAGAAGAGCTTAGGGCTGTGTGATAGGAGCAGGACAGCAGGACAGCAGGACAGAGTTGGAGCTGTCCTGCTGCCCCCATCCTACCCTGCTGCCTGGGTGGGGCTGGGGCGGCCATGACTGCGAGGCCCTGCCCTGCCTGCCCAGGTCCCAGAGGTGCCCTGACAGACTTTGTGAACAGTTACAAGTGGCAGTGAAATCCCCAGATGAAAGTGGTTTTATTCATTTTCTGACTTCACCTCATTTGTACTATGAGGAACAATTATCACACAAAACAAGATACCAGTTAAAAATTTGCTTGTTGGAGATTTGTGTATTTGTTTAATTTTTTAATATTTCATTTAATGGGAATAAGTACTGAATGAAGCGAAGATTATTTTACATATCAATACACATTCTGCATTTTAGGGATTTCTCTTAGATCCGTTAGTGCATGTTTGCAGCAGTAAATCAATTAAGAATGAAATTGTGCTTGATATGAGATTTTGATTTGTCAGAACACTCTTACATATTATTTACATGCCCACAACTTTTACGAGCCTCATCAGCTAGGATGAGACTCATAGTAGAATGCAAATTGTAGTAGTGTTGCTGACACTTAGGAAGACTAGGTGCAAAACTGGTCACCATGGTCAAAACAGGTACCAGGCAAAAACACAATCAGGAGCATCAGGAGCATCCTGACAGCATCCTGACAGCACTTGTATTGTGTCAAGGTCACACAGGAGCTGAATGATTGTGTCAGGAGTCACACGTCTCAAAACATAGGTGCCCTCACCTAAAATTGCAGTTCACTTTAGGCCTTCCAATCCTTTTCTGGAAATGGCCAAACACACTGAAAATATAAATAAAAACAAAGGATGAAGAAAGGGGAAATTAAATATTTATATAAATATATATAATATAACAATATTATATATTGTTATATAAGTATTAAACAATGTAATATTAAATATTAATATTAATATTGTAATATTAAACAAATTATTACAATGAGCCATTTAGTTTGGCTACAATGCATCTTTTCAATTAGAAAAGATCCACGCAGCTGTTCAGAATATATCCATAAACCTCTTTATGGCTATGCCTACCTCATATATCTGGAAAATCAGATATTTTCATTATATTCACAACTTTGAGCAGTGAATATAATGTAAGGTGCTCCCTTACATTGTAAGTAGTCATTTTCCTTTACCTGTTGATGTCATTGGCTTCCAAAAAATAAAATAAATAAATAAATAAATATTTTATTATTTGTTTACAAAATATTTATTATTTGTTTTTAATATTTTATTTGTTTTTTATTTGTTTTTATTATTTGTTTACAAAAAAACTAGTCAAAATGTTATAGGAATAACATACCTTCCATGAGCAACTATGGTTCATCTATGCAAAGAGTAATGAATGTTTATTTTATTCTTGATATAGGTTTATGACACTAGAAGTAGAACTGTATCATAATTATGACAAAAATATATATTTGATTATTCTTTTATATACAGATGTTCACCTCTATCTCATGGAAGACTGATAGCATAAATCTTTCATTTTCAAGAAGGATAATTTTATTTTTTAACAAAACAATTCTTATTTAGGGCAGTGGTGGAGAGGAAAATCTGAACTAAAGAGTCAATCAGAAATTTCCCCATTGTAATTGAACCATCTGGAAATAAGATTATCTGTTAAATATCACAGTTTGTGGTAGAAATGTTCCCAAAAGCTCCTTTCAGACTCTTCTGACCCAGCAATGTATGTCAACCATATCAGAGGGAGACAGTCTCTTGTGGAAACACCATAAACAGACCTCAAGGTGAGGTGAAGAGTTGAATCATTGTTGTAATCATTGTATTTCTACATTCTATAATATAGAATCAGGTCTGAGTGGAAGAAAGCCTTTTTAATGGTCAGTTATCATCCATACAGCAACTGCCTAAATTATGTTAGCTATTGTAGTTGTAACTTCCTTTCTGAGAAGAGTGCTGCATTGTAATAGAACATTCATTTCATGATACAAAAATAATATCCAATGATCTTTTACACACTGTCTCATAGTTTAGGAAGTTAATTCCTAAATTTACGACAATTTAAATTAAGATTATCCCTATTAACTGAGCAGATATTACAGGAAAACTGGTGAAATAAAACTAGACAAAAATCATGCCATGAAGATTTTCTGCACTGAGCATTTTCTGTATCTGTGTTCCTGGAAACTTTTCAACCATTTTGCTGTATATATATGCTACAGTATATGTATACAGTATCTGCTACAGTCAGGAAAATCTCTGCTGCCAAATCAATTAGTTTTTTCTTTTCCTGTTGGCTTACACTGATTTGAGTTAAATCATACTGCTATAAATATTTAAGGGTTTATAAACACAGTGACAGTAAATATGCATAGCTCTCAATTCATTGACAATTAGACTGTCTACTCTGAGGAGGAGAGGGGAGAGTAACAGTCTCTTTGCGTATTCTTGATTATTGCCTGCATACCACTGGTACAATTTTCCTTTTCCAGCTGCCTTTTGACTTCCTAACTGCTGTTTAGCTTTATTTTCACTCTCATCTTTTATATTTTCCCTTGGTGATAATACAGTTTCATTAGAAATACATAATTTGCCACTATTTTGAAAATAAGGTTCAATAATGCGAACAAACAAGACATGTATCAACTACGAGGATATTTCATTTGGGGATAGAATAATGAAGCTTAGCAATATAGAGATTTTTTCGCATGATTATTTACCATTCTTACTTGGACTTCATTAGAAATTATGTTGCAAATGGCTGGTATTAGGCTGGAGGTAAAGAATGGAAATTTTGGCAATATTTCAAAATACCCTTCAAGAATCACAAATAAAAAATATTAGTAATATAATAAACTTTTATTTTATGTGCATTGGGAATAGAAATTAGATACAGCAATTTTCATGACAAGTCACATGCTTAAAAAATATATATATTGGTATGCATTCAATTTTATTTGTATATGTTCAATTATAGGAATAAAAATACTTCATGAGTCAACTTTAAATCAATGTGTACATGAAACATTCACAATAAATACAAAGGACTATATGAGTTGACATAAATACATTCATCTGTTAAGTCGTTTATGATACTTTTTCTGTCAATTTCTTCACTTTCCACACAGAAGGATTATATTTTACTTTCTAATTGCATTTATTCTTTTAAACTTTTTATTTTTTTATTTTTTTTTTCAGAAATGAATGGAGAAACTTTTGTATACATCTTTTATTCATAAAACTGTTTCAGGGATGGTCTCAATTCAGCTATCTAACAAAAAATAAATTTCAAATAAGAATTAAATTAAAGCAATTAAAATCTTCATATAACTTGAGAGTTGTTTGTTTTTTTTTTGTTGTTGTTGGTTTTGTTTTTTTTTTTTAATATTATTATTATTATCAAATGCTTGAAGAAATAGCATAAGCAGGGAAGAGTCAGATTCACAAGTTGACAGGGAAGATCCTCCCTTATTATTCAGGAAAAAAGAAAGAAAAAGAAAAAAAAAAAAAAGAGGGAGGGAAGGAAGGAAGGCAGGCAGGCATTTAAAACTGTCATTTATCCAGCATTTTCTAGCACCTTGGTTTATTTCCTTCTGCTGCATGAGGATATCTGAATGTAGAACACCTACAAAAACCTTCTAACCAGTGCTCTGTGGGGTAACATGGACTAAGGTGCTCACTCACCATTTTACTTGTGTGACGCTATTAAATGTCATGAACTCTTTTAAACAGTTACTAAGCTGAAAATCTGTAGTGTTGCTATCAGGATGGTCTCATTGTTTCTAATCCCATACCTGAATCAAATAAAAATGTGAAAAATGATTAGGACTTAGATCACTTACATTCTGTGGAAGTATCTTTACCATTTTTTCCTGGTAAATATCAGCTTATTATATAACTTATTTCTGAGGGTAGCTGGTCAAGAAGGAAGTAAATCTGGACAAAGATGTTCTGCTTCTAGGCTTGATCCAAGAGTGACACATAAAGTAGAAAACATACAAGTAGGTGAGACATGACATGCTTTCAGGTAATTTGGATCCTACCTCTTCTGGCACAGATTTTGTGTCTCATTTCCCCATCTATAAAACACAGTTAAAAAGGATGCTTCTCTATCCCTTCAAAGTATATTATAAGGTCTCTGAGGAAATAAACAATTCGTGATATGTTCATGAAATACGTATGCCAGTTCTGTTCTCAGGTGTGAGAGCACTATTACAATGTAGATAAATTAACTACCAAGAACTAAGATTAGGTTTCTGAGTGCTAGAGAAGTCAACTGTCTACATTTTTCCTCTTGTGCTGAGGACCATAGTGGCTCTCTCTTTAGCTCAAAATCAAGCCAGATCCTCTTAATAAATCTATGACATCATGACAGGAGTTACTGCATGCAGATTTGCCACTTGTAATCAAATCATCATTTCCTCTATCAGTTTGGTAGCATTATTAAGTAACACTTACAAGTAATCTTGATGATTAAATGAGCTGTTCTTCACAACAAGCACATAATTTTCTGATTTCCACGAAGAATACAAATCAAGACATAATGACGTAAGTTCTGTATTTGGCACTTTTATACTAGTCATAATAACATTGGTTCAGAGTTTTACTTACTTTTTTGCCCATTTCTTAAATGTTCCTATTTCTTCTAGTATATTTTCTTTAGCCTGTTTATTTGATTGTGAGGAATTATTTTGCCACTAGTGGCAAGCCTGACAATGATCATGAATAAGTATACTTGCTAGTAGAACAGGAAAAAAGGGTGGCAAACATGCTGATTCATTTAGTCCTATTGGTTTCTTTCAGAGTTGTCAACCTTCATTGTGATATCAGATGGTATCTCTCTCTCTCTCTCTCTCTTTTTTTTTTTTTTTTTTTAATTTATTCAACAAGCATTATCTGAGCAAATGGAAAAATTGTTCTTTTCACTCAGGCAGGCCTCACACTCATATGTTATCCACACTATGTCTAAATGTTGTTTGGAACAAAGAAAGTCTCTCATTACCCTTTGTTGAAGATGTTAACAAAACATGAGAGGTATTTGCTATTATAGCTTCTATAATAAATCACAATCACAATATGACTAATTTTCATTGAAAACAGAATATATGGTCTCAACCCATTTACTTGTAATTATATATATGAAATGACAACTCAGTGTATGATGGACTTTTCAAATATGTCTTTATTTGTTTTCCTTTGATGCACAAGTGTTGAATTTTATTGTCTGCAAATAAAGGGTTTTAGCTGCTACAGTGATGCATTCTATTTATTAGCTTGGCAAGTAAGACTCAATCACAGATGGAAGAAACCTAGAGACATTTTGTCAGCAGGTAAGCACATTCATATCTTCATCCAAATATATATTTTATGATCATTGAGAGCTAAATTCCTTATTTGTAGATGTTTATGCGTTTTGTTATTGTTGCTGTTAGAAAAGATAGAATTTTTGTTTTTAAAAAGAAAATGATTTCAAATTGATTTCTCAATCAGATTTGAGACCTGATTCCTATCACATAAGGGTCATATACCTACAAAAATGCTAGGAAGCTGTTTGTTCTAGATTTTCTGAACTATATATCATGAACTAAATGTTCATGCCTGTAGCAATAACATTTGCAACATTTATAAATTCAAGTTTGTTTCTGTCATTCAGTATTTATATTAAAATAAGACTCTCATGTTTACACAATATACTTTCTACTAAACAAACCAACAACCAAAAAAAAAAAAAAATACAATTTTGACCTTGTCTGATTTCATTTATTGCCCTTTTTCTAGAAATGAACCAGTCATATGTTACAAGAACATTTACAAAGGTAATTGTAATTGTGACAGTGCTCACTTCCAGTATCTGCAGGTAGTAACCACATAGTTGAAAATACATGACATTGTGCATCCTTCAGAGATTAATAACACACCTCATGTTTAGGTGGCGGTAGTGAAATTATTAAGTCGATAAGCAGAGGACTAGCAGTCTGAACGGAGCTCTCCTAATCCAGAAGTACAATAAGAACTTTAACTTTACTAGCTCAGAGGACTGCATGCAAGAGAACAATTCAGCCACCTTTATTAACAATTAAAAAAAAAACCTGTAAAATTCTGTACATTTATAGTTTGATGAATTTAATGAAACAAATCAAGCATTTTATTTATCAGTGAGATTTTTCTTTTATATCATATAAACCTAAATTACCCTATTAATCCTATTATCCATTATAATCCGTATAATCCTATTCATCTGAACACCTTTACACCTGTTTGTAGATTTCAATACCAGTATGTTTCTTTTCCTTTTGCTTGCTTAATCCTTGTTGCTTTTTCCTAAGATACTTTTTTTTTTTTTTTTTCATAATGTATTAACACATTCAATAGTATATTTCAACATGAGCTTTTGAAAAACTCAAGAAATGATGGAAGGAATTTCCAAAGTGTCCTGTCTTATTCAACAAAGAAAACTTTTTTCAATTCTAAATGCTTTATTAAATCTATGAGTTCAGGACTACTCAATTACTAATATCATCAGTTCTTTTAAAAAATAAAGATATATATATATGTTCTATTCTGGTGGCTGGGAAAATAGTATTATTGTTCAAAAATCTACAATATGTTACCTGATTGTTCTTTTTGTAGCTCAAATTCAATTTTGGATTATGCTTAAAACTATCTGCTGTATTCTTGGTATCAACTGCCAAACAAATGATATTCAGGAAAACTGAAACTGCTAAGCCTCTCATGCAGATATTTGTTCTAAATGTTATCCCTAATTTTAGCACTGTTAACATTGTAATCTTGCAATTATACAGGGGCATATACAGCATGACCTGCAACTAATGTATCTGCAAACGGTTTTCCCTCCTACAGGCTTCTATTTCAAATGCTTCATGAAATCAGAAGGTATGTAGAAGTTATTCTAAGCTGGTAGCCCACCTACAACATGTCACTGTGGATTGCTGAAAAGTGCTATTAAAAATGGATTTAAGGTGAAGAGTATAGGAATCATTATTACATTTGTTGTGACGGAATTTGTAAGCTGTTCAGCTTTGTGAGTCAGTTAAAAGCAAAAGAGATAACGAATGTAATATGTCAATCCACAGCTTCACCAAAATAATTTCATGAGTTAGTATTTTGCCAAGTGCCAGATGGTCAGTGGCTTATCTGAGGGCTTAGATAATTTATTGAAAATCACATTTATTTGTTTCTATCAAATTCTAATTTATGAAAAAATTGAGGTCTTTCTATCTTCCTGTGCAGTGAATCATAGAATCGTAGAATGCTTTGAGTTGGAAGTGACCTTGAAGATCACCTGGTTCCAACTCTCCTGCCTTGGGCAGAGACACCTCCCATCACGCCCGGTTGCCCAAGGCCCCATCCAACCTTGAGCTCTTCCATGGATAGGCCATCCACAGCTTCTCTGGGCAGCTTGGGCCAGTGCCTCACCACCCTCATTGTGAAGAATTTCTTCCTAATATCTAATCTCAATCTACCTCTTTTAGTTTAAAACCATTCCCCCTTGTGCTATCCCTCCACTCCCTGACAAAAAGTCCCTTCACAGCTTTCCTGTAGGCCTCTTTTAGGTAGGCCTCCATAAGGCCTCCCTGCAGTTTTCCATAGGCTGAACAATCCCAACTCCCTCAGCCTGTCTAACAAATAAATGAAGTGAACAAGCAAATGAAGAGACTTTACAGTGTCTTTGGCAGCTTTGCTCAATACTTGGACAGGAATTCTTGGAGTAGTTGAACTTGATGGTAGGACAGGATATGTTGAATGCATAATGACTTTCCAGTTCTGAATGCTTAGAACTCTAGCTGGGAGTAAGAAAAATTGTTGAGCTGGGCCTGACTGATACAAAATTCAATAGCATATCATTCTGCAGACCTTGACAAGACCAGAATTTCTTAGTTCAATAAAGAAAACATCCTTCTTTGCAAGGACAATTACAGTATTCCAAATGGTGATGCAGGTGACTGTGCAAAGGATGGAAGGGACAAAGAGGCTCCATCTGACCTTTCTTTTGCCACCCCAACAGCTCCCTCTATTTTTTTGTTTTGGTTTGTTTGCTTTGATTTGTGTTTTTTGTTTGTTTGTTTTTGTAGTTGTTTTTGTTTTTTAGTTTCTAAACTCTTGTTGCTACAAAGTGGGTTGATTTCTTAGAAGCAAGGGAATAGCACTATTAATTGTCACAGATGCTAGAGGTGTGATAAAATTGCATGGTAAAAAATGGCAGTTCAGAAAGCTTAAGTATCTGAAAATTAAAGTTCTGGACCCAGGATAAACTTTCAAGAATTGAGCGCAGCTACGGAAGTTATTGGTGAGACTCATTAACTTCTATTGCTTCAGAGTTTATTTCTGAGCTCATTCTTAAGAATCCCATTGTATAATAATGAACATTAATGGGGTTTTCTAGATGTGATTTTCTCTAACTAGGGGATTTGAAAGAGAAATAGAAATGATTTTCACAATGGTCTGAAACAAATCCAACCCACAGAAAGTGTAATTTCATTATATCCTGTAACTGTTCTAATTGTTCTAACTGTTGTTCTCTCTCCCAGCAATGCCCTTGTTGCTTGGCTGTTTGCCCAGGTGAACTGTGCTCAGATAATCTTCAGTTTTGCTTGAGAGGTGACGTACAAGGAAGGAAAGTATTGGGTTCGGTAATTAATTACTCTATTTAAATTGCAGGTAACTTCTCTTAACTGTTGGTTCTTTGGTACCACTGGGTAAATAACACCTTTATGTCTCATTAAGAAGAAGCCAAAAAAATAATAATAATCAGCATACAAACAAAAAACAAACAAGCAAACAACAACAACAACAACAATCACATAATGAAATATGAAGGGAGATTGAATAGCTAAGAAAAAAGGCATATTATTGAAGATGAGCCTGATGTGAATTTAGAGCCAGTATTTAGGGCTGGCAAGAAAGAGAAATTAGAAACAGAATCTATTTGTATTTCATAGCATAATAAACAACAAAGTAATGCATTGGGAGTTACTTAGGAAATCTAAGAACTTGAGGTATTTAAAGCTACCTTAATGTTTAGTAAAAGTACTTCAGGCTATGATATCGCTCTGTTAAGGCAGAATCTGTCTTTTGGTGTGTACTTTCACTGCTTTTGATTTGGGATTAAGATTTTACTTTATCTCCCAGGCACTAACATAGGATGGAAAAAATAATATTACACAGAGCACTATGAGAACTAGGAAAGTAACTGCTTCTAACATTGGGGCTCCAATACTCTATTAAATTGTATTTGCAGATGGAATGTGCTGTCTGTCACAGGAAACCCATGACATTTTTAATCTTAGCTCCATATTCACAAAGATACTATCATCTAATAGTATATTGATCTGCTGAAATCAACATGACGTAGATTGCAAACTAATATTGGGTATTTGGAACAAGGATCTCTCCTTTGGTCACTGGGAAGTCAACAGCAGAGAATGTAGTTGAAATCAGACTCCTCAAGGCCTAAACTAAAAACGTGACTGCTGGCCTTTTCCTTTGAAGTCTAAACAGCAAAACTGCAGTCAAGAAATCTTAGCTTGAGAGAAAAACATTGCATATAAGTAGTGGGGACAGACAGACTCTAAATCTTTGTAGGAATCAGGTCTGGTAGCTTTATTTATGTTAGAGCATGTTACTTATTTTACTGTCATTGTCAGTCCCTAGTACTGTTGTTGGGCTTGGACATACGGTCATAAGTGCAAGAAACCTACTAATGTTTTCAAAAATTAAATACTGCACTTACCACAATAGACTACTGAATGAAAAGAGGAAGAGTTGAATTAGATTGAATTAGACTCCACTGAATGTCTTATATCATAGCAAAAAATAAAATTAACTGGAAAAAAAAAAAAAAAAAAAAAAAAAAAGTAACCCAAACCCCACAGTCTTAGATCTAATAAAGAGAGAGGAACAGAAAAAATGTGCTAGCTCTAAAATTAATTATTCTAAAGGGCAGGGACCCTAAATGGAAACTGTAGGGCTTTCCATAGTAATATCATTACCTGCATGACAGTACTGTGCCCAAGGGTAACAGGAGGTAACATTCATTATATTATATACATGATTAACGGAAACATTGATAAACACAATTAATCTATCATATATTAAAAAATAAAAATAAAAATAAAAAAATAAAAAACATTATCAAAGACAAGAGAGAAAAATAAGTAAAAAAATCTGAAAAATCTTCTCAGAATGATGTATTACTTTACCATTCTGCTGAATATGTACATATATTCTGGTACTTGTTTTAGAAGAAGCACTGTGTGCCAGTTTGGGGTATTTAGTGTGATATTTAATTTAAAGCTGTGGTTGACTTCTGGAAAATCTAACAAGCATTTAGTTTCATTTATTAACATCTAAAGATGCAGTATTCATCATCAGTGGTTTTAATTAACGTTCCCCTTCAGTAATGATATACAACAGTTAGGTGACCTTGACAAGAGAACATTCCACACTATTAAATAATAGACATCCAAAAGATTATTTTGATTTCTGTTTCTGCCTGATTCATTCCTTTCACAAAACTTGTTCTTAGTAGAATAAAGCCACACATGCAATAAGGTAATTCTTTGAATTTTAATCCATTTTGCTTTAACTTTTAAATTGAAGTTTAGCTTCCTTTGAGGGGGTTTATTACTAGATATTACTTCCTGATAAATTGTTTTTGTCCACTGATTGCTTGTGCTCTGGAATTTTTCTCATGTTTTCCACATAATTCTTGTAAAACACAGACCATAAGTTAGTAACATTAGTAACTAAATAGTACCTATTTATAAGACAAGCTGTGTAAGTACTTCTCTTCAGTAGTTTGGAGGAAATTATTCACTGAATTTAATCAAGAGACTAAAGGGAAAAATACACTTGTCTGCCACTTAACAGAGAAATGATACAAAGGTAGAAAAATATTCTGTAAGGTAGAGAAACATTCAAGGAAAATATTTTTATTGTTAAGGATTTGATTTGACAAGTAGTGTTTAATTCAGAACTTCTAGGAGAGATAAAGGTATTACAACAAGAGAACATTTTGTCTTAAAATTTTATTCTTCAAAGTATATAATTTCAGAATTTTAGTCTATGATCAGTGCCAGTTATGAACAGTATGGGACTAATTCATCATAGAGTTATTATTTCTGTGCTAGTCACATGGAATGGAGAAACCTCATTCTGGACACAAATGTATTGGTCCTAATTTTCTTCTTAGAGTGGATTTTTTTTTCTGCATCTGGGTACATTGAAAGGCTTGCAATAAAAACATGATGAATAAGGAGACACAGCACTGGCCCCACTGCGTTGAAAATAAATTTCAAGCCTTCCACTTTCAACTTGCTCATCACCTGCTAAAATAAAATGTATGAAAGATTTTAGACCAAGATTTGCTGTTAGTTATATCAGGATTTGCTTTTACCACATTTCCCAGGAAGCTATTTCTGAATTCACATAGGTTTTGCTCTATTTACAGTTCTTATTTATCTATTTATTTAGTGGTAATGTGTAAACAGCAAACAAATATCAGTGATAGCATTCACTTAATATCAGAACGTACTCTGTCCTCAGATTGTTTCTCATGTTCTTTCACTAGTGGAAAATTTAACTTTTTCTTAGATTAGCTGTAGAAGTACTATAAGGTTGCTTATTCTAACAAAGTTGATAGAAGCCATCTCCTCTTATTCTCTCTTAAAAAAGAGATGACAACTCTAAAACTTATTTTCCTTTTGGCAGTGGATAATAGGGCCTTTCTCCATGTGTGATTTACTCCAGAGATTTACTGTGAGCCAAATGTGGAATCAAAGAATGTACAGTGAAATCATTAGAGTTCTTTTTTTCTACATTTAAGGCTATCTTGTATTTGACCAATTGAAATTCCTTTTATTATCTAGCAAGTTGTTTTGATTAAAGAAGAAGAAAAATAAGGCAAGTTCCTTAGACAAACTTTAGGGGACCAGGATATTCAGATTCAAAACATTGAGGAGTAGAATTCATCAACAGGAATATTAGAGAAATTGACATCTTTTCATATATACTTTAGTTACTGCTTTACTTTCAGGGTCTCATGAATTGAATTTGTTCAGGTCATGGAATAATCTGTTCCTTTGTGATGAATTATAAGATCAATATGAAACAAAGATGAGCTCTTTTTGCTGGTTAGATCTTGAAAATGATGTCTCATTAGAGTCACTTCTTTGCTTTTGGATGCATATCAGTCCTTGCTTTTACTGATTACTTAATTAATGACACATCGGGTGAGGAAGGTATTTTGGAAATTGCACCCCTAAATACTTTTAAAACTCAACCCTGGAGTTGGAGTTGTTGGAGTTGGAGGAGGAGTTGGAAGTAAGTGTTGTAAATGTAATGTGGGTCTTTAGAGAATTTGTCTGCAGAGGCGATTAAAAGGAAGTAAATGATCAAATTTCAGTTGTCATTCTGTTAGTTGCCATGTAATGGATAAAACTATAATAACACTCTTTTTGTTGACATGTTTTACTTATGTTATTCCTCAGGTAACCTAAAGGTAGCATACAAGCCTATCTTCTTTATATCGAGTGCAACTGGTACTTCTGACCATGACTAGTTTCTTTAAAAAAATATGTATTTACCTTCATAGGTTTGTCAAGACCTTGTTTTTCTTTTTAAAGTAAAAAGCCTAATTTAGTGTGATTTCTTAAAGAATGTTCAGTAATAATACACCTCTGGGGAAAAAAAGCTACTGTGTAAATTACACTTTGTGTGTAATAATTTACACAGTAGCTTTTAAACTTGTTTTGAGAAATGAGCATAGTATAAGTAAGGTAGATTTTTCTGTGGATCTGAAGTTATCTATGCGTATTTGAGCAGTTTCTAGCCTGTTGAGCCGAAATGATTGTATTGTGTCAATAGAGTTGCATGTTAAAAAGGCTGATAACACATGCATTCAGAAGACATGCTGACATGGTAGTTCAGTATTAGTTGAAATTCTATAGGTAGTTGAAGCAAAACTCACATATTTTTATAGTAAAACCACTTCTAGTAAAGAAAGCTGAAACAGTTACTGTATCTACTGAAGGTCCATGAAAAACTCTCTAAAATGATACCTTTCAAATATCTCTAATCTCTTTTAATTTACATTACTGTCTCTAATCTACTGTGACTTCTTATGCTCCTTGGATCCCATAGGGAGGCAATCAAAATATAACTGAATGTTTAGTGCTTTTTGCTCTTGTGAGATGAGGGCCAAGTGAAGGCTACTCTTTTGATCCACAACGAGTAAGCAGAATATCTCACTTTTTGTGGCTGTTAAACTTACAGTAACAGCTAAAACATTCCTCAGTGTGACCAGTAATTAACACCCACTCATAGTATTAAATAAAAACCAAATAAAAATGATGCAGTCACTAAAAAACACATCATGTGGCCTGTTCTTGCTAGGTTGTTTAGCCATGGCCTTGAAAGACTGACCTGTGGTGGTGGATTAACCTTGGCCAGCAGCCAGGTGCTCACCCAGCTGCCCCTTATTATCTGGATGGAAGGAAATAGGATTAAAAAAAAATGGTGGGAGAGACTGTCTATGTTACTGTCACAAAGAAAGCAGACTCAACTTGAGGAAAACTTAATTTATTGCCAATTTAAGTGGGTAATGAGAAATAAAGACAAAAAAAAATACAAAACAACAACAAAATAAAACACATTTTCCCTGAAAATCTGCTCCAGTGGGTGTTTTCTGTGGGCTGTAGTTTCTCTCTGGAGAAGCTATTCCCACACACAAATCCTCCACAGGCTGTTTCTGTCAGGAAAGCCTGCTCAAATGTGGGCTCCCCATGGGCCTGCAGTTCTGTCAGAAACTTCCACCTAGGCTCCAGTTTGGCTATCTGCTCTATTGCTGCCTCTTCCTTGAGCTGCAGGGTTGTCTGGGTGTGGGCACCTGGAAGCAGTTCCGCAGCTTTGCTGCTTGGGTCAGTCAGAGCCAGGTGCGGCCTGTGTGGCGCGGTCCCAGCCTCTCCTCCCCTGCAGACACCCCATTGCTGAAACATTGGCATCTACACCCAGTACACCTTGTGGCTTTGTAAATAATGCTAGTCAGCTTGAGACAAGGAGATAAGACATCCTTTTTTTCTTTTTTTTTTTCTTTTCTTTTTTTTTTTTTTTTTTTAACCAGGTAATAGGGTAAGTAATTCCCAGTAGTTGAGTTCAAGATACTTTTTTTATACCAAGCCTGTTCGCCCATGAACGAACATCCAATTCAATAGCAACTCCATCTTGTAATTTGCTTTAATTGTTCTTAATATTATAAATTTTAAAAAGTAGAATAGATTAATATTACTAGCTATATAGTAAGTCAAAACCAAATTATTATCTTTGGATTATCTTTCTGCAACTGATGGTTTAAAAGCAGGATGGCAGGCATATTTCATAAAGAGAGTGGAAATGGGCAAATATGGTGCAAACATATAAATTAGGCGTGTAATATTAGTTTGAGAATTTGGTAGCACCATTTAAAAAAAAAAAAAAAAAAGTGAAATTTAACTTCCAGATTTCGTGATGATTGATTTACTATGGTTTATTTGAAATATTATGATCTGTCTATAAAAATAATGATTTGTACACTTATCTGTCTTTCCAGACTTTTATGGGGAAGCAGGGCATCTGTTGATTTAGAAACTGCTTGAACTAATATCTCTGCAGGGTCTGTCCAGCACAATCACTGTAACTGTTATGCTGCCTGAAGCTATCCAAATGTCCAACTGAAGGAACTCAATAATTTTGCTGTAACTTTTGTAAATGCTATCGATGAAACTTAGTTAAAGCAGCACCCTTTCTGCTCCCATTCTATTTTTGCACTCATTTTCAAGTGTAACTTAATTGAGAGTAGGTATCTTGACAAATTATTTCTAAGTACCTGAAGTTTTCATTGTAACAAGTTTTAAGTATGATGTTTGAATTATATGCATGAAATTGTATTCAAATGTGTTAAAGAACAATGCAATAGATGTTCAGCAGCATTACTGGAGTTTGCTTCCTGGAGGACTGGCTAGCATTTGAGGTATGGGATTAAGATCAATGTGTTCAGGTTTAGCTCCCATTCAAACTCACTTGTTAGCTTTAATAAACCAGTATGCTGCTTTAGTTTAGTTATCTGTCAAGTAGGCATGACAGCATCCATCTTAACAGGTTTTTCTGTGGCCTCATGAAAAGAATATCTTTTTCTTCATATTTGTTTTAAAGATGTACAGCAGCAATGTGGCCCAGCAGCACTACAATAATTTAATAGATACAACGTGGAGGGAATTCTGTATCTAAGTGGCTTGACAAATACACATTGCAATGTAGATCTGAAGGAAGAAACTTCAAAACTTAGTATTTCTACTGAAATAACATCTGATAATGACTGGGACAGGAATATTCTAATTATTAACAGTTTGAGGAGTATTTGATTAAATATTAGATCTCTTTATGCATTCATGTAAATAATGTGGCATATTCCTAATTATTTTAGATTCAAAATTCTGTTTTTTAAAGAACTGAAAAATACATGATATATTCTCTATCCTATCTTTGGCAGTTAGGCAGGAAAAGTAACTTGCTGCACAAGACAAACTAACCATTTTATTAAAAAGCATCTGTGGAAAAAGACAATAGAAAACTTAAAGAATTTACTATTTAAGGGATAATTTTTGAAACTTTAAATGCTACCCATACATGTATATGTAAATCTTAAAATATCGAACACTATATTCAGTATTCTGAAACATGATTCATTTATGATGGTCTTAAAACTCTGTGTAGCTGTGTCTATCTTATTTTTGATTATGTTATGCAAGTGGCTGTGCCATAACTGTACTTTTTCTTGGAAAGCATATTGTCATTACTGGACTCTGCAGTAAGATTTTTGTAAAGAAAAAAACATTTTCTATCCCATGGTTTTAAATCTAGTGTGTATGCAAGCTGGTCAGTGTGATACAGAGCAGTCATAGAGTTACACGTTCTAAATCCTTGCAAGTTTACAACCACGGTCAAGTTCAGGATGATGAAAATTTGAAACAATTTTATAGTCACTGCCAGAGAAAACATATTGATCTATCACTCATGTCTAGGGATCATGACCATTGGGGATCATGACCATTGGGGATCATGATCATCAGCTATATCTGATCTGATACCATTCATATTATTTGGTTTTATAAAGGATTATATCCAGCCATTAGAGTTAACAGTGTTCTTGCAGAATCATCTCAATACCTGAGCAAGTCTATATTCATTTTCGGCAATCTTCTCTTGACTTTAATCTTCCGTCACTCACTTCCTCAGCACTTTTTTCATGTACATGTATATTCTCCTAAACATTTTTGCTTTTATTTTTGTAGCTTTGTGGCATATATCCGGAGGTTCTTTTCTGCAAACACTCTTTTCAGCCTGCTTCTAGAATGGCAGTCTGACATAACTTCACTGCCTTAATGTGAAATCACAGCAAATTTTCTTGACTTGTCCTTGCAGTGACTCTACTGCCTCTTTAGACAAAAACACATAAGATAGCCTTATACTGTCTTCTTTCTCAAAAACTACAGCTCTTTCATCCGCATCCCATGCTTCAGTTTTTGTTCCTATTTTCATATATGCACAATTCTTCAAACTTTTTCAGAGGCAGTTTTCTGTCAAATGTGGATTTTTAAATTTTACCAAACCAGCTACAGAGTACATTAACGATTGTAGAGGAAAAAATGTCAAGGTTAAATATCCTTAATTATATCAGAAAATGGTTAACAAAATTTAGGGTGGTTATCTAAAATACTGTCATTACTGATGACCTTGCTGGCTAATACTATCCTATTGTTAGTTTGTGTCTTCAAGGCATTTCATATTCAGAACCCATGAAATATGAAGCAATGATATGTAAACGTATTTTGAACTGAGTTTGAAACGTCATCTGTAACTGTCTTTATCACTGCTCATTGAGACAGTCACTGAGTAGTGCAAATAATTCCAGTACATCACTAAGCTGTATTATATCTAAGCCTGTGTAGGTTCTCAGGATGCTATATTTTATCGTTCTCTGTCAAAAGCTTTCAGTTTTCAAGAAGCAGCAAGGTAATGCTGTCCTCTTCATTTTGGAGGGTGTTTCCTAAATCCAAACATTATAATTATTCTAGTGATCCTGTGACTGGACCTTTTACTTCCATAGTACCTGATGTTTGACAACGACACTATGTATACTATATAAATCTAATTGGAGAAGAGCCCTGATTAAGGAAAGGACTGGGCTATTCTTTTAACTTGTCTCTTAAGATACGATCTCTCATTAGAGCTGTCTTTGTGAAACATTTATCTAATTAATGAAAATACAGAGTCTGAAAATATTATCAAGCATAAAATTAGTCTGAACTTCCAAAGGAGTAGTAGTGAATCAAGGAGAAAAAATAGCACCTAGGCAATTCACATTCTTCATAACTTGTCATGCAAGAAATGATGTTCACATCAAGTCGAATTACATGAATTATTTATATTGACTAACCAAGTATTTGTATTTTTTAAAATGAACGGGGTACCTAAAAGTAATTAAGATTGTTGTTTATATATACCAGACCCCCTTTAAAAAAAAAAAAAAAAATCATTAAGAATTTACTATGAACTAACAAATACAAATAAATTCAGTTGCAGAGCTAGAACTTAACTCATTCTTTCCATCTTTGCCAGCCTAGTAGCTGAAGCACTTTAAAAAGGATTTGCTTTACTACTGACTTTAAAAAACAACAACAACAAAAAAGTCCAGCAGGATATATATGATTTATGGATATTTATCTAATATGACCATTCTTGTATTTGAAATTAGACCTTAAAGTATTGCAAACTGTGTTCTTAACTGTCTTGCTGTGTCACTTCCTCCTCATTCTATAGAAGGTAACAGCACATTATAAGTGTTTCCTCGTAAAAAAGTGTTTCTTCATAAAAAAAGTATATACTAAATAAAAAAGTAACTTACCGGATAGTCAGTTTTTTTTTTTTTCTATTTTTCCCTAGAGTTGGATATTATAGCAACTTAAAGGCTGCTTCAAGTGTCTTCAAACAAGAAACTTTGAAAGTTGCTGTCTTATTGGATGTTTTAATCAGACTGGGCAGGTTTTATGATGTGCTTATCCTTTTCCAAAAAGTACAATAAATGCTGTTTTAGTGAAAAAGCTAATGGTGCATGACTGCCAAGTGGAGTTTAAATAAAAAGAAGCATTGTGAAAATCAACATGCAATTGAACATAACTGGCAAGACTGAAATGTTTATGAAAAAATTAATTAATTGTTTTCAGAAGAGTTATCTTTAACTTCATCTACGCGTTTGGTAGCTTGGCTTCACAGAGCATTTTAGGCTTTCTTCCTTCAGTGATTTTATAGCACTGAACTATGTGAGTTGAGGTTTGTGTGTCTCAGTTGACTGTATGAAGGAGTTTAAGCTTCCAGCTTTTGTCCTTTAACTTGCGTACAGTATCTAAAGGGACTTGCAGTAGGTGCTTTGAAGCTTATTAAGTTTGGGCTATTCCATCTTCATGAGATGTCTGACTTTGTTTTGGTCAGATAAGCAATAGAAGATGTGCTGGGTAGTCATACCTGCTGAATAATAAAGACTACCCAAGTCGGTAGTAGTGAATTCTGTTTTGGTCCTGAATGTTGTCTCATCACGTATCCAATGTACAGTGATCTTGTGTGCAGGAACTAGACTTTGTACAGCTGTTTCTGTGTTTTCTTTAGAAATGAATTCAATTTCTTTCAGGATAAATCTCCCAGAAGTACCTTTATATTAAACTTTGCTATTTCTATGCCATAGAGGCATATAATAGAGTCAGGAAGCTTAATGGGTGTCAGACTGATACTCTAGTATTTACTGCCATGCCAGGATGTGCCTTTATTTATTTATTTATTTGTGGAAAATATTTTATTACTGTGGTAACACAAAGGATATGGCTCATGACTGACTGCCTATGTCCTATAATTTAACATTTTTGTGTTTTCAGCATATGCTTGTGATGCTTTTTTAGGGCTGGTGTGTTCTGGGCAAGTCTGAAAGTATTCCCTGAGCCAACAAATGCCAGCACTACTATTAAAGCAGTTCTGTTGCTTTTCACTTCTCTGTTTTTCTGAGAGTGATGATAATGAAAGTTGTAAGGTTCAAGTCACACATCTTCAAATGTTGTCACTCTGACTTTTAAAGCCATATCCCTTTTTAGTGGGTAACTAGTTTGAATATAACTAGCTAAAACAGAATCCGATATAGGCCAAGTACTGCAAGAGCTCCTCCTAATGGAGCTAACATCGTGCCAAAAAAAAAAAAAAAAAAAAAAAAATGGAGGGGTGAGGGGGGCGTGGGAGGGAGTAGAGGGGAACTTCCCTGCATTGTTACTTTATTTCCTAATCTGAATCATCTCATCATGTAACTGAAAAAAATTGGTGTGTATTTATTTGAACGAATTTAGGAATACTTCACAAAAAAAAAAAAAAAAAATAATAACAATCTTGCAAATGATTTTAGAGTGAAATCCATATTTGGATACCTGGAGAAAAGCATTCAAAAGGTTTCTGAGGTGTGTGTGTGTAAATTGGTGTGGTTTTCCTTTGAAAAAGTCTTGCTGGAAAGATTGAGTGACATACCAAGCTTATCACAAATGCTTCTTCTTTCTGACTATATTAGTATGCAGGAAATTAAGTGCAAAGACACTCTGTATGCAATGAGCAATGGAAAAATGGCTGGACTAAATTCAATATTTGGCTCACAATACAGTTTTATAGATTCCAGTCCCATTTCACCTCTTGAGCTGAATGCAAACAGATGACCATGTTTTAATTCAAATACTCAGCAATAAAAGAATGGGCTCACTGGGTACAGCAGGCTGTGGCAGGTTGATAGGGAGAGACTTTTTATTTTTGTTGTATTTTTCTTTCACTTTAATACAGGGCAAAGTCACCTTGAAACAAATTTGAAATCACAGCTTGTTCAATTAAACTCTCATTGCAATCTAATGAATTGTCATTAAATGATATCTGTGAGTAAAGACTTCGATACTTTGAAAGAACTATGGTAAGCTTTAGGGGCCATTTGAATTAGTGGCACTCTGCTTGGCAAAGAAACAGCAGTTATGGCAAAAAAAAGAGTTCTATTACAAAGTTACTGCTGGGCACTTCAATGACAGGTGTAAATGATAGCTCCCTGGAGACTGGTGTTTCACATCCAGCTGCAGTGATCTCAGAGGAGCTGTTTTCACAGGTGGACATCATCACAAAGTTATCCCTCTCCTGTGCTGAAGGCTGTCAATAGAAGTATGCATGACTTCACGATGACATTATCTACCCCTTCTCAAATCCTGTGACATAAATTATTATTCAGATAATGGCTATATTTAATTTGTGCAGTTAGAGCCATGTGAGATAAAAAGCAGATGTAATACAAGCCAAGTCTGTTCTGTAACTCTTTCCATGGGTATTTTTAACTGCTTGGCCAAAATGTATGCATATGGTTCTTGCATGTTCCAGAATGGTAGCTGTGATAAATAAAAATGGCATATGTAGCTAACATCAAAATTTCAAAACAGCTGGTAATTTTCGGCTAAGGCACAGTAGGCCCAATTCTATTTTTTTCTTTCTTTGAGACCCAGAGAACTGCCTGAGCTATGGCAGTATATGAGTGGTTAGCTCTCCAATGGTTTAATAGTTCAAAAAAATAAATAAATAAATGAATAAGGTGAAGGAAGGACTAAACTCAGATCAGGAAGATGACACCATTCCATCAGCAAATGGCTTTCAGCAACACAGCCCTGGAACCTAGAGAAGTAATGATAATATTCTTTAACATCTGAGTAAGAAAATCATTAAAGGGTAGTCATGATGTATAATTTTGGTAGCATTGAACGAGGGATCAGCACAGCTAATACGCATTTCTTTAATATTTGTTCATAGAAAGTTTTAGTCCTTACAACTTGCCAGATCTCCTGAAGTGAAAGCTTCTCCATTCATGAAGAGTGACTTACAGTGGAGTTGATTTATTTTATTTAAATTATTCAAGCCTGAAAGGCAAATAAGCTGCCTCTCAAATTGTTTTGGGAGAAGGCTGTTTCTAACAGAATTAGGTAAGCTTTCATGATCTTAAGAGTCGATACATTCAAGGTGTCTAAATGAACTTAAATTTGACACTTAATTCTTAGTCTAATTAACCTACATAAACCATTCACTTAATAATTTTAAATAAGCAAATTTATATAGCTTAGAGGTAAGTTCAATTAATTCATCTATTAAATTAATTTAAAAGAATGAGTTAAGTGAATATTTGCTGCAATTAACTTGTCCAGTTCTAATAGTGAAATGGGTCACTTCAAGCAGTTCTAGAATGAGACAGTACATGATTTACTTCCACATCAAAAAATAATAGCGAGACCTACCAACTACAAATTTTCACCAGTTTTTAATTACCATGTATTTCTCATGGGTTCATCCTATGACAAACTTAGTATCTTCTATTGAGCAGTGTGATTAGGCAGCATGAAAAAATAGGGGTATATCTCTTTTTTCAATTTCTATTAAGACAGTTTCCTTTTTGTCTTTTCTCCACTTGGACTAAGGTCACTTTCCTAATCTGCCTTTTTGACTTGATCTTTGTTATTCCTCTGCCACCTTTCTATTCATCAAATATCAATCATTTCTTCCCATCTTCTAAGCCTTCTAAGCATTTGAATAACTTGCTGTTAGACCACAATATGGTCGGGAAAGTTTTTCTCAAATGTTGTTGCAGACTTTGAATTCAGAAATGCACGGTGATGAGAAAATATGGCTGTTGATTGCTATTCCAACAATAATTATAATTTTGTACATAGAATATTTTCTTTTTGCGATGTTTCATATAAGTGATGGTATCTTCCCTCAAATAACATCCTGACTGCAGAGACTGGCTTTAGGCCAGTCAAAAATAAATAATAATAATAATAATCCAATTCGCACAGGCAGTGTTAAGGTATACGCTTCCAGCATCGCTTCCTGCATGCCAATAAGTGACATTTCACAGAATCACAGAATCACAGAATTTCCTAGGTTGGAAGAGACCTCAAGGTCATCGAGTCCAACCTCCAACCTAACGCTAACAGCCCTCCACTAAACCATATCCCTAAGCTCTACATCTAAACGTCTTTTGAAGACTTCCAGGGATGGTGACTCCACCACTTCCCTGGGCAGCCTGTTCCAGTGCCTCACAACCCTTTCAGTGAAGAAGTTCTTCCTAACATCTAACCTAAAACTCCCCTGGCTCAACTTAAACCCATTCCCCCTCGTCCTGTCACCAGGCACGTGGGAGAACAGGCCAACCCCCACCTCGCTACAGCCTCCCTTGAGGTACCCATAGAGAGCGATAAGGTCGCCCCTGAGCCTCCTCTTCTCCAAGCTGAACAAGCCCAGCTCCCTCAGCCGCTCCTCGTAGGACTTGTTCTCCAGGCCCCTCACCAGCTTCGTCGCCCTTCTCTGGACCCGCTCAAGCACCTCGATGTCCTTCTTGTAGCGAGGGGCCCAAAACTGAACACAGTACTCGAGGTGCGGCCTCACCAGAGCTGAATACAGGGGGACGATCACCTCCCTAGCCCTGCTGGTCACGCTGTTCCTAATACAAGCCAGGATGCCGTTGGCCTTCTTGGCCACCTGAGCACACTGCTGGCTCATATTCAGCCGACTGTCAACCATCACTCCCAGGTCCTTCTCTGCCTGGCAGCTTTCCAACCATTCCTCTCCCAGTCTGTAGCTCTGCTTGGGGTTATTGCGCCCCAGGTGCAGGACCCGGCACTTGGCCTTGTTAAACTTCATGCAGTTGACCTCAGCCCATTGGTGCAGCCTATCCAGATCCTCCTGCAGAGCTTTCCTACCCTCGAGCAGATTGACACACGCACCTAACTTGGTGTCATCTGCGAACTTACTGAGGGTGCACTCGATGCCCTCGTCCAGATCATCGATGAAGATATTAAAGAGGACCGGCCCCAGCACCGAGCCCTGGGGGACGCCACTAGTGACTGGCCTCCAACTGGACTTGGCTCCATTCACCACGACTCTTTGGGCCCAGCTATCCAGCCAGTTTCTAACCCAACGAAGCGTGCGCCAGTCCAAGCCAAGAGCAGCCAGTTTCTTGAGGAGAATGCTGTGGGAGACGGTGTCAAAAGCCTTGCTGAAGTCAAGGTAGACCACATCCACAGCCTTTCCCTCATCCACCCAGCGCGTCACTCTGTCATAGAAGGAGATCAGGTTCGTCAGGCATGACCTGCCTTTCATAAAGCCATGCTGACTGGGCCTGATCGCCTGCTTCCCCTGCAAGTGCTGCATGATGACTCTCAGGAGGATCTGCTCCATGAGCTTTCCTGGCACTGAGGTCAAACTGACAGGCCTGTAGTTTCCCGGGTCTGCCCTCCAGCCCTTCTTGTAGATGGGCGTCACGTTTGATAGCCGCCAGTCGATTGGGACCTCCCCCGATAGCCAGGACTGTTGATAAATGATGGACAGTGGCTTGGCCAGCTCCTCTGCCAGTTCCCTCAGTACCCTTGGGTGGATCCCATCCGGCCCCATCGACTTGTGCACATCTAAGTGCCGTAGCAGGTCACCAACCAGTTCTTCATGGATAATGAGGGCCACATCCTGTTCCCCATCCCCTTCCACCAGCTCAGGGTACTGGGTATCCAGAGAACATCCGGTATTGCTGCTAAAGACTGAGGCAAAGAAGGCATTGAGCACCTCCGCCTTTTCCTCATCTCTTGTAACTAAGTTTCCCCCCGCATCCAGTAAAGGATGGAGATTCTCCTTAGTCCTCCTTTTTGTGTTGATGTATTTATAGAAACATTTTTTGTTATCTGTAACGGCAGACCTTAAAAGTTCCTATATCACTCTTCTGTAGTGATACAGGTGTCCTAATAATAGTGTCCTAAATGGAGATAGCCACTGTTTCAGCTCTGAACGTGGTAGAAATAAAGCTGCAGCCTTTGACTCTAAATATTCCAGACAAAACCTTTTGCAGAAAGGGTTCTGTGCAGTGTGATTTCTACTGAACATCTCTTCTTCATTAAACTTAGTAGAAATGTGTGCAGTAAAATATGGTGGGCTTGGCTCAAAAAGGGCAATGCAATACATTAGATATATGAGCTAAGAGCAAATTGTCTGATTCTCCAAAAATCATGAGCTGATTAATAACACTGCAAGTTTTATATCCATAGAAGCACTTAAAATAATTGTGCCATTAGCTTGACAAAAGCAGTGAACCTCTAAAGGCTCCAAGTCTACGTCATTTTTTCCCCCAAGTCTACAGTTTGCCACCTACTCCCGATGTGATTGTTTGCACTTTTATTTCATCTTTTTTTCTACTTCTGTCATTTTCATAGATAATGATGCCTCCCCCCACCCCCCAGCCCACTTCAAAGGAGTCCTGTTTTATCCAGTGCATCCAAATATGAAATCTACAGGACAGAAATTTGATTTAACTGTCAGCTGAACATTTTTCTTTCTGTCCATGGCAGATAGTGTCAGGAATATAGGACTGAGAGCATGCTGGAAAGCTGCTGAATTTGTTGCTTGATTCACCCTGACCCAGACTTTGGAGTTTTATTTTTTGTTGTTGTTGTTTTTTGCTTGTTTGTTTTTATTATGGTGTAAGAGGCAACCTAGTTTAAGAGCAGTGAATCAGGAGTAAGGCACCATGCAGTATAATATTACTTCTCATTTAATCTGCTGTGAGACCTGTACAGGACACCAAGTTTTCTCTTCATCTATTTATGCACTATGTTTTTCTCACACTTATTTAGACAGTCTAAAGCTAGATGTCTGTGTGGTGTATAGGCTTCAAAGCTGAGTTTTATCAGAGCACTGACAAAAGTTTTGGAAACACAATTTGGTGAGGTATGATACAAGTAAGGCAAACCTCCCATAGATTTGTCCATTCTATCTTCTAAGTAAATCTTCAGAGTTGCGCTCAGGATAGTGAGCTAGTGGCTTTGTTGGTTAAAACAAATTCTGCCAGTCTCTTTTTGGGTCCTTAGTAAAACTCTATTCCACTAAAGACAGGTCACGTACTCAATTCTTTCTTGAATTCTGTTTTCCAACTGGGGCCTTTTTTCTACTTGCTGGGCCATTTTTCTAATTCATTGTGAAAGCTGAAACAGTGATCAGAAAGTTAAATGCCATGAAGCTGGTTCTGTACCCAGAAGGTAAACTGAAGGTAAACTGATTCTTGATTGTAATGCTGCCAGTTTTTCATGAGTAGAGCAGGAATTTGTGATTGAACAAGTACAGCTGAAGTAATGTCAAGATACAGACTTCATAGCACCTTGAACAAAACCTGGGGTTAGTTCATCGAAAAAAAAAATTGTTGTTTGATTATGGATTGGGATATTTTTAAAATATCTAAGTAAGAAGAAAACTAATAAATTGCAAAGCAAGGCTTTATACCAAGTATTACTGAACATTAGGTAAAACTGTCAGATGATGTTGCCATTTTGAAACAAATTATCCTCATCTGTGTCTTGACCTAGTTTTTGGGCATTCCCAACAGCTCTGCAATGCTGCTGGCCAGGTCGAACCTGGTTTTGATGTTGATCTGTTTGCAGCTCAAATGTGACTGAGCAGATGCATCTGTTTGGGGAAAAAATACATGTAGTTATGGTCAAATTTGATTAGTTTAGCCCTTCTCAGAGTATCTCCCCTGGTTTTTGAAACAGGCTTATAAAAGAAACAAGCATATAGAAGTGTTCTGTGTGTGGCTTTTTCAGGTTTTTAAACTATAGCAATAGCTACTTCTGCAGCGCCACACTGTAAGATTTCTGGTTTTATCTGCAGATTTGGGGGGGGAAGGCACTCCAAAGAAGAAGCATTTTTGAATCTCATCTGTTCTTTGGCAGTTCATCATAATGTCAGGAAATTATAACTTGTTACAAAGTAAAAACTTCCTCTTCCTGCCAAGTTCTGTATCTTTGTCAGATCCAGCTTCCATTTTATGATGCAAAGGGAGGTAATCCAGTCTTATTTTAAGACTGAAGTTTGAGACTGCATTTAGCAAAACAAGATGCTAGTTTTTGGTGTTGTGAATACTCTGACAAATCAGGATTTCAGCGAGGGTGGTGTGTGTGTGCTTACTGGCTGGCTGATGGTGATAGTTACTAGCCCAATTACAGTAAGCTGGAGTTTTCTGGAAGTCTGCAAAATACCTGGGGACAATTCTGCACCAAGCAGTGTCAAAGGTAGTAGGCAACAATCTCCACTGCCACGTGCTGGGGGAGGGAGCAGATACTGTCTGTGCAGAGCGATGAAACAGTCACGTGGAGGTGACTATCACATCTTTTTAAACCCACAAAATAAGGATTAGTCACTTATTTTTTTTCAGCACAGCTCATTCTCTGCACCGTCTATGAGATGACAGCTGTTTGGTATTAGAGAGAAGCCGTCGTGTTTCTAGTAGATGCCTGAGAACATGTTCTATGAATAATGATTTCTCATCACGAGCAACATGCCAACACCTCTCTACACAGGGATACACCAGCTCAGATACCTTTCTCATCTTTACTTTGACTTCATCACAATCACTGCTGGCTGCTGAAAGATCAGTGAACTGATCTACAGGAGTCTTGAAGGTACTCAGTGTCACGAGTAGGCAGACATATTTGATTTGGCTGCTAAATGGGGTTAGACTACTAAAACAAAGCTGGCAGAAATACAGTAACTGTATGAAGATTCATATTGTCTAGAAAAGCCCCCACATACATCCAAAAGAAAGGAAAAAAGAATTAAGTGAAAAAATGGTACTGTGTATTTTTATGGAAACAGCTGCACAATGAAATGCTACTTAAAACAGTTTTCATTACTTACTCTTCTGTTCTTTTTCAACTTATTTTACTGGACCTTATTCAGGATGTTTCTTTTATACGTTGCAAAACTCAGTGTAACTTTTCTTGAGAGAAGGTGCTGGGAAAGCTGTAAATCACTTCTGAAGATAAAAGGTAGATGGAACTACTAACAGAAGAGAATTAAGCTGATGTGTAAAATTCTGAACACTGAGGAACTGATCCTCCAGAAATGCTATATGTAGAAAACGTTACTTCACAAACACAGGATGCAAATCAGGGACACTAAGAGGTTAGATAATTAACCTTCAACTAACCTAGCTTGGGAATGTGATACTCAGTATTGTAATATTCTTGGTCTTTCTATATGCATGGGAGTGTTTGGTTGTGTGGCTTTTGGTAGTTACTTTCTTTAATCCAATCATTGAAGATTCTGAAGAAAAACTGGAGGTTCTAAAAAAAAAAAAAAAAAAAAAAGTGCCTGAGATTAGCTATAGGGCCTTACTTGAGATATTTTTGTTTTACATAAAGCCAAACCTGAAGGTTATGATAGTCCCGCTGTCCTCTGAAGTCATTTATTTGTGCTCACTCATTTAGCTTTCCTACAATTAAAACTGGAAGGATTTTTAAGAGACATTCATAGAATCATAGAATATCCCAAGTTGGAAGGGACCCATAACAATTATCAAGTCCAACTCCTGGCACCGCACAGGTCTGCCCAAAAGTTTAGACCATGTGACTAAGTGCACAGTCCAATTGCTTTTTAAATTCAGACAGGCTTGGTGCAGTGACTACGTCCCTAGGGAGCCTGTTCAGTGTGCGACCACTTCTCAGTGAAGAACCTCTTCCTGATGTCCCGCCTGAACTTCCCCTGCCTCAGCTTAACACCGTTCCCATTGGTCCTATCACTGGTGTTTACAGAGAATAGGTCACCTGCCTCTCCACTCCCCTTCACGAGGAAGTTGTAGACCACAATGAGGTCCCCCCTCAGCCTCCTCTTCTCCAGGTTGCACAGGCCCAGTGCCCTCAGCGGCTCCTCATACATCTTCCCCTCTAGGCCCTTCACCATCTTTGTCGTCCTCCTCTGGACACTCCAACAGTTCGATGTCCTTGTACTGTGGTGCCCAGAACTGCACACAGTACTCGAGGTGAGGCTGCACCAGCGCAGAGTAGAGCAGGACAATCACCTCCCTCGACTGACTAGCGATGCTGTTGCTTGATGCATCCCAGGATATGGCTGGCCTTCCTGGCTGTCAGGGCACACAGCTGGCTCATATTCAACTTGCTGTCAACCACAGCCCCCAGATCCCTCTCTGCGGGGCTGCTCTCCAGTGTCTCATGGCTCAGTCTGTACATATAGCCAGGGTTGCCCCGTTCCAGGTGCAGGGCCTGGCATTTGCCTTTGTTAGACTTCATGTGGTTGGTGATCGCCCAGCTCTCCAATCTGTCCAGATCTCTCTGCAAGGCCTTTCCACCCTCACCCGAGTCCACAACTCCTCCAAGTTTGGTGTCATCAGCAAATTTGCTCAAAACACCTTCTAGTCCTACATCCAACAGTCCTACATTGCTTGCTAACCAAACATTTCAACTAGGAAAACAGATCAAGAGAAATCCACCACAGAACTGGACAGCACTAAAAATCCTAATTTATCATACATGCCTATTTCTAAATTTTTTTTTTTTTGGCTGATCAAGGACGGGAATAGTAAACTATGTAACTGTACCTTGAAACTCTGATTTGTGGCATAACGAGATGGTGCCAAATGGGGTTATTATTGCTGGTTGCTTCTTTCTTACTAATGGCAATAATTTCCCATTACAAGCTGGAAAGCTTTGAAAAGTACACACACACACACACAGAAATCCATCCTATACTTTATAACACTAGCAGCTGGCTGCCATGTGAGTGCTTGACTCGTTTCTTTAAAAATGTGATTTATTTGGAGATTTTTCTGTGCCACTTGGTTCTGCCTCAGGCTATCTCTGAGTTCATAGCACTGGAGATGGTGGTTAATGAAGACAGACGACATTCCCAGATCCCAGGCTACTGTTTTCATTTCTCAATACTAGCCTTTGCATCTGGGAGTGTAAAGCGGCTGAGATGTTCTCTGCCAACAGCAGGGTCTTTTTTTGTTTCCCAAGGGTCTTCCTTAATGATAGTGGGGGGCGGGGGGTGGAGTTTATGTTGTAGGAACTTTCAAGGACACTTTCAAGGACAGTATTAGTTATAAATGTAGTGTGGAATGTGGCAAAATTCAGCCTAAAAAATGAACACGGGCATGCCATTTCTTCCTTTCTTTTATAGCTCCTATCGTTACTTGATATACAGTGGTGCTAACAGTGGATAAAACTTGACTGGGTAATTTGGTTTCAAAATAACTTTTAATAAGCTATTCAGATGGAATTTTTTTTTCTTATGTGAATCCTGTTAAAGTATTTTATTTTTCCAAGAGGGAGGCAGACAGTGTGTTTACACAGCAAATATCACAAGAAGGGTTTGTGACTCAAGTGAATGGCTGGGATTTGGTTTGGAGATTAATCAACTTTTCAGGATCTCACTGTTGGTTACTTAATTAGGTCACCTGGCTCTCTCACAATGCATATCCCATTGGTGACTCAGTTTGGCTTAGATAAAGTTGTAGAATTCATTTTAAAAACAAAGTGGATTCTATGAAGAGACATAATTAAATTCATTTGCACTTGTCTCATTTGTCAACATGGAGAGAAGGGATGCCATCCAGAGGGATCTTTACAGGCTTGAATGGTGGGGCTATACAGACCTTAATGATCAACGAGATCAAGTGTGAAGTCCTGCACCTGGGTCGGTGTAATCTGAAGCACAGATAGAGATCTGGGAATAACTGGATTGAGAGTAACCCTGAGAAGAAGGGCTTGGGGATGTTGCTGCATAAAAAACTTAATGAGGTGCCCTTGTTGTTCTCTGCAACTCCCTGAGGAGGAGAAGAGCAGAGGGGATGCCAGCCTCTTCTCCCTGGGAACCAATGGCATGGCACAGGGAACAACACTGAGGGGGAGGGTCAGACTGGACATCAGGGAAAATTTCTGTACCCACAGGGTGGTCAAACACTGCAACAGGCTTCTTAGAGAGGTGATCAGACCCTCTGTCTGATGGTAGGGCCTCTTCTGGAGGGATTCAGATAATGACTTCAATAATATGATTTAACTTGGTTGGCCCTAAAATGTTCTAGCAGTTGGACCTAATTTTTGTAGGTCCCTTCCAACCGAACTATTCTAATCTAAATTGATCCAACTACAAATACAGGGATATAGTTGTGGTTCCCTTTTGATTAGGGGAAACATGAATTGTTGTTTGCACAGATGTTTGTATTTGACTGTGGTTTCATGACCTCATCTTTATTATTAGTCCATAATATTCGTATTCATATTGTAGATAGTATCAGAAAAACTGCACAAGGCTTAATTGTTAGAATATTAATGAGAAACGAGCACAGAAATGTAAGTGAATGCATTTAAAATGTGAACACATTTAGAAACATTAAATTTCTAATTGTTTTATACAATGTAGGGATTAAATAAAGATGGAATTCCTTCTGTAAAAATACCTGTTGTTTTCTTTTATAATTTTGTAGCTTTCTCTTAGCTTCTGTTTTATGAGTCTTCTGCTGTGTTCTAAATGCATATGCTTTGCTACTATAAGAAAAGAACACCTACAAAAAAAAAAAAAAAAAGGATGTTTCAAGCCATAGAGAATAATCACTTGCTCCCTTAAATCTAGACACTTCAAAGTTAAATTCAAAGAGGTAAGAATCTTTGAAGAAGGACCACTTGAGAAATGTGAAGATCATTCTACCTGTTCCTACAGAGATGTGGGAAAGTTGGGAATAACATTACAGATATGTATGCATGAAATCCTCTTGAAGTCAGTGGTAATATGTAGATGACTTCAGTAGGATCAAAATTTTCTGTACTTCTTGAATTCTATAGTGGAAGAAGTCCACCTCAACTCTGTTGGGGAGGGGAGAAGTATGAAGTTAAATTTTTCTGAAAAGAAACTGAATTACTTAAGTATTAATTTCATTATTAGAAAGGAAAACAACATGGTTTGTATTCTTGGTTGCTTTGGTCTTATCATAATGTTGAGTTATCAACTGATAAACTGGCTAAATTTCTTCAAAATGACTTGTGGGAAAAAAAAAAGAAAAAAGAAAAATGAATTTTGCTGGTGTTTGTTTTTAAGATGCTGAATTTCATAGGATAGCCATGTTGAAATGGTGGTTCAATTACCTACTTTATAACTTCTTAAGGAATGTGGCAGAGTGAACTAGAATGAATAAACCAAGAGCTGCTTTATGCTCTGTATCTGTAGTATAACAAGATAAAATCAGTGCTTTTAAAAATATATATTTATTTTGGGAAAGGCTGCATCTATTTGAAGAGGGGCAAAAGTAGCAACATCCACATGCATATCTTAGTTTTTTCCTCTCCTATTCTTGAGAGGGAGCTCAAATTTAACAGGGTCACCTACTCACACAACCTACTCACCACTGCTGAACGCATTTCAAAAATCTCTTCCTTCTTTCATATCTTAAGATCAGCCTTTCATAATGATAGAGGAATGAATATATGTATATATATATATGCTTACATATGTATTATCAGTTTATAGCTAAAATGAGGAAAAACAGAGCTCTGTCTTGTTTTTTTGTTTTGTTTTGTTTTGTTTTGTTTTTGTTTTGTGTTTTGTTTGTTTGTTTGTTTGTTTTTGTTTTGTTTTGTTTTTTCCCCAGAGATAACAAGTGAGGTTCTCACAGGAATCACTAAGGCAGAAAGAAATCGAAATGAAATTGTTACAGTAACATATTTTCTGGTACTGCTTTCTTAAAACTTTGGAACTTTTTTCCAGTACCTTCTGAAATCTAAAATAGACTTTTCATTAATTCAGGAATTTTATTTACAATGGAAATTGTTGGCAAATTTAAAACAGGTACCTCAAATCTTAGGAAAGGTATCTCTAAGAAAGTAGGTCTGTACAAATAAAGTTTAAGTTTCAAGATGTACTGTACTACTCTTTGCAAGTTCCCTGCATAAACTTCTTAAAGACTGTTTTCCAGGTTCTGTCCGCATTGCATGTTAACTTTCTTCTCTCCATTTCTCCTTGTCACAGGAGAGGATGGGCTCATAATTCTGAAGTTTGGCATGACCTTAGCAATCTGGTGTGCTTGAACTAACTAGAAATGAGATGCAGTGGGGTAACCTCCATCTATAACAATGCAAGAAAGTCATAGTACCAAAAAATTCCCTTACACTGGAAAAAACAAGTTGAGTTATGTTAATGCAGGAGATGAGATTGAAAAAGGCCATGAAGTCAATAGTGTTTTGCCTGCTTTGGGACTGCAGGGAGCAGCCCTAATACCAGCAGAGAATAGTAACAATTTGAAAAGGGTCACTAATTGCTCAGCTTTGCCTGAAGTATTCTACTGCGTATTATAAATAGGAAAATTGTGCATTGAACTCATGGAATTATGGGCATCAGTTACACATTTGTGGACTTCTAGTCAAGGCAAGACCACAGTAGATGTCCTTGAATATGGCTCAACCTCTTCCTAATTAACTGCCTTAATGTTGGTGAAATCTGTTTTCCCCTCCTCTACAAATACTGAAGTATTGAAATAGTATATATAAATTCTTTGGGATCAAAGTAATGAAAGACAGATATACATTTGGGCCTTTATATACTCCAAGAAATAAACGTAAGCAATTATGAAAGTTGAGAGTGGGATGCTTTTTGAAGAGATTAGTACTCTGGTTTACATAAGAGACAAATTAAAACTAAAAAGGTGACATTGTTTAGGCTTGAACTGAATAGATGATGACAGATTGTTTATTATTGGGAAACATCTCACTTCCCTCATCTATATGTACTTTTGCAATGGAGCAAAGGACAGATTTTGAAAGTAGTTCCTATGTAGGACTACTGAGATGTAGCTTGTTCTGAGAAGGTATTTAGTTCTTTAAAAATCGATGGAATATCACAGAACTGAACTGTAGGGGTTGGAAGGGACCTCAAAAGATCATCAGTTGGACCATCATGGTAGGCGTCCAGACAGGCCTTGAATATCTCCAGAGAAGGAGACTCCACAACCTCCCTAGGCAGCCTGTTCCAATGCTCCGTCACCCTCACCATGAAGAAGTTCTTTCGCATGTCAGTGCAGAACTTCCTGTGCTCTAACTTGCAGCCATTGCCCCTTGTCCTATCCCCACAAACCACTGAGAAGAGGTTAGCTACATCCTTCTGTCCCCCACCCCTCAGATATTTATATACACCGAGGAGATCCCCTCTAAGTCTTCTCTTCTCCAGGCTGAACAGACCCAGGTCACTCAGCCTTTCTTCATAGGGAAGATGCTCCAGGCCCCGTATCATCTTTGTGGCCCTCCACTGGACTCTTTCCAGGAGATCCCTGTCTTTCTTGTACTGGGGAGCCCAGAACTGGACACAGTACTCCAGGTGAGGCCTGACCAGGGCAGAGCATTTTCCAATATTTGTTGCATATTTTTAAAAGTAAAAATTTAGATTAATAGTTAGGTAACCTACAAACAGCAGGGCTGTGCCCAGGTGTTGCCTTACCTCGATGAGGTGTTGCTGGATCTCATGAGAACATGCCCCTCTTATAGCAAGGGATGAAAGCATTAAAAGCAAATAATCTTTCTTCTTCTCTGGTGAAAATTGTATTTGAAAATAGTTACACTGTTCAGAAATTGAGTGCAGAATAGGCACATCCTCTGATTCACTCTTGTCTGGTGTTTTCTGTGGCTCCTTTTTTTTGGGTACAAGTAAACATAAAGCACTGTTGTGGTTTGTTAGTCTTTTAACAGTCACTTTACTTTCAGTTTGTGCCAGTGTGAATTATGATTGTCAGTTCAGTGAAACTGAACAATAAATCAGAATTTATGAAAAACAGTCACTTCAATACACTGTTAATTTCAGTTGCCTGTCTTTCTGGCTATGCAATATGCTGGAAACATTTTCCTCACCAGTTATCACAGTAGTCTGAGCAGTTTTTTCTTTTGATTTCCCTAGGCCTGTTTAAATCATTTGAATTTAATTATTGTGATTCAAAGCTGGTGGTGGATTTGTAAATGAATCCACTGCAATTAAAGGAGCTGACTGCTGTAGTATAGATCCTTCTATGTGCAAGTACCTCAATTTTCTTTTTAATTTATGTATCTTAAAGGCTATACAACCTGTTAGTGAACAGGTTTTGCATGTTGTTGTCTTGTGAACCAAAGCAACACTTTTTTCAAAATGAAAAAAATTACCCAAGTCAAAATGAAGGAGACAGGGATGAAAACAATTGAAGAGAAACAAGCCTGAGTATGAAATGAACGTTAACATTTTTTGTTGAACTTTAAAGTTATTGTTTGTATCTTATCATTAAGGAAAGAAAGTTTGCAATCAAAGATACAAAGAAATTGAGAATGAGCTGATATCTACTAATATAGCATCAATGCATTTTATCTGCCTAGAATCTGCATCTCGTAATTCCTGCAAAACAAAATGATTGTCATTTTATTATCTCAAGCATACGTATTAAAAAGGTACAGCTCTCCGAAGAGCTACAGAAACTGGAAATAGATTCAGTAAGAACTCCTTTGTCATACTTGACTTGTATAAGGGAGCATACTGTGTTATGGATTGCAAGTTATGATAGAAAATCAAGATGGCACGCTTGCAATAGTTTGAAATTGGTCTTTAAATTTTACAAACTAATAAATCAAGAGCAAAAGTAGGAAATAAAATATATCATGCCTGTGTGTATTCTAATGAATTCCCAAAGCAATTATTTACAGATCTATAGTTTCTAGCATTCTCTTGATCAAGGAGAGAACAAAAAGCAATTGCCTAGCAGAGTTTGTATATGAGACAAAATGAGGAGATAGAACAGGAAGCATAGTAAATCTCACCAATAGAGGATTATCTGATTTCTTTAGATGACAGTTATGAAAGAGCAATACACACGTTATTTTTATGAGTTTAGTAATACAGGCATCCCGTTCCTGCAGAATTGGGTATGGGTACTTGCTCTGAAAAGTGCCGGTTTAAGGGTTGCGGTAGATTATGAACTGAGTAGGGAGGGTAACTGGTAGTCAGAAGAACAATCAATGCAACTTAATGCAGTTTCCCTGTGGTGACTTGATTGCACTTTACCTCTCTGTCACTGATGTTGGCAAGTATGAAGCCTCAGTAACAAAACAAGGTATACAGGTATAAACATCAGGCTCTTTTGAGTGGCTGCAGTTAACTCTGAGAAAAGAATATCAAAGCTTTAGGGCAAAGCAGCAGCAGACAACTATAAAATAGGAGTAGCTGAAATGAAACTTTGTGCTAGGGGAGCCATATTTATTTATGAAATAAAAGTTGTTTGCTTATGGAAAAGAAATAAACTTAGGGAAAAAAAATGTTGCAAATGAATACAGCCAATGAATAGAATATGCTAATTGATTTGAGTTGAATGACACATAATGTTGACTTGTGTTTACCTGTGGAAAGAAAGGTAGCAATATGAAACCTTGTCAGAATCCATCACTTGCCTCCCTCTTTCCCACTGTGCTGTTGACTGATTGCCCAGTAGTTTGTATAATATAGAAATGGCATGTCTGACATCTGGCTCTGTGTCTTTTCCTGGAAGAATCAAACAGAGCAGTAGCTAGAGTAAATGCTTTCAGGACATTGCTTCAACTCCTGGGCATCAAAACAAACAAGGCTGTCTCTAATCCTTCTCTGGGTTTAATCAAAGTATAAAAAATGGAACACTCCCCTGAAACATCAAAGTGTTTTGGTGTTGTGGCTATTTAGGTATTGTGCCTTCAGAGGAAAAGGTGAAGCGTCAATATTTCTTCTGTTATGTCTCTGTACCATTTTTGGCTAATGTTCTCTGCGTAGTAGTCAGGTGGTCATCACACCTAGTGGGCTGGCTGTCAGTAACATCAGGTTTATTAAGAAAAATACCAGAAGGGAATCTTAAGTTAAAACACAGAAATAAATGAAAACTTTTGGAGTAAAACTGCAGTCTTCCTTGAATGGTGGAGGGCAGTACATATGTCCTTGCTGCCGTGGTTATTGTTGAGTGTTGAAAGGGAAGAAGGAGGTTGTTATTGAGTGTAATTGCAGATCCTCAAGTTTTGATGGCAAGAACACTGGGAACAGCGTGTCCTTCTTCATCTTTCTGTCAGGGGAGACTGGAGCCTACCCTATATTTAGGTAGCATATGCAAATTATGTGATATAATTTGCATGATCAATCACTATTGAGGTACCTGTTTTCAGAAATGTTGGCTAACAGCTTGATTACAAGTGTAAATGCTAATACAGTAGCCCAAAGTGAGTTTTAGCAAAGAAACTTGTGTTATTGACACGTCATAAGTGTGCCTGTTCCACACAGTCTCTGAGCTACCCTGGCAGGGGGAAAAAGGTTACTGGTTTGGATGCTGATACCTATTCTGCTTTAAGTTCTGAATGGGCCAAGGTATGGCAATGTATGTGCAATAGGTCCATGTTTATAGCTACTGATGATATAATGAAGCAGGATTTAAGCTCACAGCCTGGTTCAGTGCTATGGTATAAGTACTCTAGGCCTAGAGACTTAAAAACAAATTGAAAGCAGGTCACCCAGCTAAAATGAGCTTTTGCTAATCTGAAATATTTCATTAAATTCCAGGCTTAAAAATTTTGTCATAGAAAACAGGACAGTTTGTGCCTATGGCATCTATGTGAGATGAGGTACTAAAGGATCATGCATAATGCTATTGATGAATAGATATTATAGTTGTTCAGATACTATGTGATCCGTATTAACCATCTTTTAGGTATTATAGACAGCTAATTTATATTTGCCTTTTAAACTTTTTTTTTAAAGAGGTGCAACTGGTACAAAAGTATTATTTTGTCTTATGATACTGAAAATAGTTGGGCCTCCTCAACTCAAATATTTCTCTAATGTGATTAGAAAACTTTCAAATGTAAATATTTATAATATAAAGTTGCAGAAAATTTTACCTTTTTATTTTCTAACTGTATCCTCTCCACTTCTATTAAACGCACTTAAATTCTGGATTATAAACTAATACACTGGAACTCAAAATGCTAAAAAGATAGCTTACAGTCTCTCAATAACGTTATTACTTAGTGCTCTAAGTTAGGTCTTAATTATGGTAAAATAAATGACTTATTTACTAGTTCACAGTCTACTGTAATTTGTTACTTTATCTCACTAAGAATAATTAAATTCCATCCAAACATCCTATCGGTTAATCCTCACTAGAAAATGAGCTCATTAAATATGTGTGAGAAGGGTACTCTATGTCAAAATTTTTCTCCTGGTTGAATAAACAAAGCTCTATTTGTATTGCTGAGTTAGGAACATCTTGAGTTTCTTGGTGACACTTTAATAATTACTATTGATGCTATGATTAAGAGCTTAGTGAATCAGCACAGTAAGACAACGCCTGTCCCAAACTTTGTCTAGTTGTTGCTTTCAAGACTTTTTTTTTTCCTATCTGTTGCATGGGAACACATGGAAGGAGGGGGCTAACACAGATGTGGTTCTTAAAGCACGGAAAATTATATTTAGGGCTATTATTTTCAATCTAGACAGGTGATCTGAACTGCAATTGCTACTCTGACAGCTTTTCTACTTCCATTTGAGGACTGGTTGTACACTAGGCGAAATTCAGAGTGCAGAATTTCTAGAATATAGCAATTCAAATGCTACTGTGTGATGTAGTGAACAAATGTTGCAGGAAGAGAATTGCAAGTCTGAAAATGAATGATTACAAAATTTCTAACTTAAATACATGTATTTGAATGAATACAAATATTATATTGTCATATGTCTGGCACTCTTAATTTTAGGAATTTTCAATTTCAGGAATACTATATTCCTTTTATTTTTGTTCTTAAAATGTGCGTTTCACTTATTTCCTTTTTTTTCTTTGCATATGCTGTCTTCAGTATTCTAAGCTATTTCAGAGATTCCTTTAGAAACTTTTTTTTTTTTTTTTTTTTTTTTTTTTTTTTTTGGTGCGGGGGGGAAGTCTTTTAATTTTTCATTTCTGGATGATGGCAGTTACCTATAAGTTTCAGTAGATATTTCTATTATGGAAAAACTGGCTCTTTCTTTCCATGCTGGGCTTAAAAATCAATAAAGTATTATACGCAATGACAAAAACTCGCAGTGAACTAACAACTTGATTACTTACCATAATTATTTTCTATCACTTTTTGTTCCCTGGTCTCTTTAGATACCTGTTGTATGGAATCCTGTTTATGAACCAATCTGACAGCTGTCACTCACAAGCTACTTGGAGTGTAACTGTGCAAAGAACTTAGTTTTTGTTGTATGTTGAAGAAAATGCCTTGGAACTAACCTTGACTTCCGTTACTTTTAGGTCAAAATTAGCAAAACTGTTAAATTTATAGTAATATCTATGATTGTTTTTAGTTGTGTTCATATTCATTAAAATAAATGATTTAAAAAAAATAGGGAAAGGAAGTCCCTGAAGTACTAATTTTCCATTTATCAATAAGTGTAGGGAATAGAAATAACTAAGGCATCTTGTTCTTTAAAAAGGCTGGAGCCATTGTGAGTTAACATAAATTTCAAGTCCCTTTATGATGAACTCTTCATGATAGTGGGATTATCTGGTAGAGTGACACCACAAGTGAGCTGGGATCGCTTAAATCTACTTATAGTAAGGGCTATAGCACTTTGATTAGTAGAGGGGTTCAGAAAGACTTATTTTAGATTTCAGAATGGCAAGGGGCTGTGGTGAGCTGGGAGGTTGGGAGATTAATTTTTCAGAGGTTATACACAATCATTTTCAGCCTTTCAAATATTTGTGAAATTATTCTCATAAAGCTTTGAAAGTGAGCTTCCAGTCTGTTATCTTGCAATCTTCTGGTATCTTAAAAGGACAAGGCGGGCGGGGAGAAATAAAAAATTATTTGGGACTAGGAGAGAAGAACAAAAGGAGAGCAAGTGGTGTAAATTATATATCCTGGGTGTGACAGATACAGTATTGTATGGAGATGACACTGGGCGATGCTCAGATGTGCTTCTCATTCTGATATTGATCTGTTCTCTTAACTGTGTGTCTGGTTCTTGCTTCAGACTTTCTTTTGCTTAGTTAGTGCTGTTTTCTTGAAAACTTGTCGTTGAAACAGTCACTATACCAACAGAGCTACGGCATTGCCTGGGGGCTCTGGGCTATATGGAGTGCTAACAAACTAAAGTTCCTTCCAAGGGGGACCAGATGTCTTTCAGATATTGAAAAAAGCATTTCCAAATCTCTTAACTGTGATTAACTGATCATTGACCAGTATAACTTACAATGAAGGCTCCCAGACCAGTTTGCTTATGTGTTTCTCAGCAGTCTGAATTAAGCAAAAATTAGCACTTCTGGGTTCACGCTTGGCCACTTGAAAAGATGTGATGATGAGGAAGATTAATTTCCTTCACTTTGGATTAGGTATGGGAGCTTTCTGATAAGCAATAATTCTACCTTTAATGAAAATATCCCAGTGGGCGTATTAATTTGAATTTGCTATACAATATTAATCTGTCTAGTTAACTGGCTTCATAATGAAACTGGCTTTCATTTTCTGTTTCATTGTCTGACCTACTGCACAGACTTTCCTTGTTCTTCTTGCCACTGCATTTTAAACTTCCCTGTTGGAGATGTCCTTTTTTTTTTTTTTTTAACAGTGTATTTTAAAAATTAATTCTGATTAGTATTACACAATGTGATGTACATCTAGGTATGCTGCTCAGGCACTCCTGGGTCACCTCTTTTTCATTCCTTGTCTCAATTTTCTCATTTGGGGTGGACAGTATTTCTGCATTTACATTGTAGTGCTGTAGGATACCACCATCAATACTCTTTCTTACTTACATTCCATTTCTGTCTCTCTGGAGCTTTGCTTTGTATTTTTATGTTCCTCCTCCATGACAGCAGTGCACTGTATTCAAGTCTGCACATTTTCAACAGTAACTCCCAAATCCCTACCCTGGTCAGTATGCAGCAGTATAAGCCTAAATGTCACATCAAAATCTTTTTAGTTTCCATTTATTTTACTTTTCCAGTTCTGGCTTGGAGGTTTTCCTTTTATTGCTAAATTAAAGGATACTACTACCTGCAATCATCTGCAATTTCTATCATATAAACCCAGGAAGTAAAATGATACTATAATCCACTTCCAATCATATTACAACAATCCCCATTAATTTAATCACCTCATAAGAGATGAATTTTTGCTTAAAAACTACCACCTTAGTTGAAAATCTTACTTTGCTGAAAGTCTCACTTGTGTGCTGGGATACAGTATTTTTTCACACATGACTCAGCAACGTACTCACAACCTGTGAACTGTTTCACATTACTCAAATCTCTGCTCAATGCTGAGGTGCAAAAAAAACCACAGCTATAACCCACATAATTTTAAACTCTGAATGCATAAGGGTCTAAAGCTGGATGGTTGAAACTGATTTTCCTAATTAGGGCTGCAGTTTCTCATTAGATCTTTTGGCCAGGTAGGAGGTGATAGTGGCAATTATCTTGATGTAAGTGCAGGTTTTTCTTTTTTCTCCAGATGTCTTTCTTCCAAATGAATCTGGAATTAAATTCAATTGTATGCTGGCTCAATTCCTACAATAACAAAAGTTTTATGATGTAGCTGGAGAGGGGCCTGATTACTTAGATAAAATCACTGCTTAGATCTTGGTTTCTCAACATGAACTGAAAATGAAGACATGCAAATACATTCCAGGACTTTACCATTTAGCTGTACAATAACGTCTTCTGATTTCTTTACCAGGGAATGGGATTTTGTTCCCTGTTTCTGATGCAGCCTTTTTGAATATTTCATTTCTTGCACATAGGGTTTTTTCACTTCATAGTTCCCCTCCTCCTCTCCCTGTCCCGTCAGATCTCTAAAATCCAATACTGTGCTGCTTATTTTCCTTGACAGGCCTCACTACTCATCATCTTGCCTTTTGTAAATAGTATGTTTTTACACTATTCCAGAATCACAAGGAAGACTTGGCAGGAAAAAATCATTTTATGTAGCAGAATATATCTAAAACTTCCAATAAGTTTCATTAATTTCAGGGAACTGATTTGTCAGCTATTCATTTTCTGTGAACCATTTGATACTATATTAATAATGCTACACTATCAACCTCGCATTTAAGTCATCGTATTCAGACTTTCACATTTCTTTTCATAGCATATCCTTTATTCACTTGGAAATAAAATTCTTACAACTTCTCATCAGTTCTTTTAGAGCAAGAATATATTGCTCAAAGTCAAATACATCTGTATCTTTAAAAGTCTGCAGGAAAAAAAAAAAAAAAAAAAAAAAAAAGTGGTCAGTCAGGTAGATTTTGATATACCAGTATTTAACAAGCTATTTCTCATAGAATCATAGAATGGCTTGGATTGGAAGGGACCTTAAAGATTGTCTAACTCCAACCCCACTCCCATAGGTGGGGATGCCACTCACTAGATCAGTTTTGCCAGGGTCCCATCCAGCCTGGTCTTGAACACACCTGGGGATGGGGCATCCACAGCCTCTCTGGGCAACCTGTTCCAGTGTCTCACCACCCTCTGAGTGATGAATTTCTTACTAGCATCTAATCTAAATCTCCCCTCTTTCAGTTTAAAACCATTCCCCCTTGTCCTATCTTTACCTACATGAGTAAAGAGTCCCACTCCATCCTTTTTATAAGAACTCTTTTAAGTATTTAAAGGCTGTAACGAGGTCTCCATGGAGCCTTCTCTTCTCCAGGCTGAACATCCCCAGCCTTTCTTAACAGGAGAGGTGCTCCAGCTCTCTGATCATCTTTGTGGCTCTCCTCTGTATGCGTTTTAACAGGTCCACATCTTTCCTCTGCTGGGGGCCCCAGACCTGGACACAGTACACCAAGTGAAGTGGAGATATTAAAAAAAAATCTGGTGAGAAATATTATCTTATCCTGTGTTATAATACTAAGAAGCTTGCTGTTTGAAGACCTTATATAGCACCAACTATAAATCAGTCAAAGAGAGGTACGTGATTGCTTTTTTATAGTGGCAGATATGATATATCTCAGATTACACATGAATTAACTCTTTTTGGTGAGGTAATTTTGGTCATGTGTCATAATATCTCTCAGAAGAATAAAAGCTTCTAAAAGCTTATTTTTTGTCAAATACCAAGACACTTAGTTAAAGATAAGGTTTTCAGAATGAGGTGGGGGCAGTAGCTACAGATAACAGATAAGAGTTAACTAAGCTGTTTTTTTAATTATTATTATTATTATTTTTTTTTTAATTTTTATTTAGGCTATACACAGTTGTTATAAGTCACAGCCATGAGGCTCTGTTGTCCTGGGACTATTGCTTTCTAATCCTGACCCAGGTTGTCTGCAGCTACACAATGTTTCCACAATCTCTTTGTGGTTTTTGTCCAACAGTCCTTATAGCATAATCCAATCCATCATCTCAGTTTTGTCCTGAGTCCATTCCCTATAGTTAGCCCTCACAACTCAGCAAAAGGAAGAGTGAAACAAAAGCATGTAATTAAAACTTTAGCAAATTAGAGTGTATCAGAAAGAAATTCCAGTTCAAGTAATACTGCACAGAACTGTGTAATTTTTGCCAACATGGTCTGAGACCCAAATTTTTTCAGGCAACCCCATTTTAGTGTTTCTTACAAGTTAAGGATGAGATACCTGGTGATCATATGCTCAGCCACATTAACTTTCATAGTTCAAATGATTTGACTCTACCTAGGTGAACATAGCTTGAAAAACAGGTTTTTAGAAAAATCAGAAGACCTTCAAACCCAATATGCATCTAAGACCATTATCTTAAGAAGCAAGGAGGAAGATGGCAAAATAGAGTAGCAAAGCAGAATGCAGAGCTCTACCTCTATTGTAAGTTGCAATAAGCCTTTTAAAGCCTTTTAGAATCAGGCTTCCAGGATAGGGATGTAATTGATTCACACATATGAATAACTTGCCAGTTTTCTCCATGGGAAATTGGAACTGAGATCTGGGGTTACTCATGGAGTGCTACTCTAAATGCTAGCTCATTTAGAATTGTGGTCACAGTTCAGACCACGGATTTAGAGAGATTCTCCACAGCTGTGCCTGTGTTCACAGTTTGCTCAGCCAATGCATTCACAGCAAATCAGAGGTGTACTCTAGCTGGGTAGAAGAAATGGGGTTGGAAGGTACATCGGCCTCAAAGGTTGTCGTGCCTGTGTCTCAGTGGCACTGTGCAGTTATACTCAAACATGCACTTGGTATTGAAGATACTTAAATATACTAAACAACAATAAACACCAGATCAGAAAAATTACTTTTAGGGTATCTTACACTGTGTTAACAAAATGTTAATAATTACAATTTGACAAATAAGGAAGGTTTTCAGGTTATGTGTACTGTTGCACCACTGAAGTCTATGAAAACAAATTCATAAACTTACTAAATTAAATTTAATCAAAATCACCATACTAGCAGCTGTCAAGTAGTGGAATGTTGTACCTGACCTGAAGTGGATGCCAAACCCCAAGCTTTCCATTTATTTCATCGGGTTTAGTAGGAAAATGTTACCATTTACACTTCTCGAGAGATTATGTAAAATAGCATAATTTGCATGAAGGCTGTTGTGTTAGTAGGTAACTAGACAGTAAAACTTAAGCAAGTACAAATGAACACTGAAGCTAAGGATGAGAGAAGAACCAGCTGAAATTAGGGAGGAAGTTAACACACGTGTGTATTTATATATAATATCTATATCTCTATACTTATAAACTATTAACAGTATTCTAATCAATTGATTACAGGGTTAGTGTTGTTTCATTAGGGTTGACAGAGCCCAAATCATCCCCCTAATCTGAGCTCCAAATATACATATTTAATACTAAGATGTTTTGACCAAAGGATGTTCTACCCTTGGCTAAGTCCCAGAGATGATGCAAATTTGTCTAAGGGTCAGAATGTTTTACATTTCCTCTAATATTAGCCACAGAAAGATCATAGTGTATTTTGTACAGATATACTCTACCACTTTTTCCCTGAGCAAATGAGAAGAAATGGAGGGGGGAAAAGTGTTCTCAAATCACAAAGAATAAGATCTTATATTTACTGAAAAGCAGCCTCACAGTATTGTTCATGGAAGATTCCCATGCCATAAGGCAACTGGTTGTATTTAGTAATCTTCTGCATCAGTAGCTTTGCCTTTTGGGCTCTGAGATTGATTTTCCTTATCTTGGCACATCTTTACACATCTTTACAGCTATGTCCCTTGACCTATTGCACTGCACTTGCCAGTAGTGGCATGAGTAGCAGAAGAAATGCAAGTCAGACTGGTGATTTCTGAGACCTCAGGGCTTGTGGTTTCATGAGTAAACAGAGTTGAGGCATTTATTTTAAAATATATTACAGCTGTGAAGCAGTCACACAAAAAGCAGTTCAAATTTCAGAAACTTTCCTCTTCGTGGAGAAATCCCATGAGTAGGAATGTGTCTACCCTCTACGTGCTCAACTCCTAGTAATTTTGAACATGTTTTAGAATTCTGCTAAAGACTTTATGAACTATGTGAGAGTCATCTGTCTCAACCCACCCGCTTCCCCCCTCCCCCCCCTTTTTTTATTACAGAGACTTGCTGGAATAAAAAAGCCTCCACAAAATGAATTCCCGTTTTATTTAAAATTTCTTAAAACTGTCTTAAGCCACGCTATTCTCTTGTATAGTATTCAGTCATGTGGGGCAATAGCTTCTGTGAGGATTGTTGCCCTGTGTTTGGAGCCACAAGGGGAAACAGGACTGTTTCTTGCAGCCTTATTTTTTTTAATGCTGTCCTTGTGATGATACCACAGAGGCAGCCCCATGCCAGGTTTTAAGATTTTCCACAGAAACCTGTGGCTGGTGTGATCCTGCCCTGTGCTCAGTTACTCCTGTTTGGCTGTGGCTAGGGGAAGCTGGGCGATGCAGGCACTGGTGGCTCAGGCCACTCTGGGCTCCTGGCTACTGCTGAAGCCCTGACCAGACCTGGAGTCACGAAGAAGCAGATCTGACAGCTGTGGCATTGCCTCTTCCCCTCATATACAAATGCATTTGTCCGCTGTTTGCCAACCTTGTTTGACCTGTGTTGCGCTGCTTCACCTTTCACTTTGCAGCCTCCTTGTCTTCAGTTCCTCCTGGTCCTGTATAGGCCAAGTCGTCCCCCCCCTCTCCCCCGAACACTTATGAGAACAATGTGTCCATTGTCCATTCCTATAACTGTGCATAGGGCTAGAACCCTTTGTGTAGTGCTTGAAGTAATGGAGTTGAAATCTCAGACAAGTTTTTCTCTGCTACAGTACAAAAACTAGTAATAATAGAAACAAGGTATATTTTTGGTCTGGGTTTGGGGACAAGGCATATTACAACTCAGTTTCTGCTGTGTTGGTTTTCTGTTCAAGCTGTTGACCTTGAAACAAGTTTTCCTTACTTCACTGATGCACGCTGTCCAGAGGCAGTTATGATGTGAAGTGGATGATTATTTGCACTGACCATGGTTTCAGATACCATCAGCCTTCATATCTTTTAAACATTACTTTCTAAGCTATTGAATATTAGATATAATAAAACAAAATAATAGCTAATAACCCATCTAGCTTGCCTGCTATACAGAGGTATAATTGCCTGTCTGAGATTTTTTAGAGCCAATATTTACCTTTATCACTGGTGTCTCCTGAGACTTATTATTCATGTAATTCCCATTAAGAGGCAGTAGTTTGTTGTCTTACAAGTGTTGTTGCCAAGTACATGGCTTACTAATAAATATGTCAGATCATGCTATATCAGAGAATTATTATTTATCTCTATACATTTATAAATAAATGAATCATGTTTGTTTATAGTCTTCTTTTCACTTAGTTCATGCAGTGGCCAAATGAAATTTCATTTCTTCAGGAGAGCTTCAAGAAATATGACCATATACTACTTTCTACCCTTTGAATCTAAGGCTGTAAAAAAAATAACATTCTTACTTTTTAGAAGTCCTACTTTGCAATGGACTGAGAATGCTCTTTAAGTTGAGGGGAGGGGGGAAGCACTGAACTATAAATGTCAGGTCTAGAATAACGCGAAAGGCCTATTTCACAAAACTGAGTTAACTTGTTACTTCCACTTGTGTTATCAAGGTGTGATGCAGGATGGTGATGATTAACTTGTGTTTCTAATTTGATCTATGGCTCCACAGAGTTTTGTGGCAACCCTCAATATCAGTCTTCCAGTTCTGATTTATAATTTAAAAAAGCTTTGAGAGTGGCATGAACACAACTAGAATTTTTTCTCTTTCAGACACCTGAGACACAGGTTTCTGTGGCATGCCAATGCAGTATTCATGGCACTGGTCCTGTGCCTACCGGAATAAGATTTTTAGCCCATGTACTGGCAAAATACAAACTAAGAAAATCATCAGCTGAACTTGCTGCAATGTCAAATTCTCTGCTTTCTGTTGCTTTCTCTTAAATATTATTTAGCGGCATAGTATGCTTTAAAAGTCATTCTGTGTATGGATAGAAATATGAAGTAAGGTTTTCAAAAGCACCCAATGCTGGTTTTATTCTGCTCTTACCATTTGAAAAGATTTTTGTTGTGTTATATAATCATTTTGCTAGTACAAGACCAAATCTGTCTAAGAGAAATTCTGTCTAGGAAGTGTGTGAAGCTGTCGATAGTCAGTACTAAAGCTGGAACAAACCTCCAAATGTGAATTTCTGGTTTACCAGATTTCTGTAATATCTACAATCATCTTTCTCTTCTGTTTCAATGTTATAAAAACTAATTTGCTCAAAATTTAAACTTCTAATGACAGGAGTTGCAAGCAAAAAATCCTTCCATTGAAGAACCAGAATGGAAGCGGATACTCTCAGCCCTGCTACCTCTCTTGAAAAAGAAGGCCAAGGAAGGTTTGAGGCATTTACAAATAAACATAACCATTGAGATTCAGTAACACAATGACCAGGGAAAAACTCCTTTTCTTTCTTAGAAGTGTGCTATTAAAATCATGGGTGAGAAGCTCTGGAATTATCTTGTGGAACTGCAAAAAGACTTTTCTCTGCTGGGAATCTGGCGGAATATTTTATCTGGCATTTACATATGGATGTAGTAAAATAAGCATATTCAGGTGTGAAAATTCTGGCTTTGCAGCTATCTAAATATACCAATGTATATATATTACTCACAATACACAGTGTATCCTTTTAAACTGTTGAAATAGTTGTGTTCATTTGTTTTCTGTGCCTTGCTGCAGAAGAGACACTTAGGAGAGAAGATAATAGCAAACAAGCTGGTAAACACCCTGATGACCCAAGGACATATTTTGCTTAGTCTAAATTAGCCCAGCTCTTACAAATCAAGCAAAATAGGGAGGAGATGATGGAAATATGCAGAAATCAGCAGGCTGACTTACAGTAGGTGTTGTTTTCAGAATAGCTGTGCATAGCATATTTTTTTTCATCAAAGCTTGCTTTAGCTGTCTGGTATAAATGAAGAAACAAAATCCTATCAAGCCCTTGCTTTTATATTAATCTGCGTATTATTTTGTTGTCTCCATGAGGCTTAGCTGAACATTATGAGTTAAAACAGCTCTAATATGGCAGTATGAAACAATTTTTATGTAAGACTCCCACACTGTTGTGGGATGTACACAATTACCTTTTGGGAACTGTGTCCCTCATATCTCCATGCCTGCTTTAGCCCGCCTGACAGGAAAGAAAGGAAGCTGAATTTCATGGGTAGCTTTTTTGCTTGTATTTAGAGAAACAACATCAAAGTGGGGGGGGGGGGGAGAATCTAAAAGGGCTGCTGAAACTAGTGAAATTGTACCATTTTCATCCAAAAAGTAGGTGGTGTCTTTTGTTGCTTAAAACCTATTCCAAAATGTTACTTAAATGTTGCTTAAATTTTTGCCCCCATGGCTGGTACTAACAATTGGCAGAGATATCTCTACTTCTTTCTCTATTTGTTCTTTCCCTTATTGAAATTGTGCGTTCACTTAAAATGCGCCTTGTCTACTATGATTTTTTTTATGTTTTTGATAGATTTTCTTTTTTAAGAAAAGGTAAATTCATGAAGAAAATAAGGATCTTTCTATTGTAGACTCACTTGTTTTATTTGTGATTTTAGATGACCATGAAATATTTTTTGTTTCATTTTTTTTGATGGAGTTTTTCATATCCTTGTGGAAAACTTGTTACATTAACAAATGTCTACAAGGGAGAAAAAATCCTAGAGGCTTATTTAGAAGTGGTGTTCTGCTGTTGCAAGCAGTAATCAAATAGGAGCTTTAAGTTTTGGTATCTTCTCTGTTTTTAAGCACCTTACATTAATTACCTAGCGGGGGAATGTAAAACAATAATGTAGTAAAGCAATCATGTAGTAAGGATGGTGCTTTCTGGGCAGCAATCAGCAAACTGCTTCTAGCCAAATTCAGTACCATAGTCCTAGTTCAGGTTTTAGGCTTGTACAACTTGAGTTTAATTGTGTCCTTAATATATGAAAGCACTTGGAAAGAAATTTGTCCTATCTGTTTGTACTCAAATGTCCTTGTTTGGAGCCAGCGTTCAGCAAATACATCTTTCCTCCCTTGAGACTACATTTAAAAATCAATGTAATTTGGTCAGTCAGAAGAAGATTTTTAGGGAGGTCACATCTCTAGTTTTTGGGTGAAATTCCTGTAACAGACAGCTGTGCTGCAAGTGTAGAATCTACTCAGAGCATCTTCAAGTGCCCTAAAGCAATTGAATCAAATGAGTTTACCAGCACCTGTGAAGTCATCCTGCCTGTTGGAATGGGCCTGTAGCCTGACTGAATGAGCCTACAGAAACTTGTCATTCAGAGGCTTTTACCTCTCTCATTGTATTGTACAGTTTGTAATCAGATGTAACCTGACAGCAACAGCTTGACAAGCTGATAATACACTTCACTAGCAAAATTCATGTGCTAAGAATGTGAACACATTTATATTTAAGCTGTCTCCTTTATGCATAGTAAGTTTTTTTGTTGTTTTCCCCTTGTGGAAAAGGAAATTCCTATTACCCTATCCCTATTACATCCCTATTACACAAAGTCTGAGATCTTGAGATTTTTTGTCTTTTAAAATGTAGCCAATATTTTTCCAGCCTCTAAGAAAAAGTTAAACTTTCCCCAGTCACACTAATTTATTTGGACAGTCATTTTGATACAAAGCCAAAGCTGAAAGAATTTGTCTCATTATTCGCTCCCTGAAGCCTGCATGCCCCATTTTCTGACTGTTAGTGTTTCATAAGCTTTTATTATTTGCCATATTGGTGGAGAATACGAGGAGTTAAAGAGAAAACAGTTTTTCTCAGGTTACCCATCTGTCAATCCAAGCAAACTAATATAATTAGCATTTTTTTTTGTGGTTTTCTTTGACACTCCGAATATTAAAAATCCCATCAAAACATCAGAGTTCTTTGCCTTTGTTAAACCTGTCAATAGGTGTGGCTTATGCACATGCATTTCTGTGACTAAGACTGTATAAAGTATGGCTGCCCTTTGACACTGACTGCTTGGGCTGTTGAACCAAATGGCTACCAGGTTGCTGATGGATGCTTCAGCTAAGCACAGGTATGCACTCTGACAGCAAGTGAAACACTTATTCCCTCAGCCAGACTTGTTCAGCCTGCTGTACTAGTGTGGCATTAAGTGTAGCACACCAAATTACTACTTGAGATTCTGATAATGTGATCAACCCCTGAAGATCAAGACAAGTAGAATGTACATCAAAAGAGGTTTATTTCTGTAACCTAATGATTAGGTTATCCTGGCCTGTGGACATGGTCTCCTTCATCATCTCTCCATTTCCACGAGAGGTGGCTTATGACTGAGAGAAAAAACATTTTATCCTCTGCCAAAAAATAAGGTTACAGAAGGAGGCACCAGCAGATTTCAAATTGAGCTAATCTTGTTCTCCCACATTTTTTCAGTAGCTTCCCAGAAAAAATAGAGGATTTTCCCCTATTGATGTAATATCATAGAGCAATGCCACGTCGGGGTGTCATTCTGGACTGTCTGGTGACTGAATTTGCCATCTGGCAGAGCTGTTTTTCCACTCCGTGAGGCTGAATGGTGCTATATGTTTTTCTGAGTCAAGTCCCGTTTCATCTTTGTATTTTTCACTCATTTTACTCAAGTTCTGTCCAAGAATGTCTGAGCGGTGATAAAGGAGGTGGGGGAGTCTTCATGTATGCTCTGCATCTGGCATGTGAACATAGGAGGTGGATGTTCGGTGTCACTTGCCACTTCCCTACTCCTCCAGAAAATTCTGTGTGGGTTTCCATAGGGATTCAGCTCTGCATAGTTAGGAGGAGGCAAGGAACAGGGATTCTGACTGCATAATTCTCTTTTCTCAAAATAGAGGAAACCAGAATAATTTATATATATATATATATATATATATGTATATATATATATATATATATATTTATTTATTTTTTGAGTGAGCACATATTAATGCTATCTTTCCTTCTACTTTGGTAAGTTGCTTTGTGAGACTTAGTTTCTTAAGAGTGCTGTAAATCACAGAATCACAGAATCACAGAATTTTCTAGGTTGGAAGAGACCTCAAGGTCATCGAGTCCAACCTCCAACCTAACGCTAACAGCCCTCCACTAAACCATATCCCTAAGCTCTACATCTAAACGTCTTTTGAAGACTTCCAAGGATGGTGACTCCACCACTTCCCTGGGCAGCCTGTTCCAGTGCCTCACAACCCTTTCAGTGAAGAAGTTCTTCCTAACATCTAGCCTAAAACTCCCCTGGCTCAACTTAAACCCATTCCCCCTAAATATTGTTATATATATTTATGAGAGTCTTTCCTGCTTTGGATCCTTTGTAAAATGCCTGCCACTGGTTGTTTTTCTTCCTCTACATAAGAGCATGAGGCTTGCTCCCAGGAATTTTCCCAAGAAAACTTGAGGGCTGAGTGCACTTGAATGACTTTTCCTGTATCTGTATTCTTCTATGTGGAAAATAAAGACTTGAGTATTTTTAAACTATACATGCTCATGTCTAAATGCTATCCCCATAACTCATTAAATAAGTGAAATAGTGTTATTTTATACCACCTGAGGTCCTGTCCTAACAGTCTTTCTTAGACCTTAGATCCATATTTATATGACATCTATAATAAAAAGGTCCACATCTTTACTAATGGTCTATCAGCCAGTTTAGGTGGGAGAGATCATATTTTATTCTCTTCCTACCACATATCATATTCATTTTGTGGTACTAAACCTCACCAATTGTTCATCAGATTCAATTTATTGCTTTACTGGAAATACATTATGTAGACTGAACAATATTTTTTTGAAAGTCAAATCAGATTTTGGAAATATTCCCGTTGAAAACACTGAACAGAAAATTACAACCATTAAACTGCATTCATGACAAAAAATCCACAAAAAGTTTTTTGAATGAATAGCAGTTTATAAAGCAATGCGTTGCAAAAAGCAGTAACTAAAGAAAACCAAAGTAAAACATTCACTTTCATTATTGAACATTTTTAGCTTTATTATTATAATAGAATTACAGTCTGACATAAAATAAAGAGCTTTTGCTAAACTCTGTAAAGCAATACATGCTTCTGCCATAAACAACCTCTATTAGATTTAGGTTTTATTGCCACATCACTGCACTGAGGTGCAATAAACATTCAATGTCATCTTTTTAAAATTATCCCAGGAGTAAACAGAAACTGTCCTCTATAAGAGTGTATCATTATTTTCAAGGAAGACTTACTATTATTACATGGTTTAGCAAAGCACTGTAAAAAAGCTACATTGAATACCTTATCTTTGATAAACTCTGCAATCAAGTTTGTACAGTATAATACTATTGGCATAGACTAACAAACTAAGAGGTGATATTATGCAGTCATTGCATAGCAAAAAGCAGACTAGTTAAGTAATATTCACATCTAATGTGCAAAATGCAGACCAAAAGGTAGCTATGAATTACTAGAAGGATAAAATGCCATAAATGAACACACTAGTTTAACGCCAAAAATAACAAGATAAACAAGTACACTGAAGTTAAAGAGCCATAGTTTATTTTTTCTATACATATATCTACACATGATACCAGAAGATGAAAACATCCCCTTTTAATAAGATCCAATCAGATATCTTATCAAGTTTAGACAGGACTAGATGTTAGACAGTGAAGCGTTAAAAAGAATCAAAAAAATAAATAAATAAATAAATAAAACATTAACTATTTCTTTTTTTTTTAACATAGAGAATGTCAACTTTCTGATTTATTGAGAAAGTTTATAAAACATTGCCTGAAACACGCCTATGAAATTTGATTTTCATTCGCAGTTTCTCTGGAGGTCCATGTAGTATTGTTTTAAAATTCATTCTGTACCATGTATTATGGTTTTTGAATTGATGCTTGCACCATCATTCTTCCCATCTCTTTGAAAAATCTTTATCTGAAATTTTATTTCTAAGAATCAGCAATAGCGATACTGTCTAGATTTTTTTAAGGGAGCACAGTACCTGTAAAATGGACATCTTGTATTTAAAGCCCTTACATATTGTTCCTACAAATATATTGCTACAGTAAAAATGAAATGTTATAAGTTTACTCAATAAAATCTATTTTCCTGTACATTCTTTTGTGTATGACTTCTGTTTTTGTATTTAATGCTACATATATTACATCACTTATTGTAACAGTTATGTATCAGCAAATATAGCAGTAATATACAGATGAACTTCTGTCTTAATATTTCACCATTTTTAACCTAGCAAATATAATCCCTTCCTTTATTATTTATGCATGACCTGAGCAGACCAGTTGTTAATCTAATAGTAAACATCAGATGACATTGTCAAATTGCAAACTACTGTACACTTAACCACTTTACAAATGGAATTAATTCCAAGCACTTTCTATGTATTTTTTTATGCTTTCCAGTACCAATACTTTTTTCTTCATCTAGGCTCTAAATATGTTTTATTGAGTGTTAAGTAACATATTAAGAGCTAAGAGGTGAATCCTAAACAATGTTTTAAGATCAAAAGTTTAAAAAAGTAAAAAAAAAAAAAAAAAAAAAAAATTACAATCTCATGCTGCATATTTACATATATTATTTAAATACTATATTCTGTCTTTCTGCTATCCATAAATTTCAATCTAAACCTTTTTTAATGTATCATTTTATAAAAGAATACATTCAACATCTAGAGCTTGCGACTTTTTTTTAACTCTCTAAAACATAATGATGAATAAAACCTATCTGTAAAAGCATCCAGGATTTGTTTGGATTACACAGGAGATAGAGGGGACTTGGGATATGCACTTGATTGTGCAACTCTTTTTAAATCTATTCTAGTGACAACTCAATGCTTAGAACAAGACTTCAGTAAAACAGCAGATTAAAGCATTTGTTACCATTAGATCTTATGTGCTATACAGTGATAAACTGTACCTACAGTGAATAATTTCCCTTTTTTTTTAAAGATCATTTAATATTATAAATCAGGTGGTTTGGAGTATAGAAGGGACAAAGGATTAAGAAAATAACATTTTATGTTATTTCGGCAAGGACGTGGCAAATGGGAAGCTTTACATCCTTGAAGATTATAAACAGCAGTTGAATGGTACAGCATAGTATATGCAACATGGACTTTGTAATACTATCCTGCTCCTCACAATCCATTGAATAAAAATATCTTTTTCATGTCCATATACAGTATCTCCTGGGGACAGTCAGTACTTAAGGTATCTAAAATGCTTTCCTTTTTTATTATTAGATCTTTCCCTTTTTAGGAATCAGTTTGTTAAATTATATAGCATGTATCGTTCTCTCCCTTGGACACAGGGTTTTTACGTATACGGATATATTTTACTTCTGGTTAAACGAAGAATCCTTTATTTTCTTTAAGACAGAAGCAATGAAGCAAATGGGAATTACTGTATGTGAAAACTGGAAGCAATTCCCAGAGCAAAAGACAAAACAGAGCTAGATGAATAAATGAGGTTATTGGTGGGGAGTTGGGGCTTTTAACTGGGGCTCCCGGTTTAAATAGGTAGCCCAGTAGACTAAATTAAAGATTCCAAAAAGCAATGGGAAGGCTATTCTTGATAGTCGATCAATTTTGCTGACGCTGTTAAAAGTTTTCTTGGGTTCTGCAGGTTTTGTTTCTGTCTTAACTTCTTTGGGCTCTATTGTTGCACTTTTAGCAATGGTTGCCAGCCCAGGGTCCCTTGCAATATTAGGGGTGTAGCTTGTAGCTGCAGCTGTGTATGTGTTGTTTTTCTTAATGAGAGGATCCTTCACTTTCTTTGGCTGAAGAAAGAAGAAAATATTTTATTTGTACTGTTTTCTCAATAGATAACAAACTGAAAAAGCACCATGAGCTTTTGCAACAAAAGAAGAAGTTTATACCACAAATTGTGATAGGCTCTAAGGAAGAAGCTAGTATTTGGGCACATAACTCATGCAAAATATTTAGATGAAGATATGGACAAAATCATCAGTCTGGATTACTTGTATTAGTTAAACCAACATATGTGATTGATAAACTATAATAAGGACTTGTACTGATAGCTAGGCTTACTAATACACAAAATTACCTTTAATGGTAATTAGCAGTGATGATCGACTCAGAATTCAACACTGCCTTAATCAAACAAACTTGACCAGGCCAAAAGCTTTAAAAGACACTTAGTTTTTAAATGTAGCTTTTCAATGTTTAAACAAATAATGTTTTTTATAACGCATTCTCACACAGTTCATACATAAAAATACGCAATACAAATATAATGTGATCATGCACTAAAAGAATGAATTATTTAGGAATAGGTAAATCTACTGGTCTTTTTACACTAAGGATACATGCCAGAAGCATATGAATTAAGGAAAACAAAATTGAAGTTCATGTTTGAGTGTTACAACTGGTTCCTAATGGATGAAATGTCATTCTGAATATAGGGCCCTAAATAGCTGTTCAATTTTTTAGTGTGGTATAGACCCAGTACACCTACCTGTATTGCTAAAGCAATAACATATTGAAAAGCTTTCAGTGGTGAACTATTGGAAAGAGTATCTAGATTGTCAAATGGGTCCTTGTGTTTTCCAGTATTTTAGTTAGGAGAGAAAAAAAAAGTCTTGTGTGGGGATGTCAGCTGGAATTCAACTGTCCAGGTTGCAGACAGTCTGAACCCTTCTTCCAGCACTGCACAAGGATAAATATAAAGAGATATACTAGATGGATAAGGAGGTGTATAAAAAAGCACCATTTACGAGGAAACAGATAAAAAAAAAAAAAAAAAAGACTAGAGGGAGCTTAGAAAATCATTAGGCATTGTTTGCTCCAAAAGGCTAAAGCAAATGTTGATCATTTAGTCCTCTAGAAGGTAAATAATAATGCTATGGATAAAGAGAAACAGCCACATGTGATTTTTTTTTTTTTTTATTACATTTCACTAAACAGCAAGCATAATTCTGTTTTCAACTTGCACCTATCCCAGGGAGGGAGTGTTAGTTTTTTTTTTTGTTTCACTAGTTATAACAGATCAACTATAGATTTATAGCTGTATAAACAAGCCAGTAGTTGGCTTTAGTATAAAAAAAAAAATCTTGTTCAAGTGGTGAACGTTTAAGGAAGCAGAAGCGTTCCTTCAGGACACTTGAGAGTATGCAGAAAAGCTACAAACGCATCCAGACAAGTGGAGAGAGGCTTGTAGAAGCATCATATAGAGTCCTGCACAGGAAGGAAACATAAGCTGAATATTGCGTATTTAGTGTTGTTTTTTTGTTTGTTTGTTTGTTTTGCTTTGTTTTGTTTTCCCAAAAATAATAGTTTTATTTGAAACAAATGAAGTGGCTGGTAATAGTAACTTATGCTACCAGGTAGGCTATGTTCAAAAGTCAATATTTAATATTCAATTATTATGTTTTATTAATACCACCTATTTTATTAAAAAATAGATATCATGAAGATAGGGGCAAAAAAGAAGCAAATAAATTACTTTCAGTAAAGTAAAAAAGTTCATCAATAACTGAAAACTCAATATTAACAAATTGTCATGAAGCTCAATACTATACTTTTAAGTTACTTCACTTTGTTCCGCAGTACTTTTACGTTTGTTCTCATCTTGTAAATGTCTTAATTTTATTTCTGTTCTCGCATTGAGAGTCTTATGCGACTAAAATAGGGGAAAAAAAAGATAAAGAATATTTATATATAGGCATACATTCCTGAATTAAACACATATATTCACATACCAATGACTAACATCTGCTCCTTCAAATATTTATTCTGCTGAATCTCTAATCTGTGAATGTTCATAATAAGTAATTAGGAAAGTTAAAAGTCTCTTTCAAGATCTCTTAAAAAAAAAAAAAAATCAAAATGAGCTTCCTCACAGAAGGAGGTCATGTGATATTTCATAGAAAATCAGAAACTTTCTCTTTCATCCTGTACGCACCCTCAACAGTTTGATGCATATGTGATTTACAGACAGTCTAATCCCATACCAAAGGAGTCAATGTGATGTCCTTCATTTCCTTGAGGAATGTGTGGAACAGGATTACAGAATGACAGTCAGTGCTTCCCCAAGAACAATTCAATTTCTCCTATATGCTAAGAATTAGGAATAACATTTTTCTGTTAATAGGGAAAAAATAGGAGGCAAAGGAAATAAAAGGCTCGGTAATGATCATGGTTACACGGTAACTCTCTTGAAGTTTAAGTTGGGGAGCCACACAATTTGAAAACTCTCAAGTACTGCAGTCACAAGATTTTCTTTTACGTATATATTGAGGCATGAACATTTTCTCTTGATAAAATATTAGAGAACGAATTGCCTTCCCTTTAAAGAAAAAAAAAAAAAAAGTGTCTTCTTCCTGCTTATCTGCACAAGTCAAAATCCCAGAGCCTGTTTGCAAAAATGTTTTTTTCTCTATGAAAAATCAGAGACTATGCAAATTTTTTATGATAATAATAGCACTAAATATCATCCAGAGAAGAAGACTGCGTATTGAGGTACTCAGTGTCTAAGCAATTATTCTGTGTGTGTGTGTAGAAATGCTGTGTGGGTGAACATGAGGAAACTTTTAGAATAACTATTTAAATTGTACAGGAGCTCTAATAGGCTAAAATATACGGAGATCATGCATGACATAATATGACCTGTTGGAATTAAGTGGTGTTACCTTTTCAGGAACGACACTTTTGCCATCCCATGCATAACCTCTCTTTGTGAAGTAGTTCACTGTTGCAAATTCGATGAGTGCAGAAAACACGAAGGCATAACAAACCGCTATAAACCAATCCATAGCAGTGGCATAGGCCACCTTAGGTAGTGAATTCCTTGCACTAATGCTCAACGTAGTCATTGTTAGGACAGTTGTTACTCCTGAAAAACAAACAGTTTTTAGGTCTTTATATGAGTGGCTATGTTTTGAGTTTCAATTCTCAACTACCACAATAGAAGTGAAACCCGTATTTCTACCCCTAATTTTTGTAGACCTCTACACTTAAATTCACTTAAAATCAAATTTCAATTTCTGTGGAAGTTGCAGGTTCTTTGTAACATCTCTTCTATACCTTTTGTTCTTTGACATTGTTTTAGTACAATGGTATTTTTTTTAAATGGGGATAGAAATAATATTTTGCATTTTGGACTGGATGCTACTTTATGCTTCATGGAATTTGAGGAATTATTGTCGCTGTTCCTTATCCAAGCCCTGTGAATTGCACTGCAGATTTAATTATTTCATATTTTTAGTTCTTTCTTGCAACAGTTCTAGGATAATAAGATATAAATATTGAAAACCTATTGTTTTCATGTTACTCAGCCTGATTAATGGTAGTTTATGTAGCATATGTTCCTTCAAACCTATACTCAAACATACTAAGCTTTATGTGATATATTCCATATATTTAAGTTGATGGTTTTAGAGATCTGTCCTTTTATTTACTGATTCACTGAAAATAGCAAAGAACTTATATAAGAACAGTAACAATGCTTTTGTATTTCTGATATCCGCTTGTCCCATTGCTGCTGACACTTTTTTCCTTAGCTGGCCATGGAGCTTTCAGTGAGTGGCAGGGCTGTGTTGAACTCATTCTGCCTACAGCAGCTTGAAAAAAATCTACAAGCGTAGGCTAGATGTTTACATCAAATCGTATGTCCACAAGTTACCTTGACAACTGCAGTGTCACATATTGAATGTGCTTTGCTGGTACATCTTCACTGCACTGAGTATTATTGAAAACATGCAGTGGTATAAAACAGGGCAAATAATGAACAATGTATTTATGTACTGGTGTAAAGAACTTGAATTTTTAGTGCCTAGTGAGGAAGCAGTTTCTTTCCCCAAGAGACAACCTAATCTCATCTTTGACTCATTATTAGTGAGCTTATATTTCTCTTATGTAGTAGCCAAGCAGGTTTTATAATTTATATGGTCTGTGCTAGTAAGAGTGGGCTAAAATATCTAAGCTGTGCTTCTGTATGTATACATACATGCAAAATATTGTGACATTTTTTCAGTCATTAGGAAATGAAAAAACCTATCTTGTTATGTTACAATAAAACAAACACAACACTATTTACTAAATAGTGCCTTCTAAGAGGAAAATTTTGAGATATCTCAAGATAACAGCTGCAACGTCATACAGTATTATTTACTATTCATTATGAGACTAGAAAATTTTGTTCTCCATCTAGGGACAATGAAGTATGGCATTGCAAAATGCTGATCTGACATTTATTTTTAAATGGCATATGCAAAGAGAGATAAAATAGTTACAACTTCAATAGCTTTGAGTACAGAGGCTCATAAAAGTCCCAGATTAGTTATCAGTGATAAAACTTCTGAACTAATTTTAGACATTAAATCATATTACGTAAATCAAATTTAATTTTCTTGTGCTTTAAACCATTCTTTTGTAAATGCAGATCCATACATCTACAGAAAGTCTTTACTTGGTTCATGAGGTCTAAGGTTATGCAAGTTATGAATTATTTCCAGAGGCTTTGGGAAACTAAAGCAAAACTATGAAGAGAGCAAGAGAAAGGTCAATACATGTAAAAGCAACTCTTGTTCAACAATAGCTGAACAGTGTCTACATGTTTCTCAACATCAGGCCTTGTTATTCTCTCCAGTTTTGCTGTGTACACTGTAAATACATAAACTCTTTTCAGCAAAGGAGAAGGGCCCATGGCATCTTGCCCCAGCACTGTCCCAAGGCAGGGAAATGGGTCTAAAACCCCACTTGGCTGTGTGTTTTTCCACCTCCTCTGCCAAAGATATTCAGGCCTCCCACAAAAAGACTAGGTCACATTTCAAAAATCTTAGGTTCTATTTTCCTTAACCAGATTTGTTATATATACATATAGATGTATATATACATGTGTGTATATATATATATATATTTTTTTTTTAATTTATTTTTTAACCATGTGCTTGACTTGGAATAATAGCTTCAAAAAACATGCTAGTTGTTTTTTTTGTTTGTTTTGTTTTTTCCTAATTTTAAAATAAGTGTTTACAGGCAGCAGTTAAAACACTAGGGACCAACTGTATAAACTTAGAATCCCTCAGACTTCCTCCTTACTGCATTCATTAAGTGCATCTTTTCACTGCTATAAACCCAATAGATGATCTCTGATTTCAATAGGAGACAGCAGCCTACAAAAGGTGTTTTCAAGATACGAATTTTCAAAGGACTAACACCCATTGATTAAAACTTTTTGACAATCCCCGCCATGAAAGCCATTGCCATTTATCAGAAATTTTTTATTCATATATTTATTGTTTTGGAAAAGTAGAACTGGAATAGATTGTTTGAGATATTTTCAGGTCTGTTTTTACAGTCAGTTTAAAAGCTTTGGAACTTGTATCAGCTTCTGATGCATCTTCACAATGGAACACGTTAACTGTTGTGTACTGCACTGTGTACAGACTCCTGCTGTTCTCCAATATCACATTACACATAACCAGTTTTATCACAAAATTTCTTAAAATTATCTGGCATGTGATTGCCAAGGAGTTTATAGATCTTTCTTACCAAATACAGTTCTTGCTGGAACAGATTCTCTGTTAAGCCAGAAGGACACCTGTGACAGTATCACTGTCATGATGCATGGCAGGTAAGTCTGAATGACAAAGTAACCAATCTTTCTTTTCAAATGAAAATGTGTAGTCATAACAACATATTCTCCTAAAAAACAAAAAACAAAACAAAACCAACCAACCAAACAAACAAAACAGAAAAAACATTAAAGCTTTTATAAATAAACAAATTACAAGACCTTATAGGAACTCATTATATATATCTAATTTTATATAGTTATATAGTTATATAGTTATAACTACATAGTTATACAGTTATATAACTTTCATCGTAATCACTACTGTTATAAAAATAAGACCTCAGATCAAATTGGGTCAGCTCTGAAGAAAATATTTAATAATAAAAGTTCCCCCATTTAATAATAAAGTTCCACTAATAATACAAAACTAGACAGTTCTGGGAAATGCTAATTAAATTACCATCCTTTTCATCTTCTTCACTGAGTACTGAATAAAAGTCTGCATTAACTGGTGGCTGTTTAGGCCTCTTCTGAAAGGTTTTATTCCATTAGAAGATGGAAACACACTGTAACATACACATGTAATCATCAAACAATGACTGAATGGAGACAGGAAGTCAGAAATGTTTCAGTAGGGCCAAGCTGTAGTTGTAATTGTTGATGTGATTATGTTTGTATTATCACTGTTAGTGCTTTATCTGCTGTGAAGATTAAGCATCCCTATACCACTAATTCAGTACCTTACTAAATTAATATTCTCTCCCATAGTAAATGGCCAACACAAGAATAATGTATAATATTTTCATTACCGGTAACTTTTAAGGTGCTGTAAGAATATATGATCTGGGTATTCCAATTACATACAAAAGGCATCTTAAGTATTTATATAACTATATAAATCATTTCTTCCAGAGGACAGCAAATATTTACAGATATTGACAACATCATTGAAAACAGATTTTGAGAAACAGTATATAGACTGCAAAACATATACTTGTGACATATTGTTCACCGAAGATTGATTCTTTATTCAATAGACATTAGCTTAGGAAAGAAACAGGTGGAAATGTGACTGGATGAAAACCTCTGCCTAGATTAGAGATGATGTGAAATTGCCATTTCACACTCTCTGGAAAAAGACTGTTGCACTTGTACAGAAGAAGAGACTGGAAAGAGACTGTTGTATTTGTACAGGAAAAGCTTAAATTGGATTGAAAAACTATGTCTAGACATTGACTGCTTATGTACTAAGCATGTCAAATGCCCTTTTCTTTAATTCAGAGTGTAAAAGAACATTCAGTTGAACAATATTTCTCAATATATAACCCTGAGGAAATCTTATTTATAAGACATGACAATATTCCCTGTATGTTTTAATATAAAATAGAAGTCAGTAGCAAAGGACAGAAAAGAGAACCAATTAAAAATTGAGAGCTAGAGCAAAGGACATACAAGGAAAATCTTCTTTCAGAAAATAGGACTTCAGGAACAGCATGGGGGGCATTGACTTGATTTTTACCCATTATTCTGTAACTTTCACCAGAACAACCAGTAACAGAGATTATAATTTTCTGAAGGGTGCCAGTCTTAGCTAGAAAAAACAATAATTAAATTTCATCTGCTCTGATATGTCATGGGAAACTATTTTAATGCAATCAGATATAAAATGTTCACAATGATGTGTCAGAATTAATTCAGTGATTATAGCTGGTGAGCTAAGAATATAGAGTGAATACACCACTCTGCTCTGAAGCTTTACTTAGCTGCTTAAATTATGAAATTATTTTTAACCCCTGGAAAATGAGAACAAGATTCGAAGCATGAAGGCAATTTAAAAGACAGGGACTACTCTCATCTGTTAAGAAAATAGTTCTGAGCTAGAAGTCAGTTAAAGGTAATGTCATGAGCATCTCAGGCAAAACATAGACCTAGAATAATTCTTACAGTTTAGTTATAAGTCAAAAACATTTTTGTAGGTCTCCAAAATACCAGTGGACTGGAGTCATTTATTAGAATATAATAGATTTTTAATGGGACTTACTTAAATAACTATAAGAGATTAAAACACTCCAGTTATTTATGGAATCTTCAGTTTCCCATATTTTGTCTTTAATTAAAATATATGGCCACGTGACCACTACTGACCACTGTCCAACTTTCAACCAATTCCTCTTCCACTCAGAGAGATGTGGGGTTGCTCAGCCTGGAGAAGAGAAGCCTCTGGGAAGACCTCATTGAAGCCTTTCAATACTTGAAAGGGGGCTTATAAAAAGGATGGAGGATCCTCTTTACTCAGATAGATAATGAAAGGACAAGGGGGAATGGTCTTAAGAGGTCTTAAACTAAGAGATTAGACATTAGGAGAAAATTTTTCATTGTAGAAGCAGCGAGGCATGGGAACAGGTTGCCCAGAGAAGTTGTGGATGCCCTGTCCCTGGAGGTGTTCAAGGCAAGGCTGGATGGGAGCCTTGGGCAACCTGAGGGGGGCTGGAGCTAGATGATCTTTAAGGTCCCTTCCAACCTGAGGCATTCTATGATGTGTGAATAACTAGATTGTAAAAGCATTTTAGTATTTGAAAGACTATCTTGAAGACAACAACAATTGCAGATCTCTTTTCATGAAAAAAAATCAGATTGTATTTATCTTGTTCTAGACCCCGAACAAGAAAAAAAGACCCTTTTGTCAGATGAGTCAATCTCCATCCCTCTAAAAACAGGGAGGGATTTCACAGTTTTCATTACGTATGTCATGTCTTAAAACAGAGATGATCAGAGGATAAAGATGTGCTGGAGGATTGTGTTGAGATAGCTGCCCAGCTATCTGAATGTGAAGAAAGGCCATTACCCACTTCTGACCCCACCACTATTTTGGTGAGGGCAAATGTCAAGAAGCACTTTTCCTTGAGATATTGAATTTGCAAGCAATCAATGTTTCTTCCACTGTATATGTTTATCAGGTGTTAATTTAAGAGAATTGCAAGTTTTGTACTAAAAGATTATTTAAACAGGCTTGGTTTTAGTTTTGATAATCATGTATTTAATTTTTTATAACGTTTTTTCTGCATCTAAACAATAGTATATTTGTTTTAGTAAATAATAACACTTCGTTTAACTTTATGGATTGGCATGGTAAAAATTTCAGGCAGAAAAAAGGAGGCAGAATTCAAAACTATGAAATATCATGGGCAAAGGAAATGTAATTTAGTTACTTCATGGAAATATATAAAGAATTCTTACATTTCTTAGGTTTGCCTTAATTCTATTTAAACACCTATTTTCTGACTGTCTTATGAATTTAAGAGTGCTTCTCACATGTACCATCTAACTACCATGAATTATATCTGCTATTATCTGTTCAGTTAATATGTTCCCAAGTTGGAGTCTTTTCTGACTGTCCTGCTGCCCTTAAATGCATCGGGTAAGCAGGGAATTGGAAATGAGTGCAAAAGGGCAGCCATGCAGGTTGCTGTGGTCTCTCTGAGTGAATAGCCTCCAAAGAGAAAGAGCAAAGAGCTCAGGACCCTTGCAGTCCCTCACAAATTACACTGACTTGCCAGGAAAGGGCAGGTGAGGTGAATTACTGGCTCCAAAGAAATCAACAGGGAATATTCTGTCTGTGGCCAGGCCAAAAGTTCTCACTGCTTTTCTTTCTCTTGACCAATGCAGACCTCAGTGCTCAATAATGAAAGTGGTGAATCTGTGGAAGCAGTTGTGTTGATAGTTCTTATGTGAAGTCCTTATTTCTGCCATCCCACTTACTTTTACGATTACATCAACAGAAGCTTCCAAACAGTAACCTGAATAGTGGTCCACTGGAAATTTTAGTCTATGAGAAAATTTGTTAGCTTAATAGGCCACATGAACATATACTGAGAAGCTAAATAAAAAAATCAGACACAATTTAGGGTTCACCTTAAAGTGACTCACTTTCCTTTAAATATTTGTTCACTTTATGAATGACAGATTAGAAAGTTTGGCATAGGCAGGTACTTCTTCAGTTCCATTACAACTGCAGGGACATTCAGAGCAATACAGCTATGCCTAATGGAGTGCATCCCATTACAACTGCAGAGATATTCAGAGCAATACAGCTATGTCTAATGGAGTGCATCCCTCTGATTCATGGAACATTAATTCCAGTCAACACTTCAAGATCTTGTTCATGCTCAAAGTCAGTTTATTACTGTATTCAGATTTTTGTGCCTTCCAAAGTAATAAAAAACTAACAAGCAAACAAAACAACAACAACAAATCACACCCAAAGATTAAATTTTGAAACAGCAAATGCAAAGTGCAAAATTTTTTAGCCAGCTTCAACATTACACTTAACTAATACTTTAAACAAGGACTATATGGTTATATTTGTGTATCTCAGTTTTAATTGTTTTGGAGTAAAAGGTAGTGGCAGCATTAAAGTACCAAAATACTATGTTTGGATGTTCCAAATGTTTTGTTTTGTTTTGTTTTTTAATTTGGTGACATATTTTTTTTTCACTTTCTAAATACCTCCTTATGAGACTATATGCTTTTTTTTTTTTTTTTTTTTTTTTTTTTTTTTTAGCATCTTATTTCACTGCCTCCAAGAATATTATCTTTGAGATCTCATTTGCTATAACTGGTAACCCTTTTCACAAACCTGTACTGGACTGAACAATTCCAGAGTCCACAGTTTGTCCAAGCAGATCATACTGGTTCAGTCGAGAGCCATCTTCAGCCACAACCACTGATCTTGCAGGTTCCCGTGTCCATTCATACACAACCTCTGCTCTGGTATAAGCATCTAATTTAAAACGAATACATTGCATTTCAGCTTTTGTCCATCTACCGCTATGTCTTTAACAGAACAAGGTTTTGAGCAGTACTCTGAATACTTAATACTCTGTAATAACTTGTAGAAAAACCATGATTAGCATACTGGAACTTTCTGATTATGGGGAATATAAGTGATTTTACAGGTCTATCCATATTATGATCAGCTAAATAGCTGCTGTAGGGCTGGATTAAGGTTCGCCTTCAATGACATTGAAAGTCTTTCTCTCTCTTACATCATTACCACCTATATAAAATCTGAATAACCAGAAGGGAGAGTTAGACATGGAATTTCATGGTCATGCAAGGACTCCAGCTCTTATTCTAATTTTTAACTACTATAAAGACAGACGAGCCCCACTATTTTTAATTTGTGGTGGTTTGGTGGTGTTTGGGCCACTGTCAGAAAATAAGTCCTTTTCAGAGTAGCTCCAGTGACTTCTTCTTCAGCCTGGCTAGAACTCTCCATTTTGTCATCACCCTCTCACGGTGCCTTTGCTGTATAACAAGTATAGCAGATAGTTCTGAGGCTGCCTAGGCTCACATGAGTTTAAATCACAGTGAATCTATTTTCCTGTCTGGTTATTTCTGCGGAATGCTCACACTTATTCAAGTTTACATTTATTGAAGTCCTAAAAAGAGCAAACAAAAACCACTGTATTTTCCAGGCCCAATTAGTCTAGCATGTTATATAGATAATTCAGTAGTATCCTACGTATATCATCCAAGTATTTTGTGCTGTTATTATTGTACTATTTCTGTTATTTAATGAATTAAACTATACATAACATTTTTTACCTTAGTATTGTAATATTCTTCTGCCATTTTGTGTAGTCTGCAGTCTGACAGCTCTTGCTTTGAGCATTCAGGGTGGGAGTTAGTTGTCTACATACAGACATTGAGTGTCATTCTTGGCACCTAGGAGTATCCAAGACATGTATGGGACTGAATGTGTGATTAGAACCTACATAAAGCTTGTACCCACCAGAGGCAGCTGGAAGCCAGATGGGACATCTTAGGACACCTAAAATCATACTATAAATGTGTGTATAGGTGACTAACTGACTCCTACCTGCAGGATGAGATTTTCTCTGTGTGCTTTCAGAACAGGCAACCAGGAAAGGGAAAGTAACAATTTGATTCCCTTGACCTCATTTGTGAGTTAATAATTTTATCGTATCAGTGTAAGAGATAACAGTAATTAAAGAGGTGGTTTTGAATGGAGTGTGCTGGTAAATTAATTGCATGGTATTTGATCCCACATTATTTAAGTGGAAGGTTACTTTTGCCCTCAGACTTCTTATTCCCTAAACACTACAACATATACTTAGCTCTTTTGGAAGCAGTGGTAAATGCAAATCTACTTCTTAATAACTCCAACCTTAAAAATAATAGCCACAGTAAGTACAAGAATTGGCCTGCTAGTCTAGCCAAATAAAATTAAAAAAAAAAAAAAAAAAAAAAGATAATATTAATATTAAACTTTCAAGCATTTTACTTATTTTGGATCACAAGAGTAGTTTGGAAGAGAGGGGACTGATTTCCTGAGCTACTGGGAAACAGTGGATTAGGAGTCAGAGGGAAGGCAGCATGCTCACCAGTGCTGGAAATGAGCTCACCCCACCGGGTTCACTTCTCCATTTCCATCATGGACAGTCTGTTCTCCCTCCTACCTTCAGCATCCAGTTGACACATTGCATAAGTTCAACATACCCTTTTGCTCCTTTCAGTGCTGCTTTCCAGAGTGGCCTTAGTTTTAAACTGACAATCAGATTTTTGTGGGAAGAGCTGAGGACAGCAGCTGCCTTTCTGATTTTGTTATGCCAACATACGGCTTTTTGTTGTTCCAGAAGCCTCTTTAGCATTTGTCACATTGTATTTACATTGGAATAACCTCTAGCTCAAACTGTGATTTTGGCAAATCATTTTAGCCTTGGAGCTGGGTCAAGCATTTGTTGGCCTCTACAGTATGGACAGAGTCCATATATGCCACTCCTTCAAATGTGAGGCTTTTCTGAATCCAGCTTCAACAAGAGATGAGTAATAGTGGAGGATATGGAAAAACTCTTATCCAATTTAATTCAAAACAAACACTGCTGGGCAAACACTACCTTGGGGAGCTACTAAGTCTGGTATTGTAATCTGCACATAAGGAGTGTCTTTCATTACAACTGAAGGACTTTTACATTAAATTCTTCAGTTCATTAAGATGAATTTTATGAATTGCTTTAGTTGTTTGATAAAAACGTCAAAATGTATTGAAAGGAGATTCCTACTGAAAATCAGCAATTAAATTTAAGAACTGTTCTCTTTTTATATGTACAACTGTGAGACCTGTTTTCACTTGCCTGAGTCTAGCCATTTGTCCAGTGGGAGATAATTCTATTGGTATCAATACCTAAGTATTCAGACAGAAATATTTCATAATCTGATAACTATGTTGTATAATCTAATGGGAAGAATGGGAAAGACACGTATTTAAGGTCCTCTTTTGGACGGTGAAGTCCCCAGGCAGCGTTTGCAGTAAAAGCAGGTTGCGGAAGCCACTCCCCTAGATTAGAAACTCCTTTTAAATTAGTAGCAGAAAGCAAAGGTTCCCTGAAAAGACCTTGATCTTGTCTCATGGCCCTTCCCAGCATTTGGACTTACTTGTTTTGTTAGCTCCTGCTAAGAACAGCTGTCTTGAAGACCATTTGTGTTCAAAACACAAAAATACTCTAAATAGCCTGTAAAATATAATGGCCCATACCTGCATTCTGAAATTAGAATGTTAGTATTCACCTCTGAGTCTGGTGTAGAAAATGATATTTCATTTAGAAATAATTCTGTGGGTTTTTTTATTATTTAAGAAAATAAATGTATATAATGATAAAAAATACAGAATAAATTTAGATAGAAGTGTAAAATTCAGTCCGCTAGTTCACCTTTATACAAAACCTCTTGATGGTTTAACTTTATGTTAGCAGGTTTTATGCACAAGTATCCATCTTCCTAGCTTCCAGATCCAACATACAGTCAGCATAAACTCCTCAATGTGCCTTTCAAGAGAAATTTAGCTCTGTGACCACTTCTGATGTAACTGGGATCCTGGGTGATTCCAGGTGCACAGATCTGCTGTTATAGGTCCAGGACCCACTGCCCTATACTAATTAACATTTTCCCCTCATCTGTTTCACAAGAGATTTGGAAAGATTTATTGGAAGTGCTGTAAGAAAACTTAACATTCAAATAGTAAACTATTCCTGTCAGTTATACTCCAACTTTGTATGAGCTTTTTGTTCTGTATATCTTATCTAGGAGGCTAGTAGGTCTTTAAAGACAAAAGGTCAGTCCTTTCTCATTGTAACTATAGAGCTATTCAGCCCAAAGTAAGTTATCACCCTGTCTGGTACCACTTGAAGAATGAATTATGTTTTCTGTCTGTTGACTTCTAAAATGTATCAAGCCACTAAGTACCTGTTATCAGTGAAATGATCCATTTCTACAAGAAAAAATAGCCACTGAGGAAACAATTTGTACACTATTACATTTTCCACATATTTTTTTCTTCTATGTTTGTGTTGAATCAACCAGAGTAAAACAACTCTTCAATTTATTTATTTAATCTTAAAGAGTTGTAGCAGGGATTATATTTTAATTTATGGAAATAATATGTTTAAATTTCAAAGTATCAGTTACAGGTTGGCTACAGTTCAAATCAAAATTCTTGGGAGAAATTCTCAATTTATTGTAAGTGGTGTCAGTTATTACTCCGGTTTCAGTTGCATTATATTTGGTCAGTGTGTTCCCCATCTAAGGTTAAAAATGCTGCAAGTGTCACAAATCTCCTAAGAGAGTCCTACATTTTCCGTTTCCAGATGTGTCACATGATTGAAATATGAATGGTATTGCAGTCTAAGACAAAATTTTGTTCTAAACATAGTAAGACTATGGTAGCAAAACTATTTTTACCTAAACCAATTGAGTTATCCACAGTCCATATTACTTCTCTCTAAAATTGATTTGGGGACTTAAAAAAAAATAAAGCAACTGTAAGATTAATGTTTTCTAAGCTATTTTTCTAGAAGTTGAGTGTTAACATTTTTCTCTTTGTGAATGTCCAAGTATGACACTGGAGGATCTTTAAGACACATATTTAAGACAGAAAAATACACAATTAAAACCTTGAATTTTGCCCAGTTGCAAAATACTTTTTTAAAATGGCCTTAAAATGGAGAAACCTCAATTTAAAAATAAACTTACAGCTTCCAAATTTCAAAGGGCAAGCATGTACATCCATAGGAAAGTCTTCTAAATGCATTGGACACTCTGCTCTCACAGTCAATCTATAATGTGAGTAAAAACACAGATTTATTCTAGTTTCATAGAAATAGCAAATAGACTTCTGTAAAGACACATAACAGGCATTATACTATTTTTATGTAATTAATAAACAGCTAGAACAGGCCCCCTCTAGGGGCGCTGACAGGCATGCTGACAGGCTACATGTGTAAACACAGTAGTGGGACTGAGTCTGCCCCCTACCTTGGCTTACTATACAGCAGAAACACACTCAGACTTGTACCTTGGTGTGAGGATTAAGTTCTCTTGGAAACTAAAATCATTTCCCTGCTGCTGTCACTCAGCTGGCCCATTCTGGTTGTTTGGACATTTGCTGAAATCATTATGATGCTATTGGCTTGGATGCAAGCATGTTGCTTAATATGAGAGGTTAAGTAAACTAGAAACATTTGCTGAAACAATTGCATATCAAACATCAGCAAGGAATGGACAGTAGCATTGACTATCAGGCAGAAGACTTCAATAAGGCACTTGCAAAGATGAAGAAATAGAAATGGTTATGGTCAAAAATGGAGACATGAACCACGTGCTGCCATGGTAGTGTTCTTGTGGATTAAATCCCTAGCAGCCCAAGCATTTAGGTAGACCTGGACTTCTCTAAGCACAAGCCAACCATATTCTACTGTAGCCTAGGGAGCCTTGAATGATGTTTCAGATACATTGAACACACTTAACAAACTTCCAAAAATCCTGGAAATGTTGTTTTCTCCAAATACTTGTATTGCTTTTAAAAGCATTTTTAGAATTGTAAAATGAAAGTTCAATATTCACCTACACACTAAACTATCCATCTTGACTTTGAGTCAAAAGATTCACGAACATGTAGCTCTGTAGACAGCTACAAAATACCATTTCTTTCATTGTTTAATTCAAGGTCTTTTTAATCCAGAATGTTTCCACCACTGTGTACCATCATTATTTTCAAAGGATATATTTACCCTATTGCTGACAACTGGTTAGTTCAATTTGTTATTGTCATGGAGAGTACCCCCATTTCCAGTAAGAATGATGCCAGTACGGGAATCTTTCATACCCCTAACTTTTCAAACACTATAGTGTATTGTTGTTACAAATGGAATAAGAAATGTCCATTTCTAGATTCTCATGTTCTGTATTACCAACTAGCACAAGAAATGAGAATGTGCAATGAATTCTCTGGTCATCTGCTAGTTCTTAGAATCTGCTTTCTATAGGAAACAAAAATTAGAGACCCTTATAGATGATCTAGAGGCCAGATTATGTTCAACTTTCAGTCTCTATTCTACTTCTACTGGAAATGGTCAAAGCCGTGCTGGATGGGGCTTTGGGCAGCCTGATCTTGTGGGAGGTGTGCCTAACCATGTCAGGGACATTGGAACAGGATGGTCCTTAAGGTCTCTTTCAACCCAAACCTTTCTGTAATTCTGTTTTGTTGATGGAATACTTGAAAGCAGCTCCAAATTAAGGTTCTTTGCAAACTGATTGATTCCTAATACTCTAGGTACCTTTTTAAAATTAAGTATTGAGATGCATCCAGGGCACATAAAGGTGGCACAGCAAGAGGAAAAAAATGAACACTGCAAATGTCTATTTATCCATCATTCTATGACCTATTGTGAAAATAATTACTAAGCAGGAATCAAATTACACTGAAAGAGGAACCTGTTTCCTGTTTGGAAAATATCTTGCTTTACAAAGTTATATTGTCAAACTAAATGAAGGATATAATATTTTAGGGCTCACCTCATTGTATACAGCAATGTCCCATCCTCTGTAATTCGTAGTAATTTATTTGGCATTGTCATGTTATGAGCCACTGACTTCTTTCCATTGTGGAAAAAGGTATCAGGTGTCCAAATTTTGCTGGCCATTAAATTGTTTAACCGGAGAACAGTCATAGGTCCTTTGAATTTTAATCTTTCATCTTTCCAGCTTTGGCGGAAAAATACATCTATAGTGTATTCCTACACCAATTCAAAAAAAAAAAAAAAGTAATATTGTCATATGTTGCAATACAGGAACTTGAAAATTATATTCTTACTGTTCCCTAAAAGCAAGACAATTAATGAAATTAGTAATTACCAGAACGTTCGTTCTTTGTATTACTTACAATGTATCTGCTGGTTCTTTAACAGTTACAACAACATTGCTGTGTTCAATAGAACAAATGTTGGGAAGAATAGCATATCAAAAGTTAAACAAGAATTTAAGGTATAATATAATGGAAACAACGTATTTTGCCCTTTTCTCCCTTTCCTTTCACCTTCCATAAAACTGTGACTTGAAGCTGTGGATATTCAGCCATTTTGCATAGCCTGCAAAGAATATGTATCTTAGAATAAAATAAGCCTGGTGAGACAGGATCTTACTAGAGCCTTTTGTTTTAGGTGTCTCATTAGCATAAAGAGGTAGTCAACCTGTGAAAAGTTCACACTACTAGAATTATGTGGTCTTATTTAAAAGACATGAAATGGCTCATTGGTCCATATCACTGGACTCAAGAGAGTGCAAGCTGAGGATTGCTTTGGACCAACAGTAATAGTTTGGTTATGCAAGGACTGAGGCAATGGGGAGGAGATGCACTGGCTGAGTCAGTGTATATAGGGAGAATAAAACAAACAAAAAACTTGCTATGAAATGAAAGAATTATTTTTTACAAAGCAATAGAAAAGAAGTTAAGAGGGAGACAGTGAAGTTAAGAAACATATGTTGGTGTATTTTAGATAAAACACAGAGTACTTTCCCACTCTGATGTGGTAAAAATGTGGAAAACTCTTATGGATAATTTAATATTTACCGAGAGAAAAATCCCATTCTAACATGGAAGTGCTGTATGAGATTATGCTATCACTCATGGTCAAGATTTTTGTGATAAATATCAAAAGCAGCTATCCAAACACTGTTCAAAATTACTCTGAATTATAATCATTTGGCTGAGAAGCTGAATCTTTGCTGAGATCCTGTGCCAATGTCTGATGGCAAATCCTGAAGGAAAATGGCTCTGGCACACTGCTACAAGTAAAAGAGCTTCCCCAAGGAATATGCTAGTAAAGAGAAACATTCTGGAATGAACATTTAAAAATCTATCCATAGCAGACTCCTTCAGACTCATGAATTTTGTTTTAACAAATTGTAACACTCTGTATGACATAAGCAAGTGTGAGCTGCTTATTAATTGTGCAACTATCAGCAAGCAACAATACTAAGTCTAGCAGTGGCTTTTTGGTTTTCAAGGCATGAAGTGACTATATAAATTTATTGTGGACAATAGTAGTAGTTCTATGGAATGGTCTTTGCTGTCATGTTTGTTTTTTTTGTTTGTTTTTTTTTTTTCTTTATATCTGAGACCCGTGAATCATGTTGATGCATATTTAATTGCAAACATAATAGTGTTTCCACTTTCTTAATCACATGCTTAGTGTGCTTCTGGAATTGGTATTTGTTCAGAGGAAGAGGCGTTAAAATATTGTATTTTCTCAGTGTTTTACTAGCTCCAAAGATTTCTTCGTACACATGTGAGAAAGGTAAAAGACAAGCCCAGAAGGTGGTATCACTTCAGTGTGCATTCCCTTTTTATTTCTAGCAATTGCAAAGTAGGAGGTGAGTGGAAAGTGATACAGGTTGAAAGAAGGGAGTTTGGTTCTTCCCTTTACATGAACACAATTTTTTTAGGCTGGAAAAGATCAAAGAGTCTGAGACATTTGGTAAGGAATATGACAGCAGAAGACAAAACTCAATTAAAAAATTAGCGGATAGGTCATAGTGCACACAGACTGCATCATTTTTGGCTGAGCTTTCTCACCTCCTTAGCTTTCACTACCCATTTTAACATGTACAGTAATTTCTCTCAAATGAATCCTGACACATGGATGATCTTTTACTCAGATTAGAGCTTTCTTCTACAGGAGAGTGCCATGCAGAACAAACCATGTACTATAGCACTGGTCTATGTGCAAGCAGATCAGAGAGATAGAATTCAGAATAAATTCTCCACAGAGGAGATTCTTCATCTCTTAGTGTGCAAGTAAAGAAAGAAGATTGCTATCTGCAATAAATTGTATAGCATTGAATATTTATAACATTTTGTCTTATGTGTGAGATCCAGGCAGGAAATAATTTAGTATTTTATATATTCTCTAATTCACTCATCTGTTCTCTCTGCCCAGAGACTGTTCATATACAGGGTAGAACACACCATGGTCTGTATTCTATTAGGTGCTGTACAGGAAGGTACGAAGACAGAAATTCTTTCCTGAAGAGCTTACAGTAGAGAAACAGTGAATGAAAGCTTACTAGAAAAACATCATTTTGTCCTTATGAAAAAAAAAAAAAAAAAGTGTGTGTTTTTATATGGTTCTTATTTCAGATAATATATATCAAAATTTTCACAAAATGATAGTGATGTGAGAATAGACAGTTATCTGATCATTAGTTCAATCCACCATCTGAGAGATCATACCTGAAAACTTGCGAAGTTCTTCCAAAATTAGACGTTTTTATTTTAAAAAGTGCTTTTCTCCTGTTTAACTTGATTCCCAGGTTTAAGACAGAGCCAAGGCATTCTCTTTATAGAATAGCAGGTTATGTCTGTGCTGTTCTTAAAAGAGTGTCTTGAGAGTGGGTAGGAACACCATGTACTGCCTGATATATCAACCTACTATCTATATAACTGCCTCATTGGATTCTTGCAAACAGATGGTCTAGGTATGCTGGTATCTCGCTGTGGCTGTAGTTTCATAACATATGGCGTCAGCTGGAATAGCTCATTCCCAGCTCCTATCCATCAGTCCTGGTCCCAGACAGCAGCACATCTTTCCCTGGTGTGCCAATACAGCTGCTAGTGAGGCTTCCCTGTGACTGTATCCCATAATCCCAGCAACACTGATTGTCAGTCTGCTTGCTGGAGCAAATTTGGGGTAGCCCTCAAATGGATCCTGCACCTGGGGGCAACAACCCCAGGCAGACCTACAGGCTCAGAGATGAGTGGTTAGAAAGCTGCCTGGCAGAGAAGAACCTGGGAGTGATTGTTGATAGTCAACTGAATATGAGCCAGCAGTGTGCTCAGGTGACCAAGAAAACCAACAGCATCCTGGCTTGCATAAGAAACAGTGTGGCCAGCAGGTCTAGGGAAGTGATTGTCCCCCTGTACTCTGTTGAGGCTGCACCTCGAGTACTGTGTTCAGTTTTGGGCCCCTCGCTACAAGAAGGACATGGAGGTGCTCGAGTGAGTCCAGGGAAGGGCAACAAAGCTGATGAGGGGTCTGGAGAACAAGTCTTCTTTACTGAAAGGGTTGTTAGGCATTAGAATCAGCTGCCCAGTGAAGTGGTTGAGTCACCATCCTTGGAGGTCTTTAAAAGACGTTTAGATTTAGTGATACGGTTTAGTGGAGGACTTGTTAGTGTTAGGTCAGAGGTTGGACTAGATGATCTTGGAGATCTCTTCCAACCTAAATGATTCTGTGATTCTGAGTATCTACAACCAAACTGTAGTACGTGTGGAAGATTTTGCACTAAATGTACACAGATAATAATCTAAATTTCTATTCTGATAAGGACTTCATTTGATCTTTCCCTCTCCGTTTTCCTTGTATTTCACACATTTCCTTAAGCAGAAGAGTTAGTGTGAGTAGGCTGTACACACATTACTTTTTCTGGGAGGTGAGTAGGAGTATTACACAAAATACTTTTCTGTAATCTCTTACTTTTCAAAATGTATGAACACCTGCCTATGTGTTTTTTGGTCACACTTTATTAAGATGTAGATAAATTCTTTCTCCTATATTAACTAAATGAAAATTGGGAGCCAATGTGTTATGTGTTTTTAAGTATTTTTGAGAGCCTTTTTTCATGGGTTATTAATATTTATGCTGTATTAATGCAGCTGAACTGAGGTCTTTTTTTTTTTTTTTTTTTTTTTTTTTAAATATACCTATTACTAATTTTGAAAGTAGTTGATTTTGAGCCTCAATATTTTATCCCTAAAAACCAAATCCTATACACATATCAGTTTTTCCCAGGAACATCAAATTAGGTTTACCTTCTACTTAAGAATTAAATCATCTGAAACTGTCGGGGATAAGTACACATTGAAGCCTATATGTGAGATAATACCAAGTAATTCAGCACGCCTATTGGATGCTCTCAATTTACGTCTTTATGTATGAAAACATACATGCCTGTTTATTTAGCCTGCTGTTCTGTACTGGAGTACAGATTTACTAGTTTCCTAGTAAATCTGACTCAACCAATCAAACAACAGTTTAGCCAGGCAACACACAGAATCACAGAATTTCTAGGGTGGAAGAGACCTCAAGATCATCGAGTCCAACCTCTGACCTAACACTAACAGTCCCCACTAAACCATATCCCTAAGCTAACAGAAAACAACACTAACAAGTATTACTTTGTATTTTCACCAGCATATATCTATTACTTTTTTTTTTTCGCCAACTCTCACAAACATCTGTGTGCTGCCCTATACTTTAAATTCGTTTAATTTTCAGGAACCTTTCAGTGTCTACTTTCCCAAAAGACAGATCTCTAAGAAAACAGAGAAACCTCAGATCACTCACAAACTGCAGCTGCTACCATTTTAATTCAATGCTTATTAACTAAATAACTAAATATATATATATGTACTAGTTGTATGACTGTGTTTGAAGTTTTCATTCAGTCTGATGGTGGTCATTTACCTACTTCCAGACAGAACTGGGAAAGCAAGATGAAATATTTTGCTCAGCTAATCACCAGAACACAAATGAGGGATGTCAGTGGCAATCTTTATACAAGAAATTTCCCATCTTTCAATGTATAATTTGGAGTAATAAATAGGCATTTTAATTTCAGAGGATTATCCAATAATAAAAAATAAAAATAAAAAAGCAGAAGTTATTGAATGATTGTTTTTTTGGAATTTCTCTTCTTAAGAGTATAGTGGTATAGTATCTAGGCATAGCATTCTGTGTATGAGCTGAGATGTCTTCGGTGTGGCTCTTTGGGTTCTCAGCAGAATACTAGTCAAAAAGTCTGTGCTGGCCAAGCTATTCTCTCTCAACTAAATATGATGCCATTGGTTGGAAATATAAATCTGACTGCAGTTTTATAACTGTTGTTATCCATGCAGTCAGGAAAATAGTGGCTTTGTGTAAAGTTCATTCAGGAAAATAAACTATCTTGTAAAAGTTACTTTACTAGAAGTGTTTAAGACCTGTCTACATTTCTAGTTTCAACTAAACAACTGACTATTTTGTAGTGGTAAATGGAACTTGCTTTCTTTCTTGTGATAATTTTTCCACTTATTTTTCTTTCTTTCTTTTGTGAATGTCTTTAGTTTAACATGGTCAGTTAAAATACTGAAGTGTTTTCTTTTTTGTTTTAAGTTAATGAGGATGTTTTCAGCATTCGTCCTAACACAGTATCCAGTAGATATTAGTAATCAAACCAGGCTTTCCCTGTCAGTAGCAACCTACTTGTAATGGCGTCATTTATATGCAAAATTTAAAGTATTTTATCCATATTTTTACACATTTTTTATTATCTCTTAAGACCAGAGATCACAAAATCTTCATTCAGTCTTCTGAACCTCTGAATCCCCTGCAGTTATCTAGCAATTTGATTTTCAAATTCGTGCCATAAATAAGTGACACTAATTCGCTCATTAATCTTCTCCTATCATTCAGCAGCCAAGTTCTAGGAAACTCACTTCCCACTGATCAGTAGCTTTTAATATAAAAATGCAGGTTGGACTGTATGGATGTCACACTGTAAGTGTTAATTGCATTTTAAGATGATGATCTTTCTCAGCAAATGAGGTGCCAGCAAGGACCTGAACAATCATTCTCAGAAGAGTACTGATCCAAACCATAATGCATTTCATAATATGTTACATAGTAAATATAAGGTCTATTAAAACACATCATTAAAGTCACTGAAGATGGTAATTTCAGGGCACTTAAACACAGTCACAGTTAACAGGAATCATTGCACATAAAAGTTGACGACATTTTGGAATTGAGTTTTAAAAAACAACAACAAAAAAAGAGCTTTAACAGCTTTAAAAGGAGTAAATAAATTATTGCATATATCTTCCATCCTTCAAATTGAAAAGACAAGAGAAAATAAATGCCATAGAAATACGCCATCACTTACCATATCATGGTCTGAAACAGGCCCAAAACTGGTGACGAAGATGTCAGTCTTCACTTCAGTTACACGCTCTGATGAAGCAGGAAATTAGGACAGTGAGTGTCTATCAACCATCTTCATTAGGTCTAACCACTACAAATTCTCACAATAAATAGAAAAATTATTTGCCTTGATTAGCCATTCTAAAATTGGTCTACCATATAGCCCTGATAATTTATTGCTTTGAGATGTAATTTTACAGTCAATATTGTCAGCAACACTTCTTTATTACATTGTTTCCACAGAACTTTTTGAGACATGACTTATGATGCTGAAGTACAGCAGCCATAGTTCTGCTGTTGTATAAATCCTGTCACTCTGACTAATAAAGCTTCTTGTCTGACATTATAAACAGTGCTGAATATTTTACACAGTACTCAAAAAGTCTCATTGGGTACTCAGTGTTTCTGGGCAACCTGATTGCAGATCTCTAGTAATTAACCCTAGGCTTATGAATTATGTATTTAATATTGAGACAGGGGAACATAGAGGAAAGAGAGAGGTAATACATCATGAAGTATACAAACATAAAAAATATTTTATTGCCATGAAAAGCTCCATTATTCTTAACTAAAATAAAGAAAAAACAAGTTAAAAATTTACCAGGTAAATATAATTTAAACCTCTCTACATCTCTTTGACATTTGTATAAACATTCTATTTTGTAAGTTTTAGGTGATTTTTTTTTGGTGTAAGTTTAGGTGCTTTAAATTACATTGGAACTAATGTTAGATTTCCCTTAAACTACCAAATTTATTTTATAGGCCTCAGTGACAGATTAGCATGAATAATAATTCAGTAATCTATACTGTGTACATAACATAGATCATTTGTATATGCTATTTCACCAAGCTAGGCTTCTCTGTGATTTGTAGGATGCAAATTTGCTTAGTGGCACAATGACCTCAGCCACTTCAGAAGAACCTAACAATTACAGGTGCCACAAATGTTGAACATGAGACACCTTCCTTCCTCTACACACAGACTGCCAGTCACTTTTGAATGTATTGGCATTTTGAATGTATTGGCCACACATCAGAAAATATTTACCCAAGGTGGCACAGGGAGTAACAGCACCTGGAGGAATAAATGCAAACAGTGTTGAGTGGAGCTAACCCCATCAGCTCTCAGAAATTTCAGTGATGTAAGTCTGAATATTTACTGTAGTACCATACAAGCCAGTGTGTTTATTGTTGTTATTGGTTTGTTTTTGGTACAAATATCAGATGTGGAAAGAGTTACGCAGTTCTCAAGTAACTTTCAAATAAAAATAAATAATTTGAGAAATGTGTGATAATAAAAGTAATATTAAAGAAAAGATGCTAACAGAAAAGGACATTACAGAAAACAAGTCATGCAGTAGGCAAAAACACTCATAAAAGTAAGAAACATGTGGCTATAACATCTATATAATATTATTTAAATACTGTAAACTAAATTTTTAAAAAATTAATACAACCCTCTGATTTGAAAATAATTTGGTCTGATTTTTTTTTTCATCAGTCAATAACAAAGATTAATAGAGTTCTGACACAAGAGAAGTGAAATAAAGAGTCATGTTTAGGAAGCTAGTGACAATATACATTTTTCTATATGACCCCAAAGTTCTAATGAGAATCAGTACTCTACAATGCACATAGGTTTTTCAATTACATTAAAAGAAGTCTGCAACTTCTGTTTAATCAGGTTTATATGAATTATTAATATGTATACAACAAAATATGTCCTTTATAGCAGTAATCCAGATGTAAAATTAGTTCTGATTCTACCTTCATTCTTGTAATAAACTGAATAACACTTGTTTTGTTTTAGCAAGTTGGTTCAAAAAATAGGTAGTAGCAAAAGAAATCTGTAGCACTCATTAGGAAAACTGAAGGATGAAATTATTAATGTATTATCTGTAACCATAGAAAGTAAGATACTACAGTGAGGTTGAGTTGACTAATTGTATTCTTTGGTTCTCTGAATCCATGGACTAAGTGTTTAAAATTACAGTGAATATTGACAAAAATGTCTCATAGGTGAAATTTCCTCCTCTGCTGTCCAGTGAAATGAAGCCGTGACCCTATCATTGCTAACAACCTTTTCAACTGACTAAGAGAAGTTTAAATATTTTCCTGACAGCTGCCTCTGGAATTAAGGAAGTTCACAGTGAACTTCCTTCTATTACAGGAAGAAGCATGTGGTTATCCAGAAGCTACTCGGCTTGGAAGAGTGTTCTTTCCTTCAGACCATCACTTTTACAAAGTTCAAGAGTTGAAAGACTGTGACCTTGTATGAAACAGCTAGCTAGCAGAAAAGGAAGATGGAGATTTCATGATGTCCGGTAAGACATTTGCTGAATAGATTTTTTAAGTTCCAGGTATTCTATCACCTCTTAAGTTTGAGAAACTAACATTATCATGAAATCTATTAGCCTTCTGGATATTGAAAAATGAAACTCAAATGACTCTTTAAAAGATCTTTCATTCCAACTTCCAGTCTCTCTATCTCCTTCCACTGAGGCACTCCTGTGTTGTTAGGATATAACAGATGGTGAAAGATCTTCAGTCCCATTGCATTCATTCTTAATGGTACAACCATTGTACATGGCTGTACATTGTACATGGTTGTACCAATGGTACAACCAACGGTACAACCACATCACAGCTCAAGCAAAATGGTGAGCCGCTACTTAATGTAATGCAACTATCTTATTACCTCACACAAACAGAGAATACACTTAATCAGCAGTGAATCATGTGGTGGTATCTGAATCTTAGTTTTAAGAGACATATTGTCATAGTACAGAGGTTAAGCTTAAGGAAATCATTTGTTAAGGAAATGGTAATTATTCATTAAGGAAAAAAAAAATGGAAACTGTAGAATTCCACAGTAAGATGGAAAATGTCTGAGGAAATTGAAAAATTAGTGGTGCCTTTCAGTTCTATATAGCATTGAAGATAATTGACATATAAGTCATAAATAATGACAATAGAAATGTAGACTCTGAAATCACAATAGACTGTTATTTTTCGTATCAGTTAGATTTTTGCAGACCATCTAATACCAGTCCTCCTCAAGTCCAAATAAAACCACTGAGAAGATGACTAGATAATTTACTTTTTCTTTGGTATGTACCTCATTTTCAAAAGCTGTGAAAAAATGTGTATGAGCACACAGAAAAGGATTAGCCCTTCCAAACATATGTAGAAGTTTCAAAATTTGTGTTTACTGTTTTACTAATTAGATGATTCAACTGTGCTTTGTTAAAAGCTACAAAAGTTGAGTCACTCCTGCACAGAACATACGTTTAGTCATACAGTTGGGATATATTTAGAATCAAGGTTAACCATGTTCAGTTTGCAGCTTGATATACCATGGCCAAAGTTGAAACTCTGCTTCAAATGCTCAGAATGCATTGAGATTTTTTTTCAGGCCCTTCAAATCCTGAGCTATATTCAATACCATCGCAATGTCCCCGAGAACTGGGGAAAATTCTAAGCCATGAACAAAAACCAGCTTAGGCCAGGAGCAGATCTTACTGCTGAGGATAAATCCATCGGTTGTGAAGACACATTAACCATGTCTCTTGACTGTACCGTCTATCTCATGACGAGAAATAGAATATAGGGATAGAAAGTGTAAGGATTTCAGTTAAAAAAAAAAAAAAGAAAAGAAAAAAAAAGTAAATTAATAACTTACTAGCTTTACAGTATGTTTAACGATGTACACTATAAGGCAACCATAGGGTCCAAGTGGTTACTAATCAGCACAATAACAACTGAGTTCAAGACCTAGACACTGGAACACAACCTCAGGCAATAAACTAGTTTATACCAGTGGAAAATGATTTTGATCCACATACGGCTATGAAAGCATCAGTCAGAGTGAACTGTTGAAATGTCACTGTTTGCAAGTACTGTGTTTTTCTAAGGATTCTAGACTAATGTAAACTCTCAAAACTATTAAGTGAAAACAATAAGTGTTTTGATTTAAACTCCCAGGGAGCTTATTATTTCTAGAATTGTGATAGGATTACAAATTGAGAACAAAATGAGAAGATTTATTTTAACAGCATGAAATAAGCCCATTAATCATAGGAAACTATACATTAACTATTCCCCTTTCTCACCTGCTGGAATTTGAGCACAACATTTATTAAAATTACTCACTTTGATAGTTTAAATTAATTCCATTTTTTCTATTAATGCACCTGCTCCCTCTGCACATCTTGTTTAAGCACGTGCTGTAATTGTTAAAATGGTGAAGAGTCTTCCTGTGGTTTTGACTGAAAGGGGTTTAGATGCCTGTTTAGCAGATGCCATTCCTACTAAGAAAAAAAACACACTAGTTGTGCTGCTGTTTTGGTTGAACCACAGCAAAAACACTAAGAAGAATTTTATGCTGCTGCTTTTACAGAAGCAGAGACCAAAAAGGGAGAAGAGTGAGCTGCCATAGTCCATGCCACTATGAAGCGATGACTGAGAACTGTGCAGTGTCATGCTAGTTATCCCCACAGCAATTAACAGCTCAAAGCTGCTCCTATCTTCCCCACCTCCTTACTGTTGTATCAAAGTAATTTTCCTTGGATCTTCTTATGGATTTTTACTGTTCTCTTTACATCAGTGCGGTGCCTATGGTGTGGAAAAAAGACCAAAATAAGCCCCTTAAACTTTTACAGAATTACATGTAATATCTAGTGCTTCTTCACCAGATTATGAGTAAGGGCCCAGTGAAAGTCTCTTTTTATTTAGAGTAGAAACGTTTGGGTATAACTAAATTTTTATTGCACATGCAAACCAAAACCATATTTTCACTAAACTCTAAGTTAGTTCAGATGTGAGTTCAAATTCAACAATTTCTGTTGAGACCGCAATCATCAAAAGGTAAGTTTATTATACATTAATATATAATGTTCTGATAAAACTGAATTTTAAAACCTAATTAACATAATAGTGTCAGGTTTACTCCCCATCATTTTAAATATGAGCACTCTATGGAAGTAATTAATTGCCTAAGAGAGACCAACTTTCCACCTAGGGACAGTCACACCCAGTTTTGATATACATCACAGTGGAGAGATCAACAAATTGCTCTTACTGATAACACCAAAAAAATATAATTCCGTTCAATACTAAAGTAATATTTATAATCTATTTGGTGTGACCTAATGGCAATTCAACCAAACTATAAAAGCAAATTTCAGTTAGAAAGATTTACTCTGATCTGCCTAATCAAACCCACTCTAGTTCTTCTTAGTTTTGTATTAAACAGTTTTTTCCACTGCAAATTTTGTAATTTTGTAAAAATCTGTATCTAAACTCGATTTCATGTTACTGAATCTCAAGCACTATGTGCAAAGAATCTCCTTTGTGCAAGCCCTCTCTGCCTTGTGGCATTCCAAACCTGTCTCACTGGCATCCCAGGGCTCGTATGTATGTATGTATGTAGAGCTTAGGGATATGGTTTAGTGGGGACTGTTAGTGTTAGGTCGGAGGTTGGACTCGATGATCTTGAGGTCTCTTCCAACCTAGAAATTCTGTGATTCTGTATGTATTCCCCACATGAAGACAATCCAGAACAAAAGTCAATGGAATATTCATTTATCCACAAAACTTACTTTTTTCCAGCATTTCTTGTTGCTTTCTATTTCTTTTAAACTCCCACTGTAGATATAGTGGTTTACCAAGAGAGGTCACCAAACATTAACTTCACTTTTCCTCTTTATTTGACTCCTTTCCACTACTATCTGATCCTTTATTTTCTTCAGGACTGTGTGTTTGAAAAGAGGACAGCATCTTGTCACTCCTAGTTCTACGACCTAAATAGTTCACTAAAAATTATATTACCCAAGTGACCTTACAGTTTATTTATACTTTAATGTCTAACATGATTTCCTTTTTTTCATTTTCAATATGTTACTCTATAAAATTCATCCTCCTTGCTTTTTGTAAATGATTATCCTCTCGTAGAGTAAATAGGTGTCCTCTAATGTGATTCAGAATGTTTTTAGATTAATTTTAAAAGTTCTGTTTTCCAAGCACAAGTAACTGTAAATGTAGTTATTTGTCCGTGTTTATGGATGGATGCAACAGATGCTATTTCCTAGCGATGCCTGACTAAGTGACTGTGCCCACGTATGGAGGTTGTTAGCGTCTAAATAACATAATTTATATCAATAATTATTGATAACAGGTGTAAATGTGTCAATGCATAACAAAGTACTGTGTGTGTTTCCTTTAAAGTAAAATCAGATTAAATTTAGCCACAATGTCATTTTTTCAAATTAGCATATTCAATTATATTTAATAATTTTTCCCCATGAGTTACATGCTTCATTTTTTAACTATTCTTTATAATGAGAAGTAACTCTTTGTTTAATGGCAAAATGCTCAGACCTGTTCACTTTATTTCAGGTATTGACTTATTAGATAATCTGGCAAATACTAACATTGATTACCTTACTCTTTATGGACCATAGGTGTTTTTTCATTTTCCTTTTTGAAGTGATACCTCAAAAGATGTTAAAAAAGAAAAAGGATGATTTAAAAGTAATACAGCACTGACTCCACACTTGGTGAAAGAGTGGTTCAAAATTTAACTCTTCTAGATTTTTCATTATCTTAACACCTCACCTTTTAACCTGTCTTACCAATGAATATACTGTATAGCTCTGATAATGTATCTTTATAATGAGATCTCACCAGGAGCTTGTTACAGATTTCATGCTGCCACTACGATCTGCTCCACCATGATATTTCCACATAACAATGAAACTATTCACCCCACTCAGTAACAGGAAGTTTGTGAACTTGGGAGAGAGAAATATCATGGGGTTTTATTTCAAAAAGGAGGAAATCACTCCTGCAAGCAAGTAGAGCAAAATGAAGATCAAAGCCCTTTCACAATTCATTACAATTTTTTTTGGTAAACAAACCTTTATTTGTCACTGAATTCTTCATGTATACAAATAAGAAAGGGAAAACAGACTGAAGAAACTATCATATACCTTTTCCTCTGTAGATGAAAAAAAGAGAAACTGGTTCTCTTTTCTGCTTCTGTTCAAGCACATAATTTGATTTTCTATGGGCGTATATATTTGCAGTATTATAGTACGTAAGGAGAGGTCTTACAGGGATAAGCACAAAGCTTATTGCAATCTGGCCCTTTCTGTAGGAGAAAGTAGCTATACCTTGCATTGTTTTGCTTCATCTACTGATTCTCAGAATGCACAGGGAATAGAGAATGGATAATTTTGGATAATTAGAAGACTGCTATAGTGTAATCAAGAGTAAAAAAGATTTACACTGTGCCTAACTGTAAAATTCATTAACATAATATGTATATATCACAGAATCACACAGAATCACAGAATTTCTAGGTTGGAAGAGACCTCAAGATCATCGAGTCCAACCTCTGACCTAACACTAACAGTCCCCACTAAACCATTTCCCTAAGCTCTACATCTAAACGTCTTTTGAAGACTTCCAGGGATGGTGACTCCACCACTTCCCTGGGCAGCCTGTTCCAATGCCTCACAACCCTTTCAGTAAAGAAGTTCTTCCTAACATCTAACCTAAAACTCCCCTGGCGCAACTTTAGCCCATTCCCCCTCGTCCTGTCACCAGGCACGTGGGAGAACAGACCAACCCCCACCTCGCTACAGCCTCCCTTGAGGTACCCATAGAGAGCGATAAGGTCGCCCCTGAGCCTCCTCTTCTCCAGGCTGAACAAGCCCAGCTCCCTCAGCCGCTCCTCGTAGGACTTGTTCTCCAGGCCCCTCACCAGCTTCATTGCCCTTCTCTGCACCCGCTCAAGCACCTCCATGTCCTTCTTGTAGTGAGGGGCCCAAAACTGAACACAGTACTTGAGGTGCAGCCTCACCAGAGCCGAGTACAGGGGGATGATCACTTCCCTAGCCCTGCTGGTCACACTGTTTCTGATACAAGCCAGGATGCTGTTGGCCTTCTTGGCCACCTGAGCACACTGCTGGCTCATATTCAGCTGACTATCCACCATCACTCCCAGGTCCTTCTCTGCCTGGCAGCTCTCCAACCATTCCTCTCCCAGCCTGTAGCTCTGCTTGGGGTTATTGCGCCCCAGGTGCAGGACCCGGCACTTGGCCTTGTTGAACTTCATGCAGTTGACCTCAGCCCATCAGTGCAGCCTATCCAGATCCTCCTGCAGAGCTTTCCTACCCTCAAGCAGATTGACACACGCACCTAACTTGGTGTCATCTGCGAACTTACTGAGGGTGCACTCGATGCCCTCGTCCAGATCATCGATGAAGATATTAAAGAGGACCGGCCCCAGTACCGAGCCCTGGGGGACGCCATTAGTGACTGGCCTCCAACTGGACTTGACTCCATTCACCACGACTCTTTGGGCCCGGCTATCCAGCCAGTTTCTAACCCAACGAAACGTGCGCCAGTCCAAGCCGAGAGCAGCCAGTTTCTTGAGGAGAATGCTGTGGGAGACGGCGTCAAAAGCCTTGCTGAAGTCAAGGTAGACCACATCCACAGCCTTTCCCTCGTCCACCCAGCGCGTCACTTTGTCATAGAAGGAGATCAGGTTCGTCAAGCAGGACCTGCCTTTCATAAACCCATGCAGACTGGGCCTGATCGCCTGCTTGCCCTGCAAGTGCTGCGTGATGACTCTCAGGAGGATCTGCTCCATGAGCTTCCCTGGTACTGAGGTCAAACTGACAGGCCTGTAGTTTCCCGGGTCTGCCCTCCGGCCCTTTTTTTAGATGGGCGTCACATTTGCTAGCTGCCAGTCAACTGGGACCTCCCCTGATAGCCAGGACTGCTGATAAATGATGGACAGTGGCTTGGCCAGCTCCTCTGCTAGTTCTCTCAGTACCCTTGGGTGGATCCCATCCGGCCCCATCGACTTGTGCACATCCAAGTGCCGTAGCAGGTCACCAACCAGTTCTTCGTGGATAGTGAGCGCCACATCCTGCTCCCCATCCCCTTCCACCAGCTCAGGGTACTGAGTATCCAGAGAACAACCGGTATTGCCGCTAAAGACTGAGGCAAAGAAGGCATTGAGCACCTCCGCCTTTCCCTCATCTCTTGTAACTAAGTTTCCCCCTGCATCCAGTAAAGGATGGAGATTCTCCTTAGTCCTCCTTTTTGTGTTGATGTATTTATAGAAACGTTTTTTGTTATCTTTAACGGCAGTAGCCAGATTGAGCTCCAGATGAGCTTTGGCCTTCCTAATTTTGTCCCTGCACAGCCTCGCTACATCCTTAAAGTCCTCCCTAGTGGCCTGCCCACTTTTCCAAAGATTATAAACCCTCTTTTTTCTCCTAAGATCAAGCCACAATTCTCTGTTGAGCCAGGCTGGTCTTCTTCCCTGCCAGCTCGTCTTTGGGCATGTGGGGACAGACCGTTCCTGAGCCATTAAGATTTCCCTCTTGAAGAGCGCCCAGCCTTCCTGGACCCCTCTGCCCTTCAGAACCGCCTCCCAAGGGACTCCACCAACTAGTGTCCTGAGCAGCTCAAAGTCAGCCCTCCGAAAGTCCAATACAGCGGTTTTACTGGTCCCCTTCCTGGCCTCGCCAAGATTAGTGAACTCCACCATTTCGTGGTCACTCTGCCCAAGACAGCTCCCGACAATCACATCCTCCACCAGTCCTTCTCTGTTTGTGAAGAGAAGGTCTAGCGGGGCACCACCCCTGGTAGGTTCACTAACCAGCTGCGTCAGGAAGCTATCTTCCACGCTCTCCAGAAACCTCCTAGACTGCTTTCTCTGGGCTGTGTTGTGCTTCCAGGATATGTCAGGGTCTATATGAGGGTCTCTGGCTTCTTAATTTCTCTCAGAGCTGCATCATAACTGATACAGAATGAATGAGTCTTAGGCCTAATTCTATAAATCTAAAAATGTTCTTGTATTAGTAAATAAAAACAGTAAATAAAAATCCTGGTCTGGATTAAATATTTAATAAGAAGCCATCGGTGACACTGCTGAGAGCAGAAAGGAAACCGCTATTACATATTCACATATATATAATTCACATATATTTAAAACTTGCAGCAAGCTATAACAGAAGGTTGTTGAACTTCCACCTCTAAAAAACCTGCCAAACGGATACATTGATTTAGACTTCTTGCTGGATATTTCTATATATGGAACATTTCAGCATATATTCCCCCATCATATAAAGTCTCTAAATCAAATATATCAAAATTGCATCATCTTGAGGTTCTTAGCTCATAGAAACCATTCCAATTATGCCTTTCCTCCACTTTGTATCCCCTGTGCTCTGCTCATTTTTGCTTTTAACTTCTAATGATGCAAAAGGCTATTAAAGTTTGTGAAGAAATTCATTTCCTCCTATAGAAGCAGTTACATAATATAGTCTCTAAGTAAGGAGTGAATTTTAACTGGACTGAGTGATCCTTTCATGACGTATTCAGACTTTTTCTTCTAATACACCCTTGAAGTTTGACTTCATAAAACATATTTGTAAACACCCATACCTAAGTGTCTACACTGAAGTGCTGAATTCTCTAAATTGCAATCCAGAGAATGAGAGAAGAATGAGAGAAATTCCTTTCCCTGCATCTCCTTTTGTTTGCTTTTCTAGTAGCTATAACACAAATCATCATAACAGCTACAAAACTCATAGAAGCAATCATTGTGTTCTCAGATTTTTCTTGTAGACATGTACCAGACTTTAAACAGTTTACAGAGTTTTATTTATTTATTGCCTTCTGTGCTATGCTTATTTACTGTGATATAGTAGCTTACTGAATTCTACTGTTGCATTAATCAAAGATTAAGGAGCATTTATTTTTACACTAATCTGAAGGATTTCAAGCAAACAGGCAAAAGTACTGGTAGATAAAAAGTTATATGTATTTTATGTATTATCTGAAATTGCACACAAAAAGAATACAGACCAACCCATTTTTAAGTGTGTTTCTTACTGGACACTTTATAAACAGATTTTTATCTCTAGCCATTCCTTGAAGTCAATGAAATCAAACTATAGAAGAAGTTGTCTCACAATTCAAGAAATATTGCATGATGGTAGTCATGAGTCACAGAATAAGCTTACTTGTAATTATCTTTCTTTTCATCTGCAGGAGATGATATCAAAATTCTTAATGCAATGCCCTGTTATTCTTATAATGCAATTCTCCTGAAAACTAGTATATGAAATCAGTTGAACTATACTTTGTGGATTGGGTGGGTTGCTTTGTTTTGTTTTACTTGGACAATCCAAAAGAAAAAAAAAAAAAAAAAAAAGTGATATGTGAAAAAAAGAAATAAAGCTGTCCTTTCCATGCACTGGAAAGAACATATTTTTAAAATAACAGACATTTAAAATATCCAACTTTATGAATAACGTCTTTTTAAGACCCGGTTTTGGACTGATATTACTGAAGAACATGTCAGAGTCAATTGGAATGTAGAGATGCTGATAAAGAGTAGACTTTGTAACAACATTTTTATAAAGATGTAATTGCTATGTGGTTTTATACCTTTTTATGGATTCAGCTCCAAGAGCAGAAGAAAGACATTTTACCAACCTGTGAAGACAAAATGTTAAAGAAACAAATTCTGACATACCCCCCAAAAACTTACAAACTTCTCTGAGACATTTATGTGACTAAGGTTGATTGATGTTTTCTCTTTGAAAAACAAGTCCTCTTATGAAGACAGTGAGTAGGATTTTTGCATATTTAGAGGTGCTGTTTTGGCCTAATTCATAAACTTTTCTCATTTGTCAGATCACATCTTTTATTCTTCGTACATTTGAAAGTTTAGTAAGTATTCAGAGGTCTTCTTGAATTGTGAACCATTTTCTTCTTTTTGAGTGCATAAATGGGTGAAAACAGTATGTAGAAGACAGAATGGCACTTGTGAAAAAAATGGATTTGAATATCAGCATTATTTTATGTATATATAAGTTGAATGAAAGTAAGTATAACTTAGAAAAATAACATTATTTTAACTGTTTTTTCTTAAGCATGTAACCTTTAAAATTTTAACACACCTCCCAGTCCTGGTCTCAGGCGGTTATCATAACCATCCAGCAGACGGTCCAATATTCTGGTAAACACTGTGGTGTTGTCTTTAAGTTCATCTTGTGATGAGGTTTGCCCATAGCTGTAGTACAGAACAGTTAAAATTGAAAAACAGTAATCAACCAATAAACTTACAAAACAATAATTCCAAAACGTGTTTAATCTTACTACTACTGACTTATGGTCACAAAATCTCCTCCATAAAACTACAATATAGAGCTTTATAGGGTCTTTTCACTTAAACATTTTCTTTTTAATTGTATATTTTTAGTAAAATCTTACAAAACTAGTACCTTTCCATAAACGGTGAGCAAATATAACTTAAATTGCTTAATGTTTATTTCATTATTAATTAATGTTTTTAATATTACAACATGTTCTTCAGTAAAAGGCTCATTTACAGCAAAAGTGTTTAATTCAATACAGTCATAAAGGGTTTGCATAAGAAAGATACAGTAGTTTAGAACACTGATATTTAAGTACTGAAAATAAATGCTAAAACAAAAATAAAACCCCACAAAGATATCCTTACAAGTAAAGCATTTGAGTGTATACTTTCATAGAACAATATATAATTTTGCCTTATTTCCCATTTTTCTCTAGTGATTTCATTCAGAAGAATGTCTCCAACTTTTCCTTACAAATGTGTAATGGAATCATCTGTTGATATGGAAATTTATCATGTCTATAAAGCTTCACTTACAGATCCCTAATGTACATCTCTAACTCAGATAAAGGTCCTGAAATTTTCATTGAATGAGGATAGAATTAAGCTCTTTGAACTCTGCTACCAACATCTTACTTCCATCAGTAGAAATCAGAATGAAGTCCTTGGGCTTGCTGGTTTCTGTCTGCTGCAAATGGCATAAGAATCAAACTTTTTTTGTAAATCTGAAACCTTCACCAAACACCCTGTCATGGATAATTCCCTTAATCATTGCTTACAGTTGTCTTAAAGCCAAACCCAGTACTATTTTTTCATTCAATGCTGGGAAGACTTCCATTATCAACACGTGTACTCATCACAACTGAAATACAAAGTGCTGCCTTCCAAAACAGCACTTTCTCACACTTGCTGCTGAACTGGATCAACATTTCAATACCAAAAGCTTCTGTTAGGATCAGTTCTAGCCACACAATTGATTCTTTAGGCAGCCTGTTATCCATACAGCTCTGGTGCTACATGGGTCTCAGTGCTCTGCCAGTCACTCCTGCTTTCACCAGCGAAGACCACCTTGCAAAGCATATTACTGATATTCAAAATAATATGTTTCTGTCAAAATACCTGCAACATTATTTTATGTAAACCACATCAGTCAGGTATCCTTGTGTATCTCGTGTGTATCAAATCATCTTACTTGTATCAAATCCAGAAAGAAGGAGGAAAGGTACACTGATACTGTGAATATAGATATTCTGGAAATGCCTCCAAGCTATGTTGGAGTTCAGATTTCAATAAATAATGCTACAGATTTGGACAAATTTTAAAACTGACACTCAGAGTATGTGACTGTTGAGAACAATTTTCAGGGTGTTTTAATGCATACACATCATTGTTCCTAACGAAGAAGACAAAATCTCTAACAGTTTAAAAAAAATAAAAATACTATGAATTCCTTCTAGCCATATATCATATAATTTCACTTGATAAAAATTAAGTTGGTCTATACTTATTTTTTATACCCATAGTTGCATTTTAAGTCACAGATGTTATTTTTTAATTTTTCCTATATGTTACCAAATAACAAGTTCTCCTGCTGGCTCCATTGAGCAGTATCTTTCAAAGGATCTTTTCTCATACATCTTATGTAGAATTGCAACAGAGGACTTTTCACAGGATTAAATTCTATATTACCACTCACCACCAGTAAACAAGCTGCTGCACGTACATATCTCAAGGATAGCAGAAGGTCATCAGGATAAAGGTGGCAAAAGGATATAATAACACTTCAGAAATTCTAGGGGTAAATAAATGTGTATATTTGCAGGAGCGGCATCAGAAAGATGGTTTAGTGACAGCGCAACATGAAAGGATGCAATACAATACACCGCTTCCATTCTGGCTGACACATTTGTCAGTACCCTTACCTGTTCCTTTCACCATTTTTTCAGAGGCAAAAAGCACCATTAGGTCTGCTTTTAACTGACATATGGTCACAACAGGAAGAATCTGAACATTTGTATACCTATAAAGTATACTGTAATTCCACAGAGATTGTAATTTTTCAGTCAAAATAGTCATGTTAAAATATTCTTAATGCCATTTTGTTTGTTTTTTTTTTGTGTGCTTGTTTTGTGTTTTGTTGTTGTTTTTTTAATTTATTTTTCATGAAAAGAATGAATGATACGGAAAGACTGTTCTGCATCACAGACACTTTATCTAATTTGATGATTTTTTTCTTAAAGAATTAACAGTGATCCAGAAGAAAAGGCAAGCAAAGTTACTATGACAAAATGACTTTAAAACAGATAAACTTAATGTAAATTATGTACATCTTGAGGAAAATGTGACTGTATATGATTGTGTTCATATTAAACCACAGTGTAATAAAACACTGTGCACTAACTCCATCTACAGGTCATTATAATAGTGACACACCATAGAATTTTTAAATACTAGTCAAATGCATTTAAATTCTCACATTAAGAACAGACTTGCATACATTACAAATACAATAGATATATGCCTACACATATATAGGTACAGATACAGCTAAACAGAGTTTCACAAAATTCTCTAGGTAGGCCAAATGAAATACTTCGTGAATACTTCAAATCTCACCTTTCTTAATATATTACCAGGATAAATTTATTTCTTATAAATGTTATCTTTATTCCAGATGACAATTGTTGCATTCATCACCTGCTTTTATTCTTTTTTTTCCTCTCCCCAAGAGAAAACACTTGTGCTGATGAACCTTTGCCCCTTTGCCCACACCTTTATATTTAAATACTTCAGGGTAGCCGGAAGAAGAGTTTATCTAGAGCCACTAGTGTATAAGAAGACACTATGAACATCAAGGCAAATACATCCTTTAGGTATTACTACTGACAATACAAAACTGCTAATACTTTTTGGTCATTACGTATCATTATTGGTGGGACTTTAATATTTTTAAAATCCAGAAATATATTTGTGAGTCTTCTCGAATCCCTTTACTGAATTCTGAATTGAATAGAGTACTTCAAGTATACTCCAAACTGCTTTGTAGTCTTTAGTTAATCTATTAGTTGTTAGGTAAGCTGTCATACAATTACAAATGATAGTCACTTTTAGATTGTGACTTCAACATGTATTTCATAGAGATTCAGTACAGCATTGTCTTTCAAATGCATCAACTGTTTGGGTGTTTGAGTTTGCAAATGTTTCCTTATTCAAACAGTCCCCTTCCCCAGGAAGGTTTGCTTTGGCTTTGCAAGAACAGGTACTAAATCAGGTCACAATCCTGACCCAACCAAAAAATAAAAGTTTTTCCTTGCTTGTAGGGATAATAAAGTTAATAAGTAGCACTTTAATTAAAAAAAAAAAAAAAAACAAAAAAACAAAAAAACAAAAAAACAGCTAAATTACTTTTTTTTCCTCTAAAGAAACTTTTATTTCTGAGCAGTCATTCTGTAAGAGTATAAAGAATTGCCTAGGTGTTTTAAAGGTAGTTTAATTTGTTTCAGATAGCTTTTGCTTTTTTTCATTCACAATATTGAAAAAAAAAAAAAAAAAAGGAAAAAAAAAAAAAGAAAAAAAAGATGTTACGCAAACAAATTGCAGTTTTCTTTCAATCTTCTCTTAGATTTAGCTGGGATTTGAACAGGGATTAACTTTCCCCAATACACTGAGTAGTAGTACAGCCCTTGAAATATTTGCTTTATGCTTCTATATTATTTAATAGCAAGGTTCCTAAAATATGTAGGTGCGTTAAAAAGTATCTCCTCACCTTCTTTCAGTCAGTGCATTTAGGAGGAGGCTCCAGGCCCAGAGGCAGTCACAAAGCACCAGGATTCTCTTCATGGCGGACTCTGAAACTGGAAGAAAAATAATCATCAATGACTCCTGCATTAAAACAGGTACAGTGGAAAAAGAACATCCAGTTTACGCAACTTTTACAAAATAATTTGATGTCAGACAATGACCTCACAATATTCTATTTCATGTCATTCAGTATAAAGGAGCATGGCCATGGCTGTTTTGTTTACCTTCTGCTTTTGGACATGGAAGCCTTGGGTGGGATTTATTTTGTGGTAAGGAGGCATTCTTGTCAGCATTATTCTTGAACTTAAAAACAATTACGAATTAAAGCTGCTGTCCACGAAGTCTGTGAGAGTTCTTATTCAGTTTCTTCCTGTATTGCAAAAGTGACAAGGCAGCTCCCTAATGTTTCCAGAGAATGAGTGTAATTGTTTCTTGTTTGACTTGAAGCAGCCTGAGTCCTTCCACAAAGGTATCAGCATGTGGCTGTGTGACTGAGGAGAGCGGTGCTTCCATCTCAGCCCCCGCTTCACTTTGGTGTGATGGAAGCGACTTTCTTTCTACCACTCCCCCTTCCCTAAAATATTTGTGTCAGAGAAGGAGTTACAAACACCAGATTCTGACTGTAATCTACTGCTAGGTATGCACACTAACATTTTTGTCAGGCTAAAGGACTCAGTTCATAAAGAAACCATGTGCTTACACACCATCTCCTAAGTCTCTACCAGTCTCTGATGGCTGCAAGGAAGTGTTTTTGCATTAGCAGCCTTTTCCTCTTCTCCAAACGTTTCCTGTCCTCTCCCCAGAGTGAGTTACTCTCAGCTTACCTTTGAGTAGAAAGTAATAAAACCCAGAACGTTTCTTTTGCTTTCCAACAAATCATAAAATACAAAGTTAGCTGGTATTTGTAGGTTTGGTGTTCCAGATTCAACTGATTCCCCAGGAGATGCTGCAGGTCTCTTTACATATCTCTTTACATATCTATACTGTGTGCAGGAATCCAGTCGATTTTTAACATTCATTACATTAAATAAACAAAATCTGAAGCCTGTAATTTCCCCACGATAGTGGAGTTTTCCAAGTGCCTGAGAATATGAAGCACTGTTCATGGAAATGTTTTGTATCTTTAAATAAAGCTACCCCAATTCACTGCACGCTCTCAGAGACATTTTAAATCAATAAAATATCATTACAAAGCTGCCTGTAAGCAGTGAGATATAATTAATACGTTTAAAGACAAATGATCATCAGATAAGCATCGAGTGGGGATAAGCTAACCTAACTGGGTGGGAAGGAGCTGAATGTGGCATGAAAGCAGGAATAATGATTTTCAGGGATGAGACTGCATCTGAACTTGTGCTGCGATCAGCCCCTTACAGAGAGAGGCAACATCTGTGGCTTCAAAATTTGCTTTCTCCGAGTCCTGCCAACTTCTGCCTTTGCAAAAGCCTTCTTGGGATAAGGAATGGAAAGTGAATTATTTTGAACTATCTTGATCTGTTGAGCTCTGCATGCGCTCCCCTCCAAGCCCCCCAACACCAGCCCCTGCTTCAATGAACCCATAAAGGTACTGAAAACCCAGGACAAGGAAAAGTTTCTTGCAGCTGGAAAAAAAACAAACGTTAAAGACTTGCACGGAGCGTCAGACAGCAGCAGCCCCTGCCCCCGGCCTCCCCCAGCCCGCACCGCCTGTGCAACCAGCGCTGGTTTTCCCCTTGAAAATGGGAGAAAGCCACGCGTCTGGGAGAATTCCAGCAGCGCTCACTGGAAGGAAGAAAAGAAAAGAAAAGAAAAGAAAAAAAAAAAAAAAAAAAAAAAAAAATAAAAAAAAAATAAAAATAAAAAAAAAAAAAAAAAAAAAAAAAAAAAATAGGTATTTTGATGCATTGTGACCCCCGGTGAGAGATTTTCACAGTTCTGAGGTGCAAATCGCGACTTGTTTTCCTCCCGGCATTTCAACTTTGTATTTCCCCCTCACCCTGAGCAAGCCACCCCTCCCACCGCCTCCCTCGAGAGAGAGAGAGAGGAGAAAAAAAAAAAAGGGCAAAAAAAAAAAAGCCCCCAACCCCATAAACCTTTTCCAAGGGGAGCGGTGCAAATCCGTCCGCGCTCAAAGGTGAAGAACCCCAAATACATTTAACCACCCATCGATCGCTGCGGCTTTTCCAGCCGGAGGGAGGGAGGAAGGGGGGGGGGGGAGAGGCAATAAAGCAAACGCCAGCGGCCGCCTGTACCTGCGGAGAGCGGGCGGAGGAGCCGCGCCTGGCCGCGGAGCCCGCAGCAGCAGCAGCCGGGGCGCGCTCGGGGGTGCGCTCGAGTGCAGCCGCCCTTGCCAAGAGCCCCGCGGGTCTGCTGCCCGGTTGTGCCGGGGGTCCCCGCCCGCCCGCGGAGGCTGCGCGGCTCCGGCCCCGCCGCTCACTCCGCCTCGGCCGCGCGGCTCCGGCCCCGCCGCTCACTCCGCCTCGGCCATTGCCGGCGTCGCCGCTGCTCCGCTCCTCCGGGCTTTTAGAAGCCAAATCTCCCTTGCCGGTATTCCGGCCGCCGCTCTCTACAACAAAAGCTTTCTCTTTAGCAAGACAGTAGTAATACGTCCCAGGGTAAACCGGATGTGAAATAGGCTGTGACTTCATGCCAGAGAGATTTTATTTTAGAAAGGAAGGTGGTACCAAACTCTCGTCTAGAGACCAATCCGCCCATTTTTTATATGCAGCACAATTTAACTTTCAGTGCTCTCGCCCTAATCCCTTTCTCTCTGGCTGCAGCCTCAAATCCTTCTCCAATCTGCAGCATTATTGTTATTGGAGGGGGTAGCTGCACGGCTGCGCGGGGGGGGGGGGGGGGGGGGGGGAGAGAGGGGGACGACTGGACTGGGAACCTTTTGACACCTACAGTTTACAAAACACTCTATTTTAAGGGCCGTGCATTACAAAAATACAAGCGGCTCGCGTTAGCGTTCAACCTTTGATCAAGCATTGAATCGCGGCACAAAGATGAATGAAGGCTAGCTGGAAATGTAGGAGATGCAGCACTACGCGTGTGCGCCTATAGACCGCATACACCTACCGAGCCGGGCCGGTAGCCTATGCATGTAGCCAGATGGGGCCAGGGATGCTTTGCAATCCTAATTAACCATAGGTAACCTGCGTTTGGGGCCAGACCCCGAGGAAACCGGTTTAGGGACCTGCTTCCCCCCACACACACCTCCCGGCGCTGTCCCACGCCCTTTGCCGGTGGGCGCCGCGTTTACGGGGAGGGCCCCAAAGCCGTGCCCTGTGTGTCCGTCCCGACCTCCCCCCCCCCGACCCCCGGTGTCCCCCGGGGACGCCCCCCGCAGCCCCTCGGGGCGCTGCAGCCGGGACAGCTTCCCCAGCTCTCGCTTCTGCCCGGGCCACGCGTGGGCTCGCAGGAGCAGGGCCGGACTGGGACACCCCCCCCCCCCCTCCCGGCCTCCGGGAGCAAAGCGGGAGCGCTGGGAGGGCGCCGCTACTCGTGCAGAGAAGCGACGAGAAAGTTGGGTGCAGCCGCCCCACGAGCGCGCCGCGCAGCTGCTCACCTGCGGGCACCGGTGCTCGGGCTCTAGGCACCTCTCATCGCTCCCAGCCTTCTGCTGAAGTGGCAGGCGCTGCGAAGTGCCGGGAGCGCGGCATGGTCAGCTGCCTCAGCTCTGCTCGGAGTAAAGATAATACCAGCTCCTCGCTATCTGTTACTTATAAGGCGCTGCCAGCATCCATGGGGGGAGAAAAATCCTCGTATTATATGCACCTACTGGATCTCAAATACTGCTTACTTTCCCTCTTCCCCTCCTATTGCCATCACCGATCCAGTTTCTGCTCCTTCCCATGATGCTGCCCCAAGGGATGCAAAATCCACGTATTTTGCCAGAGATAACTTGAGTTAGTATCCTATGTCACACTTAACCTATCTATTGCAAGCTTTACCCAGGTTTTTAAATCAAATATTGCACAGTCTACACATACTCACAGAACACATGATTTGTTTGTTTTTGTAACAGCATGAGAAGGATTTGATTTAATCCTACAAACCATAGCTAAGGCTGGCAATAACTTCCAAGGTGGCAGTCATTTTGGATGAATGCCTGACTTATAACAGGCTAAACACTGCAATGATTTCCCTAAGCACTAGGAAAGCAGGTTTTTTTGTTTGTTTGTTTTGTTTTTAATCAAAGTCCCTTAGTTTACCAAGTCCTGACAGTTCTTATCATCAGCATAGCCACAGGTTATTTTAAAGAGATCTGCAATGGACTTTTTACTTTGTTTCCTGGCATCTGCAATGTAGTTCATGTTAGTTTGCTTCAAGGTTGTTAGCAGTGCACAGAAAAGTAGGGAACAGGAAAACCTAGTGACTTCCCAAGGGAATTTTAAATGAGTTTTCAAATAATGAACATGCAGACTGTCTCTTAGTGGCTAAAGGTATTTTCCAAATATGCAATGTTTTCACGTTCTTTGCTAATATATTTACTATGCTTTTATTCTTAACGTGAAATGTCAGAGTTTTGCTTAAGCAACAAGTAGGCTGAGATCCTTTCCTGGGTTTACAAAAACAGTACAAGGTTTTTTTGTTAAAGTACATGGAAGTTGTGTATTGTAAAACAGCTCAGATTCCTTGCCCTATCACTAGAGAGGTAATTACGTTATCTACAATGACCTTGTGTGTGTATACACACAGAATCTCTTTTAGTCTCGACAAGTAGTGTGTTTGCAAAAATAAATACATTTTCAACATAGCTCCAGTATTTCACTTTCCCCTTATTTCGTATGAACAAATAAATTTTATGTATATTTGCTGCATTTATATGTCTGTAAACAGAGAGACAGACAGACAGATAGAGTAAAAAATAAATGATTCAATGGCAGAGGTTCATGCACCTCTGTGCCATAAAGAGCAAATGGGTAGCTGGAATAGCTTCAGAGCCAAAGAGACATAACCTCGCATCCCACATTTTCCCCTCTTGAATTATTTTAATTGGTATATAAACAATGGCAACTGTTTTTATTTTAGAAAAGTGTCAAGGGTTACACAGGATGGTCTTTGCCTCCACAGACATGAGTGCTGCATACCAAAGGATGACATGTTTTTCTGAGTTCTCCCTGGGTGAAAATATTGACCTAAAATTGGAAGTGGTTCATTCTGTCTCTAATTCTCATCTGCTCAGAAAGTAGGACAAAACTATTTTTCCTCCATGGCTGAGATTCCTGTCCATCAGTGCTCACATGTAACCCAGATTTTCTCTTTTCTTTTCAAGGGTTGTTATCACAGTTATCATGTCATTCCATAGTAAATGCTAAAAATATTTGGATGTAATCAAACAAACAGGCTGTTTTGTGATGGACCGTGGTAACAAAATAACTGACTTTTAAGGGAAAAATCACAGAAGAAAATGTCTAGTCTTTTAAAGACAAATATAATTTGTTGTTAGCAACAGGAATGCTCTTTCAAAGAACAAGTGCTAAGGGAAAGACACATCGCATGATGCTTATTTTCTTTCCCTGTCCTACCCAAACACAACTAAGGGTAATGCATTTATCAAGTCCAAGACTGTTAGGGATTCACTACAGATCTGTTGGTATCTCAATATAAGCTGATGTGCATCTCAGTGGAAAGTGTTATAGTCATATTTGGAAAGAAGATTATTTTTTTCCAAGCCAGCTTTATGTCCAGAAAGTTTTCAAAATGATGGTATGATGTTACAAGATAGTAAAGAGCTAAATCCTTTAAAAACAATATTATTAAATCTAAACAGTCAGCCCAAACTAACTTGGCACGACTTCTATGTGCAGTGCTCTGAGCTCTAAAGTTAGTGTAAGTGATTACTAGCAATCAAGTTAAGCCAATTGAATCCTATTTGGGCAAATTAAATTAAATTAAATTAAAATTGGCATAGAGAAAGATTTTTATAGTAGTGTAAAAGTTTAAAGTATTTAACTCCTAATTTACCACTATTTTTTGCTTTTGAATTTCTAGTAAACTCTTTTTAAAATCTGGCCTATTGCATGAGTATCTGCATCCTCTCTCTTTAGAGGTGTACATAACACCTATACAGAGGATTTATACAGGTCACCAGTGCAGGATTATTTTTTTTCAACATTTTGTTTTTCATATTCTTTGTGTGTGCTAAATATACATATGTTTTGTTTTAGTTTAGGAGTCTATATAAAACAGCTGACATTCTACAACAGACACAATGTGTCCTGAATAGCCAAGGGATTTGAATAAAGCAAATGAAACTCAGAGATTTACCGGCACACAGCAAATCAGATGAAGAATTAAAACAGAAAGCCCATCTGCTCCAGAGCTTTGAACTCTGTTATTTACAAGTCTTGCTTGTGTGATTACACAGAAATATTTTGTTAAATATATCATTTGAATTTGATTTGTAATTTAATGTGTTTCAGAAATATATCAAAGAATAGCTATTGCCCTTTCAGTAGACATAATAAAAGTGTTCCTTAACTTTATTTTTTCCTTTACTTTGCAGCCACTGTAAAGAAAGCAGGAAATATCATTGTCACCTCATGTTTTTACAAAAGGCACATGATGAGCTCAAACAGAAGTTCACTCTCATTACGCCTCTTTTAGTTCACAGTAGGGTTCTATCCAGTGCCTCTTTCCTCTTCAAAAGATGAGTAGAAAGAGAAGAACTTCCAGGGAGATACAAATGAGAATCTTCACGAAACCAAGTTGCACTATTTTCAAAGAGTCAATCTGAGATACAATGCCCATTAAAGAAATATGAGCTTTCTAGATCCGTGTTGAAAATTAAAAGTGGGATGTCTTTGAATCCATTATCTATTAAAAATGGAATAAAGATGTAAAATATCTGATGCCCGGAAACCTGGAGATGATGATTTTTAAAGTCTCCAAATGTGATGTTTCAAATGGAAAACCTTACTTTCTCAGAATTTCTAATCCACAGAAACAGCAGTTTCTTTTGCCTTCCCTTGCTGTTGCCAAACATCAACCTGGAAAGCCTAGTTAATAGGAATTCTTGCCTGATGTCAGAAATGAAGAATGGGATAATCTTCTGTTTTCTAAAAACAAAGAAACAAAGCAAAGAAAATCCACTGCAGAATTAACAAAAACCACGAGAAACAACAAAGGCCAAAACTGGGAGCCTGTAGGGATTACAGGAGCTTGGTAAATCCAGTGGTGATCACTGACCAGATCTTTTTCAGGAAGCTTTTCTTGCAACAGCTGGATTTATCTGTATTGGAATACAAACACCGTATGTTTTTATTCCCTGTTCTCTAACTCACTGCTTCCGATGAGGTGAAGTATTTACTGTATATCTACAACTTTCTGGTGCTTTCATAGAACCGTTAGTGTAAATTTAGCAAGCCTACTACATCCAGAAAGCTCTTCCACAGAAGATGGTGTGTGCTCTTGTCAATTTACTGTTCAAATATACTTCAACAGTGAGTGATTTTGTGGCTCATTGGCCTTCCAGCTCAACATTTGGAAGGAAATGTTTGTTTGAGACTCAAATCTTTGAATTATGACTGACAATTTGGTGTACTAAACAACAGTTCACATTCCTAAACAACAGTTCCTATTCCTATGGACCAATGAGCTACCCTGTAATTTTGTAGTTACTTGAGAAACAAAATCGATCCATAATGATGATTTCTCCTAAAATCAGATCAGGTAAAATCTATGTAAACAGAAGAACTAGACAGTTCTAGAACCTTCAAAGTTTCTTAAAGTTGAAACTTTTTCTTTTTTTCCTTTTAAGAATTTATATAACAATAGAACATTCAGTCCATTAATAGGCCCTTGTTACTTATTACTTGCAGGGAAAGAAAATCAGTGAACATGAAAAGAAAATAAATATTTCCAGACATTAGAAATGGTAAAATACATTTTTTAAATGAAGAAAAAACTACAGCAGAGAAAAACACAGTTCACCATTTTCCTAGTATATACATGTATATATTTGCCTTTGATTGAACTAAAAGATGGAGTGTCAGAATATCTCAGCCTGAATTCAGACAGATGCTTAAAATGTGTTTAAATCCATCCCTATTCAGCCAAACACTTAAAAATCCAGGTAATGCCAGTAGGCCATAAGTATTCTTAAACTTAAATGAGTTTAAGATACGGAGATGAATTTTGCTGCTTTGGAAGCCAAATACCCTTCTGACTTCTTTGGTGACCTTGGATACATTTAATTTCTTGGTGCTTTTATCTAAAATGAGAACACTGCAACCTGTGAAGTTCAATTAGCCAAAATTCCTGTAAATTTCAGTGGGATTTTTTCCAGTGAGTGTAGTGCTATGTTGAAGCTTTCCTGCAAATACTCTTTAGGAACCATGGAAAAGTTTATGAAGCAAATGTAATGCATACATTAGCTAGTCAGGTGCTGGCTCCCACTGCTGTAGAAGCACACCATGTTTGATTCACCTGTCCTATATTACACACCTTTCCGCACTTAAAGACAGTAGCCAGGAGGCTCTTCTGATGAGTTTGCCCTCCAGCTGGATATACCATATGTTTCCTGCCTGCTGGTGTTGTTGCACAGAGATACACTCGTCCAGTTGCAGTACACAGGCAAAGGACTCTTGCATACATTGTCTTGATCTCCAGTTGGAAGCCTGCTGTAGAAAAAAAAATGAGAATATACTGGGACAATAATTAACAAAGTAGTAGTGTAATGGTATGATTTTATGTACAGTTTTTGTGCTTGTCTCTTCTAAGGTCCTTATCCAAACGGTCCTAACGCAGCTCTTCTGTATTTTCCTTACATTTTAAAATTACTCATTTTTGGTTTTAAATCTGTTGAGAATTACACAGACAATATCCAAAAAACTGCTGTGCTGAGATGATTGAAGGCCCAGGTAGTGGCAGCCATTTACAGGCAGTATAAGAGTAGAGTGAGTTGCATGCAAGCTCTTTTCTGGCCTCAGGCTCCTGTTTTCTTTGCAATAGGCTTTTAAGGTGGGATTTTTCTGATTTATTCTTGGTTTCTTAGTGCTTGTTCATTTGCTTTTATTGTTGTAGATTGGAACCTGGTTTATATGTTTTGATTTTCTTTGCAGAGCTGGAGTTTTGATGTGAGTGGTGCTGCTTGATGAACTTAATTTTTTCCTTAATTGTTGTAACATTTCCTGTTTTACGTAATTCATTCATTTAAATATCCCTCCCAATTGCTATATCTATATGCCAATCTTTGCTATATGAAATCTGCATTTACAGTAGGCTTTGTAGTTATATTAGGAAACTATTTTTCATTCAAAAAGAGCTGAAATAATTTCTGGGCTATAGAGGCAAAAAAAAAATAAATATTGAAACTGTGGTTTATAATCAAAATCTGTGCTTTACCTCACTAAGGGAAAGCTTTAACAATATCATTTCTGAAGGCCTTTGATATTCCATAATGATCCAAATGCTATTTTAGAATGAAACCAGTAACTTTAAAGTTGAATAGTATAAACAACTTTGTAGATTTTCAGTTTAAGCAAGACTCCTTTCTAATTTGTCGCGTCTTGATTGTAAAAGTGGTTTTGTTATTTTAAAAACTGAGACTACTTGGATGACTTCTTAAACTAGCTAAGTTGAATGGTCAAAACTGGTGGCTCATCCTCTTTAGCAAGTCAAGAAATTAATGTACATGTAGCCCATCCTGTGCCTTACTCCCGCTTGCTATCTGGAACAGACCTTTCAGTTTACCTTGTCAGAGTAGGACAAAAGGTCCTTCTGTAGAATCAGTATTTTCTGGTTTTGTTGTCAGTGTGTACTGACAATGTATCAGACCTCAGAAGAAAGAATGAGCTTCAAATATAATTAAAACAAAACAGTCCATTAGCAGGAATAAAATACAAAGCCCCTCTTGAAAAGTGAAGAATTGTCCTGCTCTTTCTCTATGAATATTTGCATAATTTATCTATAAAACCATTTATGCCATTAATCAATGATTGAAATGCATGAGTTAGAATGCAATCCTGTGATTTAGGGTACCTCCTGTAAACTGATGTTTCATTTTCTGATGATGCATGGAGTGCTTTAGTCTCACTAGAAATGAGGAAAATACTTTGAACAAACAAAAGCCCCAAGAACGCCAACACCTGACAAGAAACATCTCTTATGTACTGGTCTACAAATGCTTTGCAATTATCTATCTTAAGCATGTTAGCAGTGCTGCTGAATTAATCAGGAATGCCTGATGTATGTTCATGTGCCTCTTAAGTTTAGGACTTAAAAATGTTTTCTCAAAATGTTCTTTTGGCTATTGTTGTAAACGTCTCCTTCTGTTGTTTTTATTTTCTGGAAATTTGTTGACAGAACTTGACACCAATGGTGAGATGGTGACTGTTTACACATAGGGAAGAACTAAAAAACAACTCTTAGAAGGAAAAAACTTCCTTCAATTGCATGATATATATGTATTGAAATGTATAAATTAAAATGTAGCATGCACGGGGGGGGAGAACACAGCTTACACTTCAACAAATTACCTGTTTTCATGTACAATCTTATTCTAATAGACCTGTTATTGAAATTTATCTGATGATAGTACTGTTTAAAAGTGGTAGAACAATTTAAAATGTTTCTTGACCTCAACCAGGTTTTATAGGGCTAGATGCTACATCACAAGGTGAATCTCTTATCTGTTGGATTTCAGTCCAAATTCTTAGTCAAAGCAAATGTGTATTGAAAAAAAGCCTTGGACTCATACAGAAATTGAGTTGACCCTTCCATCTGCAGTACGACAAATTATTTTGAATATAAACTTTCTTCAACTATACCTTCTGGAATATTTGGTGTATACTTAAATATTAATGTTACTAGCACAAAGTCAGAGGGAAATAGATGTGTCAAAAGTTTAGTTTTAGTGTCTTTAGTGAAGAAACAGCAAATGCAGTTTTACAACTGTTAGCCTATTCTATTTCTTTTGCAAGATATGAGTTATTAAAGATGTTACACAAAAATGAACAAAATATGCCAAATGATTAATGTTATATAGTGAACAATCTTGCTTCCAACATCCAACAGAAAAATACTGATTGGAAAAAATCATGTTTAAAATGAAATTGTAACTTAGAGTATTATTCAACCAAATAATTTTGCAGATGTATAAAAAGAAGCAGTTTCTGTAGTTAGGTGAGTGAATGCCTTCATTTCAGTACGCCAAGTTAAAAAACCTTTAGAGCAACATTCCTGAAAGAAAAGCTATTTAAAGGACCACTGCAATGGAAAATGACTGACAGTTTGGAGCAGTACAGAAGGGACCTCATTATTTTTTTTACAGGAGGGAGAAACTGGAAACCTGAAGCTTTCAGAGGCTTAGAATCACCCAGTGTAACCAGGAAGTCCTTAAAAGAGCTGTCTTTTCACCTATAACGTAGCAACCATTGCAGTTGAAATCTGAGCAAAGCCTTAAGATACTGTGGAGAACTGTGAAATGTGTTCATAAAACATCTCATCCTCATGGAATTCCTGATGCTAAATTTAACATGAAAATACAAATATGCACAGGGTTGTCCTGATATAGGGTAATAAGCAAATAATCTAAGACCCACTTATTTGATAGTGGTGATTATATAATCATGGTAAGAATTAAATATCAACATCAGAGGAATTTATATCACTAATACAGTAGGAGTAGCTTGGAAGGCTTTTTATATACGGTAATATGGAAACTGTGCTTTACAGTATGTAGTAAAGCCATTAAGCAAGAATTGAGACCTGAAAAGGTATTTCAGATGACTGTTTTTTTTCTACATTAAAAGTTAGGAAAAATAAATCAGAGGAATTACATTTACTTTCCATCTCTGAATTTGATGGATTCTCTCATTGTTATAATAGTGTAAGACAGCTTCCTCAGTCAAGTGACAGGGGACAGGCAATTAATAGGAATGCACAATAGGCAAAATCCCTTCATCTTGGCCACACAGGCTCACTGTCATGAAGGAAGAAATTTTAAGTCAATGAAAGCTGTAACTATTCATTTGTTACCCTTTTCATCTCTGACCATCAATTGTAGCACCTGCATGTATCTTACTCCTTAATAATTCTATAGGATTTTCTAGTGTTGTGTACAACTGTCCCTACTTTCAGTAGTCCCCCAGAGGCACAGCTAATTCCTGCAGGTGCTGGAGACCTTTATCCATAGTGGTCCACTTGCCTGCTTGATATACAATATCTTCCTTGTGGGGATACCTTTCTTTCACAGCTGCTAGGAGTCTCCTCCAGAGGCTGAAAACCTGTGCCTCTCTCCCAATTAATCTATCAATGAGCCTTTCTCTAGAGAGGGATCCCAGCTGCTTGGCTTCACTGCCTTCTAGTTGTTAGCTATTGACCCCAGTGTCCCAGCATTGAAGCAGCCAGGCGAGGATGTGCTTACCTGGATGACGACTGAAATCCTTTCATATTTCTCACAACTCACTCAGGGATAGAGATCGAGTGGTTTCTGATTCATTTATGATTTTGGTCTCTTCTCACTAATGTTGCCGTGATGACGCTGCTTCAGAGCTGCTTGCCTTTTCCTCTTCTCCATCCTCCTTAGGAGGAGCTTCTTACTTAAATGAGCTGACTTCCGTTTCCATTGTTTTGCCTTGACTATAGGGGCAACTGATACCATAAATGGTTGGTCCTCTGGGGTGGTCACAGTGTGTGTTATCTTGTCATTGAATTCAGAAACTTCCCTATCCCCTTGAGGGTGCTGGGCAGTGTTAATTGACATTTGATAGGCATAAGCCAAACCCCAGCAGAGTGCAGCAAGCTGGTAGAGTTCTCTGCTATTGCCAGGGTCAGGGCATGTCTTTCAAACATTTTACCAGTTTTCTTGGATTTTGCACTTGTTCAGGGGTGAAGTTAAGAACCATCAGAGGAGAAAACCATGACAGGTACCTGCCCATATCCCCCCACACACCTTGCCACCTACAACTACTTTGTCTCGGGACGGGTCCTTGGATGATATTCTTAATAAATTGTTTGACCTTAGGGAGGAAGACAAACACTAGAACTAGTAATAGGAGGATAACATCTGACCAAGGGTATCCAAAATACTCAAAAGCTGCTGCAATTAGCCCACAGGGAGAGAAGAAGGCACCAGCCCTGATATTATTCACAGATTGACTGCTAGGGGAGAAGAAGAAGGTGGCATAATTCTTAATATTTCCAAAAAGATAATCTCCAGGAGACCAGAATGATTAACAATGCAGGGCCTGAGTACCAGACGAAACTGAAGGCCAGCATGTTACAGCACAGCATGATAAAGAAACCAAACACAGATTTCAACACGTTATCCGATCAGATGTAGAGGAAAAAAGAGAACAGAATGGACTACATACAACATGGCCACACAGAAGAATGTTAACAAAAAAAAAAAAAAAAAAAAAACGAACATTGTGACTAGCATTATGTTAGTTGTAAATACTTTAATCAATTCTACCGTTCTCTCAACCCTCAAGCCCCGCATTGGGTGCCAAAAAGGACTGTGGTGGTTTTACTTGGGTGGTCAGCTGAGCTACACCACAACCGCTCTCTCACTCCCCCTCTCCTCAGAGAGGAAGGGGGAGAAAATACAACACAAAGAGCTTGAGGTTTGAGATGAGAATGGTTTAATTAAAGGGAAAGGGAATGGGGAGAAAAAGAAGCAAAAGAAACAATAAGGCTGTGCGGAAGCACAGAGAGAAGAAAAAAAAAATTATTCTTTACTTCCCATCAACAAACGATGTTCAGCCACATCCTGGGAAGCAGGGCCTGATAACGTGTAGCGGTTGTTCAGGAGGACAGCCCCCTCCTCCACAAGAGCCCCCCTTTTTATTGCTGAGTGTGACATCAGGTGTTATGGAATACCCCTTTGGCTGGTTTAGGTCAGCTGCCCTGGCGATGTCCCCTCCCCATCATTTGCCCACCCCCAGCCTGCTGGCTCTTGGGGGCTTGGAAGGAGTCCTGATGCTGTGCCAGCACTATGCAGCAATAGACACAACAATAGAGTGATATCAGTGCTGTTCCAGCTACGAATGCGGAGCGCAGCACTGTGTGGGCTGCTGCAGGGAAAGGTGACTCCATCCCAGACAGACCCAACACAGGGAATGAAAGGAAGTCTTTATGCCCAATCATTTGACAAGATGCTTTTTTCTTGTTTCACCACAGGCAAAAACCTACAGCTTGGTCTGTCCAGGTAGGTTTGTTTCAGCAAAGGTGGACAGTGTAGATTTGAATTTATAACAATTGTGGAAAGAACTTTTTGACAGTGAGTGTGCATGTTTTACTTTTAAAGCACACAACCATGGGATGAGAGTTTGCCAAGTTAAAGAAATTTTATAGTTAAAAGTGTACCAAGAAAGAGACAACGCATACACAGAGAAAGCGGAGGTGTATCACAACAGCTGGGGAACCAAAGTGAAACAATCCTTATATAGTTGTTGATCCTTTGACAATACAGGTAGTTGTGAACTAAATAACATGTACCACAAGACCACCTGACCTTCACATCCTATTGCATGAGGTCCAGCCACTAAAGTTCCAGTAAATCAGTAGTTGGGGTTAAAGCACAGAAACAAATGGAAAACATTTTCTATTCCAGTCCCTTGCCAATTTACATCTAGAGAACAGTGATAACAATTATGTTTGACCTTTGTTTTTCTTGCCTTGACTTTTCGTGTGATTGCTGTATGTTTATCAAGTTCAAGGAAAAAACTTGCTATGTAATTGAAAGTATTGATTGCCAGTAGCTGATTTGCATGTCAGGATATAAAACTTTAATGAATTGGCAAGCTTCTTTGACAGTGTTATTTTGGATAGATTTCATGAATGAAGACTATATTCTAAGATAATATGGATGAAACTATATTCTAAGATAATATGGATGAGATTTCAATAGGAAGGGGGAAATGTCATCTCTCTGCCTTTAATAAAATATAAGGACCTAAAATCTGTTTATTTTTCCTTGATGAGATTGGCTCTTTGCCTATAAAAAGGCTGGGGTGGAAACAAACTCTGAACTGAAACCTTGAGGTATCAGGGTCTGGAATTACACATCTAGCCGTTCATTGCTTGAAGTCTGAAGTGCAAGCATATCCTTAGTATTAACACATGGAGATGCGTAAGTTTTAACAGTGGAGAAGTGCTGCATAGTTACATGACAGTCAGACCCCTCCCTGTCCTGGAGCTTTTTCTTTTAACCTGCAGGGTGTGTAACTAGATCCCATCATGTACTCTCCCAGTTGGCTTGCCAGTTTATCCTTCAGGACCATATTTAGTTTGAAATTTGGCAGTGGTGAGCAGAACCTGAGAACGGAACCTTTTGATAAAATTTAATACATGGTTTGAGATTTAACTTTCTTGTATGTGGCCAGTAGTCTTCTGTGAAAAGAAGAACCCCTTTGTGTGTGTGTGTTGTTTTTTTTTTTTTTCTTTTTTAGACATGCTCACAGGGAAGCACGGTTTTCTGGGTATATGGCAAGACTATCTCTAGGCATCATATTTCTTATGCATATAAGGTCCAAAGCTCATTTCTCACAATAGATGCTTCTAGCATTATGCTGGATGTTCAATGGTCTGTCAGATGAGACTGGTGAAGCTTTAATAGTCCTGTGACTCTCTAGGTCTTGAAGACTTCCAACCAATCATGTCTCCAATACAGCTGAAACCAAGACGAAAAAGTTAATTGATACCAAAGACAGATTTGGATGATTTATTTTCACCCTTCTTAAAATATCAAGTCAACCAAGGTCATGTGTGATGGCACCGTAATATAATCCATTTTGGGTTGGAAGTATTCATCAAGTTCCTGGGGGGAAAAAATTCCTGTTACAAGGGACATCTAATTACCAGTAAATTTATATTTTTAAGTTGTGTTAGATGTTATAATAAAGAGTACATTTATACTCCTGCTAAATATACTGCAGAAATTGTAGTGCTTTGACTGTGATTGTTTAAACCGGATATTAAAAATTGCTTATAGTTATATGATTTTGATAGTCTGTTTATTTAAGCTGTATGTCATGTTATAAATGGCAAGCAATAAAATTATGCATTGAAATTCTATGCTAATAAAACTTTAAATGTCTTGGAGGTTATATGATGTAGTTAAATTAACATTAAAAAAAAGGGGGGGGGAGAGGGGTCTTGCATGTATTTCTTGTCCTTCTAGAGTAAAGCCTTGGTCTCTTTTTCAAACTTAAAATTGAATGATATTTTACATAAGGATTTCTTTACAGCACGAGAGCATGACAATAACAAGTGGAAAAGTACACCGTAAGATAGTCAAACCCACGCGTTGCTAATATATTCTGTCTGTAAGAGAAATTGCTCAGGTCGAGGTTTGCTTTGAAGTGGTAAAGGTCTTAAGCTTGGTGTTTTGTTTAAAACAATTCTGTTGTTTGTATTACTTTAAATAACTCTTTCTAGGTATTAACAAAATGTCTCAATTATCTGTTAATTACCTCACCCTTTATGTAATATTGTCCATGTCAAAAAACCATGTGCGTGGATTCTGACACCAAAATGATCTTTAACTGCATTCATTTCTTCCATGTGCATGCAGGTTTGTTAGCAGGTTGTTTACTCTAGGGATGGGAGCAGAATAGATTCCCTGGAGCCCCAGGTAGAGTTCTTGATTTGTAGTAGAAATAACATGCTTCAAAGAATAGATCTTCACAAGAATAAAGAGTCAAGGGAGATGGTGGGGTTTATTTTTTCTAAAATTTGAATACTGAAGAACATTCTTAAAATACAGTAAAATGTAAGTGAATATTTTCTGATGGAATCTGTTTTGGCACGGGAGTAATATTATTCAAAAATAAGAGACATTCTTGCAGATAGTAGTATCATTGGTCTAATCACACAATTAAAGATGATGAAATGCATATGTATTTTTCAGGATGAGATGCAAATGATATAATAAATGAATAGATTGAAATTGAGCTGCCTATAATTAAAACAAAACAGAAGTATTTAAGTGCTTTCCACTTTTAGTCAATGGCCAGGTAGAAGTGTTCAATTTGGATATGAAATACTTATTACTTGATTCTGTGATTATAGAGTATGATAATTAAAGGCTGATGAATGATTTATTAGTTCTCTTAAAATATATACCCACTTTCAGTTCTGCTTCTACTCTTGTTCTCTTGCTAAGCTAACTATAGATTTGGAGGGGGAGGGGGGAAGAATGAGGGGGGCCCTGCCAGAGATTGTATTGTCTATATTTATTACACTTAAAAAAAATATCAGTGGGTATTTTAAAATGTAGTGTTCATTAAGCTTCTATTCTTTTTTTGCTGCTAGTCTTGTTCCTAATCTGTGCTTAGCATTATCAAGTATAAGTACCTATGAGTATGAAAGCAGACATACATGTATATGGTGTCTTCATGTTTTCATCTGCTCCACCTGTCTGTCACTCTTGCTGTGCTGACTGGGACAGGGAAGCGGGCCCTGCGGCAGGGGGGACCAACGCCCTGTTCTGTGCCTCTTTCTTGGTGACTTTATCTCTTCCGTGCAGTTAGCTTGGAGACACCTATCCTCTGGGGATTATGAAGCCTGCTCACCCCCCTACTTGAGGATTGAGTTGGGGCCAAGAGTGGTTATGAAAGTAATGTATTCTGTGACCTTGGGCCTGGAGCATGACCTTTATTTAAAGAATGCAGGTGGTTCCAGTGAATTGAGAGGAGCTGACACTGAAGTATTTTGTTGAACTGAGGCATTAGTAACCATCAGCCTGGATGGTCTCTCAGTGCTTGGGCTAACTGTACCCTGGGGTGCATCAGGCACAGCACTGCTAGTTGGTCAAAAGAAGGGATTGTCCTGCTCTGTTCTATGCTGGTGCAGCCTCATCTCAAGTCCTATGGGCAGTTTTGGGTGCCAAAATATCAGGACATAAAATTGTTAGTGATCCTCCAAAGGAGGTCAATAAAGATTGGTGAAAGGTCTGGAGGGCAAGACACACGAGGAGCAGCTGAGGTCTCTTGGTTTGTTCAGCCCCAAGCAGAGCAGGCTGAGGGGAGGCCTCACGGCAGCCTGCAGCTCCCTCACGAGGGGAGCAGAGGGGCACACGCTGAGCTCTGCTCTCTGGGGACAGGGACAGGACCCGATGGAACTGCATGGAGCTGGGATAGGGAGGGTCAGGCTGGGGGTTAGGGAAAGGTTCTGCACTGAGAGGTGCTGGGCACTGGGACAGGCTCCCCAGGGGCAGTGGTCAAGGCCCTGAGCCTGCGGGAGTTGAAGAAGCATTGGGACAACCATCTCAGATGCATGGTCTGTTTTTTGGGTGGTCCTGTGCAGGGCCAGGAGTTGGACTCAGTGATCCTTGTGTGTCTCTTCCAGCCCAAGATATTCTACAGTTGTGTGAATCTGCTGTTTATGTAATGTGTGTGTGTGCACATATTTTTGTGTGTGTATGTATATAATTGTTTAGATCTTCCATACAATGTGAAAGAAAAATGACAAATATAAAATTAATAGGAATTGTGTAAAGGTTTTTAAATATTTCAAATAGTATTTAAAATCTATCGAAGTATGTAATCCATACAAAAAAAATTGACAAAGTGAGAAATGGTTATTTCTACTAGGATGAAATTTAAGTACCTCAAATGCCATTGTATAGTCAAATGAAATTGGATTCTGTTGTACCACTGCACATAAAGAAAATGATATTCAGAATAGGTCACTGTTCTGTGAAGCAAATATGGACTAGCATCAGGTAAGGATGTGTGTGTGTATATATTGCAATGCATATATGTATGTTGGTGTCCTGTTTTTTATATCTGATTAATTCAAAGGAAAATAATATAAATATCTGACCTGTAGCCATGAATACTAAATAAAACTTAGATCGTCAGAAACTTGTATTATTCTATATTTATACATATAAGTCATTTTTTCTTCCTTTAAACACAAGGCACATCTTGGCTGCTGAGCCTTTGGGTCTACTTGTAAAAGTCATTTCTCAGGGCTGTAAAAGGGAACCACTACAATAATCTTTGACATGTTAGTAGAATCAGCTGTGTTCTTGTGAACTTCCTCAAATTGTAGTTTGTGAAGATAAATCTGGAAATATCTGGCTGTTTGGTATTTTAACATTCCTAATTTGCAAGCAAAACCTGAGCAGGGGCAGGAGACTTCCTCCCACTACTTTTTCCCAGTAAAATCTAGCTTCCACAGGAGTACTGAAGCCTAATTTCCCATATCATGTGTAACCTTCAGATCACTGATATCTTCTGTAGTGATTCTGAGATAATGTAATATACATGTATCTGCTCCCAGGCCTTACCTTTGCCTATAGTGTACAGAGCCCATTTGAAGTGGAGGGTGATAGTTCTCCAGCAATGTGCTGCTAGTGCTTCAGTGAAGTGCAGTCACAGGGCAGTCAGCCTTTAACAAGATCTTTACTATAAAAGGTTGGAGGGGCTGTATGCAAACTCACAGGAATTAAGGGAGAGGGTCTAAAATTGTCATGTCTCTGGACACTTTACAGGGCAGGAATGACAGGGAATCTGTTTTGCTGAGAACTGTTTTATTTTAATCTTAGGAGAAGGCAAAGCCACTTTGCAGACAAACTTGCACAGAGTGCCCTTGCTGAAAATGTTTATGCTTTTTCATAAAGGGATGCTGTGCATGCTAATATACCAGCACAGTGCTCAGATGGCAGAGCTGGGAAAGCAAAATAGTAAAGACCTTGTACAGAGGTTATCCTCCTTTGGGAACATCTCCTTCAAAAATACCTGCCACTTTGGGCAGCCTGATACATTCTGAAAGCAAAAGTATTTCCCTTTAGAAATCTTTCCATAAGCCCCAGGGAAAAGTTATTTCTATTAGGGATGATTAAGCAGTATTCAGAAAGGGGTGAACTCCACCAGAGATGGGGAAATCAATCCTACCTTCAATTCGGTGGTGGTATTTTAACAAAGGGCTTCTGAGAGCCCCAGACAGAGCCCTCTGGCAGAGACAGTGTTCATGTGCAGCATCTGAAAGAGCTGGACAGGAGGATACTTAGGTAGCTAATGCCTGCTTAGGCCAGTACAGGGAATTTTGGTTCTTCCCCACTGTTAGTGAGGTATTTAAATTCACTTGGCAGTCTGAGCACGAGTTCTTTTTCAAAGAGGTTTACTGCTGAAGGTTATGCTACACTTTGCAGTCACTCATGGTGTAAGTGTTAGAGTTCTGGATGGTGAAACTACAAGTAATTTCTACTGACCATGATCCACTAGAAAATGTGAACTGGATTCATCTTCTTAGAGGGATAGGAAAAACAACTAAAGGTTATAGCAAATCTGTTAATTGATTCTGCAGAAAAAAATACTGCAGCTCCTTCTGCTATATACTCTATGCCAATTATTTCCTACCTTTACTACATTTCTTTAATTTTGGAATGTGAGAAAAGCCTCTGGTCTCCAATTTCAAAATATTTCTGCATGGAAGGTGAGAGAATAGAGGAAATTATCAATGAGATTTGACACATTTTATTATGGGTTTTGTTTTAAGATGGAAGCTATTTTGACAAGAAAGAATATATCATGCTTGTACAGTGTTTCAGATAATGGATAGTTAATTGATTGATCCATTTCTGATCAGTATTCATTCTGATCCACTTAATCTTACTTCAATTAAATGAAACAAGGAAAACAACAGAAGTTCCACATTACCCACTGGAAAGCAAGTATTGCTGTTAAAGTTTATTTGAAAGTTATGAATTTTTGGAAGAGCTCTTCTGCTTGCTCTGGAAGGATACTACAGGTAGTATCTAGATGGAGTCTTGAACTGGGAAATTAGTCACCTCTGAGAATAAAATTTCCTTTTGAAAATTGCAATGTTAATTATTAATCATCTCCAGACTGTCTTCTGGAGTTTCTGTGAGTTTTCTTTATTTGATTATATACATTTTTGACTGATTAACTTTTTTTTTTTTTAATTATTATTATTCTCAGTTATAGAGACAGCTGTTGATTAAAATGGAATCTATTAAGTGTAGGACAGACTCATTTGACAAAGAAGTTTAAAGAGCAGAGAAATAACAGGAAATGCTATAGTTAGAGATGTTTGAAACATAATTTAGAGGAATTTTGTCCTTTTTTTTTTTTTTTTTTTTTTTTTTTTTTTTTTTTTTTTTTTTTGTCTAAAGAAATGGAAGCTAAATCGAAAGGGAAGAAATTCCTATACAACATCCAGTTTTCAGGGTCTCTTGTTTTTCTGTATAACACTGTCCTCCCAAGCAAACTATCCCTTCCTTCCAACCAAAAATGACATCTCAGGTTTGCTTCATAGCTACAATAACTACTGTGATGGGCTATGTGTGACCACATGAGCTGTCTCCAGGTAACTAAATCTAGTGCTGGAGAAATGCTGATGAAAACAGACTTGTTCAGCTCCTTCCTTTGTGTGCAAGTGTTATGGTATACACTGAAAGCATTAGTCCTTCTGAGTTGTGGGCTGGTGATTGAATTGTCTTTGTGCCTTTTCACTAGGAACTTAATAGAGTCCCTATGGAGGAAGAAACAAATGTGTAGGTCTCTCTAATTTTTCCTCATATAACGTGACTTAGTCATGGTCTGAGAGGGGAGACTTCTTCAGGTCTGATGCTAATTCAGTAGCTAAGTTTGGTGTGCATGTGTACTTGTGCAAATCCCAAAGACTGGAAGCAATTTTGCCAGAGACTGACAAGCGATTGGTTACCTTGAAAACCTTGTGGAAGGTGAAATAATGTCTGATACTAAACTGGCCCAGACCTTCCTTATGAATTTCAAAACTGTGAGGAAAGGATTGTCATAAGGAGACAGACTCATAGAAAAGAATAGCTTTTAATGGTGATATGTGTTTACCTTCTTAACTGGATGTAAAATTTTAGCTTTTTATTGTGTTATGTGACTAAGGTCAGATAGGATGATATGACTTTTTCAAAAGAGCTAAGAAAGATGTTAAAATCACACTGAGTTATATCAGCATAAGAAGCAATACTGGTCAGTACTAAACATATTAGAAAAGTGACTGCTGTTCAAATCACTTCTGCTGTAATTCTGTTAAACTGTCTGCTCTGTTTATTACATGCAGTGGCACAGCAAGAAGTAGTCTTTTTACAGCAGCAGACCATCATTTGCTTTGAATGTTAAATCCTTTCGGAATAAACAGCAACTGAAATTACTGAAGTGACTGTAGTCTGTGAAAGAGTTTTGCACTAATGATTTCTATAAAGGGAATTCAGCCCTGTTAAAAACTATGTAAACAGTAAGAAGCAATTCTTAAGCCCTCTGATGTCAATTGAAGCCTTTCTATCTCAAAAATTCATATATGTTTGCTTTAGAAAAAACAGCTTCTCTACAGTGGAATGCTCACAGCAATTTCAAAAACAGCAAAGCAATTAGTTTTCTTAATCTGAGGTTGCTGAGGCTATATAAAATGAAAAAAAAAAAAAAAGTTCCTACCCAACAGGAACTACCCAAAAGGAGTTGTCTTCCTTTTCAAGACAACTTTCAAATCACTATCCTATAGCCTTATAACAAAATAAAAAGAATACTAAATTTTTCATATCATAATGATCTATATAGTCTTTTATCTAACTCATGCTAATATTTCACTTAAGTATTTATTCATTTCTCAATTAAAATAAATATGGGTTGCCATGCTGAGCCCTTCAAGCAAAAGAGGTGAAGTGTTTACTCTCTCTTGCAAGGGCTCATCCTATGACTTCATGCCTAGAACTGTAGTAGTTTTCTAATTTTTGTATTATATTTCTAGGAATGATAATGACAGAATTGTCTACCCATAGCATATAAAAGATCTGAGAATGGTACTTTGAAAATTTAATGAGACAATATTTTACTTTTTTTCTGACTGCCCTAGATGAGCACAGTATACAGCTCAGGCAAGGAACAGGCACTCTTCGGAAAGGAACACGGGGCAATTTTATCATTATTCAATCAGAGAATACTATTAATCTTCCAAGTGGAAGGGCTCTATTTGGTTAAAAAAGCCATACAACAGCATATTTCTCCCCTTCTTTTTTTGTTTGGTGACTCACCTTACAGGCCCATTATTGCAAAGCTTTATTTTGTGACACTCTGGAGCATGTCATACCTAGAAAGCACAGTACAGCTTCAGAGGACTGTACTTATTCTTGGGAGAAACAAGTTACCCCAAATATGCTAATGCCTACTACTGACATAATAGAAGAATTCTTGAGGCAGGAGGAAGCCGCCTTCACCAATATTAGGAATATGCAGAGGGAAGAATGAAGAAGCCATCCAGTGGTCCTCACTGCTTAAAAATGGTTATTAAAATAGTTATTCTGAGTCTGTTCTGTAACTTCCTGCATATGCCGTGGCTCCAGACTTGCAGCAGAGTGACTGCAGACTGAATGGTTAGGATGTGTTATTTAAGCGTTCACCCCAAGTGCAGTACTGCAGCTCTTCTGCCATGGGAACAAATATTCTGGTGAATCAAGTCAGATGATGGGGAAGGGGGTGGTTGGACGGAGTTGAGGGGGGAGTTTGGTTCTTAATGCCATGAGTTGATGGAAACAGAAAGAAATAGAGTTTAAAAAAGAAAACACTGTTGCCCAAGGCAAGCTTTTATTAGCATTTCATGTCTTAGTTCAGTTCAGTGAGTAAATTCATTGCTAATGGTTCACAAAGAAGTGACTGCAATACTTCCCTTCCGCCCACATTCTTTTATGGGAGAAAGCTGCCTGCACAAAAGGTTTTGTTGTGGTTCATGGTCGTGCCTTACAAAATGCTCGCTTCCGGTAGCTGACACAGAAGAAGGTTAGGTTAGCACACAGTCCATATGCTGAGCTATAGTGACTTAGAGCATTTAAGGATGGGAGCATGTAAGTTGTGAGTGTTTCCATTGTACATTATTTAACATAATAATTGAAATCTAGATTATCCTCTTCACAGCAACAAATGTTTTTTGCTGATCTGCCATTTTTAGCTGGAGAGTCTAGAAGGTCCTGAATGTTCTGCTTGCCACTTCTTTAATGTAACATATTACATAATGTATTTGTCTGTTATGTCCTTGGAAGAGGACTTCTTGTTCATTGTTTACACAAAACAGTGTAAACAGTGCACAATTCTCTGACAGTGAGAATCTAGCTAATCAGTATGACATTTGCAAATGCAATCACTGATTACAGAAGGGCATGTAGAGATTGAGCTCAAACTCTAGAGTCATTATACAATATCGCCACAGCCAGAACTATAGAGCTATAAAACTTGAGGATTTTTTTCCAAATAGTCTGTCTTCTCTTCCAGTTTTTGTCAAGATCTGAATAGTCTTTTGACTCTTTTTACCCCGTAGTTATCTCTGACAAGTTACTTGATTTTTTGCTTAGTGTTTCCAACCCATGGTTGTTATGTGGAGATTGAGGCTGGTGATTTGGTGACCACTTAGTCTGGATGGAAACTGAAGTTTTCCCCTAAGCTGATCAATTCTGTAGTAATATGCAAAATGTATAAAAAGACCTGCCGTTCTCCCATCTGCTCATATTTGCATAAGTTCAGGAGCTATCAACCAAATGCCTCTTGTCCACTGATTAGCCTGTCCTGTCGTTCCCCCCCCCCCCTCCCCCCCCAATTGGTAAATTTATTCTTTTGCTAATTTTTCTCATGTTTATCATACAGGGAGCTAGAAGTTTTGCTTTGAATCTTCTTTTTCCTTGGTTAAGGAAAGGATGTGCAGATTTGCAGCTCCAGAAATATACTTCTGGTTTTCAAACTATTAGTGGCTAATCTTTTCATTCCAGATCAAATAAAAAATTCTCTTTGCAGAGCAATTCTTTTTTTTTTTTTTTTTTTTTTTTTTTCCACTTGTGTTAATCTCATTAGATTTTTTTTTATTAGCAGAAAGAAAATGCCTGAGTAGTACAGCTATAGTTCTGACTTAGTGAGAAGCCCAAATACTGAAATCTTGTTTACACTAAACAGGAAATATGATCAGAACTAAGCCTTTATCTAATACCTACATCTAAAAGGCAGGAATAGAGTTAGGGCTAGTTCTCCAGCTGAGATTCTTGGTAGAATAGGTGAAGTTGTTGGAGATACTGTTGCATAAATGTATAATAGCAGCAAACTCAATACCTTCAAAGGGTGACCTAGGAAAGATGAGCAGTATGAAGTATTTTTTTATTACAGACTTGCAGCAAGTGTTGGGAATCTCAGAGTTCAGGATTCTTCTATTCCTAGCTCTACTATGCAATTCCAACGCGATTTAAGCAACCTATCATGGCTTGATTTACCTGTCTGTAGGATGGATGAAAAATTGAGCCAAACTTCAAAAATATATTAACAGATGTAATACTGGGTAAGTTCTGCTTTTCTCCCCATTTTTCTCCTGAGGAGTCTGGGACTGCCACTAGAGGAACAGTGTTTCCCTGCCACAAAGGACTGAGCATTGTGTGGTAACGACAGTAGAGAGAAGGACAAGTTCATCTGCTCTGGTGCTTTTTTGTGTAATACTGAGGATGTTACAAATCCATTTTTTTTTCTTTGCCTAGAAAGTATTAAGAGTGCACTGCTGAAGAATAGTAAGGAAGGGCAAGCAATTCTATTGATTCACCACATCAAAATATTAAGAATGGGAGGTGCTTTACAGCAAAGGTTTTTAAGAATCTGCTATTCCAAATCTCCATCCAGTATCAGTTGCAGCAAAAACTCTCTGAATAATTTGCATAGCAACTGTTGCTAAGAAAAAAACTGCAGCCTAAACCAAAATTCTGATAAATTCAAATCCTATCAGCATTTCCAGCAGCTGGAGAAGACTAAATATACATAGTTCAGATGGCTGGCTTCCTCCAGCAGTGGTATTTTTAGATTCTTCAAAGAAAAATAATGATTCAGAGCACACAAATAATTCTTGCTATATATAAGCTTGGGGGGTGGCATGAGGGGGGAATGGTCAGATCAAGTCAACAGAGCACCTAGGTTTCAGGTATGTTATCTGACCATGGGCATAATTCAAGTCTGAGATTCCATGCACCTGCTCTAAGTAACTCATGCTTCTGCCTTTCCAGTAATTAACTGCCATTCTTACCTAAAATCCAAGTGGTGAAATGGGTGTTCCCAAAGGCTTCTGCATCAAAGCGTAAACTTTCCCAGATTTATGAAACTTACCGTGGTAAAGGTGATCCCCAAGTCACAACAGGAAGCTGTAGGGAATCTGTTTCCTCCCTTCACACCACTTCTTGCTGAGTTTGTTTCACAAGTCCTTCAACCAGCGCACCTCCCTAGAGATTTCCTCTGGTGGAATGTTTTTGGGGAAGGGCCTCATAATACTATCTAGAATTAAATAATGAAAGGTTAAAGAAACACAGGGACTATTCCCTTAAGGAAAATAAATAAAAAAAATAGGGTGCAATGCTTTGCTAAAACCACATGCGCTGAGTTAAAGGAAAGGCTAGATTTGTGTAACCTGTGAACAGCACTACTCACTGAGTCCAGACCAAACAGATATGAAAGTGACATGCTTCATTAAAGACTCTTCCGAGTCTCTGGTCCTTTGGTGTGACAAACCTATTCTATCATAGGCAAGGTCTAGGGTTAGCTTGTAGTCTATACTGGGTAAGGTGATGACCAGATTGTCTAGCAGCAGGAACTAAGTATATTCACACTAAACCACTCCTGTCAAGCAGGCTATCTGCTGCTAGTAGCACTGCTAAAGAAAAGACATTATTTCTTTAGGTCTGACTGTATCTTGTCCCAATTGTTTCTGCACCCCAGACTCCTTGCTGGGTGAGAAAATGAGAAGCCTTGACTCAGTCTAAGTAGTGCTCAGCAACAACTAAAACAAGTGCTTTGTCAACACTGTTTTCATCACAAATCCAAACCACAGCACCATAAGAGCTGCTATGAAGAAAATTAATTATCCCAGCCAAAACCAGTGTAGTGTGTAATAAAGTATTACCACTCCATTAAAGCTGTAAATGCTGAAGATTTTGTGCCATTAAATGAAGACAAACTAAGTGGATTCCTCACTTATTTCATGATATTCTTTCATTAAGGAATGTAATAACAATATTCAGTGGTTTATGAAACTGCCCCCTTAAGTAATTTTATTCTGAGCAAGATATTTTTCTTACACAACCACTACCATTTTCTATTACTATAAACTGTGGTGTAATATTAACAGGAAGGACCGGCAGTAACTTAATATTTTAATACATGTTAACATTGTTCTCCTGGATATTTAAGGGGAAAAAAAAAAAAAAAACTCTTTCTAGTATAATAGTTTTTTTTTTTTATGTTACACACATCTGCAAAAATTGGGGAAAGCTGAAATATAGCTAATAACCCATTAAGTAAAATCTCAATGCTGCATTTCCTGGGTATTCAGTATGCTAGTGTTTTCTAAAAGGAACATTTTAATATTCTGCAATGCAAACAAGGTCATAATTTCATGCAAATTAACTTCCAGATTGGAGAGGTCTCCCATTCACGCATTTGTTATGCTCCATTTTCATGGTTGCTGAAGACTTCAAAGCATTTAGTTAGAACCAATATCTTATTGCAATAGCAATGCAGTGAAATGATAGATGTGTAATATATTCCATAATTGCATTCCTTACTGGCACATCAGTGAGACATGTTCCTTAACATAAGTCTGACAGCTTATGCTTATCAAAACCAGTGGTAAATCTTCTGGTTTGGTAGTCCACAAGAAGTTGTTTGAGCAAATGGTACAATAAAATACTTTTTTTTTTTTTTTTTTTTTTTTTACATGAAGCAATGCAATGTTGTTGTGATATTGAGCAATAAAGCAGAAAATGGTCTTTAATGTTGTATAGATACTACTTTTCTAATTAAAGGTGTAGGAGAAAAAAATAACTATCAAGTAAATTCAGGGCTTTTTTTTTTTTCCCTCTTTATCCCTAACATCTTACTTACCAGTGACTTTAAGAATAGAACAGTAACTGTTGCTGAGATTTCTTCAGAGGCTTTGTTGAACAGTTTTGGGATTTCTCCAAGTCACCTGTTTACGAGAAGTCATATAAATCACAGTCACCATGAAGGATAACAGAAAGGTAAATGAAATTTCATAAATATATGACGTGCTAGTGAAGTTTTGTGAATTGGTGTAGATCTGCTATAAATACAAGCAGAAAATCACCATTTTGTATTTGTTCATCATGCAATACTCCTATGCAGAAATTTCTGCTTTGGAAAGTTTAAATTTTAAATATATTTACTCATTCACTACCTGAGCCTCATTGGAGTCGATGTATGTAGAGAGGTAATTTAAAAGATGAGCACATTATATGAATAGGCCATGTAAGAGTAGTGTGCTTCTCTGTTCCCTGATTTCCACACTGTCTCTTCCTGCCTAAACAACTCATCTCAATTCAAAAGAGGTATTCCTAATTGCAGAAAGAAATATCATCGGAACCTTTTTCAGACAAAGAGTTTATGATAGGTTGATTCTGGTTTTAATGTTCGAAGGGTATCTGCACAAATTAATGTCTCATAATTTAGGGTTCTGTCCAGATTAATTATTTCTGCTCTGCAGAAATAATTCCCAGAATACGTTGCAATCCCAGTCATTTCAAGAAAACATAATTGCTTTGGAAAAATAATATTTTTATCGGAAAGAATCCCACAGTGTTCCGACAGTGAATTAAAAAAAAAATATATATATATATATTTATGTGCTACACAGGAGCTGCTATGTAAATCTTTCTTGGAAAGATATTTTAAACTAATCAAGAGCTTGTAATATCAGGATACAATTCCTAAATATTAGTGACCTAACACAAATAGTGAACAAATGCACAGATGAACACCTCCTGCTTACTCTATTAAAAGTTTGGAAAATTATTATTTTTTTTTCACTTAGAGGTGCTTGAATTTTTGCATAGAACTTGGCATCAGTTCTGCTTATTTCATTAGGGAAAAGATTTCAGATTGGTAGGTTTCTGTTCCAAGTTTTAGTCTTGTGCTGAAGTTCTGGAGAGGACTAGACAACAGCGGCTTTGGAAGAGAAAAAAAAAAAAAAAAAGTTAGTATGAAGACCATACTGTACAGAACAGGATAATCACCTCATTTCATTACAGATAAGAAGAACCACGTTGTTCTGTTTAAATAAATTGAATTTCTCAACAAATTCTTTCCAGTATCTTGATCATACAGTGTCACTCAAGACACCCAAACAGCACCAAGACAAATACATTTTCTAGCTCTTTTTCCTGTTAGTATGTACAAGCTCTTAGCTTTTTCCTGGCCTTTATGTTAAGAAATAAAATCTTCATAGAGTTGAAAATCTTTGTATTAGACAAATACTTTATTCCCTGTGTACTAGATGCATGATGGCAATAAAAGTTTAAAACAGTTTACTTTCTTAGAGTAAATTATAATGAATGTTTCTGTCATCAAGGGAATCATTAATTGCGGACCAAGTGGCAGGTTATGGCTTCTTTCAAGCTTCGATTAGTGTCCTGGTTTCAGTTAGCACAGAATTAATTTTCTTCCTAGTAGCTGGTGGAATGCTGTGTTTTGGCTTAGAATGAGAAGAGTGCTGATAACACCCCGATGCTTTAATTGTTGCAGAGCAGTGCTTATACTAAGCCAAGGACATCTCAGCCTTTGCTCTGTCCTGCCAACGGGCAGGCTGGGGGGTGCAGTAAGAGCTGGGAGGGGACAGACCCAGGACAGGTGACCCAAACTAGCCAAAGGGGTATTCCATACCATCTGACGTCATGCTAAACAATATATAGGGGTGGCTAGCCGGGGGGAGGGGGCCGGACTGCTCGGGGTTAGGCTGGGCATCGGTCAGCGGGTGGTGAGCAATTGCATTGTGCATCACTTGTTTGTACATACTATTATTACTTTCGTATTATCACCATTGTATCATCATTATTATTATTATTATTATTATTTTCCTGTCTTATTAAACTGTCTTTATCTCAACTCACGGGCTTCACTTTCCATTTCTCTCCCCCGTCCCAGAGAGGGAGGGGGGAGGGTGAGCGAACGGCTGCGTGGTGTTTAGCTGCCAGCCGGGTTAAACCACGACAGTCTTTTTGGCGCCCAACGTGGGGCACGAAAGGTTGAGATAACGGCAGATCTGACCAGAGTGTGTTAAACTAAAATTGGTATAAGTATTAGACCTGCTTAATAGTCACTTGTCATAATGCTGATTGCTTTAATCTCAACTGTGCTGCGCCTGTTTTCCAAATTGAGTATTATAGCACGTTATTTTCCGTATGTGCTCTCTGTCATGTTGTTTATCCTCTCCGGGCCCTGGTTTCAGACCATTATGGTACTGTGTGTTGTATCAGTGGCTTATGAGATGATGAAATATCTGGCCATGACTCTAACCTGGTATTTGTACTCAGTAACATCTTCTATTCTATACTTTGGAAACTGTATTTTGGAAACTATTAGCAATTGTATCTGTTGCCTTTTTTCATTAGGGAGTCAATCTGTGGAGGGGAAAGGGGAAGATAATTTTTCTTACTTGATCACTCTCCCTTTCTCCTTCACCACCCCTGTACCCTCCTTGATCACTCTCCCTTCCTCCTTCACCACCCTCTTATCCTCCGAGTTTATTACAATAGCTCTCCAAGATATTGAATATCCTTGGGATACTCAGACCAGCATAGTCTTGTTGTTCTGCCTCCTGAATGCACTTCAGGTTCTGCTTAAAGTTAAACAACTACTTAGGAAGCTCATCCGGAGATCTGCCCGGAGGCAGTATAGTTGTGGGTGGCAGGGAGTATGGGAGGATATGGGCAGGCATCTAGACCAGTTGGCACCCCCAGTGTTTTGGAAATTCACCCCTGAACAAGTGCAAAATCCTCAAAAACTGGCAGAATGCTTGAATAAAAGGTGTCGCGATTCGGGAAGTTCCAAAGTAACACAAATCATTGTAACATGCTGGGGCCTGGCTTACGCCTATCGAGCTGCCATGGATACTGCTATCAACTTAGTGACAGACCCTGCGGCCACTCCAAGTCCCGTGACAGATCCAACGGCCACTGTGACCCCTACGGTGGACTCTGCAGCCGCTCCAGTCCCAGCTCCTGCAGATGCTCCAGTCCCAGCTCCTGCAGCCGCTCCAGTCCCAGCTCCTGCAGCCGCTCCAGTCCCAGCTCCTGCAGCCGCTCCAGTCCCAGCTCCTGCAGCCGCTCCAGTCCCAGCTCCTGCAGCCGCTCCAGTCCCAGCTCCTGCAGCCGCCCCAGTCCCAGCTCCTGCAGCCGCCCCAGTCCCAGCTCCTGCAGCCGCCCCAGTCCCAGTTCCTGCAGTCGCTCCAGTTCCAGCTCCGGCCGCTACTCCAGTCCCAGTTCCTGCAACTGCTCCAGCTCCAGCTCCTGAAGCTGCTCCAGCTCCAGCTCCTGAAGCCGCTCCAGCTCCAGCTCCTGCAGCTGCTCCAGTCCCAGTTCCTGCAGTCGCTCCAGTTCCAGCTCCGGCCGCTACTCCAGTCCCAGTTCCTGCAACTGCTCCAGTCCCAGCTCCTGAAGTCGCTCCAGCTCCAGCTCCTGAAGCCGCTCCAGCTCCAGCTCCTACTGCTGCTCCAGTCCCAGCTCCTGCAACTGCTCCAGCTCCAACTCCAGCTCCTGTAGCCGCTACAGCTCCGGTTCCTGCAACTGCTCCAGCTCCTGTAGCCGCTCCAGCTCCTGTGGCCGTGTCAGAGAAACGAGCTGTAGCAGTGCAAGTTGACCCTGCAGAGGGCATTCCAACCCCTGTGGCAGACCCTGTAACAAAGTCAGAGAAACGAGCAGTAGCAGTGCAAGCTGCCCCTGTAGAGAAGGTGAAAATATGGTATAGAAATTCAAGTCGTTTAGAACGCAGAGAGTCTTCTGCCAATCCAGGTAAGGCTTCTGCCAAAACTAAGTATAGAGATGACGAAGATGATGACGACGCTGGGCCGTCAAGGATTCAGGAGGAGGAAGATGAGGATGCCGAAAGAGCAACAGTAACTACCCGAAGCCTAAACGAGCGCGAGCTACGAGATGTGCGAAAAGATTTTGGTCGCTGTATAGGTGAGCAGCTTGTCACCTGGCTGCTCCGGTGCTGGGACTCTGGAGCCAATTGTGTGGAATTAGACGGCAGGGAAGCCAAGCGGCTGGGATCCCTTGCTCGAGACGCCGGCATTGACAAAGCAATTGCAGATGGAGCACGACCCACCAGCCTCTGGAGGCGTCTCCTCTCAGCTGTGAGGGAAAGGTATCCCTTCAAGGAAGATATTTTATGTCTACCAGGCAAGTGGACCACTATGGAGAAGGGAATCCAGTACCTGAGGGAATTAGCCGTACGGGAAGTGATTTATGAGGATCCAGACCTCAAACAAACATCCACAGATCCAGATGAAGTCAAGTGTACACGACCCATGTGGCGGAAGTTTGTACGGAGTGCACCATCATCATATGCCAGCTCATTGGCAATAATGGCCTGGAAAGAGGATGAGGAACCCACAGTGGGTGAAGCGGCTAAACAACTCCGGCAGTACGAAGAAAGTCTCTCCTCTTCCTTACAGGCCTGCGTCTCAGCTGTGGAGAAACTTTCTGAAAAGGTTCACCAACTTGAAGAGAATCTATTGTCCTCCCCACCTGAACCAACCAGTGCCCACCGACCAAAGGAGAACACTTGGGAGAAACTTTCTGAAAAGGTTCACCAACTTGAAGAGAGATTATTCCCCTTCGCACCTGTACAAAGCAGTGTCTCAGCTGTCAGGGGTAGGCGTTCACCCACACAAGGAAGACGATATGGTGGGTACTCACCCCGTGCCACCCTGTGGTTTTACTTACGAGACCATGGAGAGGACATGAGAAAGTGGGATGGAAAATCTACCGCGACCCTAGAGGCACGGGTACGTGAGTTGCAAAAGAAAACAATCAGGAAAAAGGGATTCTCCGAAAAGTTTGCTGCTCCAACTTCCAGCAGACAGTCCTTCAAACACAGAAACGAGGAAGATTCTGACCAGGATTAGGGGGGCCCTGCCTCCAGCCAGGGGGAGGAAAGGGACAATCGAGTTTATTGGACTGTGTGGATTCGATGGCCTGGCACATCACGCGCACAGAAGTATAAGGCTTTAGTAGACACCGGTGCACAATGTACTATAATGCCATCGAGCTATAAAGGACCAGAGCCCATCTATATTTGTGGAGTGACAGGGGGATCTCAGCAGTTGACTGTATTGGAGGCTGAAGTGAGTCTGACCGGGAATGAGTGGGAAAAGCACCGCATTGTGACTGGTCCGGATGCTCCATGTATCCTTGGCATAGACTATCTTAGAAGAGGATACTGCAAGGACCCAAAAGGGTTCCGGTGGGCTTTTGGTATTGCTGCCTTAGAGACAGAGGGCATTAAACAATTATCTACCTTGCCTGGTCTCTCAGAGGACCCTTCTGTTGTGGGGTTGCTGAGGGTCGAAGAACAGCAAGTGCCAATTGCTACCACAACTGTGCACCGGCGGCAATATCGCACCAACCGAGACTCCCTGATTCCCATCCATAAGCTAATTCGTCAATTGGAGAGCCAAGGAGTGATCAGCAAGACTCATTCACCTTTCAATAGTCCCATATGGCCAGTGCGAAAGTCTAATGGCGAGTGGAGACTAACAGTGGACTATCGCGGCCTGAACGAAGTCACGCCACCACTGAGTGCTGCAGTGCCGGACATGCTGGAACTTCAGTATGAACTTGAATCGAAGGCAGCCAAGTGGTACGCCACAATTGATATCGCTAATGCATTTTTCTCCATCCCTCTAGCAGCAGAGTGCAGGCCACAATTTGCCTTCACTTGGAGGGGAGTCCAATATACCTGGAATAGGCTGCCCCAGGGGTGGAAACACAGCCCTACCATTTGCCATGGGCTGATCCAGTCTGCACTAGAGCAGGGGGAAGCTCCTGAACACCTGCAGTACATCGATGACATTATTGTGTGGGGTGACACAGCAGAGGAAGTTTTCGAGAAAGGGAAGAAAATAGTCCAAATCCTTCTGAAAGCCGGTTTTGCCATAAAACAAAATAAAGTCAAAGGACCTGCACGGGAGATCCAGTTTTTAGGAATAAAATGGCAAGATGGACGTCGTCAAATCCCAATGGATGTGATCAACAAAATAACAGCTATGTCTCCACCAACTAACAAAAAAGAAACACAGACTTTCCTAGGTGTTGTGGGGTTTTGGAGAATGCACATCCCAAATTACAGTCTGATTGTAAACCCACTCTACCAAGTAACTCGTAAGAAGAATGAGTTTGAATGGGGCCCTGAACAACGACAAGCCTTTGAACAAATCAAGCAGGAAATAGTCCATGCAGTAGCCCTTGGGCCAGTTCGAACAGGACCAGATGTAAAGAATGTGCTCTACACTGCAGCCGGGGAGAACGGCCCCACCTGGAGCCTCTGGCAGAAAGAACCTGGGGAAACTCGAGGTCGGCCTCTGGGGTTTTGGAGTCGGGGATACAGAGGATCTGAGGCCCGCTATACTCCAACTGAAAAGGAGATATTGGCAGCATATGAAGGAGTTCGATCTGCTTCGGAGGTGGTCGGTACTGAAGCGCAGCTCCTCCTAGCACCCCGATTACCGGTACTAGGCTGGATGTTCAAGGGAAGGGTCCCCTCTACGCATCATGCAACTGATGCTACATGGAGCAAGTGGGTTGCACTGATTACTCAGCGGGCTCGAATAGGAAACCCCAGTCGCCCAGGAATATTGGAAGTGATCATGGACTGGCCAGAAGGCAAATACTTTGGGATATCATCAGAGGAGGAGGTGGGTCGTGCTGAAGAAGCCCCACTGTACAACCAGTTGCCAGAGAATGAAAAGAAATATGCCCTGTTCACTGATGGGTCCTGTCGTATTGTGGGGAAGCATCGGAGATGGAAGGCTGCTGTATGGAGTCCTACGCGACGAGTTGCAGAAGCTGCTGAGGGAGAAGGTGAATCGAGTCAGTTTGCAGAAGTGAAAGCCATTCAGCTGGCTTTAGACATTGCTGAACGAGAAAAATGGCCAGTTCTCTATCTCTACACCGATTCATGGATGGTAGCAAATGCCCTGTGGGGATGGTTACAGCAATGGAAGCAAAACAACTGGCAGCGTAGGGGCAAACCTATCTGGGCTGCTGCATTGTGGCAAGATATTGCTGCTCGGATAGAGAACCTGGCTGTGAAAGTACGCCACGTAGATGCTCATGTGCCCAAGAATCGGGCTACTGAAGAACATCAAAACAACCAGCAGGTGGATCAGGCTGCTAAGATTGAAGTAGCTCAGGTGGACCTGGATTGGCAGCATAAAGGTGAATTATTTATAGCCCGATGGGCCCATGACACCTCAGGCCATCAAGGTAGAGATGCAACATACAGATGGGCTCGTGATCGAGGGGTGGACTTGACCATGGACGCTATAGCACAGGTTATTCATGACTGTGAAACATGTGCTGCAATCAAGCAAGCCAAACGGTCAAAGCCTCTTTGGTATGGAGGACGATGGCTGAAATATAAATATGGAGAGGCCTGGCAGATTGATTACATCACACTCCCTCAAACTCGCAATGGCAAGCGCCACGTACTTACAATGGTGGAAGCAACCACCGGATGGCTGGAAACATATCCTGTGCCTCATGCTACCGCCCGGAACACCATCCTGGGCCTTGAAAAGCAAGTCCTATGGCGACATGGCACCCCAGAAAGAATAGAATCAGACAATGGGACTCACTTCCGAAACAACCTTATAGACACTTGGGCCAAAGAACATGGTATTGAATGGGTGTATCACATCCCCTATCATGCACCAGCCTCCGGGAAAGTTGAACGATACAATGGCCTGTTAAAGACTACCTTGAAAGCAATGGGCGCTGGGACGTTCAAAAACTGGGATACGCATTTGGCAAAGGCCACCTGGTTAGTCAATACTAGGGGATCTACCAACCGAGCTGGACCTGCCCAATCAAACCTGTTACGTACTGTAGATGGGGATAAAGTTCCTGTAGTGCATGTAAAAAATATGCTGGGTAAAACAGTCTGGGCTACTCCTGCCTCAGGAAAAGGCAAACCTATTCGTGGAATTGTTTTCGCTCAGGGACCTGGATATACTTGGTGGGTAATGCAAAAGAACGGAGAGGTCCGGTGTGTACCTCAAGGAGATTTAATACTGGGTGAAAATAGCCCATGAACTGAATTGCACCATGTTAAATAGTATATTATACTGTATATTATCACTACCATGATTACTATAGGTGACTAATTAGAATGTATGGAAAAGAGTGTAACCTGAGCATGACATAAATGGTATGGAATAAGGGGTGGATAGATGTCCTGGTTTCAGTTAGCACAGAATTAATTTTCTTCCTAGTAGCTGGTGGAATGCTGTGTTTTGGCTTAGAATGAGAAGAGTGCTGATAACACCCCGATGCTTTAATTGTTGCAGAGCAGTGCTTATACTAAGCCAAGGACATCTCAGCCTTTGCTCTGTCCTGCCAACGGGCAGGCTGGGGGGTGCAGTAAGAGCTGGGAGGGGACAGACCCAGGACAGGTGACCCAAACTAGCCAAAGGGGTATTCCATACCATCTGACGTCATGCTAAACAATATATAGGGGTGGCTAGCCGGGGGGAGGGGGCCGGACTGCTCGGGGTTAGGCTGGGCATCGGTCAGCGGGTGGTGAGCAATTGCATTGTGCATCACTTGTTTGTACATACTATTATTACTTTCGTATTATCACCATTGTATCATCATTATTATTATTATTATTATTATTTTCCTGTCTTATTAAACTGTCTTTATCTCAACTCACGGGCTTCACTTTCCATTTCTCTCCCCCGTCCCAGAGAGGGAGGGGGGAGGGTGAGCGAACGGCTGCGTGGTGTTTAGCTGCCAGCCGGGTTAAACCACGACAATTAGAAATGTCTATTAAAAAAATATACGTGCTAGCAAAATGGAGGCTAGCAAAATGGGTTCCTACTTTGTATAAGACAAGGCTACGAAAGCAGCAAATTTCATAACATGAGGAGATGAAAATACTAAGAATGCTTATAATTTGCCAAAAGTGAAAAGTTTGAAAAGCAGAAAAATAGAAGAGGGGAATGAACAAGTAGGAGAGGTTCAGTAGTATTACTTTTTTCCTTTTGATTGGTCCTTATATCAAATTATTGTAGGGTTCTTTTTCTCTGCCAGTCTTTTTCTAGTTCTTTTCCTGATGTGGGGACATACAAATCAGATTCATACAAATGCACTTATTCTGACTGAAACTGAAGTGTATCCATGGCAGTCCCACCTCATAGTGGTCTGAGAGATGAGGTTGTGGAAAAGAGCCTATAAATTAGCTGTTGAAGAAGCTTTGAACTACTTTTTTATTTTTTTTTTTTTTTTTCAGTACAAATGAAATAGTCTTAGAATATAGATGAAATATGGTTAAATAAAGGCAAAGTCCTGAAATAAATAGAAACTAGCTCTTTTGACTGCAGAGGTGCTACCCACAGCAGGGTCCCTCAGCTCACAGGCTGCACGCCTGGGGGTCGTGTGCCTATGCTGCACTGGGGGGGCTGCGGCATCTACAGGGGTCAAGCACCTGCAGGAGGCTTGCCTAGGGGGCAGTTACAGCCCTCCTGTCAGTAGTAACACTCTGAGAACCCCTCCAGAGATGCCAAACATCCTTAATCGATTTGGAGAGTGCTCCAGCACCTCCCTCAGGTGCTTCATCTGGTCTTGTGAAATAATTGCTGTATGCTGTACTCTCCATAGAAAAAAATGCATTTTGGTAGATGTTAGAGGTGCAAAACAATGCATGCTCTGCTCTTTCATTTCCAGCTCCAGCAGGTCACCAAAACCACTTCAGGTTTTTGCAAGGTACTGATTTCTGGGTGCTTCTCCCAAGGAGGCTGAGGGATGGCTTAGGCTCCAGGAGAGTTAGCCACAGACTCTGGGAGGGGAAGGAAACTAAAACTTCTCCAGTGTGAGAAGGAGTACATTGCACTCTGTGCAGTCTGCTTCTTGAAGTTCCTCTGCCACCCTTAGTGTACTCTTTTAGTTTTCAAATCCTGCGTCTTTCTGCTATCCTTGTTCCTTCCAAAACTTAATTCAGGATCTAAATGAAGCAGGTGACTCATGTTACCTTTCAAGGCAAGAAGTTCCTGACATTGAACCTGTATAGTGAGTGCTGTGAATAGATCCCCAGCATGTATGCAGTCATGGGAATTGTATTTAGTCAGCAGTTTTCAGGGAAGGTTTCTATTGTACTGAGCACCCAAAAAAAGCCTAAAAAAAAAAAAAAAAAAAAGCAATCATCAGACCCTGAAACATGCTGATGGGGCGTTATATCAGAACAAGCAGGGCTGGATGTGAGATGAGGTTAAATGAAGGTGGATAGGTCAGGGAATAGCACTACAACCTGGTGCTCAGACTCGAGTATTAATGCAAGCCAGCGTAGGTGGAGGTGTTTAATGGAGGCTTGATAATAGCGTGAATAGTGTGTTGTTTTTGGGTCTGTCTTTTTGTCCTTCTGGACAATGCAGCTCAATTCCCCTTTCCCCAACTCTTTTTCATTGTCTGAATTGAATCCAAAGTGTTACATTCAGAGGCTTATTGCTTTTACTTAGAATTCCTGAGAGGGAAGCATCTCTTGCCAGGCAATTTTCAACTCCTGCCTAGAGTAGGCTGAGTTGTTTATCTGGTTTTTACTTTTCAAATGGTTAATGATAATGAACTGTAATTGAGAATTGCTTTGGGCTCATTAATATGTATGTTGTCATCCATTTATGTCACAGTTTCCTTTGAAATCACCTTCTCAAAGCTTTGGAATGATGTTTGATTTTTTTTTTTTTTTTTTTCTGCCTTCCTGTTAATACTTGTAGAGGTTTTTTTTTTTCTTTTCTTTTTTTTTTTTTTTGTCCTTCTTAAGAACTATATTCTTTAAATGTTTTTTTTTTTTTCCCTGAATAAATTTCAGTCTCAAATATTTTCTGTAACTATGTGCTTCTTGATTTTTAACCATCCCAAATATTCTAGGATTTTAAATGTATTTCTAGTGTTCAAATAGCTAAGAAGTTTTTCTACTAAAATTTTCAGTTATAGCTTCCTTGGGGTCTTGTTAACACATCTACTCTAGCTGGCTTAAGACACTACTGAAAGCAAGATGTTATATTTCTAACTTTTATTTTGCCTTCACAAAAACCCTATTAAACAATAATAAATTATCTGTCAAATTTAGCTTATTTTGGGGGATATGATCTCTCGTGTTTCCAATTCACCTGCTTTAAAAAATAAGTTCACCAGTTTTAACAACTATCCAAGTGCTAAGTTTCTGAAGGTCAAGGAGCAAGTATAAGATTGGAACAAGTACACAGAGTTGATAATCTGACTGTGTATAAGATTTAAATGCAAGAACTGTCTCTTCCTCCCTTGCCCCTTTTCCAGCTCCAGGAATATTTTCATATTTATTCTGTAGCATGAAAACTGTGTTTGGAACCCATGTGGCAACAGCAGAGGTGTCTGTCCTGGTTTCAGTTAGAACAGAATTAATTTTCTTCCTAGTAGCTGGTGGAATGCTGTGTTTTGGCTTAGGATGAGAAGAGTGCTGATAACACCCCGATGTTTTAATTGTTGCAGAGCAGTGCTTATACCAAGCCAAGGACATCTCAGCTTCTTGCTCTGTCCTGCCAACAGGCAGGCTGGGGGTGCAGTAAGAGCTGGGAGGGGACAGACCCAGGACAGGTGACCCAAACTAGCCAAAGGGGTATTCCATAGCATCTGACGTCATGCTAAACAATATATAGGGGTGGCTAGCCGGGGGGAGGGGGCCGGACTGCTCAGGGTTAGGCTGGGCATCGGTCAGCGGGTGGTGAGCAATTGCATTGTGCATCACTTGTTTGTACATATTATTATTACTTTCCTATTATCACCATTGTATTATTATTATTATTATTATTGTTATTATTATTTTGTTATTATTATTTTCCTGTCTTATTAAACTGTCTTTATCTCAACTCACGGGCTTCACTTTCCATTTCTCTCCCCCGTCCCAGAGAGGGAGGGGGAAGGGTGAGCGAACGGCTGCGTGGTGTTTAGCTGCCGGCCGGGTTAAACCACGACAGTGTCATAGGTATGAACAGCCTGCATGAGTTGCTGCTTGATCCCAGACATGATAGTATTTGATTCTTTTGACCTGTTGTACAGGTGTTGGGGAAAGTGAACCTCTGTACAAATGAGCTCCTATAGCTTTTTTGTTTGTTTGTTTTTAGCCATTCATAATGATTCTCTGCTTCTTGGCCTGTCAGAAGCACTGGGTTCAGAGCTTTTATTTAGATGTAGCATGGACCTGTACTGCTCATTGCCTGCCTCATTCTGTACAAACTGAGGAGTGCTGTATATGTTTTAGAAACCACTCCTTAGGTACTTCTCGAATGATGTTGGATGCAGGTAGCTCAGACTCCTTCCTCCATCACCCACCCCCATCTGCTCTCTTCACAAGGCAGTGGTGCATCCTGAGCATCATCCCTTGGACCCGCCCTGGGTTCATTCCTAAAGCTTCTTCCTCTCCCCTGCTTCCATGAATAGCAAATCTGTGCTTTCTGAGGGGATGCTCAGGAAGTAGGAGCTCAGCTCTGAAAGCCTCATTAGTGTGTTTCAATCTGAGTGATCCCACATGAAAGAGTAACGAGACTGTATCATTAGTAAGAGAAACAAATTTTGTTCATGATCATTCACAGTTAAATGAAGAGCTGAAAATAATAACCGATGAAAACTAATATGAAATTGTGTTTATTCTAATTCTATTCATTCTAATTTTAGTCAGCCTTGTGAAGACACTTTTCAAACACTAGTTTTGGAAGAGATATTCTCATCTTTAAGAAAGCCAACAAAATAAACATAAAGCAACAGCAAAACAATCCTGAATATTTGTAACTATTTTTATGTAACACTGCTTATTTTTCCTGAAAGAAAAGTTTAGTATTTTGGTTTTAATGATAGCACTTTATTCTCAGCCCTTCTTTGGAAATACAGCTCCAAACACCAACACTAAAAGCCTGAAAATGTGTCACTGAGAGCTTCTGACAAGCTCGGGTCCAAAGCTACTTTGGTTTGCCAATAGCCCCTGATTCACAGGGGGCTTATTGAGAAATATTCAGTTGTTATCTAATGATTTACACCTCACTTTTAAAAACACAAATCCTTTCACTTTCTGTAGATGAGCATATTGTTGAGGCTTTTGACCTACTATTTATCACCAAGATGCTGATAGAAGTAGCTTTCAGCTTTCCTTTTGCATTTTATTTGCCTCTGGGTTTCTAGTGTTCCTTTTCTGAAAGCATCTTTTTTTTTTTTTTTTTTTTTTTTTTATAACAGTAGGATGAGGAAGGTAATATATTATTAGATAGCGCTTTTTTTTTTTTTTTTAAAGTGGGATTTTGTTTCATATGAAGGTTTTCAGGCATGACCAACAGCTTTATATACTATTCAGCCAGTGAGCCTGTTATGAGCAAGAAGCCTTGCTCAAGTTACTCAGTCTTTGTTATTTCACACCTTCCTATTTTCTATTTGGTATAGAAAGGTATTTTAGTGGCTGAAACTACAATAAAAGGGTTATTAATACCCTGTATTTTGGTGGAGAATACCTATGCTTCAAGTATCAAAAGCAGCTACTGTATGTGCTACCATAAGTGCCTATTCACATACCTTGCCAGCATCAACACAGAAGTCAAGCTGTCAAGCATTTAAGAGCAGGACTGTGCAGCACACCATGAAGATTGTGTCCAGGTTTGTTTCTGCCAACAAAGTGAACAAATGGGTGTACGTCCTGGGGCTGCTCTGGCATAGTGCTAAGAGATAAAACTACTGTAGATTCCCAATTTCATGAGCAATGTCTTTTGTGAAGTGTCTCAAAGAAAAACATCATGTTACTTCTGACTGTTGTGATTTATAGAGAGGAAAAATCTGTATGTAGCATGGAATGTAGCCTTTGGCTTTAAATATTTCCTCATGTCATTTCTTCTGCATTACAATTTGACTATTAAGTTCTGGACTTCAAGTTATTGGATATAGTAACTCCTGACATTACAGTGTATAGAGAATTGTTTTGACTACTGTTTCTCTTCTGTAATGCAGGCTGTAGTTCGATCCATGTATTCATTAGTTAAGCCCAACTAGGCCAACTTCTAGTTGTGCCAATTTGCTCAGTTTTCTCAAATGGAAAATAGGCAGAAGAGTGCAATTGCATAATTAGAAAATATACATTTGTATATTCCCCCCACTGTTCTGACAACAGCTTGCCACCATGACTCTTGCAGGTGGAAGAGCAGATGTTTCCCAGCTGACATCCGTGCTGCCCTTTGGGCAGCTGGCAGGAGAGCTCTGTCCCTGCCTCCCACTTGAGTTCACAGATGTCCCTTCTGAGACATGTCTTTACACAGAGTGTAATCAAACTGTGCCAGACTTGGCACTGTTGTTCATCACAAAAGGGGGAGTTACACGTCTGTGAACTCATGTAGATATGTTGATTTTAAAAAACAAACAAACAATCAAACAAAACAAAAAACCACAAAACCATAGAACCATATCTGGGGAGTCATATATAACGTGGCACACTCAAACAGGCAGTTACATGGATTGTGATTTATGGTCTAATTCCTATGGGGACTGTTCTCTTATAACATGCAGAAAAAATAGTGATTATGCCAGCTCTGATGTTCCTGCTGCCAGAGCACACCTCCTTTTGCAGGCCGATTGCTCAGAGGGATAGGCTCCTTCTGCCTCGACCGACTTGGTTATGTACCCTGTCCGGCTTTGGATGGGGATGAGACAGAGGATCAAACAGTTTGTGAGGAAAAGAACTGTTCATGAGGAAAAAAATAGACCAATTGTTATCACTTGTGATTCAAGGAAGCTCTGTATCTTGTATCTTGCTCATATGTTTTCAGAAAGAATCAATTTTCAAAAGGGTGATCAGGAGGTGCAAAATAGCTGTTCTTGGGCACTTATTGCATCACTGTGTGTGATCTGGAGATCAGCAGTTTTGTCAGCAACACCAGTTTCATTTCTCCCAGCACAAACGCTTGTAATGCTACTTTTCCTAGATGCCCAATATAATGCTTGGTTTTCTACAATTACCCAATCTTCTGCTTTTACAAAAATCACATTGAATTGAGTCTGTAAATTGGTCATACATCAGCCTACTGTGAAATGTGAAATACCTGTAAGCCAAGGATATTTTCTGTGAAAAATGTTCTATATCCTTTCATTGCCTATGGACGTATAGAACAGAAAATGCCAGATAACATTTCTCTTTTGCAGTCATTGACTGCAAAGTAGTGTGAAATCAGCCTAATTTATCAAGTAATTATCATAGTGTGATGTCATTGCCAGAAATACTGGAAGTATTTTAAGAACAGAACTTAAGAAGACCTTAAGAACAAACAGAGGTTTATATATAATCCTGTACTACTCCAACTGAAAAGCAAACAAAGCAATGCTGGGTAGACCTTGATCACCAAAGACACCCTCCCGACTGAACAGCCCCTCTGTGCCTGTCAGGAAAGCCAATACCCAGACTTCCCAGCCCTCATCTTTCTGCTTTGCCTTCCTTCCAAATAGCAAAAAAGAGATGAGTTTAAAACAATTGCAGATTATTTTTTAAAGACAGCTAGAGAAAATATTGTTTTCTTTTAGTTACAAAAAGGGGGGAAGGATCCATAATAAAGCCAGAAATGTTGAATGTAGAAAAAGAAATATTGCTGTGATCTCTTCCTTATTACTTTCTGTAAAAGGGTTTTAAAACAAGCATTTATTTTTATTTTTTTTTTAATGGTTTGGACAATATACTAGGGACATTCATTTTAAAACCTTTTGTTGTGTCAGGTTAATAATCTATTCTTTGTTAGTCCTGAGATGCTTCAGGATGTGTGTTAGTAAGATATTGATTTATTTTTCAGGTTGTCAAAAGCATTGCCATTCTGACCACTCACCTCACATCTTAGGTGTGCTCCAAGCGTAGTACAGCAGCCAGCTACTTAAGGGCTGAAAGTGGGCTGACTTGATGTGACTTTGCTCCATCAGGCTTAAAAGGTAAACCTTCCCTGAGCATTGTTCTAGGAAACCAACTACCAAATGTTTAGAGGAACTGTGGGACAGTCAAAAGTTATGCCATGAAAGCAGGCACATCAGGTGTTTCAACATTCACGTTTTTCTTTTCAAGGTGAAAGGATCACAGAATCACAGAATTGTAGGGGTTGGAAGGGACCTTGAAAGATCATCAGATCCAACCCCCCTGCCAAAGCAGGTTCCTTAGAGCAGGCTGCCCAGGTAGGCATCCAGATGGGCCTTGAATATCTTCAAGGAGACTCCACAACCTCCATGGGCAGCCTGTTTCAGTGCTCCGTCACCCTCACAGTGAGTGAAGAAGTTCTTTTGCATGTTGGTGGGGAACTTCCTGTGCTCCATTTTGTGGCCATTGCCCCTTGTCCTGTCCCCACAAACCACTGAAAAGAGGTTGGCCAAATCCCTGCCTCCCACACTTCAGGTACTTATAGACATTGATAAGATCCCCTCTAAGTCTTCTCTTCTCCAGGCTGAACAGGCCCAGGTCTCTCAGCCTTTCCTCATAGGAAAGATGCTCCAGGCCATGGAGCATCTTTATGGCCCTCCACTGGACTCTTTCCAGGAGATCCCTGTCTTTTTTGTACCGGTGTGAGAAACAAAGTTGTGTTTTTTGTAGTAGAGAATTACTTTTCTGTATTACAAGGTAGTAGTCATAATAAGGAGAAATGCTAAATAGGTAAGTGGACAGTAGAAGGTCTCACTGTCCCAAAATAAGGTAGAAGCTTGAGAAAAACTGGATAAGCAGTGTGAAAACAGTAAAACAAAGACCACAAGTTCTCAAAACATAAGAAAAGAGAAATTAAAGGGTTGGAAAAAAAAAGAAAAAATGTACATATATGGTATAGAGGAGCATCAAGTAGCTTGTGAACCTGTAGTACTCAGCCAATGAGGAGTGAGTACTGATCAGGGAGGTGATCAGGCATCGGGTAATAAGGAATAAAAGGTTATGATTTGTTTACTAAAATTTGATCCTGATTGACAGGACGCCCGCCATTGCAATTGTGAATAAAATAGCTTCACATAAGATCCTGTCTGAAGAAAATTATTTGAGATGTTTCTCACACCGGGGAGCCCAGAACTGGACACAGTACTCCAGGTGAGGCCTGACCAGGGCAGAGCAGAGGGGGAGGATCACCTCCCTTGACCTGCTGGCCACGCTCCTTTTAATGCATGCCAGGATCCCATTGGCCCTCTTGGCCACCAGGGCACACTGCTGGCTCATGGTCAAGCTGTCGTCCACCAGGACCCCCAGCTCCTTCTCCTCAGAGCTCCTCTCCAGCAGGTCATCCGCCAGCCTGTACTGATACATGTGGTTGTTCCTTCCCAGGTGCAGGACTCTACACTTCCTCTTATTAAACCTCATTTTGTTTCTTTCTGCCCATGTCTCCAGTCTTTCCAGGTCTCACTGAATGGCAGCACAGCCTTCTGGCGTGTCAGCCACTCCTCTCAGTTTTGCATCATCGGCATATTTGACACTATTCCCTCATCAAGGTCATCGATGAAAATGTTGAACAAGACTAGACCCAGCACTGACCCCTGGGGAACACCGCTAGTCAAAAGTCTCCAGCCAGACTCTCTGCTGCCGATCACCACCCTCTGAGCTCAGCCAGTCTGCCAGTTCTCAGCCCACCTTACTGTCCACTCCTCTATCTCACACTTTCTCAGCTTTGCTAGCAGGATGTCATGGGAGACAGTATCAAAAGCCTTGCTAAAGTCAAGGTAGATGACGTCCACTGCTCTCCCCCCATCTACCCAGCTGGTGATGCCATCATAGAAGGCAACGAGGTTGGTTGAGCATGGCTTCCCCTTGGTGAATCTATGCTGACTACTCCTCATAACCTTCTTCTCTTCCAATTGCTTGGAGATGGCATCCAGAACAAGCTGTTCCAACACCTTTCCAGGGCCAGAGGTGAGACTGACTGGCCTGTAGTTTCCTGGATCCTCCTCCTTGCCCTTCTTGAAGACTGGAGTGACATTGGCTATTCTCCAGTATTCTCCAGGACCTTTCAAAGATGATAGAGAGCGGTTCAACAATCACCTCTGCCAATTCCCTTAGCACACATGGATGCATCCCTTCGGGTCCATGGATTTGTGTGCATTGATCCCACTCAGACACTCACAAACCACTCTCTCATCAACCAGGGGGGAGCCCTCCATTTCCTAGACCCTTTCTCCTCCCTCCAGGGTCCAGGAGTACTGGGGGGAGTCCTTGAAGCAAAGACTGAAGCAAAGAAAGCGTTCAGTATCTCCACTTTCTTGGCATCTACCGTTACCAGGACACCCCTCTTCGTTTAGCAGGGGACCCACATTATCCCTAGTCTTCCTTTTACTGTTTGCATGCTTTTTTAAAAAAATTTAAAATAAAAATAAAAAAAACTTCTTATTATCCTTTATCTCTTTTGCAAGCCTCATCTCTAGGTGGGCTTTAGCTTTTCTTGTCATGTCACTGCAGGCCCTGGCAACACTTCTATACTCCTCCCAAGAGGACAGGCCCTTTTTCCACATTTCATAGACCTTCCTCTTCCTTTTGATCTTGTTGATGAGCTCCTTGCTCATCCACACAGGTTTCCTGCCCTCCTTCCCTGATTTCCTACTCTTAGGGATGCACCGATCCTGAGCTTGGAAGAAGTGCTGTTTCAGTGTTGCCCAGCTCTCACAAGCACCCTTACCTTCTAGCAACTTAGCCCATGAGATACCCCCAAGCAGATCCTGGAAGAGGTTGAAGTTGGCTCTCCAAAAGTCCAGGGTAGCAATCCTGCTTTTAGCCTTACTTCTTCCACCAAGTTCCATCTTGAACTCCTCTATCTTGTGGTCGCTGCAGCCTAAGCTGCCCCCAACTTTCACACCCCTAATAAGCCTATCCTTGTTAGTAAGGACAAGGTCCAGAAGCACCCCCCACCTTGTTGGCTCCTTCACCACCTGCATCAGAAAATTATCTTCAACGCCTTGTAGGAACCATTTGGACTGTGCATGCCTGGCCAAGTTGCTTACCCAACAGATGTCTGGATAATTGAAGTCCCCCATGAGAACCAATGAGGCTACTACCAGCTGCTTGTAGAAGGCTTCATTGACCTCCTCCTTCCCCTGATCTGCTGACCTGTAGTACACCCCCACAACAGTATCCATACTAGCCCACCCCTTAATTCTCACCCACAAGCTCTTCACTTGTCCTTCACCCTCCCCCAGGTGGAGCTGGGTACACTCTAATTGCTCCCTCACATAAAGGGCAACCCACTGCCTCACTTTCCCAGCCTGTCTTTCCTAAAAAGGACAAAGCCCTCCATTACAGAGTTCCAGTCATGCGAGCTGTCCCACCACATTTCTGTGATCGCAACGAGATCGTGGCCCTGCGATCGAACACAGACCTTGAGCTCATCCTGTTTATTTCCCGTGCTTTGCACATTGGTATACAGGCATTTTATGGAAGCAGCAGGCGCAGTTATCCCTGGAAGGATGCAAGAAGAAGATTCTGGATGGGGTATCGGGATCATTACCTTCTCTGAGGAGCCCTCGGACAATCCTATGGGACAACTCAAAGGTTTTTCCCTACTATCTTCAACAATGACAGCAGTGACAACTTCCCCCAGCCCTTCTCTAACACTTTTAGCTCCCCTCCCTTTCCCCATCAAACCTAGTTTAAAGCCCTAGTAATTAGTTCAGAGAGCTTGCTCCCCAACACACTTGTGCCCCACTTTGGAGTTGGAGTCGGTCAGCAGCCCACATACCTGGCTTCTCAAAGGACTGCCCAAGATCAAAATTCCCAAAGCCTTGGTCCAGACACCACCCCCTCAGCCACTTGTTCATCTGTCCCGTTCTCCTCCTTCTTTCTGGGTCCTGGTCACCCCGTGGGAGGACAGAGAAGAACACTACCTGCACCCCCGATCCCTTCAACAACCTTCCCAGGGATGCAAAGTCCTTTTTAATATTTCTCATTTTTCTTGACCCAGCCTGAATGACTATAAGAGGACAGTAGTCCTCCTGTTTAATGAGCTGTGGCAAAGCGTTCCTAACATCTCTGACACACATTCCAGGAAGACAGTACACCTCTCTGGATAGGTTATCTGGGCGACAAATGGGATATTTCTCAATTAATTTTTTTTAATACTATAAGAAAGGGAAAACATCTACCATCAGGTAGAACGCCAGCCAATTGCTCAACAGAAATAGAGCTGAGAGGAAGGAGGACAGGCTTGGAGAGATTTATTCCTGTACAAGGCATAAAACTTAACACAGCATGCACATTATATCAGTTCTCTGCAAACTGAGGTCTAAAGCAACCAGTTTGTGTACACACAAACTTGGTTGTGATAACTAATTCCTGCTCTCGATACTAACCTGACAAGGAGGTTTGACCAAGGTCAGTTAGTTGAGGCAGAAAGGTGTGCAGGTGTAAGAGTGAGCCTTGCTTTGGCTGAGGAGCTATTGCAGTCTCCTGCAACAACACCAAATGTCTCATTGTTTTGCAGTGGCACCATCCTATAGGATCTCATGTGTTTTCTAAAATGACATCTTCATTTATGATATACCGTGACTAAGAACAGGCAGGATGCTAAAAAAAAAAAAAAAAAAAATCCTTCACCAGATACTACAGGGCGCAGGAATCCCAAAGCAACGCCTTCTTTCTTTTATCTACTCCTAAACTGCTAAGCACTGCAGTGATGTTTATCTAATAACTCCATTCCCCTTGAGGCAAATTTTCTATTAATAGTAATTATCTGTGACTTATAATTTATATTGAATTCTCCTTAGTAGCACAGCACTTGAACTGATTATGTACTCCCACTATTAGAATAAAAAATGATGTGACTGCATTCTTAATAACAGCTGCATATAAGTGTGTGCATAAAAATATATCTTCTGAAAGTGAGAGGTGTTTCTACCCACAGTGAGGTGGATGAATGTTCACCAATTGCAGAGTAAGTGGGATGAAGAGGCTCCTGACATTCTCTTTAACTAGAGAGAATGTCTGCTGACATTGACTTGCAAGATTTGGAAGACTCAGGTTATTCTTGGTGTGTTTATATATTGTGGAAACTCAGAGAGTGATCATAATTTTGGTACTTAATTGGGTATTTTCACTACAATAAGAACATAATAAGGCAGACCCAGATTTGGGGAGTTTAGTGTTTATAATCTGTGTAGAAAGGACAGAAATCATTACCATGTGTAATCCCAAAATGTAAATTCCAGATAGATCATGAACTTCCCAAGGTCATTTGTAAGAGTTCTGACAACACCAGGAAATAAATGTAAATACTCAAAATTGTGTTTTAGTGCATGTTTTATAATGTCCCACATCTTACTGGTTTCCTTTTGTAAAGAAGAATAGGGTCTGGATTGATATACTTCTATCTGGTTTGTGGTTGAAAACTGTGTATTAGCTCTTTAAACTGCTTTGAATGTTTGAGCAAATCCACCTAGGTAGCGAGTACTATCCTTTTTCTCTGTAAAACAGGAATTTAGGTTTTGCTGAATGTGCAAAAGTGTGTTGGAAAATTCCAGCTAAGAAAAGAGCAGGTGGATTTTATTCCTTTGCAAAATGTATTATTTTGCAATCGTACAGCACTTAGACCTCCTTGTATAGATATTGCTGCTTAGATATTGTTGCTTTATTGGTAATTATGAAACATGCCACAGAGGAGCAAACTTGTAAGTGCTGACTTTTGTTCTGTCTTGATTCATCTGACCTTGGAAAGTTGCATTGAGATCTTTAAAGCAGCCTCTAATTTTGAATGTTTGATGTACAGCTCAGCTGATATATACAACCATAAATAAAATAAATGAGATTTAGAAGTTTTGAGTGCATCTGGTGGTGAATGTCATATTGAATAGCTAACCCTGTTGTACTTATTTTCTTATCTGATTAAAAAAAAATAAGAAAGAAAAAAAAAAATACCCCTGTGTTCACCTCATAGGAATGATGTAAAATGTAGTAGTTTATCTTTGAAAAGTCTTCTGAAAAATTTTCTACTAAAAAGAATTACTGTTGTAACAAAGGAGAAAAAGATAGAAATTTAATCCTTTTAAATGATTGTTCCAATTTTAAGCATTTTTTAATATATATGCTAGGAAAAAGTGTCAGGCACTTTGGAACTAAATCTTTCAGATTTTATATATAATAAAACCTCTTGTTTCTAAAATGGATACTAATTTTCATCCCTACATATGATTTATATACATAATCAATGTCATTTTTATTAAGGACATTGTCTGTTCTCATTCCTAGCACTTATGGGTGTGCTAATGGCTGGAAAGAAACCTCAAACTTTCAGTATGCTGAACTGAGCGTGAACAATGAAGATCTTTGAACATCAGTACTTACAGTATTCCTGTAGGGAGAGAAATCAGTGATGTTGAGTCTACCCAGCAAATTAAACAAGAAACATGAATTTCCTAACTGTTTTGAACAGATGTTCATCAACAGATGGAAGGCATAGCTATCTTTCTTTTTGTCTTTAATTGATAGTTCTTGTAAAAATATTAGGTTTTGGGGCTGGGGGTTGAAAGAGGGGACAGTGAGGAGAGTGTAAATCTCCGTTCCAAAACTAAGAAAAAATTTAGACCAAACCAGACTTTCCCTTTTCTTTTAAAACAAGTGACCAACATAATCTGGAATGCAAAACATACTTGTAAACAGATTATTCACAATTGAAAATGAATTAGTAATACTACATTTAACTGCATCAACCAGTGATACCTATTAGTATAATATATTCAAATTACTATTATGTTTAATACCTCACTAATCTTGCATGGAACATCATATTCTGTCCTGATAACCTCATCTTAAGAAAGATGTAACAAAAGTTATGTTGGTTGGAGGAAGACACTGAAAGATGAGAGCTGATTACAAGAGATTATAGTTACTTAAAAGTAAATGAATGGCACAGAACTCACATTAGAAAACTTTTACAATTGTCTTCTTTGCCATTGAAGACAACATGGTGAACTGTATGGCCAGCTTGCTCAGAGTCACTAAAGAATTATGCTCTGGAAATGAATGAATGGGACTTGTCATTGCTGAAGTGATTGGAAAATCTCCTGTTTTAAGGACATGGTGCAAGTTGTCTATGTTACTTCAAAATTATTAAAGTAATAATTTTATATACACAATAAAATTTAAAAAAAATTACAATAAAATAAGTAATATACACAATAAATTTGTTGTTTCTGATCCTTGAAAAATGTGGCTGTTAAATCACAGAACTGCTTAATGGCATTAACAGATGCTCACCTACCCCTCAGTGTTTTAGACTTGAAAAGAGTGCACCTCTTTTCTAGTAAGAGCAGTACCTAAAATCATTTTAGTAAGGTCACAAAGTGAGAATTTGTCTGAAAGGTATGTATATGTATGAGTTTCTATAATTATCTGCTCATGTTAACAGGCACCTCTGACAATTTTTAAATTTAGCAAAATGAGTGAACCCCTTGAGCTCTGTGAACATTGTTTTCTCTTAATTAAAGGAGAACTTTAGTACCAGTTTTTAGCTTCTAGCAGTCAACTGCAAATTTTGCAAATCTGGCAAGGAAGTAATGAGAAGCCTAAAGCAGGAACACTTTTCTATTCACAAAGTTCAGTAAAAAGTTTAGTAACCTGAAGTGGTTAGTTTGCTTAAGAACTTCTTGAGAAATATTTTCCATATAAGTCTTTGTTCATATTGGAAAATTTGAATCCAATCTGTTTTGCTTAGAAAAAGTGTGTTTTGTAACAAACTTTCCTTCTCTCATTCAAAATGGCAAAGCGGTTTGAGTGATACTGCCAAGGGGGTCTCTGCTGTTAGTTTATGATTATCATAGCTCATTGCCTGCTCCATTCCTACAATAGAAAGGAAAATTACTCTTCAGAAACATTATGTGAGACAGTAAAATAAGAATCCATTCTGCAGTGCTAGTGATCCTCAGGGCTTTGACAGTTTTTTGTACTTGGCCTCTTTTTTTTTTTTTTTTTTTTTTTTCTTGTTGTGTATGATGACACCTGCTTCCTGTGTCCCCCTGTTCCCCATGGTTATACAGAAGTAAGATGCCAGGAAACAAGATGGAAATACTGTATGTTCATTCTCCTTATGTCCCATTTTGAATAAAATGTGCCATGTTTAATTTCTGCTTGAAAATGTAGAAGCAGAAGATGGTGGTATCAGAAGTTAATTTTCTAATTTGCCAGCATTGTGGGGCCATTTTAGGTGTACCCAAACAGAAGCAGGAAAAACACGTGTCCAACAAGTTTTCCAGTCCAAGAGAATTGACTACAAATATTGTTATATCAAGTAAGCATCCCATCACCAGAAAGCTTATATCAATTTAATTCAGTTTAGGAAGTAAAAACAACACCTGATATTTTTTATTAAATTAGAAAGTCAGGATTATTTGCTATAACTGTTTTTGGATAGTAATGAAGTGCAGAGCTGAGATGGATGGTGCTAATAATGTAACTACAATAACAAGTTCAACTCAAAAAGCACTGATAAAGTGTAGATATAAGTGCTTTCTGTAGAATGATGATTACATCTTGAAATATTGAGCAATATGGCTAAGAAATGTGCTAAATGATTGCCAAATAGACCAAAATAGGATATCAAAGATGTGTTTAATATAAAATTTCCTTGGATCTTCCACTAAGTGACACTTGCAGGTGCTAAGTCATCCAAGTCTTTTCTGAAGTAAACAATTTTGTTTTTAGAAAGAAAAAATGCTAATTCCATCTTGAAATTACCTTAAATATTTCTAGTAAGGAAATATTGGACAGGAATAGACCAAGTAAACTAATGGATTATTTTTATTTTTTTTTTGGACCCAAGTTATCTCAGTCTAATCTGATGGTTGACTGGAACCTCAGCAAAACCGAAATTGGGAGGGAAGCCCTAGTGCTGAGCTTCAGACTCATCAGTGCTTCATGGCACACTCAAATTCACTTCTGAATTCTGCATTACATAACGTGTAATCACAGTAGTAAAACCTAGTGAGGCTTGGTGTATTTAAAATTTACAAATGTTTCTAGTTGTTCTATAACCAGTGTTTTACAGTAAACTATAATTTACATCTTTGCTTTTTGTACATATATATTCTTTTTCTCTTGGCTCTCTTCTCCCTAATCTTTTCAACTCAGATTAGTCAACACTTTTTATATGTCATTACACAAACATTGTATGGAGAGTTTAATTACAACTGTTAATCCAGCTGTAGTACAATGAGGTGTTTTAGAGGCTTCTCAACATACTTGCTTGTGTAACTGTTTTGACTGGAAACATCTCCTTAACATACTACATTTTCTGCATAATTACTCTGTCATGAGGTTAATTAATCTGTGTATTCAGCTGGCACACACAGTACGGAAAACAACTCTAGCGTCATTTTATTACTTAAGTGCGCCAGCTCTTATTGATCTGAAAGACTGACTGGTCCCAGCAAACCACTGGCATTTTAGTCAATAAACTATGCATTATGGGTGCTTAACTGGCATACACTGAAATAACAGATTAACCCAAGTGTGTCTCTAAGGTAAATAAAAGATCTATATATTACAGGAATATCAACAGTATTTTAATCAAAACATTTAGAAATGAAAAGGTAGAAACGAGCCCTTGGAGGAAACTATTGTGGAAAAGTACCTCTGAGGATTTGTACTGTACCATAGAACAATGTGACAACTGCCACATCATCTGAGGCATGTATGTGATTATGTAACAGGGAATCAATATGGATTTGCTGGGAATGTCTGCATTTGGAGCCGATTACAAAATGACTTTCAGAGACACTTCTTTTCTGCGAATGTGTTAGATTTACACTGATTTAGAGTCTTGGGTTTCATGAGTGGTATCACAGAATCACAGAATCACAGAATTTCTAGGTTGGAAGAGACCTCAAGGTCATCGAGTCCAACCTCCAACCTAACGCTAACAGCCCTCCACTAAACCATATCCCTAAGCTCTACATCTAAACGTCTTTTGAAGACTTCCAAGGATGGTGACTCCACCACTTCCCTGGGCAGCCTGTTCCAATGCCTCACAACCCTTTCAGTGAAGAAGTTCTTCCTAACATCTAGCCTAAAACTCCCCTGGCTCAACTTAAACCCATTCCCCCTCGTCCTGTCACCAGGCACGTGGGAGAACAGGCCAACCCCCACCTCGCTACAGCCTCCCTTGAGGTACCTAAAAAGAGCGATAAGGTCGCCCCTGAGCCTCCTCTTCTCCAGGCTGAACAAGCCCAGCTCCCTCAGCCGCTCCTCGTAGGACTTGTTCTCCAGGCCCCTCACCAGCTTCGTCGCCCTTCTCTGCACCCGCTCAAGCACCTCGATGTCCTTCTTGTAGCGAGGGGCCCAAAACTGAACACAGTACTCGAGGTGCGGCCTCACCAGAGCTGAGTACAGGGGGACGATCACCTCCCTAGCCCTGCTGGTCACGCTGTTCCTAATACAAGCCAGGATGCCGTTGGCCTTCTTGGCCACCTGAGCACACTGCTGGCTCATATTCAGCCGACTGTCCACCATCACTCCCAGGTCCTTCTCTGCCTGGCAGCTTTCCAACCATTCCTCTCCCAGCCTGTAGCTCTGCTTGGGGTTATTGCGCCCCAGGTGCAAGACCCGGCACTTGGCCTTGTTAAACTTCATGCAGTTGACCTCAGTCCATCGGTCCAGCCTATCCAGATCCTCCTGCAGAGCTTTCCTACCCTCAAGCAGATCGACACACGCACCTAACTTGGTGTCATCTGCGAACTTACTGAGGGTGCACTCGATGCCCTCGTCCAGATCATCGATGAAGATATTAAAGAGGACCGGCCCCAGCACCGAGCCCTGGGGGACGCCACTAGTGACTGGCCTCCAACTGGACTTGGCTCCATTCACCACGACTCTTTGGGCCCGGCTATCCAGCCAGTTTCTAACCCAACGAAGCGTGCGCCAGTCCAAGCCAAGAGCAGCCAGTTTCTTGAGGAGAATGCTGTGGGAGACGGTGTCAAAAGCCTTGCTGAAGTCAAGGTAGACCACATCCACAGCCTTTCCCTCATCCACCCAGCGCGTCACTCTGTCATAGAAGGAGATCAGGTTCGTCAGGCATGACCTGCCTTTCATAAAGCCATGCTGACTGGGCCTGATCGCCTGCTTCCCCTTCAAGTGCTGCATGATGACTCTCAGGAGGATCTGCTCCATGAGCTTTCCTGGCACTGAGGTCAAACTGACAGGCCTGTAGTTTCCCGGGTCTGCCCTCCAGCCCTTCTTGTAGATGGGCGTCACGTTTGATAGCCGCCAGTCGATTGGGACCTCCCCCGATAGCCAGGACTGTTGATAAATGATGGACAGTGGCTTGGCCAGCTCCTCTGCCAGTTCCCTCAGTACCCTTGGGTGGATCCCATCTGGCCCCATCGACTTGTGCACATCTAAGTGCCGTAGTAGGTCACCAACCAGTTCTTCATGGATAATGAGGGCCACATCCTGCTCCCCATCCCCTTCCACCAGCTCAGGGTACTGGGTATCCAGAGAACATCCGGTATTGCCGCTAAAGACTGAGGCAAAGAAGGCATTGAGCACCTCCGCCTTTTCCTCATCTCTTGTAACTAAGTTTCCCCCCGCATCCAGTAAAGGATGGAGATTCTCCTTAGTCCTCCTTTTTGTGTTGATGTATTTATAGAAACGTTTTTTGTTATCTTTAACGGCAGTAGCCAGATTGAGCTCCAGATGAGCTTTGGCCTTCCTAATTTTGTCCCTGCACAGCCTCGCTACTTCTTTAAAGTCCTCCTTAGTGGCCTGCCCACTTTTCCAAAGCTTATAAACCCTCTTTTTCCTCCTAAGATCAAGCCACAATTCTCTGTTGAGCCAGGCCGGTCTTCTTCCCCGCCAGCTCGTCTTTGGGCACGTGGGAACAGACCGTTCCTGCGCCATTAAGACTTCCCTCTTGAAGAGCGCCCAGCCTTCCTGGACCCCTCTGCCCTTCAGAACCGCCTCCCAAGGGACTCCACCAATCAGTGTCCTGAGCAGTTCAAAGTCAGCCCTCCGAAAGTCCAATACAGCGGTTTTACTGGTCCCCTTCCTGGCCTCGCCAAGAATAGTGAACTCCACCATTGCGTGGTCACTCTGCCCAAGACAGCTCCCGACGATCACGTCCTCCACCAGTCCTTCTCTGTTTGTGAAGAGAAGGTCTAGCGGGGCACCTCCCCTGGTAGGCTCACTAACCAGCTGCGTCAGGAAGCTATCTTCCACGCTCTCCAGAAACCTCCTAGACTGCTTTCTCAGGGCTGTGTTGTGCTTCCAGGATATGTCAGGGAAGTTGAAGTCCCCCACGAGTACAAGAGCTGATGATTTTGCAACCTCTGTCAGCTGCCTGTAGAATTCCTCATCCGTCTCCTCATCCTGGTTCGGCGGTCTATAGCAGACCCCGACCAGGACACTAGCCTTGTTGTCCCTGCCGATCCTAACCCAAAGGGACTCGACCTTGTCATTCCCAACCTCGAGTTCTACAACCTCGAAAGACTCTCTAATATAGAGAGCCACACCACCACCCCTTCTATGCTGCCTGTCCCTTCTATAGAGCTTATAGCCAGGCATTGCAGCACTCCAGTCATGAGACTGGTCCCACCACGTCTCCGTGATGGCAACCAAGTTGTAGCCTGCCTGCCGCACGATGGCTTCCAGCTCCTCCTGTTTGTTACCCATGCTGCGTGCATTGGTGTAGATGCACTTCAGCTGGGCCATTGCCTTATCCTCCGGCCTTGCCATTGTTCCCCCTGGCACAGCCCCAACAATCCTAGCCTCAGCCCCATCCCCCTTCCTACCTAGTTTAAAGCCCTCTCAATGAGCCCTGCCAGTTCCTGGCCCAGGATCCTTTTTCCCCTAAAAGATAGGGACCCGTCTGCGGCCATCAGGCCAGGTGCTGAGTAAAGTGCCCCATGATCAAAAAACCCAAGATTTCTGCGTTGGCACCAGCCCCGGAGCCACGTGTTTAACAGGTGGGCTTTCCGTGTCCTCTCTGAACTCCTCCCTGCCACCATAGGGATGGACGAAAACACCACCTGCACTTCTTTTCTGCGAATGTGTTAGATTTACACTGATTTAGAGTCTTGGGTTTCATGAGTGGTATCTTCCTATTTCATGGAAACTTGGCATGTCTTTACCTCTTATCCTCTTGAGTTGCTTTTGTCCCTTTTAGACTTTGCTATGAGATGGTGAAATTAGTAGTAAGGACTGATACAGATTGAAAATTGAGGATGTATGGTGCTAATGGAGAAAAGTTCTTCCTTGGTACCTACGTTCAATAATATAGTTTCTAGTATCATATCACGTGTGTTTTAACATCTGTAAGATAATTATAGAACTCAAATAAATTATCGTAATTTTTTTCCCACAGAGTATGTGCCATAAAAAGTTAAGAACTCATCTCTCCTCAAGGAAAACTGCCCTATAGTTAAATAATATTACAGTGGTAAATAGTCCTCTCCAAAACTGTGCATTCTAAGCTGGACATAAAACTCTGTTCATATGATAAATATGTACTAGTAAACCAAATTAATAGTCTTGGGTGCAAGTAGATATTAAATTAATAGTAAGGTAAGAGCTGTTTAAGATCTAAAAGTAATTGTTGACTTAGCTTATTTTGGTACCATTGTGCTTTTACAAAGCACATGTCTGCAAATCTTACAGCAAAATAATGGTTTGACGGTTTGACACAGCCCCAGAAGGACTGTGGATTTTAGGTATAGGGTGATCATTTGCCTGCCCTTAAATATGTAGATGGCATCGTACTCTGGAATACTTTCTACTTTTAGAATAGCCATCAGGAGATATATGCTGGTCTTAAAACCTCCTCATGGTAATGCATTTATGAAAGTCCTTCGCAACAAGAATATGCTGGCCCTGAAATGAGCACAGTCTATTGTATAGGGAAAAAAAAATGCATTCCCAAATTATTTCATTTTATAAAACTAAAAGACATGATAAAACTACTTGGTGCATGTTATTTCACTATTTCTAGAGCTGGTTCAGCAGTAACAAAAGCCTTTTCCTGAGTAATATATTCAGCAGTTGACAAAAATGTTATAAAATAATGATTTGTATTATTCAGCCATGTGTAGAAAGATTTCTTTAATGTGGAAAAAGAAAAAAAATGAAGTAATTGTATAGAGCAAGTTCAGGTTTTTGGAATTATGAAAGAAAATAGCCTTGATATTTTGGAAGAAAATTTTGTGAGTGTAGTTTGAAATGATGAGAATGAGATTCTGGAAACCACATTTTATAGAGATGAGAAATGCTCGGAGACTGACTGCCACGGGCTTCAGTGGATGATGGCAGGCGATGGCTACATAAACCCACAGGAATACGCATGTGTCATAACTCAACGCATTAAAAGATATCTGCTGCTCTTATGTTTTTAATGTAATGAACAAACAAACAAAAAAAATCTGTTGTGATACTGATCAACCAAAGAACTTGTGAAAACAGTTGTTTTCACAGGACTGCGTGTCCCTGGACACCTTCTAAGCAAGAAGAAGCTTTTCAGCAAACTTGGAGCAAGATAATTTGGTGACTGAAGTAGTCAGGGTTGCTTTCTGTCACAGTTGTGACAGAGCCACAGCTGCACATCCCTCTTGTCCTCACCAGCAGCAGCTTGTCACCCATAACAGAATATTCGCCCTGCTGCAGGCAATGTCTGAATCAGATTTTTAGCTGTATAAGTCAGGCTGTAAGCATTCTCTGGAAATCTGTCATAATTCTTACGTGAATTCATTCTATGTGAATATCTGCACCTCTTGCTTTTACCCTTAGATCAACCAGATTATATTGCAGACAGATTCATGCTACTTTGTTCACTCGGTTTGTGCCCTTTCTCAGAAGTCTCTTGGTAAGTCTCTGGTTGTATTTTGTATCCGTATCTCAGGCAGTATCTGGGACAGCTGCCACCATGTACCTTTATGCTCTATTTCTGGAGCAATATGCATTTTTGTATTTCAGTTGATGCACGGTTCTGTTACAGGGGGCTCTTGAGGTGGTCTAAGAGCCGATGGGCAGTGAAGTACCACCACGCTGCTCTCTCCCTGCTCCTCCTCAGGAGGGGACAGGGGCAGACATTACCAGGGGGATGGGGGAGGGGGAACAAAAGAAGAACAAAAGGTCATGGGTTGAGGTAAGCAGTTTAATAAAAAAAAAAAAAAAAAGCTGTGCAGAAGCAAGTTGAAAAAAATATATTCTCTACTTCTCCTCAGCAAGTGATGTTCAGCTGTTTCCTGTTAAGTAGCAACATGCACAGCAGTTTCTTAAGAAAACCCACACTTTCCTAATGAGAGCCTCACCCCCACTCCCCCACCTTGTTTTTGCCCAGGCTTTTATTGCTGCACATGATGTCCCACGGTATGGGACGTCCCTTTGGTCAGCTCGGGTCAGTCGTCCTGGCTGTGTCCCTGTGTCCCCTCTGCATCTCTTGCTCACCCCCAGCCTCCTGGCCACTGGGTGGGTGGGTTGGACCAGTGGACCGGCAGCCTTGATGCTAGGGAAGCCTTGGTGCTGTGCCAGCACCGCTCAGCCACAGCCAAAACACAGGCAGGGTGTCAGGGAGGTTCTGGCTGCACGTGCAGAGTATGGTACTGTGTGGGCAGCTGTGGGGACAGTGACCTCCCTCCCAGTCCTAAGGGCACACTCGGTTTTCTTCGTTTCATCTTCTTCACACTTAGAGCAGGAACCATTGCATTCTCAAAAATGAGAGTGAAAATGTCTGCTCTCAAAGTAAGAGTTCCTACCCTCTATAATTCTTAATACTAAATGCTGTCCCCTCCCAGGGATAGTGTTCTGGACAGGTGTACATCTTAACTAAATGATCTTTGTGTGATTTTTATGTAAGAAGCAACTTCCTTGAGTGTCGTGTCTTTTACTTCCCACCTCTCTTCCGTCTGGACTACGTTATAGTTAAAATTCTGATTACTTTCTGTTTGTACTGTTTTTCAGTGGAAAACAAAGCATTTGTCCACTGAGATTTTTTTTACACATGGTAAACCTTCTGCTTTCATTAGGGAAGGTGTGGTGGGAGTGGGGGTGAATTTAGACCCAAACCTAAACCACTTCAGTCAAAAGGATTAAAATTAAGAAGATTTCAAAGACTAATTTTTTGGTCTTAATAAAATCACCAAATAACTTAATGAATGTTCTGGTTTAATCTATATTGATTAAAATCTCGCAGGAAAGGAAGACAGGATGATTTTTGCTGCCAATTCTATGTATAAACTTTCTAGTGCAAGAACCACTTTTGCTCTGAGTCTAATCAGAGCAAAATCTCCTGCCTCCTCACCCTTCTTCTGGAGAACCTGTCCAGGAGCCTTTCTGGGGTCCCTTCATCCAGGTGTCAACTGAGCCTTGCTTGGCATGGGACATGCTGCACTTCACAGAAATAACAACCATACTTGGCATTCCTCTGAGATAGAAGAATTCACATTTCATGCATAGAAAGCATTTGTATTAATAAATTTGGAATAATTTGTATTATTATATTTTATATTATGTATATATACATAAATATATATGTAATATTTGTATTATTAAGCAGGGATGATGTAGTTTGGTGTCACTACTGATTACTATGTGTTGACCTTAACCTATCAGATTTTTATTTAAGTATCTAGAAACGTAAGCAGAAAAATATGAAAACTGACTGAGGAAAACAGTTCCCTAACAATTTCTGAAGCTTCACAAGTGTGTGTGTTTATTTATTAAACTATGTAAAGCAGAGTTGTGCTGACTTGAATATTCTCTGTTTAACTGGTTTTGTGGGTTTCGTCAGTATATGATGTCAAGTTGGAAAGGACCAGAGAGACTCCTAAATCTCAGGGACTCTCCATATTAAAATGTAATTGATGCTATTTTCATGTGATGTTTTTGTTGTCATGAAACATTCTATGCCAATCAAAGTACATTTAATAGCAAGTATTCAGATCGTACTGAAGTACAATTTTTTGCAGTTCAAGTGATGCAGAGAACCTAGAAGACCCACTGTCCTTCAGTACCACAGCAAAATCACTAGGTCCAGACTTTCCCTGTTACCATGCCATCATCTTTACCATCTCTTCAGCCTTCAAAGCAATGTGAGTAGTATGGCCAAAAAGGCGATAGGCTCAGTTATTGAATTTGTCTTCATTTGTCTGTTACTAGCAGATTGCTTTCTCAGACACCATTACAAATGACATGAATTGTAATAATCTTGATGGCCAAACTCTCTCCTGTAGAAATATGTAAGTAACAAAATCCTGTTTTGACTTCTCGTCTTAGTACTAAAATCAGAACAGCTTTCCATTACAATTTGATATGTCAGGTTGTTGTGTTTTTGTTGTTTCTTGTTTTTTTTTTTGTTTTTTTTTTTTGTTTTTTTTTGTGGTTTTTTTTTTTTGTTTTTGTTTTTGTTTTTGTTTTTGTTTAATGTTAGGGTGTCATGGGAGATGTTTTGAGATTGCTGCACCTTTAAATGGAACTCCTAGAGAGAAAAAGTGTTACATTTGCACATCACTGACCTGAATAGTTTCTTGGTGATTTTGGTGATTTCAGAAAATTGAGGTGCTCATTTATAAAAGTCATGACTCCTTGGTCGGCCCCCTAATGTAGTGATACCTTGTAAGCAAACAAATTACTTTCCAGTCTTATGATAGACATAGAGGTAGACGTGTCTTGCGAATCTTAGTACAACTAGAATTAAGAGTTTTAAGCTGATTCAGCTTTCAAACTCACTTTGGTCCTTACTGGTCCTCAATAGGGGACATTTATCCAGTGGTTTTAATTTATTTCAAGCACACAGTAATACTCCTGTGACTGCTCCATAAAGAGCTGTTAATGAACAGATCTCAGATGTAGAAAGACATTTTCTGCTACAGAATACTTGTATGCTTGCAGAATAGAAGTATATTAATAGTATATTAATAGGTACATTGTATACAGAGCTTCCTAAACACATCTGTGCTCTTTCTGGTTTCTAAGTTCCCCTGCCAGGGAGGATTTTGTCCTTTATTCACTGTTAAAGTTTCCTTGTGTTGCTTTCATAGGGTACATGGAGGGAGGTTTTTTTTGTTTGTTTGTTTGTTTTTTCTTTCAATTCTTTAAAAAAAAATGTACTATAATAGCAGGCATTTCTGAATTTAGCTTTTAAGAATGCATTTGCATTCTTAAGAATTTTAAGAATGCATTTAGCTTTTAAGAATGCATTCATGTAATTACTGGAAGTTGTGGAGTCTGCTTTTCTTTAGCTGGCCTTTTTAGGCATCTCTATCTATGGTAAATGGATTTAGGTAATTTTTTGTAATAGGTTGTTCCATACTAGATTTAAGCAGTATAGTGCTATTACAACAGAGCTATTATATAGGCTTAAAAAAATGGCATTTAAAGCATCTTCTTAAATATGGCCCCTTAGTCTCAGTTAATTCCTTTCACTTTGGTCTTGTTCGATTTGCTCCAGCAGAGTTAATTCGCTTTTATGGCACTAGAAGATCAGAATAAAGTCCTTAGAGTAGCAAGTGCAAAACTTCCTACATTTTCATACTGATGTAAAGATGTACCTGAAAATAATCTAGTCAGTACTAAAAGCATCAAGTCTGACTCCAGCTGTCAGACACATGCACACTGACTATCAGCAAGGCTCTGTCCACCTAATTGGACTCAGATTTATTTTTTTTTTTTGAGAGAGATACAGTAACTATACTTGGAATATGAACGTCAAATGATTTCAAGTACTAGGCTAGACAGACAATGTACTTCTAGTTTTCTTATATTGGGAAGTAATCATTTGAAAAGAGGAATTCTATGCTTGCTGCACTATTAAATGTTTTGAACTATTTTATGGAGATCATATTTAGTGTTGTTATGGTCTTGCTCCACCTGTGAATTTTATTCAGCTCTTTACTCCTTAAAGCAAAGCCTGCATAAAAACATAAGGCTTTTGACACCGTTTCCCACAGCATTCTCCTCAAGAAACTGGCTGTTCATGGCTTGGACTGGCATACGCTTCATTGGGTTAGAAACTGGCTGGATAGCTGGGCACAAAGAGTTGTGGTGAATGGAGTCAAATCCAGCTGAAGGCCGGTCACTGGTGGTGTCCCCCAGGGCTCGGTACTGGGGCCAGTCCTCTTTAATATCTTTATCGATGATCTGGATGAGGGGATTGAGTAAGTTTGCAGATGACACCAAGTTAGGTGTGTGTGTCGATCTGCTCGAGGGCAGGAAGGCTCTGCAGGAGGATCTGGATAGGCTGGACCAATGGGCTGAGGTCAACTGCATGAAGTTCAACAAGGCCAAGTGCCGGGTCCTGCACCTGGGGCGCAACAACCCCAAGCAGAGCTACAGGCTGGGAGAGGAATGGTTGGAGAGCTGCCAGGCAGAGAAGGACCTGGGAGTATTGGTGGATAGTCGGCTGAATATGAGCCAGCAGTGTGCTCAGGTGGCCAAGAAGGCCAACAGTATCCTGGCTTGTATAAGAAGCAGTGTGGCCAGCAGGGCTAGGGAAGTGATTGTCCCCCTGTACTCGGCTCTGGTGAGGCTGCACCTCGAGTACTGTGTTCAGTTTTGGGCCCCTCACTACAAGAAGGACATGGAGGTGCTCGAGAGAGTCCAGAGAAGGGCAACGAAGCTGGTGAGGGGTCTGGAGAACAAGTCTTACAAGGAGCGGCTGAGGGAGCTGGGCTTGTTCAGCCTGGAGAAGAGGAGGCTCAGGGGCGACCTTATCGCTCTCTACAGTTACCTTAAAGGAGGCTGTAGCGAGGTGGGGGTTGGTCTGTTCTCCCATGTGCCTGGTGACAGGACGAGGGGGAATGGGCTAAAGTTGCGCCAGGGGAGTTTTAGGTTGGATATTAGGAAGAACTTCTTTACCGAAAGGGTTGTTAGACATTGGAACAGGCTGCCCAGGGAAGTGGTGGAGTCACCATCCCTGGAGGTCTTTAAAAGACGTTTAGATGTAGAGCTTAGTGATATGGTTTAGTGGGGGACTTGTTAGTGTTAGGTGATCTTGATGGTCTCTTCCAACCTAGAAATTCTGTGATTCTGTGATAAGAAAATGAAGAAAGGTTCAGAAAACATTCAGGTAAATGTTCAGATAATGCTAAATTCTCCGTGCTAGGTCTGCATTTTAAAGATTAAAAAAAAAAAAAAAAAAAAAAAAAGATAATGTCATTTCTTGCCCTCAGTCTATGTTTTGGGCTTTGGCTTCCATTAGTAGAATTTTTAATTCATGGAAGGCACCATGTGCCCATCACAGACAATTCTGCTCACAACCTTCTACTTGTATTGAGAGAGATTTAATGGTTAGATTGTTTGTTTGTTTTAATATTTTGTGTGTGTTTTTCTTTCTTTACTGTTGTAACAATACTTTGTTTTAAATGTTTTGAATTAAATTATTTGACAAAAGAAAAATCCTGCACCTGGTTCCCCTACTACATGCTGCCATCACAGTACATCAGTAGGTTATTCAGAGTCTGCATTCTGGGTTTCATGTGCGTTTACAATACTAAAACTACTCCGTATTAGTACTTATCCAGCTACTCCTTTAACACAGTGAAGCTGATTTGGAGTAACTTAGTAACACCTTAGAAACTTTTTTTTTTTTCAAATAATTGTTTAAAAGGCCTCTATTAAGTAGATTCATTTAGTTTGTGTAGGAAAACATGCTAAAAGGGTAAAGAGTGTTTCAAAGTAAAATGTATTTGGATAAAATTTAAAACTGATAAAGCTTACAAATAAAATTTATTTCTCCCTTTGAATAGAGTTCCAAGCAGATTTTCAATACCAAACAATTAATGATGTTTTATATGTGAAGACTGAATAAGAAAGGAAATGAAAGTTTTTACTCATCTAAAACATGATTGGGGGGGGGGGGGGGAGGAGGGGAATAAGTCAACTTTTAGCCCATAAAGAACGTATGAATTCTTAGAAGTTGAGAATATACAATACATTTACATTTACATTTACTAGCCACAAAGGATCTTTTCCTTCAAACATATTTCTGCCAATTAAAAAAAAAAAAAAAAATTTGCAGTAGAATTCACCTCTTTAGATAAAGAACTATTCTATTTCTGGTTATTTCCAGCCTGTCACATCATCACAATCAAATCCTTCCTACAGACTAGTATAAGGAACGTAAAGACCTTTATATAATATAATATAATATAATATAATATAATATAATATAATATAATATAATATAATACATTACATTACATTACATTACATTACATTACATTACATTACATTACATTATATATTTTAATATAATTTATTATAATTAATATATTTCCCCAATGAGATCATAAATGTTCTCCGTTGACTTAAATAGTAGTCAAGTCAGAACACTTCGTAGTCAGGAAGAGCAGAAAGTAAATGACATAGTATTAGTTTCATCGTTGTCTCTTATTATACTTTGTTTTACATGGAGGTAGAACCTCTGACTTCTTAGCAGAGAACCACATTTTTAATCTTCTAACCATCCCCCACATCTCTATTGGGAACACCTTGTTTCCAGGTAGGTTAAGTAAACACACAGAGTTCACAGCCCTTAGAAAGGTCAACTTCTAACAGTAGCTATTTCCTTATTTTCACCAAAGCAAAGCTGTCATTCAGATATAGTAATATAGCTTTTTTTAATGTACATGAAGAGTAGACATAAATATTTCAGTAGTTTCAGATTGTTAATTTTATTTAATTTTAAATTAGAAAATATTATATTTCTATCTGCTATATGAAAACATTATTATAAATGAAGCAGGTGGTAGCAGGAGAAAAAAAAAAAAAAAGAAACAAAAAGCAACCTTTGCAATAATGCTTGAATAGTTAATTACACATGGCCCAAAGAAGGCTTATTTGCTCCTTAAAGCATGTAGAGGATTTAGTACCTTAAAACCATTAAAGATCACTTTTATAAAGCTAAAAATAATCCAGTCGTAACTGATGTCAGACCATGTTTTCATGAATTATTGACATCTTTGACCTGATAAAAATCCAAGTGCATTGCAAAGGGATTTAGTTGAAATGCCCATTTCTATGTTTTAAGTTCTGCAATGTTGGCCTACTTTCATAAAACTACAGTAAATACAGGGGATTCTTTCTTTTTCTTTTTCTTTTTCTTTTTCTTTTTTTTTTCCTCATCTGTGTTTGATTTTGTTCGTTCCCTTAAAATTGTATGGGTGGTGTTGGTTTCTTTGGATTCCTTCATTTGTCTTGGTCAAACTGTTTTAAGACTTGTATACCAGAAAGCATGTCTGGGCCTCATTCATGGTTTGTCAGTAACTTTTACTTCCAACATACTTTGCTGACGTGTAATTGACTTGTATCAATCTACTGCCTGGAAAAAAAAACTATGGATCCATAATCTTTGTACGCAAGAAGTAATGAAGAATGAAATTGTTTCTGCCCAAGTCTCTACTCATTCTTCTTCTGGATAAAGGACTTTTTCCTTTGCAGGGTTTAAAGAACCCTAAAGTAAAGCCAGGTGCTGGACAGCATTTACGTGGAGAGCTGAAATACTTTGTTTTTTGATTAAAGGTGAATCCTGCAAGAATGACTTATAAAGAAAAGTGGATAAGTAGATGAGGAGTGTTCTTGTCATGAACAAGAAGAGAAACAAGAATAATCTAACCAATGACAGTCACTTCTGAATTTTGTTTGCATACAAGAGAGACACTGAGTTGGTAATGTGATAAGGTAGATCAAAATATCAAAACACGGGACAGTACTTGATACCAAACCATAGCGAGGACTTTCATCTTTATATGTACATTTCATGGATTTATTCAATTCTTGCTGCCACAATAGTGGATGATCTAGTGTCCCATTACATAGATTCTGTATCTGAAAACTCTGATGAATTCAAGCCACATTCTGTCCATTTGAGGGTTTATGGGCTCAACTCAGTCCATTCTTTTTACTTGGATACATAGAAAGTTAGGTCAATAATGTATTACAAGTGTGTGACAGCTCAAGGTAACTGCCTACCTACCTCCCCCTCATCTAATGTCCTTTTTTGGAAAAAAAAAAATCAATTTTACAGAAACTTTAGATTCTGATCTTCTAATTGCAATGCAGTCAAAAATACTGGAGGGAAAAAAATAAAAATCCCACCATCTCCCTTAGTCTCCTTTAAATTAATATGTATTTTTCTATTTAATACTATTTGTATTATCTTCAGAAATACATATCCATATGCTTATATATATATATATGAATCCTCTTTTTTTCTTTTCTTTTTTTTTTTTTTTTTTTTTTTGATGCATATCTTGTTTGGTTACTGTTGGACCATAACTAGTATTTTTATGTTATTATGTTACTATGTTATTATGACATTAATTGTAAGTAATTACATTTATTCTAAGATATAACTTGGCATTATGAACATTATTGATGTTGAATATGATTGAATATGAACTGTTTCCTTACAAAGCATTTAATAGGTTAAATACATAGCCCCTTCCTACTATTCAGACAAATGTGGAGGACAAACCCTTCCCTATCTTGTCCACATGGAAATCTCCTTTGAAGCAAAATCAGCAGTCTTTGCATTGATGTTAAAATATGGTATCAAACACCAAGAGCTGTTAGTATATATTAATATGCTGATAGAACCTTACAGTTAGGAATTTACCATTATTTTATACATTGAAATACTACATTCCAAGGAAATAATGACTATTTAGTAACTCTCTGGATTTTCTGTAAAATTCACATTCAAATATTTTTTAAACAAAGAAGACTGGGTACAAAATTTAACTTCATTGTAACTCTTTTTTCCCCATAACTTCTAAACATTAATGTATTGTGCATAAACCCATTCTAAAGTTTTTAGAAAACTCTTAAAGACGTTAGTGTATTCAAAATAGAAAGTTAGTCCATGGAGCAACAACAAGTAAAGTTAGACTAAAAGATAACCTCTGTGTCTTTACAACACCTCTTTTTTTTTTTTTTTCCAAAATAAAATGTATTTGCATGCAAACTGTAAAATGGTAACTTGCATAGTGTCCATATTTTAACTTTTAAAAATGTAAAAGATCAATCTCACAATTTTCATTTCACAATTTTGATTTCAAAGCAAAGTGAAGAAAAAATTCAGTGCACTTGCAAATACATCCAAGTGTGCCGCCTGTTGCCAGTCAGGAAAAAAAACAAAACAACAACAAAAACACACCTGCAAACACAACATCTCTGTGCAGCAATAGTTAATTTTGACTCAAGCCTACTTAAATTGTCTGCAATTATGTTCTAAACAAGAAGTTTGAAAAGTGATCTCACATTTTCAGTCCAGGAACCACACCAGTAAAAGCTATATGCTTCTCTTGAAATAGGAGAAAAAACAGTGGAGCTGTAAAAAAACAGCTGGAGCTGAAAAAACAACTGGAGCTAGCTTAACAGATAGTTAAATTATTTATAGTGCCAATGAAGCCAGTAGGAGCACCTGATAACTTACTGGAATTAGCCAGCCCTCAATTATTTTTTCATAAGTGACCAAGTGTGACCAAGATGTTTGTTTAGACAAAACAAAAGACCCTGATTTTTCCATCTCACTTTAAAATGAATTTAATTTTGTTGCACTACAGTTAAATTCAGGATAGGGGACCTCAATTTATATTTGGCTGCATGTAAGACTTGTGTGCTTCTGACTCCCACCAGTGTCCGCTACACCCGCAACAGAGGTGGCTCAGGTTTGATTTGATTACCTTTCCTATATGATTATCTTTCCTACTTGAGAAGGACTACAGAGATGAAAGGTTTGAATGTACAATAAAATAATAGATGACTATGAACTATGAAAAATAAATCCTGTGCCTGTTTTTGTTGATAGTAAGAAATAAAATACTAGGACCTTTAAACTCTAAATTTGCTGACAATAACTTGTCTCTGAAAAAAAGTTCTAAGGTGTTTGCTATGTGCAGTTCAGTAGAAACAGCTGATAAGAGTTTGTTTCCTAACTAGCTGTCAAGAATTGCTTCTGGGAAATTTCCTAGATTTTCTGGGAAATCTCCTAGACCTGGAGGCTTGCATTTCACTTGATGGGTAGCTGCATCTTTCTAGCCAGTCAACTTTAGACCCTGAGATCTCCCTGGCATCAGTCCTATGTTTCTAGATACTGCCCATAAATTGCTTGTAATTAGACTGGTTTCACTTTCACAGTCACTCTCAATAATAATAAAAAAAAAAAGCATGTAGCCAGCTAAAGTACATAACCAATCCTTTCTGTTTTGTTCCTTATTACATATTTTTTCTTTGCAAATATTACCTTGGATTAAAGGATATGAAGTTGAAATTACAGAAAATCAGTGTTCATCATTCATCTTATCTATTAAAAGGTTATGAAAAGGTAATGAGAGTGCAGCTCCCTCTCATAGCTTTCATTCTTAACATTATTTTGGGCCAATTTCACCTGATGCAAATCAGTGCATCTCCTAGCACTTCAGTGAAACAGTGCTAATTTATACCGCTTCAGAATCTGGCTTCCTTTAGTAATCCTTCGTTGCATCTAAGAGAAATAATCCCATTACTGATTTTTATACCAATGTAAACATTCAATTCTTTGTTACAGAACTAGAACAAATACACATTCTTTTCTTTGACTGTTGGACAAAATAATTTAACAAGAACTTTTATAGCAGAATCACAGTAAGAATTTGTAAGAAAGTATTTTTAGAACACTGTGCAGTTTCTATTTTTTTTTGATTCGTCCAGAGTTTGTTTCCAAGTGATGTCCAATAGAAATATTCTGTGTTTGAACATTGAGAATACATGTGGATAGACAATTCCTTTGAAGTTACTTCAACCCTACGAGACCTTTGGTGATTTTTTTGAAACCTTGATCTGTTCCTTAGTTGGACTGATAGTCATTTCGAAGATGCATTGCAGTAGGTTCAAAAAACTGGAAGAAAAGTTAAGAGAGAAGTTTAAGCTATGGATTGTCAACTGTGTAGTTAACCAACACAATCATTGATTTCTAGCTGTCTCAACAGGCTTAGAATAGAACTGCAGTCCAAAGGAGAACCTTCTCAGAATTTGATATTCTTTACCTGATCTCCAAAGCTCAACTGTAAGTACATGCAGCAATGACTATTTTCTCCTGAACATTATTTTTCCAGTGTTAAACTGAAGCATGATGCACAATACACACTGTAAGCTTTATGAGTATCAACAATCTAAAGCAAATACTTTTCCAGTTTTTGTTTCTCTGCTCTTAGTTGACCCCATGCATCATTGGCTTCTCATCTTCTCTTTCAGCCTGATATGTAACTCCTTTTCTGCCATCATGCTATGTTCTATGTATTCCAATAATACCTAGGAGTTAGCACATTTACCACATTCAATTACATTTTACCTTCCACCCCCAAACATAAAACCTGCCCCTTCTGCTTGTTTTTCTGCAGTTCATCATCAAAAATTTACCATAGTCTTCATGAGCTTAAATCACTCCACAGACCTCATTCTGTGTTTTATTACATTAAAAACTGTAATATAGTATGATACATATAAAATATTGAGGCAGGTTACTTTAGAGAGGATATGTGTAAGAAAATGTGAGAACAGCATATGCATTATGAATGACATGAGAAACATAAACTAAGTTCTTATACCCTTGTTGTTAAAAGGGCATTTCTTACATTCTAAATCAAGCACATTTTTTTATTTTTTATTTTTTTTAAATAAACCAAGCATGCAATTCACTTATCAAAGTCACTATTATAAATTAGTGTTCAGCTCAAGGACTTAGCATATTTAAGAATGAAAAAAAAAAAAAAAAAAGTATGACAAAAAAAGAGGAACTTTTTTTTTTTCCTCAATTGTCAGGTTGCTTTTTTCTCCCTTCAAGAACTTCTATGTTTGGCTAATCTGGACATGTGTATATAGTTTTTTTTTGTGTAGAGCTTTCTGTGGATAGCAGATATTAGTGTGCTTTACAGAAGAACATACAACATCAGAATACTCCTATTCCATTCTCCATGTATAAATCATGGGGATGTCACATCCTCACATATTCCATCTAAATTAATTACAAACAGACCTTGTGTATGTAGATTGTAAATCCTCTTAGTGTAATTTTAATGCCTTAATTTTTCATATAATAAATGGCACGGTCATGCTGCCATAGCTAAACATCTGTTAACATTTCAGTTATAAAACCTTTTGAGAGAGGAGGGCTTATCATACAAGTATCAGCATTATATTTGGTCTAAAACTTTTCATCTGTTATTTCTGCTAAGGATTCTTTCATATAAATACTTGCAAGTACTTTCTTTCCTCCACTTATGTGTTGTCTTTTGTTTATATGAGGTTCTAACAACGTGCTGTCTAGCAAAATGCAGGCAAAGAACTGTTGTCTTCATTCCAATATTTTTACCAATATAACTGTTTTGCTGCAATATTACTGCTACTCCACAGTGCAAAACAGTTTTTGTGTTGAAACATCATTTATGGATCAAATTGCACAGTGGATGTCTTACTGAATAAGAATGCTTACCCACCCATTCCATTAGAGAACAGAACTGTTTAATTAGATATCAAGGCCAGAAGAAGACTTCATCTCCTTCCATGTATTAAAAAGCATTCAGTTAAAGTGCTTAGTTTCAATACAGATTTTTTTTTTCCATCCATTCTAGAGAATGCTGATATTTTGTTTAAAAAATATAATAAAGGATTAATTGTATAATGGAAATTTGCTGCTAAGCTTTCTGGCTGAGCTACATTTGGTTCATTGTATGTGTGGAAAAACAAACAGAGTTCAGCATAAGTTATCTTGTTATCTTCTCAATCCTGTCTGCTTTTATTAGAAACACCTTCTTTAGTATACAAACTTCCAAATCCTAAAAGTGCTGTGTAATTAACATACTTTTAGATTACATGTACAGTATGAGAAAGGGTAATTGATCTAAAGTCATCCAATGAGACAATGAGTAAGAGGGAGGGTGAGTGGGAGGTACTCCAAGGAGTATTTTAAAAAATACTCAAACCCCACAGTGTCTTAGAAATATTAGGTAAATACACAGGAATGACTTCATTTCTGTAATGTGGACTGTTACTTGAGCTATAAGAAAATTCATTACCAGTGCACAAAAATATTAGCAAAAAGCTCAGAGGACAGCTCTTCATCTCATGCAACTGTGTCTTTACATTAGTAAAGCTGATGGTCTGAATTCTGAACAAGTAGTTAAAAAAAAAAAAAAAAAAAAAAGATTTTTGCACTTCTTTGAAGTCTAAGAAAGAGTCTGGCCAGAAGATAGTGATAGGAGTTAAACATTAACTTTCACTCCAGTTCTAACAGCCTGCTTTCACAGACAGCACAAAACAGATTAATGTAAAGCTCTTTGATTTGTTCTATATGCATTGCCCAAAGACACTAGAGAGTTATTCAGCTTAGGAATCTCCACAGTGACAGGCTGGAAGGAAGTGACAGGAAATTTCTGCACAGGAAATTTGGTTGTTTCAGTGAGCTGATTATGTATTTTTTCCACTTTTTTAAACATAAGCCAAATAAACTCAAAAACAGCTAATATATTTGAAATACCACACAAAATGTACTCTTTTTGAAGAGTCAGATTCCATAACTGGATAATACTGAATCAATATATAATCTATTGGGCTTGAGGCTGACTTGAGCTAAAGTGGCCTTTAAGAATGCCAAGCTTTGCTCACCTAACTTTTGTATCACTTCTGCTTGAATGGAAAAGCTTACCTATTTTTAAATACATTTTTAAAAGCAAAAACAATCCTTATTTTCCTTGAAAGTAACAACTTTCAAGGATAAAACATATTGAATTAGAAATCTACCAACGTGCATCACAATCATTAGTTACAACTGAGCACATGAACAGGAGAATGTAATTTATGAAGAAAAGCTTGAGCAACACTTTACATAACTGTTTATATTCTTTGTCATTTGAAACATCCCAGCTGTTAAAACTGTTCTGTTCTATAAATCTTGATGGTGGATTTTTTGCATTCTATAATAATTGCTGCACTTGTGAACAGGTTTGTGAACTTACAAAAAGGGAATTTTAAAAGTATTTACAGTCAGCACTATGTCCTATTTCTTAGAAGTATTTTTAAAACCTAGTTCTACTATAACTATTAATATACAAGGTTTAGGTAAATATTTCATCACTATGAAGGTAAAATGTTCCAAATATTTCTCTATCCAAAATGAGAATGGTTGAAGGAAAGAACTGGAATTATGGCAAGCTACGCAGGCTGAGAAACTGGCCTCTAAACAGAAACTGTAATGATTATACATGAGCTTTTTTGATACTTCCCTTCTCTGATTGAGATAAGTAATGTGCAGACATAGTCAATATTTTAATAGAGGGATCAGTATCTCTGGCACAAATGCTAAACTTAGCATTGGGCAGATTTTGAGTGGCCAGGCGTTAGCAGCTGTGACCTCTTGAGAGAGACATCTGCAGAACATTTGCAAGAGGTAGTGCCTCCTATCTTCCTGCCCTTCTGATTTCATATAAGCTGCTTGGCAACACACTCTTTCTTTGAGAGACAGCATTTTCCAGATCATACTAGTAGCAAAAAATCAGCAAAATTAGAGGCTACTAGCCTCTGCTTCAAGTAGAGGCAAGATGCCACCAGTCAGCTGATCAGCACTGTCTTGTTAGTTTGAACTGCATATCTCCTGACTCTCCAAGAGATTTCCCTTGGCCTTCTTTACCTCTAATCTGGGAAATAAAGGCAGAATTTGCACACCACTCTGATCAGATTTCCAGCCTATTTTGTTATTGATATAGGGACTCTGTGCATTCAGAACTGTCTAAATAATATCATTATATCTGTAGCTGTCCTAAATAAAACTAAATTGACCAAACATATTGACTGCAATGTACAGTGAGATTCAAAAACTCTGTGGCAACAAGGCAAATGATTTTTTTTTTTTTTTTTTTTTTTTACCAAGGAGAAAGGGCACCATTAACTGTATTTCGACAAAAAGGAAAATCAGAGAATTAAAGCATTAAAGACTAAATTTTAATAACTGTTTGAAAGTGATAAGCTAATCACTGACTGATTATTCTAGGCACGCTCAGTTTGCAGGGTACACATCTCTTCTGCACTTCATGGACATCTAAAGGCACAGTAACTCTTAGCCTGATTCAAACAAGCAAAGAATTTAGCAACTTTATCAGAATAAAGTAGTTCCATTTTATGAAGAAACATGGAAAATCAGCATTAAAATGTATAAAAACAGGGACTCTCAATTTACAATGTATGCTGTAATTGTCAATAGTTTCTCATGCTGTAGATACATATTTAGAATAAATGACTTATTTTAGTAGACTGTTATTGTGTCATTGAGAAAATATTAGCAGATATTAATGTTCTTATCTCCTTTATTGTACTGCTGCAACAGATAATTTAACAGATAACTTTACCATTCCTTGCTGATGACAGGAAGATGAAGAATTGGAAGATTTAAGATTGGTATGTTTGCTGAGAATGGTGTCATATGTTGTCTTACACAATTTCCTATGTTCTGCTCAGTGTAACATAGTAAAGAAGTAAGTGTTTACATTTCTCACCTTCAAATAGCCTTTCTACAGTTTACCGAGTGCCACTGTTATTGTAAGTGACAGCTGATTTTTAGATCAGTAAACTTTCCTCAGACAGAACTGATTAACTGCAGTTGCCAAAGCAAATGAACAGTTCAAATAGTATTGGCTAACTAAGCATGGTACATATTACAAGCAAGTATTCTGAAATTCTACTACTCACTTCCATAGTGTCTTTTGAAAGGTAAACAACCCAGTATACCAGGTTGAATCCTGCAAATGCCACTGGGAAGAGGATCCTAGAATACTGGTCTATTTTACTTGTGCCTCCAATAGGTGGTGGTGCTGGGGTGGCTGGTGGAGGAACAGACACTGGTTGATATTGGGATGCACTATTTGATATTATGCTGGCTTCAGGAGATTGATCTGCCTGAGACGCTACAGAGTTTGCTCTCTTCTTCAGGTTACAGTTGGAGTCAGAATGCTGTGGAGGAAAAAAGAAAAAAAAAAGAAAAAAAAAAAGGTTGATTTATGGCTACAAGAGTCTTAGGTCATGTGATCATTACATTTCTCTCCATCATTTTACACAACTTTCTGATTTGTTATTTTTTTATTGCTCTGCTCTAGAACAACCTTAGGAAACCACAAAACAATACTAATCTACAGAGGTACATTTGTGGCTTTACTGTAAAAAGATAAAAGACCATATGCTCTCTGTATCGCTAACATGTTAATTAACAGGAACAACGAGAGAAAGAAATAAAAGAGGAGGAGCTGTAAGGAAAAGATGATAATGGTGTACCTAAATTTTAGTATATTTGTGTGACTGAAGCTTTTGTAGATATGAAATCAGCTCCAAACATGTAAACACTTATCATATCAAATGGGAGGACATAGAAGTTCAGAGACCTTGCTAGCAATTCCTGCTGCTGCTGCCACCACCCAGCATGACTATTAGTAATGTGAATGCATGGCAGCAGCCATAAGATTTTACTGATAGCTAAGAAAATAGAGAAAAATGCCTAGAGTGTCATGGTGCTGTTTATTGTTTTGATATGAAGTACTCAAGTTTTCTAAAAATAGGGAGCAGTATAAATACCTTTAGATGCCACCAGGCAATGGAACATCCAACATTTTGGCTGAGTTTATGTCTAAAGCTTCATTAATAAAAAATTACAAGGATTATTCCCAGATTACTGATGTAACCATTGTACAACATAAACAGCTATTCTTGGCTTTGAATAAGCAGAATTTTTGGTCAGCAGAAGTAGATGACTGAATGAATGAAGTTGATGAGGGAAATGTTAGGTGACGCAAATAATTTACAATACACAGTATATTTATATATATATTTTTTAAGTGGAATAGTAACATTCAAATGGTTTTGAGGCAGCAAAATTCTGCTAGATGTGATGTTTCTAAAGTCATTCTTTGGGAGTGATTTAATGGCAATCATTCACCTATATGGAGCCCTCTGTCAGCATTTTTGAGATTTATCCTGCAGGATTTCTATGCATGGAAACAGGCTTTAGTCAGATAAATGATTGCATCATTACAAGGAAGAGAAACATTTATTGCAGTACATTGCCTATACGTGTATCTGGGCCAAAATTTCTAGATAAAAGACCAGCCTAGCACAGCTGGTATCTTATGTATGATTTCAAATATAATTTTAACAGGAATTATCCTTTTAGCAATATTACTGCCAAAGTATGAGAAGAGGTTACATTACTACACTAAAATGCTAAGTTCTGCTCATGGATGAAAGGACTGGTATCCAGAAGAAATTAGGGAGAATGGATTCCTCACAGCTGAATTTAGTCTACGTAAAAGGCTCTTTTTGTACATATGTTTTTCAACTATTATACTCTTTTTTCTTTTTTTTTTTTTTTCTTCCATATCCTATCATACCTACCACTTGTTATAACCCCCCAACTTCCACTCTGATAGCAATTAAATGATCACTATCATGTTTTGAATGGGTATCAAAGGGCATTCATATTCTGGAGCTATACCTATCTAGAAAGCAGTTATTTGTTTTCATATTTTCCAGTTACACAGCAAGCAACAGACAGATTTAAATGGAGGATGATCTACAGATGTGTCACAGAAACAGAAAGAGGGTTATCCATGTCCACTTGCATTAATCATAATAGTAATCCCACATTTTAAGTAGACTTACTGTCAGAGCCTAGGCCACTGTTTTTCTGTCAAGTAGCTATTCTATTTTGCTTGTATGCCCTGCTTTGAACTCAATTGTCAGAGTTGTAACGTAGCTTGTTTTTTGCTTGCAAGATAGCTCGACCTTTTGTGGAGAATGAGTGGTTGCTAAAAACATAGTTGCTGAAGTGAAACTTAGACCTTCTTATCCGCAATACATGTATTGTGATACAAAGAGGGTCAAATTCTGCTCTGGATCACTCAAGCATGAATTAGAAGTTATTGTTCTGAGGTAGAGTTAAAAAAATTGTAGGCATAGCAGATGTAGCATAGGGTCAGTGGATTATGTTGAATAGTGGACATATTTTAGAATGCAGAAGTACTAAAATCATTGTGATCATCCACACGGGCACTTGGAAAAGGGTAATCCTGGTTTAAATTTTATTTATAACATTTATTAAATCTTATGTGTTGCTGTAGAAGGAGGATGATCTTGATGTGACTTCAGGAACTGAGATAGAGCTTTCAGGAAAAGAGTCAGAGACAGGAAAATCTGGAGTCAGCGTGTATCCTCAGATTTGGGGAAGACACTGACTAACTTGCTTACATGCATGCTATGGGGCCAATTTGGATCCATTTCTATAAATGGAGTGATATTAATTATTACCTAAAATAGCCTGTTTCAATATTTGGGAAGGATCAGTGCATTTTGCTCTTTCAGGAATGCCACAGTTTTTGTGTTATGCTATTCAGGTGCTTATATAAATCTTTAAGGAAGTCCCTAAATAACTTCTTACACTAATACACTCGAGGGCCAATCCAGAAAGTCAGGGTCAAGAATATATTTTTGTCTACCACTATGCTACCCAAGATACAGAAGCTTAAATTTATTTTGGATGTGTAATGAAGTTGTTTCTCAATTTGGCAGCTGACAGTAAACCAGACTTGCTGCCGCAGGACAACAACCCATACTTTTCATTAGAATTTACTATTAAACCAAGAGGAAGAAACAGCAGGAAGAGATCATTCTTTTGAAACTATTCTTAAAAGATCTGAGTTCTGAACAGCAGCTACAGCAATTTTTTTTTTATCATATTTAGATTTAACCCCTCCTTTTGACAAAGATTTCTACCTACAATGACATGAAGTTTTGGCAAAACACAAAACTTATAAAACAGGAATGATTAGCCTATTTCAGTTCCGATTTTTCACCATTCACATAGCCAAACAGTGTAAAACAATGAAGACTGTTTTACAAATAGCAAAAGCAACAGCAAGAATCATGACATAGCACATTGGGTCATAATGAAATAATACATTATGATAAGTTACTGAACCCGCTTCAGAAGAGTACTTTTGCACTCCTAGAGACTGCTAGTCCCATTAGGCCATTTAACTTGTCACGACGTATGGCTGCCTAGTGACGCAGAACAGCTTGCAAGATCACTGCGTAATGTGAGGTGCCATAAAACTGGACTAGACAAGAGATTGGCACGTATATGGGCTAGGAAGGTATAGTCTGAATTCTGTTAAGGTTTTGCAGCTCAGCTACCTGATCCCCTAGGAAGCTCACAAAGTAGTCTTGTCTGTAAAGGTACTGATGATCTCTCAAAACTCTCATCAATATCACTAGAATTTGTTTATGCTCAAAACATCTCAGGAGGCTCTCAGTAAGTCACTCTGCTTCCAGATATACAAAATATAGCATATATAATTTTGGGGTAAACGGAATTCTTCGTCTCCTTTTTCTGTTTTCTATAGATGCTAATTGTGATGAATGCACTCAAGAGATTTCTGAAATATATATAAAATTCTCTACAGTTCTGTTTTCCTTTATACTGCAGATGTGTATTCTTGCTATGAGTTTAGCTTATGACCTAGCAGTAAAATGAGTATCTTATGTATGCATTCAGATACTGGCTAATTTTAAACAAATGCATGCCCTTACCTCTCTCTCTTAGTCACTTATGTCCCTTATTGCTGTGAGCACCATGCAGTACAGAGAGGTTTTTGAGAATAAATTCTAAAAGTTTAGACCAAAAAAAATATTATCTCTCCTTTAAAAAAGTATTAGATTGAGACAATTAAATTTTGATATCACAAAAGAAAACAGAAACAAACAAATAGCTAGGACCAAAATTCCATCTTTGTACAAAGCAGAATACTAAATTGAACACATAACATTCTTTTTCCCTGCCCATCTAATTTGTAGATACAGTAGTAGATTATTCAATAAAAACATTCATATTACCTACATAAAATCACATGCTGGTAACCTAGCTCCCAAAAAGGGAGCTAAGCATAGTTTAGGTATTTAAATCCTTCTTAGACTTTGCTCTGCATACATCAGTGTGATTTGTAAGACCTCTGGTTAGCTATTGATCTATATACAGCACCTTGCAGCAGAGAAATTCACCACATTGTGTAAGATCTTGGGCATGTACTAAGGTACCTCAATCTTTACTGTCTTGTGCAGTTTAAATCTCCATCTAATGCCAGTGATATGTTATATCCTGAGATTCCTTTGCATATCTCTTGTGGGGTCTGATTAAAAAAAAAATGTGAATTATAAACATTTGTAAACAATGTTCTGCATAATTAACAGCTGAATTTAGTTTAGATGTCATTAATAGTTCCTAGCTTTGGGCATTTCTTTAGGCATTCTAAATTTTCTTTCCTAGGCATATTATTAGTAATTACTACAAAATTATTTTATTTCTGCTTTACCCTAGTAAAAGGGTTAAATCAATTAACTGGAGCATGGAAAAGTCATATTCAAAATTTTTCTTAACCTTCACAGACTGAAACTCATCTCTCTGAAATTATAGCCTAACATTCAGGTGAACATGGGTAGGGGAGACTGATAATTTGTTATTCTTTTCAATATGAATATACCATAGCAGAGTTTCTCCCTAAAATTGAGATGTACCATGTCAGAAAACTCATATAATTATCACAGAGCCTCTGTCAAAAGATATATTTGTGTATGTTAAATTTAAGCGAAGTCGACTTTGGCCTTTTAAACTTAGCCAGTGTCTGTCCTGATACTTGGTGGGAGTCTGAGTTGGGAGTAGGAGATAAGGAATCAAAATTCTGCCTGTTTGTAGTACAAACAGTACTACAGAGCTTGTATTTTTCATATTTCCATTATTTGACTGACTTTGTTTTTACTTCCCCCCACAAAAGAAAAGGATTAGACTTCAATATTTAGCAAAAATGTCTAAAGCCAGGGAAATCTTTCCTCCCCTCCCCACCTCTCCCCTCTCCTCCCCTCATTTCTCTTTTATTTCTCTTTTCTTTCTAAACCTTCCTTGCTGCTCTGCATTTGCGTTGTCAAACAGATAAATATTTAACTCTGGCAGAGCCTAATAATGAACATCTACTTTCCTTGTTGGGATGACAAAAAGTCAATAGAATTGAAAGTTGTTGTTTGCTTTTAATAGTCTATTTGATACCATGCAATTGTGGAGAAGCAGGAAGGTCTCTCTGATTTGATGGAAAGTGCTGCATTCTCAGTCAAGGCTTTATTGCACATAGCTTTTCTAGCATGACCTCATAAAGGGTTGTTGATAATCCAAATAGAAGTGCTCTCCTTTCAGCTATACTATGATACTCATTAAACATCTTCAATATATTCTGACGTAATTATAGAAAACTAAATCCTCTATTGAGAAGTGACATATGGCTGCTCTGCAGTTGGGCAGGGTTGTTAAAAAGAATGAGAATCCTCTTTTGCTCAAGTCATGTTATTTTGAAAACAGGTACAGAGCACTTTGTTGGGACAGGGAAGCTCCCCCAGCAGTATTTCACTGTTCTGTGTTGCTTTCTGTTAAAACAACAGGTCTTTAAGACAACAAATGTAATCAACCAACCACCATATAATAATCTTTTGTCTGTTACATGTAGTCTTCCACATGTAAAGGGTTTCTTTTCATTCATAGTGTGTACTCCCTGTCCTCTGCTGGGTACTCCCTGACCATCTTGTAGAGCATTACTTAAAATGATGCACTCCAAACAGTATCACCAACACCTCTTCCCCCACAACTTCTAGAAATGGGGTAAAAAAGCCATAATGATGAAACAATATGATATAAGAACAATACATTTGAAATGGATTAAAACACTAACTGCCACAATGAACTATATATTTACATATATACGTGTGTGTGTGTGTATAATATATATATACACATACACAAACATACACTAGGTGTTTGTTTTTGACATGCTATAATAAGCTTGTCACCATATGAATAAAAACAGGCTTCTGTCAGGGTCCAGATGACTGCCCAGCTTGTTGCCATCATGTTGTGGAGTGGAACACCCATAGTTTTGTATTTCATACAGGGATTGCCTACAGCTGACAGAGAGAGCAAGCCAAACTCTGCCTTCAGTTAACTGAGGTAAATAGAGTTGCTTGCCTGGAACCAAAACAGGCATGCTGGGCTGTCATCAGTAAACAGAGCACATACTCGGACCATTGCATCTCTTACTGAATCTAGTGAATTCCAGTAACTTCAACAGAGTTTCTCATATTTTCATTAATATAATAAAGAATGTGGTTTTATGCCATCTTTCTTTTCTGAATGTATTGTTTTGGGGGAGATATAATAAAAACCTGAGAGAAAAAGTGTTGTTCATTTGAATAAAGCACAATTTTGAAAAAAGTTAACTAGATTCAATTGGGAAGGAGTCTTTTTAAAAATAAATACTATTTTGCAGGAAATATAGTTAATTTAAAAGGGGAGAGGAGGGGAGGCGAGAGGAGGGAATTCCATAAATACTTTTGTCTTCATGAGTTCAGGTCCTCAGTGAAAGCAGCAAAAGCTTCTACCTGACTTTTATAGCTCCTTATTTTCATTTGTATTGAAGCTATCTCCTTGGGCTTGTCTTACCTAACACAGTAGAACAGGTCTCCTGTCATACAAAAAGTACTAGTTCATACAGGGTAAGGATATTCTCACCACAATGTTCTTTCAGGCAAAATTCATCAGGCAATTTAAGATAATATAACGTAAAAAATATACAGTCTATTTGTTAATTCTACTGCTGCTGTGGGTTAAAGAGCTGCATAGGCAGTTGTACAGCTATGACAGTTTTGCAGTAAGAACATCTCACTTTTTCACTTTTATGTTTACATTTGGACTCCCCAAACCTTTCAATTCTTTGAAAATTTCTCAGTGTAAAAATACTGACTTCTATAAATACAGAAGACAGTAAACATTTTAACACATTGTGCATTATTCTTCATCCTGTATCTACCCCTCCGTATAACTAAAATTCTGACAACTTCCACACATTTAAAAATTACAGGCAAATAAAAATGCTAACGTTACAAGGGGATGAAAAACTTTACTACCCTGTCTAACAGGACAAATAAATAAGTACACCACAGATTAGGAAAAACAAAGTACCAAAGCAGGAGAGAAGGAAAAGATTTTAACACATACATATATATCACATGGAACAGACAATTAGTTAAAATCATTTTAAATATATATGACAGATTCAAAATAGATTTTTTTTCTAGTGAATTAGAAGAAGGCAGAAAGGTTAGAGTCAAAAAGAGGAGCAGAAGAAGTAAGACAAATTATCTAAAGAGTAAAGAATAAGAACTGGACCTTGTAGAAGGAAAAGTGGTAAAAGAATTTAGAGGTGAAGATTTGGGGTAGCAAGCAGAAGGGAACGACAAGGAAGAATTCAGGACCTCAGATATCTACGGTAAGAAAAAAACTGAAAATTATGTTTTGTGCCATACTTAAACAAACTTCTCTAAGATCAGTAATGTAACTATAGAAGCACAGAGTTCAGTAGAGGATGGTAATGCTGAGGAAATAGTCATATACTCAGATCAGCCTGTACTAACTACATTGTTAGCACTGAAGTGATCTAGTTCAAATTTGTTTCAGCTGAAATTATATTACTGACTGCATCATATATCCATTTATATGACAACATGAAATTTTCCCCCCATGCTTCTGCCACAAGAAAAAAATAAAAAGAAAGAAATAAAAGGAAACAAATAAACAAAAAAGCCTTTTGAAGCTTGTTATCTTGTAATTAGTCCTTTTTCCCAGGATGCCTTTGTGGAATGGGACCTTTGATATCCAGTAGGGTTAGCTAACTACATTCCTCCAGAAGCCATTTTGACGGCATCTTCTTTCCTTCAGTGGTAGGTACCCACCATTTTTGTGATCTCACTGATTTTTCTTTTACTGAAGTGTGGGGTTCTCGGAAAGAACTGTTCCATCGAGGAAAACATGATGAACTTACAGGCTTGAAAATTACTATTTTAGATTACAAGAGCTCTGAGGAAGAGTAGGATTATAGCATTTTTTGGATGCTATAGACTGCTTTAGAGACTGAGTTTACCTTAGGACTTTGATGTGTCTTTACTTATTTTCTAAATTTCTATGTTATTAACTAGTTGTATATATGTGTGTGTGTGTGTATATATATATATATATTGAGGAAATGGTTTTAGTGTGCTTACCAGATGTTCTTAATGCTTGATTTTTGTTTGGAAAAACTAAACTGTGTCTTGAATTTGGTTCTGTGCTTGTTTGTGGGTGAGGCCCTTGATAAGGAAACTTGAGGTCTTAATGTGTGTTGTTTCTTTTTGTTTGTTTGTTTTTTGTTTTTCCTTTTATTTTCTGTTTCAATAGTAATTTTTAAATTTCTGATTAGCTTGGTCTTCAGTGATATAGAGAACACCCAAATCTCACCCTCTAGTAGTGAAGCAGCTACAGTCATCAGGAATACTCCTGTGTATTCCAATAATATCAATGTTATACCAATACCAATATGTATGTTCCAATAATTATAATAAAATAATACTCCAATACTCTGGTATATCTGGGCATATGTAGAGAGCCACATGTATTTTGAAATAGTTGTCCTCTAGAGATTCTGGGGACTTGGGGAAGGATTTCTAGTGTCTGCTCTGAATTCACCACCAGTAGCATGTGCAGAGTAGCCCAAATCAAGTTTTCATATCACTCATCACAGACATCAATATATGATTTTTTTTTCCCCCTTCTTGGAAACCTCACTGTGATTAACTCAAACTTGAACTAGAAAGTGTGTAGTGCATAGATTGTTCCAGCAGTATTTTCCTCATGCTACAAAAGGCTAAGTGATCTCTCTAGGCACTTTTCTGATAGCTTGTCCTCAAAAAAAAAAGTCAAACAGAGTAAAACTGCAGCTTTAGTACATTTTAAACTTCCTTCAGTTTTAACATTATTCTTCTCATTTTGCATTATTATACTGTTACAGAATTCTGCTCACTCAGTCCAAAGTAGTTCTCAAATATGATATTTGGGGGGCGGGAAAGCATGTTCTAAATACTAGCAAATACATATTCTCTTTCTCTTATTGTTTTTTGTAAGGTTTAAATATAATCATAAAAGTTTTTTTGATCTCTCATTTGTGTTTTCTTTATACAACTGGGATTTAAAAGAAATAATCTGTGGTTTTCAGTTAAAATTTATAAAGATTTAATTCTTCTATCATTAACATGTTTAGTGAAATAAAATGCATGTTTGCTTTCTTACTAAGTCTGACAGTGTTTTTGAATACTTTTTTCAATATAAATAAATTAAAAAAAAAAAAAGTAAAATGCAATATAGTTTACAAGCCCAATGCTTCCCAGTCAAATTGAGGAAGATTAGCTGATGAGTTCCTATAAAGACTACTAGCAAGAATCTTTGTAGCTTTGGATGCAGTATTATATGGAACTTATTAATTACAACAGTTTGCATGTACCAAAATGTTACAAGTCTAGCTGTTATTTACAAGCAAAAATGAAAAAAAATGACCATATGATGGGTAAGGTGTTGCCCTATTGTTCAGTAGCTTTTAAGTTGACTTTCCTATTCAACTACAGACTCAATGGTTTTGCAGGTCATTCAAATGCTGTTACTCCACTCAGAATGGGAAATGTGGTGATAGTAAAACTGATTCTGAAAACGGGAGGGCTATGCTGATAAATATATTAACACATGTTGTGAAACAGCTTTAATTACTTAGCCCAAGATGTAAGGAACAATATTTACAAGCAATTCCAATATAAGATTTTTGGTATTAGACAGCCTTCTTTTTTGTCACATGGAGTGAAATCTATCCTTACATAAATCTTTATGTTTATGCTTTTTATTTTCCCCAAGCTTCCACCAAAGCAGACTTTATGAAAGTAACAGATGCCAAGTTTATGTAAAGGCTAATTCCTCTTCTTCCAGATGACCCACTTATGGTATGTGCCAGTATGCTACAGTGATCCCATAATCATCTGGCCAATGCACATGTTCGTTGCACTGTACAGTGTCTTACAAATTCTACAGACTCACTCAGAGAACAACACAGCTGCCTGAACACAATGCCTCCAGCATCCAGCATAATAAAGTATCATGGGTAACAGTCTAATGTATTACCTTAAATATCTTATCACATAAACATCTCTGTAGTAACTTATGTAACAAATCAAAATAAACATTATGAATAAATGACATCTTTCATTTTCTGCAATAAGAGCAATGTCTTGATAAATAGATATGATCCAAATGCATAACCTGTTTCAGGTTAAGATCACTTTAATATTTCACATTTCACTACTCAGCTGCTCTTCCTATATGATACTTATTATCAGAAAAGCAAGCAATTACCGAGACAATCTCGTCCTCTGCCGGTACAGTTGCTGCTGATAGTGCTGCTGCCAGTGCTGCTGCCCTTGCTGCCTTCCTCATTGCTCTCTGAGTCTGAAGATTGGTAAAGTAGTTGACAGCTGCAAACTCAATAAGTGCAGAGAAGACAAATGCAAAGCACACAGCTATGAACCAATCCATGGCAGTAGCATAGGACACCTTGGGCAAAGAATGGCGTGCACTGATGCTTAAAGTGGTCATTGTTAGAACTGTAGTAATTCCTTGAAAATAAGAGAAAGGAAAAGGGGGCATTAGAATTTTGCTAAATTCTAGATGTAGATGTAAATGCCTCTACATATATACATATGTGTGTATATATATATGCGTGCGTATCTGTTTAAATACAAAATATAAAACCAAAGAGGTTTTAGCTGTCAAATAACTAACAGGAATTCTAAGTATTTTGTTATCATAAGTAATTCATGTATAGTGGCTTGAGTATCTAAAAGCTCTGAATAAACTTCCTTAATAGACCAAGCAGATTCAAAGTTAAGATAACCTCGTGCTACAGGGTACAGCTTCTTAGAATTGTGGTAAGACATGGGTATAACAAGAATCAAGATCAGGCTCTGAAAGACACTTTATTTGAGAGGTCGCTAAGTGGAATGCTTGGCAAAAAATCTAAATTAGTTTACCATGATTTCCTAAGTGTTATGATCCGCTATTTCTCCTATTGTTGGACAAGACAGATCATGGCTTCCAGAACCCTCACTAGATACATCAGAATTTTGCACTGAAGTCAGTGGTAAGCTATGATCCAAATATTTCTAGTAATAAGAGTTTGGTCATCTATACAGTGATCTTTAATCTCTGAATACATTTTTAAAGATTCACTGACAGTATATTGATTTGAAAGTTCCCATAGTAACAAATATGGAAGGATGGAAAAGGTGCTTCTCTAGAGATCCTTTTGTGTTTTCATACACAAAAAATCTGGTCACATAGCTCATGGGCCGCAAAGTATTTTTAAGGTCTGTTGTGACCTTATGATTTCTCTTTTGTAATGTAAATCATTAACAATGTGGGAAATACACTTCCCACTGCTGCCTGATACAAGCAAAAAGTACAAGAGCAAACTTATCCATTAACATATAAGGCTCTGTGACTCATGTTTGCTTGTAATTATGCCTGCTGGAATCTGAAAATTGCAGGTATTTAAAGACAGTAAGCTGGAGAATACCCTCTTCTGCTCTTTTCTGCAGTTGGGAAAGGGGAGGTGGGAAAAATAAAGGATGTTATAATGTCATGCTGTGATGATGAATCAATATGCTGTGAATGATGCTCAGTAGAAAGGATGCAGTGTCATTGCATCCTGCATCATCAAGACAGGACGACTTGATTATTTTCAGGATTTTTTTGCAGCTCTCTCACATGATGTAGCTTGCCAGCTGTCTGAGGCTAAATAAGTCCCAATGTCATTACTTAACATGTTTTAATGAAATGCAGATAGAAGATAGTATAAAAATATGTAGGATCTCTACTTCTCCCAAATCTGTCAGACATATTTAATAATATAAGTACAAGAATACTGATAAAAATTTCAATTTCAAATGTCCAGAATGAACTTTTCAATATGATATGTGATTAGATTAGAATCTGCCCATGTGCTAGTTAGTAATAAAGAAAGATGCATTCTGTGTCTGTATAAAAACTTACTGCAGAAGGAATTTAAACTTAGGAGTAGGACTCCTATTCTATTACAGATATAGATAAGAACACTCTCAATGTGGAGTTGATGAAATGCTCTGCACTGTGGAAAACTACTTTATCAAACAGAATGCCAAATTACAGTTGGTAAAGTGTGTAACTGATGTTCTTTCCACTTTGAAGACTTCTTGGTAATTTTTGAAAAATTTGTTACATATTGCAAATACTGAAATATGTTATCTTTTTTTTTAAATACAAAATCCATCTCTGACACTTCATAAATAAAGTTTAATGACTAGATAATAAGTTAAAATTTCCAGAGTAATCTGCTAGAACAGTAAAAGCCAGCTGTGTGTCTCTGCAAAACAGCAGATAACTCTTTGCCAGGACTAAAAAAAATTAGATAAAGACACAAAAATGCAAAGTAGTAGCCATTGTTATATGGGTTCAAAGCATTTGATACTTAATAGGGCACACTTAAAACTTGGCTTTAATAAACATGTTTCTTATTCCAAGTAATTTCTGATAATGAAATGCTAAAAAAAAAAAAATATGTATGCATATACACATGTCTACATACAGAAGCTCCATGTAAGGTAAGGAATTTCTTATTGCCAATCTGCTGTTCTTTCCAATGGCATAGCTACAAAGAGCACAAGAATGTCTTGTCTCTTCAAGTATTTCTGTCTCTTATATTTCGTCTGTAGGTCTGTAAACAGCAGATGTTTATTAACATTAATTTATTTTATTGTAATGTTACCTGCAAAAGATAACTAGCATCCACTTTGCAGGTAAATAGAGTTAGGTGAATTTATTCTGAAAAATTAGTTAGTGCACACTTACTTTTCTACCATTAATTTATCTTCTCTCAAATTTTTGAGAATGTCATGCTTTATAAAAATATAAAACTCTATGATTCTCACACTTAAAGGCTTAAAACATAGGAGCAAAACTGAAACATCTTTATAATTCAAGTATTTGCAATATGATGCAGAAAGGATGCTTACTTCTCCATTTTAAACCTTTTCTTTGTTGCTGGTGCCTAACAGTCAAGCAAATATCAATTTTTTCCTTAGATGATGGTATTTAGAATCCATGGGATTTTGAATTAGAAAGGATTATAAATCCATGTTGTTCTTGGGAGAAATAAGAATGGATTGAAATATTCTTTTAAAATGCCAACATGACTAATTTTCAAAAATACTGAGAAAGGTGTCTATTTAACAGTTTTCTTAAAATATTTTCTATTCCTTATTCTATATTTCCTCTTCAATATGACTAAGTCATTATTTCAGGGTTTGGGATCTTTATGTAATTGTTGCTGAATCATCTTCAGACTTATTTGGACATTGCTTCAAGTGTATAGAATTGACCTCTGCTGCCCATTAGATAGCAAGTATGTTTTACTCACATGTAAAGAATGTAAAATCCAGAGATGCAATATAAAGTTGAATCAGGTAGTATTTATCAGATACATTTAGCATTGGATGCCAAATAGACCAGAATGTATGGTATACAAACTTCCTATGCATATTTTATGCTTCAATTGCAATAAACATCTTTGAGAAATTATTGCCTGGTATTTTAGTATTTTAAGCAGTTAAATATGAATTGCTGGAAACTATTACATACAAGTGCCTAATGATACCTAGCTGCATCCCAACTCCTGATGGGTATTTCAAGGAAAAAAACGTATGTTCATATTCCTTCAGAGACACCTGAGGAAGCTGTGCTCATGTACGATTCCTAAAAGTTTGCAGTGCTTTTTTGAATACCATTCCATGCCTGAAATCAAAGCCCACAAATTCTGTATCGTGCTAACTACAACTGTAGGCTTATTTTGAATTATATGACTTGCATCATTCATGCTTAGGCAATTTATACCTGCCTATTTGCTGTTGAAGACAAGTCTGGCAAAGGGAATTTGTTGTGCAGAAATATTGGGTTATGAGAAAATAGTAAGATAGGGTTGCAAAATATGTATGGATAGTGGATTCATGAGAAATTTCTGACAAGTTTTATTATTTCTGCTTGGTGTTTTTATGATTATTGTTTCCCTAGAAACAAAAATTCAGTCAAAATTTACCCCTTGACAATAAGTGTAGTTTCAGAGATTATTGATATTGAAGCGGGTGGGGTGGCAGAGTAGTGGGAATCAGATTTAATAATAGCTGAGCACACAGTTAAGGAGATGAAGCTCCCATTTGGGGGAGCATTAATTCAAACCACTAAAAAGAAAAAAGGGCCCATGCAATACGGACATGCATTCTGCATTATTACTGTAACTTGTGCTAGGGACGATACATCTCACCTAACTTCATTCATCTAAAATCCTTGCTGGTTGTTTAAAAACCTTTGTAGGGAATAGAAAGAGAACACTCTGGAATGAGTGCTAGATGAATTAGGTACCTAGCTGAGTTCCAACCCATGTGATTTATTTATTCTTTTTTTTTTTTTTTCCTAAAAAATGCTTTAACACAGGTAAGTTTCACAACAGAATAAATTGGTTTAATTTTTAGTATTTGCTTTTGTTTGCTGAAACCTACTCTCTGTCTTTCCCAATTTAGAAGTTAATCCCCATTGGTTTAGTCTAGCTGTTCAATACAGTGGATTCAACACAGTGAATGAAGTGAGTGATAAAAGAACAAAACATGAATACCAGCCACAGTTCTTGCTGGAACAGATTCTTTGTTGATCCAAAACACAACTTGAGACAGGACTACAGTCATGATGCATGGAATGTATGTCTGAATGAGATAGTAGCCTATTTTCCTTTGGAGATGGAAATAGAGCAGCTGAAGTGAATATTCACCTAAAACAAACAAGCAATGAAAATGATGAACGAATGGTATATGTGATGCAGAACTGGTCAAAGACCTTAATGCAGCATACCAAAAACTGTTCTGGCTGGAACAGACTCCTTGTTAATCCAGAAAGACACCTGAGAAAGAATGACTGTCATAATGCAAGGAGTATATATCTGTATCATGAAGTAGCCCATCTTCCTTTGCAAGTGGAAATAAACTGTCATGATTACATATTCACCTGTTAGGAGACAAGTACTTTAGCATTATTTTGGCACTGTATTATTGGCTTAAACCCAAAATACTATGCTCTTAGGCAAGCACTAATAAGCCTCCTAGTGTATAACAAAAAATAGACTAACAAAAGGTGAAGTGACCTATTGGAAACAGAGGAAAAGAATATTAATTTTTATGTATTGTTTTTACTGGGATAGGGAGGCAGGGGGGATTCTTAAAGGAAATGTATTGAATGGGAGTCTTTCATTCAATTAACTACAGTTAATTGAATTAAATTAACTAATTGAGTTAAATTAACTACAGTTAATTTTTTTACAAGGATTTTAGTTTTAAAAATGACAGAAGGCAGTAATACTAATGCAGTTACATAGCGAAAAAAGAAATCTGTAAAACATCTTGAAAACAAATTACAATGTCAGTAGTTCCCATATGGCTACTTCTTACCTGTGTTAGATTTAATGGTTTCACTAGATACAGTTTGTCCTATGAGGTCATACTGGAGGAGACTGGAAGACTCTTGTGGTACTTCTACTGAGTGCAGGGGTCCTTTTTTCCATGTATAAATGATTTCACTTTTTGGATAAGCATCTGAGTTAGGGAAAAATTACTCATATAAATTACATGATTTATAAGCAATTGAAAAAACAAGTAATATGATCCCTTCTGGGTCTAAAACTCCAAAGAAACTTGCATCCTGCTCCAATAAGTCTCTAATCACATTAATGATGAAATGCAATAAATAAATAAATAAATAAAAATAAAAAATAGGAGTAATAAGGGAATGGTTGTGGTCGGAATTGATAGGTGCTAGCTTCTGCTTCTTGATTTGTTATAAAACACATACATTGATTACCACAGGTTGTCTAAATATCTTCATTTTGTAAAACTAGACTTTAAGGAATGAACCATAGCTTTTATGACTTCTTAAAGGGCCAGATTTGACTACTAGATCTGTTAGAATATACAACAGAATATCTTTTAACAGCCATCCTTCAGTGAACTAATCCACGTGACTAACAATGGTCTGAGCCTCAGAGGAAAAAGTAAGATTCTAGTCTAAAAAATAAAAATAAATAAAATGTTTCAGTGATGTGTCCTAGGATCTCGCTTCTGATCTCACATACATGGAAATTAAATGTATTACTATACAAAACTGAAAAATATAGAACTTACAGCTTCCAAACTTCAGCGGACAAGCGTGTCCATCCATTGGGAAGTTCACCAACCGCATAGGACAATCAGCATTAATGGTTAGTCTAGATAACATTAAAGTAGATGACAGTAAAAAATAAATGGTATGTAGCAACACTGAATGAATGATAAAGAAGGTCAATCAAAATCAGGAGAATAAGCTCTCACCTCATTGTGTAAAGAATAGTTCCATTCTGCATAATTCTGAAAAGTTTGTTCGGAGTTGTCATATTATGAGCAATTGATTTTTTTCCATTTCTAAAAAATGTGTCTGGTGTCCAGATTTTACTGACCATTAGATTGTTCAATCTCAAAATTTCAGTTGGTCCACCAAACTTCAACCTCTCATCAGTCCATGTCTGACGAAAGAAGACATCCATTGTGTATTCCTATGGAAAATGAATAGGTGAATTATGCATGAGGGTCAGCAGTCCTGAGCTGCTGTATTTAAAGTAACTCCATGAAAGACCATAACACATATGTTAATGTCTTTTAATTTACTGCTTAGACACGTAATCCTATTACTATTAAATAGTTCAAAAAAAGAGTCTGCGAGAAATGTATCATATTTTCTTATTAATTAAATTGCAAATTATCAAGTGAACAGGTAACTTTGATGTAAGGAAAAAAGTCTCATTGTCCTCTCACAGAAATTAATTTAATTCAAAAAGACTGAGATCCAATGAGAAATACAAATGTCTACTTTAACATCCTTTCAAAGTGCAAAACCAAACTATTAATATTTAGCTGCCAAGAACAAAAAGTTATACACAGTGCCACTTCTGAAGCTTACTTTTCATAGTCATAAAGAAAGGACCGACGTGAAATACATTCATCACAGTAAGATTATGTTGTCAAGTTAATATGAGTTATTTTTCTTAAGGATTCTTAATAATGTTGTTGTAAGCCTTCAGAAGGGAATTCTCTACAGAAGTTGCTTAGGAAATGGAGCTAAACCTTGTCAGGAGGCAGACATGCAAGAAAGCATACTGTCTCTATGCCTTCTTGTAGACTGGCTGATGAAGAGAGGTAGAAAAACTTTTGGGTGTACCTTGGGGTGCGCTATTCCTTGCCAGCGTGCTGGAATATAGTCTGAGGTGAGCAGGTATTGGAGGAAGGGTAAAAAGGCAAAAATAGTGATAAAAGTCCATTTCCAGGATGAGAACAGTGATGGCTTAACTTTCCCTGAGGGCTGCAGCTGCTGTAATTGATGAAGCTCACCCAAGTCTGCACCTACCTGAATTTGGGGTCCCCAGCATGATGAGCTGCTGCCTCAAAAATGGCACCACTTCCCTGCAGCTGTGTAGTAGGTTGTCTCCTACCACACAGCCTTCTTGCAAATCCCTGTCAAGTCACAGATGCTTACACCATGCTTAGTGAGGTTAAAGAGGCATCTTTAACCTTCTGTCCGTGTCCTCAGTGGAGGCCAGTGGTGTCCTCTGTGTCCAGCCTCGGGCCTGGGGCCATGGGGCTGTGCCGGGTGACTCCGCTGGGGAAATAGCTATATGCAGCTCCAGCCAAACCGCTCTGCTGGGCCGCGGAGATTGTCAAGAAGATTAAACCTCGTAATCTGCTCTAATGACGGACAGCTCAGATGCCACCGTAATGAATCCCGGGAAAAGGAGAGCAGGGGCAGCGGTTGGGGGCCCTTACCATCTCCACGTCGGACACCGGCCCGAAGCTGGTCACGTAGATGTCTGTTTTGACTTCTGTCACGGCGCCTGTGGGACACGGAGAGGAGCGGGCTCGGGGGTGGCCCGTCCCGTCCCTCTGGAGGGGGCCGGCGGGCTGGGGGCTGGCGGCGCAGGGACGCTGGTTGCCAGCCCCGGGGTTTTCAGCGCCCCACTGCCCCCTCCCGCTCCGGAGGGACCCCCATTGCCCGATTCACCCCAGGGCTTTGCAGCTTCCCTGACGTGACGGGAGCTTCCCCCCTGTACCTCCAAATCCCGGCCGGAGCCTGTTGTCGTAGCCGTCCAACAGCTTGTCGAGGATCCGAGTAATGTTTTCCGAGTAGAGGTCCCCCGCGTTGCCCTGGCCCCCCAGAGCCTTCTCCATGCTGCAAGGAGAGGCGAGTCCCGCCGTCAGCGCCCGCTCCTCAGTCCGGCAGCCTCGCCTCAGCCCGGCCGGTCCCTCCTCGCACCGTCACCTCAGCCCTCCCGCCAAGCCCGCGGCCGTAGAGGAAGCGGCCCCCAGAAGCGAGCAGACGGGGAGAAGGGGCTCAGTCCCACCTCGCCGCAAGGCTCGCGGGCTGTGGAGGGGCTGAGGGAAGGCTCTGGGGGCCGTCGGAGTGGGCTCGCTCACCTCACGACCACACAGAGCCAAGCGATGAGCAAAGCCATGCCTCGGGGCTGCGCGGGGACGCTCAGGTGCCCTCAGAGCCGTCAGCTGGAGCAAGTTTCGGCGCTCATCCTCTCGGCCAACGAGTGAGGACGTCGGGGAGCCCGCCTGGCTTGGCCCCGTCCCCTCGGCCCTCAGGCACTCGTAGCCCGGGCTGGGAGGGCGAGGGGCGGCGGGGGCTGCCCCTACCCCGTCGGTTTTGCCGCCGCCCTTCAGCCTCAGCCGGGTGTCCGGCGGGGAATTAGGGTCTGAGGGGACGGCGTGCGGTCGGAGAGCAGCGACAATAATCGAATAAGGCATTAGGGGAGATTAAAAGGAAGAAATCCACTGCTAGTTTTGGCATGGAATTAGCAGGGAGTCGTTAGGAAATCTGGAAAAGCGCTGGCATCTTGCTGATAGAGATTATAATAGAAATGGCCTCAGCTTTTATTATGTTTATGGTTCACAGGGAGATTATTATGCAGTCTCTGCATCATTAGAACTTTAAAAAAAAAAATCCCTAGTTTCCAGTTTGTTGTTTTTTGACCTTACTCAACAGATTTTCTCATGATCAATCCTTCAGAACCATACCGAGAGCTTGAATATCTCAATATATGAACACTGAACATTCAAAGCTGGTTCTGGTTCAGGTCTGGGGATTTCTTTTTTAATACTAAGCCGTTTTTGAGGGTTACATCCACAGATTTCACTCAGATGTTAAACCCGAGCATTACTAGGACTTCTGTTCAAAGTGGAGCTCCTTACTCTAAAAATGTATATAATTACTGATTTTGTCCCGATAAATACTGACTGAATCACTACTATCGCCTCCTTCAGTAAGTGTGTTAATGTAGTCAGCCCTAAAGGAAAATGAGATCAGGCTGCTCCGGCTTTTTCTGTGACCTTATTACTTCCTATAAAGCCAGTGAATGATGTAGCACATATGTCATTTAGCTATGCTGTAAACAAATCAATTGGATCAGTTTTCTTTCCTTATGGTAATACAGAGGAGCAGGTAATGAGGCCAAAGCAAAATAAGTGTCATAAAATGTTGACACATAAAACACATTTGCATTACCAGCTTCTAAACAAATGTATTTAATTATCAAGTTATGTATAATAAGAATTTGAACAAAACTAGGAGACTCCTTTATTTTTTTTTGGCAGTAAGATGAGCTTTTCATGCCTAAATGAAGTCCAACACTGGGGCTCTATGCTCAAGTTTTGTGTTTAAGAAAAGAGACTGGGATTCTTAAAATAAATAAATAAATAAATAAATAAAATAAAAATAAAATGTGAATATTAGAAATATTAGAAATATGAGATGCTCTGCCAATGAGTCCCGTTCCCTATTTTTGTTGGCAATACTGCCGTCATATATACCACAAAGGTGGGCTGGTTGTAACACAGCCTTTGAACAGTTGTGAACCCAAATTCCTGAGCAGCATTGCTCAGGTGCTCTGTGAACACAACAAAACGGCAATCTATGTGAATTCATTATGTGCTAGTCAGGTTTGTGTTGATACTCATAACCATCTGTCTGCATGTGTTTATTCATATATGATCACATTAGCTCCATAAAAAATCAAAAGTTTATATGAAATAGTAATAGAAAAGGGAACTGTCATTCTTGGGGTTATATTCTATCAGGTCTGTATTCAAAAACTACCAATTTGAAATCTTACCCCATTCATCAAATATTTTTTATCTTACTAACATGTTTGAAGTATTTGTGTGCATCACTCTTCTCACAACTTTAAAACTATATTTAGAATATAAACACCATTAATATTCATTTTTGCAAATGTCTTTCCAGTAGTATTACATATTATTATATATGTTATGTAACACTAAATGCTTGTTGTTGTTGTTCTTGTTGTTTTTTCTCTGTTACAATGCTTTATTCCTTGCAAAGAGTTTTATGTGCTATGGCTTACTGTAAGGACATTTGAAACAATGTCCTTTTCCTTTTTGAATGAAAGGAAAAAGAGATCTTGCCAAACTATTAGAAGGACTATTCTAATTTCAGTGATAAAATATGTAAGAGGAGCAAACTTTTTAAAATGACCGCATGCTTTCTGCAACCAGCATTCCTCAGCTAAATCACACACATCCATTTATGTTCTTTTAAATGATTTATTTTAATAAAATTCTCATGCGCATTAAAAGCCCAGTGCTGTGCTGGGCCAGACAGCACACCTTATTTCCTTTACTTCACTTTTCATTGTTGTAAATTAGACAAAATATTTTCTATTAATCACATCATTTACTTTTTTTCACTACCTTTTGTTCACTACCACCCTGTTCCAAATTGGGCTCCTAGGGTGTAAAAAGAAAAATCATCTGTCTCATTTGCTAAGAGTAGGCCAGGATGTGAATCGGTGGAATCAAATGTTTGTCTGTTTGTTTATTTTTCTTCCTGGTAATAAGGGGTGATTAATATGTTTACTTCGGGGCCAGGTTGGACCTGGATGTGGTTGGATGTACAGTGCAGCAGATGTTCTTGGACAGCTGTGACTGCCTTCTCCAAAATAAGGCATCTATATAAATGCAAGCTTTAAGAAATTTAGATTTACATGTGCATTCTTGTAAGCCCACTTCATCACTTAGTTAGATTGAAAAGTTAATACTTTGTGAAGAAAAAGAAAGGAAACAGAAAACAGAAAAACTGTGAATTGAAACATTCTAGTTCACTGTGCTCTGTTTTATCCTTTTCACTTGAGATAAGATAAGCCAAAGGGATGATTTCAACAGACACAATTCAGTATGCGCCTTCAAAATAATAATACAGACTATGACATTTCTCCTCAAACAGGATCGTTCTGTTGAATCCCTGCCAGCTGTTCAGCAGGGTCTAGCTGTGGCATGTTCCCTTATCCAAGTTTAGTACTGCTCAAGTACTCATTGTACTCTGAGGAGTGTAGTGTGCACACTATGTACACGTTGCTACTGTAGGAATATAGTGCACAAGCCTCTTTGTGCCAGCTTGCCCTGTTAAAAAGGATGATTTATGGGAGTAACTAAATTAGCATGGGTAGATTCTGTGCTACACAACTGTTCACTTTCCAGGCCCTGAGCTAGTTTTTATACTGATGTGCAGCACAGAGCTTTGCTCTGGTGTTATGCTGGTGTTGAAATGAATTAAAGAACGCTGTAAATATAGAAGCGTAAACTGCAAGATGAGAGTTAAATTAAAGTCCAACTACAGTGAATCAGTGACAGTTTAGAGGTCACCCAACTTAGTGTAATTGGTGTATTGAGGAAGCTAGAGGAAAACATGCGTGCATCAGTTTGAACGCTCTCTTGGACTCCCTTAGTTGCCTGCTGTAAGCTTGCTTCTGATTCTCATCTAGCAATTCTTAGATGGCAGCATCAGGCTCTGATGGCAAGGCAGATAGCTTGGGCAAGTGGACAGCTGTGTGTGAATGAGTCATATGCTTTCAGTCTGGGATTTTCCTGCAGGGAAAGGACATGACAATGTTCTTCACAAGGAATTTGCAGAGAAGAGTCAGACAGGCAAAAAATTTCTAAGCAGTTCAAAGTATACCAGCCTGCCTTCTAAAATGCTGACAACAGCCCTTGCATAGGGAAGGCAGTAGAAGGGGCTTTGCTGTCTGTTGCAGGGTTAGAGTGTGTCATGAGCTTAAATAGTTTTGGAATAGATTTTCATCTAATTTTTCTAGAACTTCCAGTAGAAGTTTTCTTTACTGAGGATTTGGAATTCTCAAGAGTGAAACAAGTATACGCACTTTCACAGCAGTTTTGAAATACTTTGAAACAAGAAGTTGTGTATTTCTTTATTTGTGGTCTAATTATGAAGAGAAACTCACACTGTCAAAAGCACAACTTCCTTTATCGGAGAAGATCAAACCATCAGCAAATTTTAATGAGACTGTGGTTATCATGCCAGTATGAGTGTAGACATAGCTGAGAAAATTCTTTGGAAATCATTATCTTAAAGTGATCTGAACAAGCTAAAAAAGGGATGGTGATCATGGAGACAAAAGGAAGAGTTTACTGGGAGATAAAGCTCTCATGACAATAATGAAACTGTTTATCTTATAAAAGGCTTGTCAGCAACATATGCTTTGGGCATATAAGCAAGCAGTTCGGAAATTTGTTGAGAAAGTGGCATGAACTGGACAACAGTTTGGAGGATGTGAATTGCAAATTGAGGAGTGTGGTTGCAGGATTACACTTTCCAGCTGCTAATTTTATCACCTTGTAGGATGTCATTAACACTGAAAGGAAAGATGGTATTTCTGATTCATTTGGGAACACTACTCCTGAAAATTAGATGAGTTTTGCAACAGCTGAAAACTGCTTGAGAAACTTGTTTGTTTACATCTCAAAACTGAGCAATTCAGAACTGAAAACAACTACTAGGAGGAAAATTAACTCTGTCCTAACTGAAACCAGAACATCATCAAAAGCAGAGCTGATGGCTGAGTGGTCAGTCTGTAAGTACATAAGGGAAGGAATATTTTACTTTTCAGAACCTTGCTGGTTCTCCTGGTGATCTCATATATGCAGTCATAACTTTGGTATGTGATTTCACTGTATGTTTGAAAGACAGTCCCATTTTAAAAGGAATCATTCTCTCATACCTCAGAAATACTATGAGAAAAACAAAAGTCTAATTTATGAAGTTATATTTACTGCATCTGATGTTAATCATTGATTATTATTTCAATATAGGTAATTGTTACACAGCCTTTACATAACTAAAGAACGAGACTTAGCATTAATTTGCCAGGAAAAGAATAGTAACCTTTGTCTCAGGGCAAAATGGTTATGATAGGGGAGTAACAGTTTCCACAGTATATGTTCTCTTTTTCTGGATCTTGTATAAATTTTGCCATCTTGACTGCATTAGCAAATATCTCAGTCCTAATGCAGATGAAGCAAGTTCTCCATATGTGACTGTCAACCCAGCTTCCACTGGTCCTATGGTTGTTTGGGTATGCTTCCAGCACAGGTGTAAAATGCAACAAGGTGAGAAGGAAACCCTTCTCCTGCAGCAGCACCTGGGGTAGAAAGCTCAGACAACACAAGTTCATTGCACCTGAATTGGGTGAAGTTTTGCAAATTCAACAGTGTTAATTAACAGTGTTAAGCCCAGTAAATCCATACTTGTCTTTTATTGTTTGTGTGGTAGTAGGTACATACCATTCTATTCAGTTTATATGTGGTAGTCTATAAGGTCTTACAGGTGGAGCCAAGTCATGTTCAATTTCAGTGTCTTAGATATGAAGGTAAAGCTGTCTGGGTAGAAATGCCTGAGACTGCACAAGATACAGAACTTAGAGAAGTGATCCAAGAGCTTATATAACTGTTTAATATATTGCTTACAAATCTCTGCTTGAATTACAGAGTGTTTTGGGTTGGAGGGGACCTTAAAGACTATCTAGTTCTGCTCTCCTGCCTCCCACCAGACCATGGACACCACCCACCAGACCATGTTGCCCAAAGCCTCGTTCAACTTGGCCTTCATCACTGCCAGGGATATGGCATCCACAGCTTCTCTGGGCAGCCTGGGCCAGGGCCTCAGCACACTCTGAGTGAAGTGAGTACATTTCCTTAGGAACACACATTTAGGAATTAGCTTAAAGAAAAAAAAAATACATTTCAGATGTGTGTTTAAGAAGTCTTTGCCAACTTTCACATAATGAAACTTATTTTATTACACAAACTCTGGGTTAAATTATTTTTATTTTTTATTTTTTTTTATGCCTGTAATTTTCTTATGAATTTATTTTTCAGATATGTATATTGCTGTACTTGATTTTTTCTAAAAGTATGATTTCACATCTTCTCTTAATTTTAGACCTAAAAGAAGGTCTAAAATTGAGAAGGTAAGGTCTGAAATTGAGTGGTTTTAATTTATTTTTTGTGTTAGTTTGGTATATCTGCTTTTCCACGAGAGTGAAATATAACAGAAGGGGTTAGGATTTAGAGCTTGTTTACCTTTTGCTCAGTCAGTTAAGCCATTATGTTGCTGGATGGCTTCCTATGTGTTTAGAGAATCCTACAGTTTGCTGTCAATTCTGGAGCTGTATGTCAGCAAAAAATAAATAAATAAAATAAAAGTCACATATATATTTTATTATACTAAATACATTAATATTTCACTGGAGTAGCTGTGAAGCACATTGATAACCAGTATTATCCTCTCTAGCTAACACTCCTTGACTGTGATCAGAGATTGGAGTCACTTCCCTGTAGATATTCAATTAAGCACTTTAGTAAAATTAATTCATCTGTATTTGTCTCTATTTTATATATTATCTCAGAAACAGTTATGTAATTGAAATACATAATTTAAATGCTTGATTTCCAGAGTTTCATACCTGTATTTTTGTACGTTTAATTATGCACTATTAGCTGCATACTCAGTTAAACAGTAAGTTGTTTGTCAGTAACAAGTTAAACCATTTTTAAAATATTGCTTGCTATGGGGCACTAATTATATTTCTAAAATAAATCCATTAAGATAAATATATTAAATGAGAATTTGTATTTGTTTTGGTTTTGAAAGTAATTTTGATGGAGTTATAATTGGCTGGGAGTCTTTCCTCCCAGCTCTGCAGGGGGAATTAAAAAAAAAAAAAAAAAAAAAGAGAGAGAAGTAAGATTTCTCAGATCATTAGATGTGGATTATTTGGTCATCCTTAAACATTTCTCCATATATTCTTCTCTTTAACGATGTTAAAATTGTTGAACCTTCCAATGTTGGAGATGATTTAATATTAAATCATTAGATGATTGGCCCAAATACTGCTTCTGACGTGTGACCCTTTCCTTGTTGACTGCCTAGGCAGAGATAAGCTGGTTAAGTGTTTCTTAATTAGGCTCATTCTCAACAGTTACTTGACGTTATTAGAGGAGATTATATGGTTGCATTGTAGAAAACATTAAAATACATGTTTAATGCTCTGTATTTATAAAAAGAGTAAGAAAACTGTTTTGTTCTTAGCTTCCCAGTCATATTAAGAACAATATAAATGATAGTTATCACAGACCTTACCTGTGGAACTAGCAGCATTTCCCTCTCAACTTCTGTATGCACTGAATCTGGATATTAATTATACTATTACTGAAACGTACCTGATATCATAATTACTCATATTGGAGCCAAGGTTACAGTACCGTAAAATATTAATTTTCCAAATATCTTGGAAAACTTAACCTGTCTGTACAGCTCCTTCTGAGGCACTTTATACTCAACTCAGGTTTTACTTAACTGTTTGCAAAGATCTCAGGTTTTTAAATGAATGAACTAAACAAGAAAGAGCATCTAGATTTTTGCAATATGAGCAATTAACTATGAGTTAAACCTTTGTATATTTACATTAAAGATGTCACACTTATTTATTTACTTAAAATGTTGTTAGGCCTTTTAGAGAGCACAAAGCTAGTTACTAGGATGTATGCTTCCATAATGATCATCCCTAAATGCCTTTCTATAAACAGGAGTGAGATATTTTAGTCAATTGTATTTGAAAGCTGAAATATTGACAAATGAAGCCCGGTATAATGCAGTTTCAGAACGCATTTATGTCTAGTTGCTACCATCTCCTAACATGAAAAGTAAGCATTATTTAAGTGTAAATATATTTAAAAAGTAGAAATAAGCAAATGGAAAAACATTAAGGTTGGAAAAAGAAACCCACAACAGAAATACGTGCTGTTTTCAATAAATGTAAAACTACTCTTTCAATGAAATACTGAGCAAGAATGTAATTTAGTTGTAGTTTTTCTTCAAAAGTTTAATGCAGAATTTTAATATAGAAAATTGTCGATAAGGAAATATTATTAGATGGCTCATGTATTTGCTACATATTTAACCTAAAATAATTTATGTGTTTCACACAACAGCTTTATTAGTTATTAATATTTTAATCATTTGCTTTTTAACAGCCTCAGTTCTTAAATTTTGAATAATCTGCCTATCTTATACAAAAGTATTTAAATATGTTTGTCATTTACTGAAGATTTTTTCTTTCCTCAATGATTTACAGTACTGTATATGCTATTATTAATAGTATTTTTATAATGGATAAATTCATATTTTCCAGATGAGCATCTTGGAATCATTAATTTCTCACTGGTTATAAAATAGAGAAACACTAGTTAAAATAAGTGCTTTTTTTTTTTTTTTTTTTTAGCCTTTACTAGAAAGGGGGTCAGGCAGGGAGAAAATGTGAGAGAGAAAGAGAGAGGGAAAAAAAAGAGCAACTGTTTGTTTCAAATATCTTTCGGAAGTTCTCTGACATGATATTTGCTGAAAGTGAAAGAAACTATAGATCATATAGATCAATGTTGTTATAGATAAAATAATTGGAGGTTTTTCAAGTTGCCAATACATTCATTTCAATGAAAAAATATTCCTTTCTGTCTTGGAATAGAAGGATACATATATGAATGTGATGTCAACAGCTGGACTCAGGTGAGTCTTTCATAGTTCATCATGTCTAGATGATATTCAAGGCAGATATTGCCCTCACTTAATGAACCCTCCTATCTTCTAATATAATAATCACTCTTCCAAAGAGAGAAATAACATGGAATAGGATTACGAAATGTGATCCTGAATATCAATTTTTATGTACAGACTTGTGGAGGGGAACATGTAAGAGATCTTTGTTTTTCTGAACAACGTAAAGAAAGGGTGGTAGAACTCTTCTATGCAGTAAACCCCTATGTCTTGTATACAAAGTGGCTGAAATAATTCAGTTGCTACTTTAAGTTTTGGAGAAAGTAAGTCAGCAGTTGCATTGTGTCACAAAGAACAAGAAAAATATATTGGGTATATCTACTTGTAACAACAACAACAATAAAAATGATTTATCCAGAGTCTGCATGGTGTTGATTTACAGAGGGAGTAGCATAAGCTATGTCAAGGACTTTAGGAATATCTGCAGCTTCATTAGTGCAACGACTACTGAGCAATTTGTTTCAGAAAATCCCTCTTCATTATATTTAGCTTTTTTTAGGTTTCACTGTATGTCTGGTTGCTCCACCTTCCCCCACAACATTTTAAACATGTACAATGTATTTGTATTTTCCAATGAAGTGAAGCTATAGCTTAGTAGATTTATGAGAAGGCTTGCTATCAAACTGTCATGGGATGGTAAACTCTGTTCTGAGTTTATTCACCTTCTTCCACCTCACTACTGGTAATTTTATTTTCCTTAACTTCCTGCCAACTTGATAGTAGTGAAATCTCTTCAATTTACAAGTAAGTCGATCTGAAAACATATATTTGTCTCACCTGAAAGCTTTCCATTTAATGGAATAACAAAATAAGCACAATTATTTTAGCTGTTGTGTTAATTAGGTTTTATATGTATTGTGGATATTAAAAAAAATACATTTTATATACAAGTATATAATCTTGATCTGCTCTGTCATGTTTTCATATGTGCATTAAATACATGCAAAATATGAGATTAAGTATCTTAGACAGTGGACAAAAACATTGTTTTAGGACAACTGGAAGAAAAGTAACAGTTTAATGGCAGCTATTCTTATTCTCTTTATCCTATTTCCCAGTATAATTATTTCTGGATCAGCATCCTCCTTTCTGCATACAGGCTTCTGTGAATATACTAAACTTTTTCTTAGAAGTAATTTATCCTTTTAATTTGTTTTTCCCAATTTTTCTAGCTACCCTTTCTCTGCATTTCACAAAAGTATTCATAGCGTTTTGAAAACTATTGCTTAATACTTACATAATTTTATAAGCATATTTCTGCTTAGAAATGACAACTTTTCTTTCTATTTAGTACAAATGATGGCTTCGGTGTTCCTAATTGAATCTTAAACACTATTTCTCTTTCCTCTAAGTCATGGTAGACCTATACAAATGTTGTAGTTCTAGATAATGAGATAGAGATGCTATGACTCTCACTTTAATTAGTGTGTTGGGTCATAGTGGGCTTATGGTCCCAAACTAAATTTAATTTTCTGAAGTCTGAGTCCCTGGGCAAATGGGGAGGGGGAGGGGGGGGAAGAAGGCTACTGATTCCTTTGAAGATATCCCTAGGTCAGTAGATGAAACTGATGATCAGTGCATGAAAACCGTTGCATTTAACAGCGTTTTTTCACCAGTATATTTCTAACAGAGAAGTCAATCACACTATCTTTGTGAAGTACACTTCTGTGGTTATTTTTTTACTTGTTACCCTGAGGTTAAGTGAACCGAATTCTTGGTGATCAAACTCTAAGCTTTTTACTAGGTAGCGCTTGCTGTAAAATTGGTGTTCTAAAAATGCTAGCAGTTACTTGAGGTTACCTGACTGTTGACTTTGACGGCTTCAATTGTATCTGAAATGTGCAAGTTCTGTATGTTCTTATGCCATTCAAATGTAGTTTATCTCCGCAGCCTTGTTTTAGGTCTTCGAAGCCTTAGCTACTTCTGTTTTATCTTAACTATCCTGAATTTATTAATTGTCACCTTTTGTGTTTATCTAATTTAGTTATAACATTTTTGAGTGATTCTGCAAGCACATGTAAGCTCCCACAAATGCAGGAATACTACCTGTGTGAGAAAGAACTAGTGTGTATAAATTTTGCCTAATGAAAACTCTGTAGCTGATAAAATCATAGGAGTTTCTCATAATGGCTCAGGTCTTACTAAAACTTGTTTGTGTGTGACTGAGTCCATGCTTGTGGTTAAAGATAAATTATAGTAATAAGTGGATGAAAAATTCTGACCATAACAAAATTTCTTATTGAAAACTGTTCCCTCAAACTCTGTTTTGAGGAATGGATAAATTTTACCTCATCTGCAAAGGACCTCAAGCTTCTCCTTATGAGGAACGTCTGAAGTTTTCTGAAGCTTTTCTGCCTTAGGTCTTCAGCAGTCCTAACGACTGCTAAATAGTAGAGCATGATCATGTTCCTGATCACCATTTAAAACCTTTGGGCTTTTATCCTTTCGAGAGTAGTTCTGAAGAAACTGGCTGCTTGCCATGTGTTATTATCTAGGCTCCCATTAGCCACAGATCAAGAGGAAACCCTGTTGGAAGGCTGAAAAAAAGCACAAATTATGCAGAGAATATCAGCATTTCTGTGTTTTGCTGTCCATCATAAATGTCAAAATCAATTGCAAAGAATTTTTTTGCTTTTTCCTAGTCAGTGGTAATGATGATACTGCCTTCCTCCTCCTTTTCCCTCATTTGTCTGCCTCACTGATTTATATTATTTAGCTTGCAGAGTTCTATTGATTAATTTTAGTTTCTACAGTGCCTAGCACAGTTGGATCTTGTGGTGCTACTGTATGACAGCCTTTATTGGTGGGTTAACATTTGTCTACTGAAGATTTTAAAATTACTAATCAAATACCTCATGGGAATTGGCAGCTTTCCCCAATATATTTTTAAAATCAATGGCAGATTTAACAGATAAATTTCAGTTAAAAATGCTTTCTGTGTGGGAGTATTGTTGAATGTCTGTCAGTTTCAGCAATCACCAAATAATTCCAGTTATCACGGTCTGACAAGCAACATTTTATCAACAGACAAATTTTAATTTTACTAGCATTTCTTCATGAGTAAAAGATCTTCAGACCTTGGTCCTCTTTGTTCCAATTATTTACTATTGTGTCCTAAAAACTTAAAAATGAAAAGTCGTTTGACTTTTTCCTTTTGCTAGTTTCAAAAAGGAAAGCTTTAACTTTTTTTTTTTTTTTTTTTTTTTCTTCTGAGCTAGGAAAAGAAGCAATATACTTTCAGAGAATCATGGAATAATTAGGGTTGGAAGCAGCCTTTGCAAGTCATCTGGTCCAGCCCTCTGATCCAAGATTAGAGGCAACTCTGAAGTAAAGCCAATTTTCTCGGAATGTAATCCACCTCAGTTTTGAGTGTGTAAACACCAAGGAAGGTGTTAACACAAATTTTCTGGGTAGTCTGTTCCAATGTTTGACTGGCATTCTTGTGAAGTTTTATTCTTATTTATCTTTCTGAAATTTGTGTCTATTTGTGTCCCTTCACTTCCATTTTTATACTACTACATTAATACCTTCTAAGAGCGAGTAAAGAAACTATCCAAATCTTCTCAATGTATAACATAAAACCTATCTAGAAATGTGAGGGAAGGTGTGACTGAGGCTCAGTTTTCCTGTTCCAGATCAAAAGTTAGTCATGTCATCAGAAAAACTGTTGCTGTGTTTGAAACTTTTATCATCCTCTCCAGCCCCTTCAATCCCTCGCTCATATATTGCTGCTAAGAGTCTGCACAAGTTAATTAAATGCTTTCTGGCATTTCAGCTACATAATCAGCATTTGAACCTGTTTGTGAACAATAGGCAATAATAATAATAATAATGTATGTCACAGGTTATAATAGACAGAGAAATTGCAGAAGAAATTGGGAAGGGAAGGAAAACGTTTGTAATGATCATTGAGTAGCAACATACATTCTTCAGCCTGCATTTGCCCTATTGTAATTCAGTTTCAGAAGTATTCCTATTGGATGTGTTCTGAGTACCTGAGGGGAACAGAGCTTTATTAAAAACAGCATTTAAAAAAAAAAAAAAAAAAAAAAAAGAGAGAGAGGCAACACTGATCTAGCTAGTTGAACAGAAGTTGATTGCTATACCTCAATTTCGGTTGTTTTCTTATCTCCATCTGCTGGGAGGAGGCTATATTACACAATTGTCTGCAGTGGCATGTATGGTTACTTTGACTTTAAGGTTACTTCAGAACTTAACCAAAACTTAGGTTATGTGTCATATTAAATGACTGGAATAACCAAATAAGTTAATATAGATGATAATCAGATATTTTTCTAGAAAATTTTGTTACCTGTCTGTATGTTCAGCTTCCTCTACCATATAGAAAGTGCAAGATTTTGGAAAACAGCAATGGGAATATTTTTTTTCCTAAACATGGTATATTTAGGAATCATTGATTATTATCAATTTATTTTTGGTCCATGACACTAATTAAATGTTTTAGAATAATATGCACGTATTAAAATATTTACAAATGCTTTATATATATATGTGTGTATTTTGCAATAGCAGTCTGTGAAGTTTATTTCATTTCTTACCATAGAAGCAAGTCTTATGGAGTTTCACTGGTAAACTCTCTAACGATGATGGCCTGAATGTTTCAGAAGTGACAAAAAAAAAATTACTATTTTCCATTACCTTATCAAAATTACTTTTATGGCCTTCATATATTTCCATAGCTGTGGAAATTTGGGTCAACTTTTCTATTTTGTTATTAATGATGTGCCAAATTCCTGTCATATAAGTAAAGAATAAAGGAGGGTTTGACATCTTTAGCTCACTGGACCAATTGAGAATTACATGACTATTCTGCATGATTATTGTTGATGATGTGTTTCAGAAATACTGGAATTTCCTACCAAGGCAGCCATTGGTTTTGAAATTTACTTTTGTTGTTGTTGTTACACTAGAAGCCCAATTTGTAGACTTCTTATCACAAGTGATGTCTTTGTGCCCATTCTTTATTAAGTACCATATTATACCAAAATATTTGTCTGAGCAAATACCATCTATACAGATGTTTGTTCAACCATATGTGAATCTCACTAGCTATCTGAGAGTTCTTGTTAGACCTTTCCAACTTATTTTCCCTTTTATCTCAACATGGTTGCACGAGTAACTTCTGCTCCTTAGGAGGTCTGATCCTAATTTTATTGGAATACAGTCTGGTAGTTACTACTTATTTCAAGAATATGATCAGGCTACTATTTTTCTATTTTCTTCTATTTCAGCTACAATCAAACTGAAGTTTTGATGTGAATTCATTATATAGGAATTTATTAATTTTGTTCCAAAGTCAGTTACAATGATAAAATGATGATTTTGATCTAAAGAAAATTACGTTGGTCTTGGATGATTGTATTTTGCTGAATTTTACAAATTAATCTTATTTCAACAATCAAGTAACATGGATGTTATATAACCAACTTAAATGTAGGTTGTCTTAATGTACATTTGTTTCTTGACAACTTCAGCTATAAAGCATTGGTTTCAAGGCAAAAATAAAAATGTGTGTAAATCAAAATTTAGTTCAGAATTTAGGCCAGCCTTGATGTTATATTCTGTTGTATTTGAAGACTTTGTATGAAATACTGTGACTCAGCTTAGCTGGCCCTAGCCAGATAAAAGTGTGGCTGTGCATGAAACTGCTATGAAGTTCATAGATTTTGCTGTTCTAAGGATGAAATACCTTTCCTGAAGGAAATAATATCCATTCCTTTAATTTTAGAAAATTACTTATCTAGTGATTCAGCAGCAGCCTTAAAATTAGGCTTTCCTTTGAAAGGATACTTACATCATTTTTCTTATGTGTATGTTAGAGTCTTCCAATTCTCACTCAGGCAAATATAGAAGAAAACAAAAGATTTAAAATGGCTGTTCAGCATTTAAAAAGCAACTCTTCTTGATATAATGCCATAGTAAATGATATTCAACAGCTGAGAAATATAACAGAATAACAACAGATTTTTGGGAACGGGGTTTTTGTTTTTTTTTTGTTTTTTTTTTTTTTTTTCCAGAAATTCATTAATGAAGGACAGCTCACCCCTTCTCTAATACATAACAAAATCTGTGTTTTGAAGTCCAGTTTTTTTATTTATTACGTACATTCTCTCACAAAATTTGTGATACTTCATTTGATCTGACTCCTGTGCAAATCAGCAATATATGAAAAGATAACACCTTTAGAACTCTTCTCTTCTCTTAGGTAATTGTATAGATTCATTGCAGAGTGTTGTTTGAACTTCTGACTTGATTAGTCAACAGAAACATCCATAGTTTCCAAATAGCTTAGTCAGGAAAATAATTTTATTTTTATTGGATACATGTCTTTATGCAGAAGTCTTAAAACAAAATGGTAGTACAAATCTGTTATATAATCCCCATTTTTAGGAGCTATTCTGTGTATGCCACAAGTGTGAGGAGTTTTCTCAATCTCTGAAAAATCCACCTCATCTAAACCTGAGACTGTGTAATTTCTAAAATCCAGTTATGTCATGCATGAGGTGGAGTCTCAATTCTGTGATTACCTTGCTAGCAAAAATTAAATAATCTAATAAAAATAGCACTTTTAGTAAGCTCTTCTCTTTTTCCAGTTTTTCTAAATCTTACTACCATCACTAACTTTTCCACTAAGAAGTTGGTTTTTAAACTTTTTTCAAGATCATGGCATAAATAAGCAATTCCAATTTAATGAAACATTAAACTTACAGCTTAAATGGGATTCAATCAAATCATTAGGTGATCTACACTAGAAATATGATGATGATTTAACTGGGAATCTGTTGAGTCCCTTTAGGAAATACCTTGTGTTTTTCAATGAAAATCTAAATTTATCATCTTACTAAGTTTTTATTCAGGATTCCACTTTGATTCTCCTGATTACAAAATATCTAAAACTGATGCTTAGAAAAAGCAAGGTAACTCTTCTCCTACTGTTCTGTCTTCTTACTTCGATAATGTAAAAAGGTTTTAACTATGTACACAAAGCATCTGTGGCTTTTTATGACGTTTGAACTTTAAAATAATGATAAAATTAAAAAGTGAAATTCCAGAACTGCAATTTAAATTCTTATAGCTTGAGCTAAATATTAATTGATATATCAGGCTTTTCTATTAATCTGCAATCATCACTACAGGGGTGTATGGATTGCCTTAAAAAAAAAAAAAAAAAAAAAAAAATCACCATCCAGGTGCTGAAATGCTACTATCTAGCTTTTTAAAAGCAGATAACTTGCAACAATACTACCTAAAGATTCAAAGATAATTTTGTGTAAATTACATTTGTTCTAAGATTTTTATAGAGAAATATCTGATTTTAAAAACTAAAATAACAATTTACTTAATCCATGTTGCTAAACTACTGCAAAGCCTATTTATTTTGCTTAGAATCTTCAACAGTCACTTATGTGGAAACAAATTCCATGCTGTTCTGCCAGAAGTATTGGCTGAGAAAGATGAGTGGAAAGAGTCAAGCTTTTCCATATGACTGTGTAGGTTCAGAACCTAACTTTGAATGGTTAGCACTTTTATTTATTTATTTATTTATTATTTCTTGGAGTTTCAGAGAATATTAGAAATTGCTTCTCTCCCTTTATCCAATGAAGAATAAGAAAACCCTTGGAAGGGAAAACCATATATTATAACTAGAGTATCCAAAGGTTATCCATTTTGAAATTTGCTTTTATAAAATTGGGAAGTGGGAAGTAAATTGGGTGAGTGATGGGTCTCTAATCAGTTACCACCTCACAGCAGGGAGGAAGAGAAGCCACTTCTGGCACATCCATCAGCCAGTCAGAGCTCTTAGGGCAGTATCTGATGAGAGAGATCACTTAAATAGAAAAACGCTTTATGTAATAATCATTAAATAAATAAATAACACTTTCTTACTAAATTGCAAAGTGAAATGTCTCAATTAAGAAATCTTAAAGCAAATTGCTCGTTCAGTTTTGTGTGTTTTGGTAGTCTCACCTTTGTTCTTCTGGGGATGTTTGATATCATCACCTGGAAGTATCATTATGTTTATTTCAACTGTAGTTCATTTAGTTTCATGGAAGTATTTTGTTTTGAAAATAATGAAGAGCTCATTTAGTAATGTGTGGGCTATATATATTCAATATTTAACAATGCTCTGGTCCTGAAATTGAGAGATTTCAAAGGAATGTAACTTCCAGTTTGCAAGATGTTCTGTACATCTTAGGTGCTTCAGATAGTGTTTCTAAATAACCAAATTGCTGCTTAACATCTCAAAGCTGGTATGATTGCTAGACAAAAAGAAAAGATTGCAACTAGACGTGCTCTCCAGCAATGCTGATGACCGAGAGATGGATTAATTGTGGTAAGAGCTATTTAGGTGCCTTGATATTGTTAGATGTTTTAACAGGGTATTCTATGATTCTGTGATCTTGTTTTGTTTCTTTCTCTGCTATATCTTTCCTAACAGGAACTGAATGAACACCTACTGGTTTACCACATGATTTTATGGTGCTATGAAACATTCTGGAGTTCACAATTAAGATACCACTCTATAGTGACTTTTTATTTAATCCAGATCTTACTGTTTTGCTGTTGCTATGTTGGCTAATTATAGAAAGACTGTGGATAAAAGTAAAATAACTTACTGTGACTAAACCAGTCCTTTTTCCCCCATGTGCCCTTATAGAGATGCTGTTAACTGATGCTGAAGTGACAAATGGTTAAGGGGAGGAAAAAAAAAAAAAGTACAGAACAAGGTGTGCAGTCTTTGTTAGAGCAGATTGTACCGTGTTTAAGGTTTGGCTTCACAGACAAACACTTTGGCTCTTCTGATGCCAAGTGGTTCCTTCTTACATTCAAGAAGAAATGCAAGTATGGCACTGTTTTTTAGCATGATTTTCCCTATAATTTGCAATTTAAAGCATAATTGTACATTATCCTAAATTTAGAAGAATGAGCTGCTGTATTCTTTTTGCACAGGGAGCTCTGGACTGGTCTATCAGAGGCCACTATTGATCATACTTACTGTCTATCTGCCCAATCTTAATGATTAAGGACCTGAGAGGACTGTCTGAAACTGGTTGGTTTATTCTGATTGTCTACCAAGAGTGATAAAGAAAGGTCAGTGTAGAAAGAAGCTGATTGCAAAGAATACTATTTTGTGAGTTACAGTCTATGTTCATAGTACAAAGCATGGTATTTCTAATGTGTTTATTTTACAGACTTGAACAAGAATTTGACTTACCCTGGATCAGAATGTATATATGAGTTGACATTTTCATAAGTCTGATTGCATGGAAGCAACGCACTCCATTCTAGCTAATATAATCTATTTTGGTAACAGACATTTGGGTCAATCTGTTCTCATACAAATTCTTAATAAGCACATTCTTTTTCCCTCCTCTATGCAGTCTGAATAGACGGAGATGTAAAGCAAATGGGTGATCTAGAAGAATTTCATCTTAATATTTCCAAGAAATGTTGTTATTGTTTACTACTATACAGTATGAGGGCTATAAAAATGGATCTTACTTTTTATTGTATTCTATTGTATTCTATGAAGTTTCAGGGTACAATTTCAAAATGGTATTTTTCTGAGTCAAAGAAAAACTGGTATTTCTGCAGACAGATGGCTAAGTATGTAGTTATCATGTCTGCATGTGCAAACAAAAGTTATTGCAGTCTCATTGCCTGCACCTTGTTTTCAAAACTTGCCCTTCATCTTATTTACAGAGCTGTATATTAAATAATGTAGGAAGTTGATTCCAGTGTACAACATTTCACAAGGGCTGTGGAATATAAATGAATTAGGGTTGTTCTGAAACCATTTTGTCTTACAGCAAGATTTAATATGAAGTACATGTAATTAAAATTACTCTTTGATTGCCAACTTCTGATCTTCTCTAATGCTTATATATTTAGTTACCTTAGAGTGCTAGTGTTAAATTTTTCAATAATTGAAAAGTACTATTGCATTTGAAAATATTTAGTGACTACTGCGCAGTTGTTAATTTAATAACCTAACCAGATTGACTGAAATCATTGAAATATACTACCAACTCAAATGATTTTTAAACTCCTCAGTAATCAGTTCACCAATCTATGAGCTTGAAGAGTCTGTCTCACAAGCCTCAACAAACAGCTTTTGTGTCAGTCAGCACTTCATAAAAGCTAATGAATGCTTTCATGAGATTTGTCTTCATGAACAAATATTCCTCTCTAACCACCAAAGCTTTACCCTGTAAGGTGATAAACAGAAAGCATAATGAAATAGCTCCAGTGAGTGGGAGTCTGGGTGTGGGGTTTCTTGTTTGTTTGTTTGTTTGTTTTTGTTGTTTGTTTGAAGGCAGATTTGTAGACAAAACAGCTTTTTCCTGGTGCAGAAAGTATTTCTCTGTTCTGTAGATCAAAGGCTGTTCTTCATGAATTCATGAGGAAAAGAAATAAAAAGCAAGCCTCTGGACTGTGTTAGATTCTGGGGAATGTGATGTATACCCACTATGTGGCTCTGTACTAAGAAACATAATTCACAATCTTTGTTCAGGAAAACCTCAAAATTAGAGAAGTGATATAAAGACGTCTTTCAGGAAAACCTTTCTGTACTAGAATCTGTAGCCCATTATTGGGTTCAAGAGCTTTATTCTTTATAACAACCATTGAAGATGAACCTGATATATGTGTAGATGATGCTTGGTGCTATTGTCACAGAACCTGTGTTTTGCTAAATCCCAATTTTAAGTCTTTGAGTAATAGCAGCCCAGCTTGGCTCTTTGAGATAAATTCCACCAAGACCACTTATTTTGAGATACCTTAATTTAAAAGGAACTAGGACCTGAAATGTTGGTGTTAGCATGAAGGCATAGCAGGGGGAATCAAAGAAATCAAACATTAATTTTCCCTGCACATCCTGCTCTGAATGACAGGATGGAATGGGGAAGGGGGAGAAGGCTTTTCTAATGAGTAGTTTTGATTCCTCTTTTACACTGAAGCAGTACTGACTTTTGTGTGTATGTGTGTATATGTGTATATATATATATATATATTTGTAGCTGGTAAATTAAACTTCTAATGTAAATCTGTAAAAATCTGCACGATGACAAATGTAATTCACTCCTGCTTTAATCACTGAACAAATATGCATTTAAGCAACCATTTACAGGAACAAAACAAAAGGTGTCTTTCTTCTTAGGATATTCTGCCCTTATTTTCAGGGGTTCTTCAGAAAGAAGGGGTCCCTATTGTGGTTCATAAGTGGCAAAGCTTCAAGAAGGCATTGTAGCCCTTCTGAGTCACTGAAGACAGAAGTGCTTTATCATTGTTTTTTAACTCTGCTTTGGATTTTTTGCTACTGTTTATTGACAATACTGATGCATTTGGATAACGCTTTATAATATATGATCCAAAGTATTAAAAAAAAGAAAAAAGTAGAAATGCGGCAGCTTTTTTCATGCATTTCTTTCTACTGCATGCAACCCATGTCAGTATCTTTGTTGGTTACCTTGGAAACTATTGTGGGGTGAAATTTGATTGGCTGCTTTCTCCAACTGATTACCAAAGTCGTGGGCAGTTTCAAGTGGCAGACATGTCATAGGTTGCACAAAGTAAGTAGCACTAAATGATTCACGATTAAAGATTACTTTTATTTATTATTATTTTGAAGGAAACCGCATGAAGCGCTATGTCAGTAATACCTTTTTAAAGTTTGATTTGAATGAGAAATGGATTGAAAAAAAAAAAGATCTATTTGGATAGTATTTGATCTCTCTACCCCTGCTCCCCTCTCCGCTCCCCCCCCCAATACTTTTAACTCTTCATTTAATGTCTAGAGCCATTCCTAAGATCTTTTGTGGAGCATGCTTGGTACTAAGAAGGGGGAGGGGGGGGGAGAGGACCTGCAAAAGTGGATGGGAGCACTGACTGCAGAAGAAAAAAGGCATGTGGTACAAAGAAGAATAAGAAAGCACAGAAGGCATTGAAAGAAGTCCTCAGAGAGGAGAGGAAAAAGGAATTAAGAGTTGCAAAGGGATTGAATCATAAAAAAAAAAAAAATAGTCTAGAAAGCAGAATTGTGTATGTTCTTTTTTTAATGTAACAATATATAGCATTTTCTACAGTTGGAAGGCACAATGGTTAAAATAACTTCTATTATTTATAATCATGGCTGATGGATACTTGTCTAAATCATGGCTTAAGAATTTTCCTTGCAAGAGCATCCTGTTGCTATGTTCTTTTTTGTCTTCGGAGATGAATAGGTTGCAGTTCTTGAACATCTGTCAGAATGCCTGGTCCCCGATTCTTTGCTCAGATCTGTCTCTGAAATTTGATTGTATTCAAGATGGCTGAGAATTAAATGCAGATAGAATGACTCATGTTGCCCCGAATTTGGATGACAGTCACTGAAGACTCCTGACATCATGAAAATTTTATACCAATGGTGTTTGAAACAAGCTTACTTACCTACTTGTGATGATTTTATTTAACCTGTTTTTTTTATGGATTCAGAATGTTTCAATTCTTTCAATATGTTGATCAGTGTTTGGCTTACTGGCTGTCTAAACTTACCAAAGAAGGCTTTATGCTTCAGTTCCTTCAGGAACATTTCAGAGGTTGAAGTAACATCAGCAAAGTCCCAGGTGCATCTAATGGAGCTCTTACAATTCCAGCTTGTTTCTAGCAGTTGTGTGGAACAGAGTTCTTCTGCCTGCAGATGTACATAAGACTATTTCCCTGTTCTGCCCTCCTCCCTTTCCCTTCGTTTGGGAACTGAGTTAGGTATTCAGGAACAAAAATCCATATTGTAAGTGTCCCTTTTATAATGAGACTACTTCAAGGAGACAGGTTTGACAGGATTTCTCATTTCATTGAGGCCCTGGTGCTGAGAGAGACATGTAGACACTATTGTAGTTTGAATAAATACTTCAGGCTCAATATCAGTGTGAAAAATCACTGTTTTCTTGCATGATGAGGTTCACCTTGCAGTACATAGTGATCCTGAAGACAGCATTATTCTTACATCAACGATTCAATGGTACAGGAAGACTTTTAGACTTTTTTTTTTTTTTTCTTTATCCCAACCAAAAAATGCACTGGTGATTAAGACTTTGTCAAGTTCTCATATACATTTAAAAGGCAAAGTATATGGCATAAAGAAAAAAATCATTATATAGTTGCCCTATTCTTTGCATTTGTACAGGGGTTGTCTTTAATATCTATGGTTAATTGACCATTATTGTGCCTCAAGTCCAATATCTGATGTAAGAGTTTATATCATCTTGCAAAGAGCTAATGTCCCAGATTACTCTAGGATGCTTAAGTGGTTGTATTAGGTGACAAGAATATGAACGTACAGGGAGTAAAATTATGATACCACTTAACAATATACTTAGCATCTTTATTTTTTAGTTGTCACTTTCTCAGAGGTAGCTTTTTCATCTTCATTTGTATGTCTGAACAACACCAATACTTATTTCCTAGTTGTAGACATTATTTCAATTCAGAAATTGTATAGCTGAAGTATATTTTCACCTCTGCTCAGCCCTGATGAAGTAATAGAAATAGAACAGGTTTTGCGGTCTCCACCTTGGTAAATTTCAAAATCTGACTGGATAAAACCCTGAGTGAGAGTCTCTGACATCAGAGCTGACCCTACTTTTAGCAGGAGATTGGGATGTAAATGACCACTCAGGTCTCTCTCGGACTGAATTACCCTATCCTATGAAGCATCTCTACTTATTTCCAGATCTTGTTTCTCTAGCTGTAGCGTTTAGCTATTGGTTTCCATTGCTCTGTGTCCTGTTAAAGAACTCCATAGTACTTCATGCCTCTCTCATTGTGTGAGAATACTTAAATACATCTAGGAGGCTACCTCTAAGTCTCTTGCCAGACAAGCAGCTAGATAGACATTTCATTTGTCTACCCTGTGACTTATGTGCTCTATTTAACCCTGGACTGGATAGAGCAAGAATGTTTAAATTTGCTTCGTATTCTGAGGATGGATGCAGAATTCTTTTTATTTTCATTTATTTATTTACTGAAAATGGGATCTGAAGCAAACTCTTGTATTTCCAAGAAGTTTACTTTCCATTTGGTCAGCCAAAGGTTAAGTGAAGACAGCCAGACACAGGTTTCTGTAGGGCTGTTCTGTTCAGGTCCCCTGTAGCCATATCACTCATTCTTTCGAAGCAGGAAACCTCAGGAATTCATGGACTAACTCTCCACAGCAGTCAGCTACCCTTTTCACCATGGATGGAGTATAATACTGAATTTGTACAATTTTTTTTGATGCCCTGCAGAAATTGTTTATTACATGTAGGCAATTACCTTCATCAAACAAATTTCTAATCATCCAAAAGATTAAAATCAAGCTTTTTGCCCAGACCAATTGTCTCTAAAATCAGGTAGCTGGACATTAAATATTTTTCTATAACTTTTCAGACTGTTACAGCAGCTTTCTGTTATTTTGCCAAGAACTGAATTTGGGCAGCTGGCCTGTTGTTACCTGATTCATCCCTTTTGGCATTTTTAGTATGGGCACAACATTGGCTCTCTTCTAATCTGGATTTTCTCCAGTTTTCCATAATTTGTTAGAAAATTAATGCTAGCAGACAAGAGACTTTATTTGCCTATGCTCTTTTAGTATTCTTTGATAGATTCTGCTCCCCAGGTTTCCTGATTTTAAGATGGTTATCCCTGGTAAGTCTTTTTTAGCATCCTTACTAATAATTAATTGTCAACAAATTATTTTGCCTTCTTCCTCTGCAATAACTTCTACTATTTCTCTCCCACCTCCCTTCACAGTAAAAGACTCTTCATATATGCATTCATTGTAACTGTAATTATTAAAATATGAATTATACTATTTGGTATTGTATACATGTTGTTACTACAGTTGTTTTTCTCCTTTGTAGGGGAATATTTTTCATGGAATTATACTAAATTATTTAAAATAGCATACTAAGGTTGACTGTACCTACAAGGGGAAAAAAAAAAACACAAACTTTAAAACTTATTCAAAATAAGAAATGACAGAATTGACTTAATCCTAACAGTCCAACTGTTTAGGAGAGGATTCCAAACTGAGATGGAATGGATTGGAATGGCTATCATTTGTAAATTTCGTATTAAAACGTGTAGAATAGAAGTTAATAAAGCTTTCTGTACCACTAATCCTAAAATAAAACTATGAAAAAAAAATACATATATGCTTAAATATCTTAAGACTTGCTGTGATAAGACACTAACTTTATCGGATCAATTTTTTATGCTTCATAACTTCTACTTTATGTTAGTTAATATTTCCTTACCTTTTTTTCTTTTATTAACCTAACTTCCACCTTCATTTTATCCTTGAATTGAACTTGTCTCTTTCTAGTACAATCATAAATTTGGGAAGTTTAATATGCTGGTCTTTAGAAACCCTTGATTTTTTTCATTCTATTTTTTCTAAGTTTTGGGAGACACTCAAACATCTACCGCAGGTAGAAAGCTGCAGTGCCATGCAGTTCCCAGGCTGCATGTTGGTTTACCAAATGACTCCGTCGGTTATTAAGTGCTGTTTTTAGCATCAGGTCCCTGTGTCTATGTTTGAAGCAGTGAAGATATAATAGTACTTAATGGATGGTGTTTTGAATATAGCATTAGACTCGGAAATTGTCTCCTGTAACATCTCAACTGTTCACATAATTGAGCTGATTTTAGGAATAATGCTGACTTGACTTCAGTCTGGAATCTCCCCATTAAATCAGGTGTAGAATTGTAACCCTGATCACACTTGGATCAGACAGTATTTGGATCCTAAGAAACTCACTGTGATGAACTGGTAGATACAGAACAGCTGTCACAGCTGGTGGTTGGGAAAGAAGAAAAAAAAAGAAAAAGGTATCAATGTTTTGATTTCCTAAAGACTGCTTACTAGCCCAATTCAAAGAAACTAAATTTTTGTTTGGCTGGATTTACATAAGAAAAGGCAGGGATGTTTTTTGTAGTCCAAATTTAAGTATTGGCACTGCTCGAAGACAAATATATGGTGGCTATTCCACTGGCTTCATTATATCAATAATTTTTCAAGAGTAAATAGGTTAATCAAATTGGAAATACTGTTTCTTGTCTATGGGGATTCTCAGATGAGGCACGGTTTTATCTCCTCTTTACCTGAAACTAGGCAGTTTCATTTACAGCATCATATTAACTAAAATATATATGAACTATGAGATACTGAAAGAGAAATGAGTGTCAAGCAGCTTAGAGGATTTACCTTTCTGGTAAGTAGGCCACTCTGAAGCCTGCTTTCAGTTTCTTCTATCTGTAATATATAGTTTCTTTTCTGGAAAGTGAATTTTTAATACAAGAAAAATCCAGCCTTCTAGAGGTAGCTTTCTGTTTAGTATTGTTTTGTTTAATTACTATTATCTATGTTTCCAGGCAAGCAATTTTGGTCAGACTATATCATGTATGTATTTTTTTGTTTTGTTTTTTACCTGAACATGCATATGTGTGCACACATTTTCCAGACTGATGTTTGGAAGAATACTTGATTCCAGAAGTACTTACACAACTTCAATATACTATTAAAATAAATTCAGAAACCTAACAATAGAATGGGCAGAGGATACCTACATTTTTCCCTCTTCTCTCTTCTTTTTGGAGTTACATTTAGACAAGTAGTAATCTACAGTGGCTTAAAATTCATAAAAGCTACTTATTTAAGAAATATCATTAGATGATTTCATTTGAAAAGCATATTATAATATGATTTATCAATAATAACAAGGCATTGTGCTGTAGGAAGTAGAATAGCTACACAATACGAACTTCTCTCACTTGTTACAGCTGCTTGGACTGAAAGTAATCGGGTGCTGGGTACTGTGGGGTGGTGTAAGGTTGCCTCCCCTGACTCAGGCAAAGTCAAGCAGCATGCAGTCAGGGAATTCAGCAACTTCTTTCAGTCCATTGACTGAAAGTCCATTGACACCATTGACAGCAGCTCACTGAAGTACCCCATTTGCAAATACTGTATCATACTGTGTTCCTTTCTGTCCTTTAGGAAAGAGGCAGCAGAACAGCGAAGGCAGGCAATGACCTGTCATTCAGGTTTGAGTTCCTTGCCCCGTTTAAGTCTATCATGAACTTCCTGCCAAAAGCTCTCTCATCTGCCTGCCAAATGTGTGTGGTCTGGCTGATGCATATTTTTCTAAAGCAAAAGTTAACTTGGCATTCCAGATATGACTAAGTGACTTTGCTGGGGTCAACCTATAGACAAAATTAAGATCAAATACTTCACAGTTTAAGGTGGTTTTTTTTGTTTGTTTGTTTTTTTGTTTGTTTTTGTTGTTGTTTTTTGTCTTTGTGATTTACATGTTGTTTTAGTGTGGAAATACTCATAATTTTGCTTTTACATTGAAGAATAATTAATGTCCTCTCTAAGATGAATCCAACAGTAAACCTATTTGATGCTTAATCCTAAGCAAGAGATAGTCTGTCATAAATATATATTACATTGCAGAGTTCCAGTGGAAAATGGATTTATTTATTAATACGTTTAACAAGAAAATATTAGAATATTCAGCCTTGGATACTAGAGATTAAACCTGATGTACTGCATTGAATATTCACAAGTAATTGTGAAATACATCTTACTTGTGAAAGGAGCAAAGCCAATAATTAAATATATGAACTTGGAAAAGATGCTTAACATATCACTTATCAGTTCATGTACTTGCTGTTAATGCAAGACTTCTATACATCTTGATTTATTCAAAATAGCTGAATGCACACAATGAACTTAACTAAACAAATACTAATTTAAATTCAGGTGTCATTTAATAGAGCTATAGTTCTTATTCTCAGATGCACAATATAGTAAAAAGATAATAACAGGTAGAAGAGCAACTGCTTCTCTCTAGACTGGCTTACACAGCAATTATAGAAAACTTTCCACTTTGGATTGCTGTTCCAATGCTATAGCAAGGCAGATAAAGTAGAACTATAATATTAGGTTAAGGGCAGGAGATGAAACAGCAATAAAAATAGGTATACAGATGGAAACTGTTTCATTTTTCCATATGCTAATATAAAACTAGTAGGTCTCATAATCATCGGTCTCATTAGTGGCTACACTTTGAAAAGGTCTCAAAGGGATCTTTAAATGTGAATAGCCAGAGAGATCTGCACAGACAAAATTGATGCAAAAAATTGAGGAAGCAAAAATTAGATGCAAAGTGTTAATGTCATGGAACAGCTGGAATGCAATTTTGTGTATAAATAGTTTGCACATAGGACAGCTTATTTATCTCAAAAATGTCTTTGTCAAGCTTTGAACAGTGTAAGTTTTTTAATGTAGTTTTTACATTATTCTCTGTTGTTCGAGATGACCATTTTTATAAAATGTTTAATTTTTTTTTTTAACCTATGAAATTTTGAGTAGTGAAGGAGCCAGCTTGAGAGCCAGGGACCCATTGATGCCAAAGACAGCAAGTTAAAACAGTGTTGGTAACATACAAATGTGGTCCTCACACAGGAGTTCTAACACATGAGTCTTCAGAGCAATCAGTAGTTGTGGCAAAAAGGCCATGCAGTGTATCTTTGAGACCCTGGGTATAGGTGGAGACTCGCTGAAAGGAGTGTGAAATTCAGCAATTACAGGGATATCTCTCTGTGTACAGTAAAAAGCTCAGATTCAGAAGCTGAATAGCATATTTTTCTGAGCAACAGAAAGCCTCTCTTCAAAGATCAAACAAACAAAAACAACTCTCTAGTAACTCACTATATTGTTGATGCTATTGGCAGTCACTGCATATTTTTATTATCCATTATTGTAGAACTAAAGAATGTTTAGAATATAAGAAAAAAATCAAACGTGTCACGTATTATATGAGGTGCTTATGAATATAGAATAGGAGAGCTCCTTTTATCTGTGATTTATAACATGGTTACGTTTCTTAAAATTGGAGCAGTGGCTTTCTAAGAATTATGATATTATGGCAGAAATCACTGTCAAGTTTTAGTTGAAATTTTCCTTATTCTCTTCACCATAACATGCAATGACTTAGCTTTTGGTTTACTTTGCTAAAAGATTTATACTGAGCCTCCTAAACACTGAAATCTTCTTAACATAGATCCCATCATTTCTACGTTGTATATGATGGATTCTTTGAGAACAGTGAAAATAAATTGTATGTACCTACCCAGCAAATATTCACCAGTTCCCTGATTATCCATCTTATTTGAAGATGGACTTTTCTGCTCGTATTTTGAAACAACCATCTGTAAAAATGTTCTGTATTAAAAATAACTTTTCATATTGTAAAAACCTTTACTATACCACATAATATGAAGTAATGTGAGAGCATTGATTTCCAAATCTTTCTTGATTAATACGGAACACTTGTACAAGCTATATATACATTAAAAATCAAGTTCAGTCTTGAGACACTTAACCAGTTGGTACTTCAAATAGAGTGCATTACGTAAATAGATGTGATGCCTTTAATGCGATGTCTTTAAGATACCTGGCAACTTTTATTATTAATCATTTATATTATTATTTTTTTTTCCTTCATTATTTCTGCCTGTTGGACTCAAAAAGAACCTTGCCAAACCATAGAACTGGTTTTAAGAGTACTTTCCAGAACAATTGTGAATTGGGACTGACAGCACAAGTTGAGAAAAAACATGACAAAGTAGTGTGGAATTCATGCCTGGGCAAAACACTGTTAAGTACTAGTACATGTTATCTAGTACATTGTTATCCCCAGACCTGCACAGTTCTTAGGAGATCTATGAGCTGTGTGGTTATAAATTTAGGTTTCCTATCTTGTTGGAAAAAATACTCTCTTACCAATTTTAAGTTTAGGAAGCAAATAGACAAATGCAAACTGAAACTTGTGTTTCTAAAGCCCACAGTAAAGGTATGCAGAACTTGCAGATGTGTACCTATTTTAAACAGTTCTAAGAAAGCTGTTCTAAGTACTGAAACAAGTCATTGGTTTCCAATCAACTGATACCTCTTCAGTTATCAAAAAGTTTCTAATGGTAATTGCTAATGTCAGCTCTTGAATTTCTAATCATGCATATCACCTGTGGGTACTAATTTATTGCATAAGATTTTTACCTTTATCCAACCTCACTTCACCTCAGTTCATCTTTTGTTCTTTCTTTAAACACACAAATATACTTTTAAAGTGTTTTAATGTTCTTTGCATTTTATATAAATCACATGTTTCTTCCTCCTGTGTTCTCCTTCCCCATCTGCTCTTAGTTAATAATTCCTTAATTCTGTGGATATAGGGAAGGCTTTTAAAAAGCCACTTTAGGAACACAACTTACTACCCAAATATGTCACATAACCTATAGAATGTTTAAGATGTATGCTGCAGAAGTCGATTTTAGTATATTGATTAGAATTTGTGACTTGGTAGCAGTTGATTCATTATTCCAACCCTTTAGGATTTCTCTAACCTTATATTAAAAACAAACAGGTAACATATGTTTTTCTTCCTGAAAATTCAATTTTTTAATGTGCATTTAGGCTCAACTCAAAGAAACTAATGGCTGAATTTTTCATGATTCTATGTCATGCTCTCTTTAAATTTATAATAACTTTTGCCTGTAGGACCTCATCCAAATACTGCTACTGTGTTTCATGCATCATGAAGTATTTTAAGGTTTTTAAGCTTTGGTAGGTCATTTCAGCACCTTCTTAAATCCAATTCCTTGGAAAGGAATGGGGTATTTAATGGAATTATTCCAGAAAGTAAAGGACAGCATCACAATGTTGAAAGTATGTATTTGTTTCCAGAATCGACTGGTCATTTCTGTAACAATGTTTTGGATGGGTTCTGTTGTTGTTTTAATGTGTTTGTTTGTTTGTTTTTGTTGTTGTTGTTTTTTGTTGTTGTTTTTTAACTAGTAAAGCCTGTTCTTTAGGAATAAAATTTTCACGTATCTGAATCAATTTGCCAAGAATCAGCAAATTGCTTTGTGAGTATAGTGACACAGAGGAACATATTTAGAAGGCATATGGTAGAGAAAGCAGGGTGTGCTGCACCCTGGGAGATCTCTTCCTATTTTCCTGCAGTACTTCACTGACTAGAGCACATGCATATGGGGCTCTCTTGAATGTGCATTAATTGAATAAGAGACCATTTCCTAATGATGAATTCTATGCTCATTTAGTTTTTCTTGTTTACAAAAATAACACCCTTGAACAGTCAGTATATAATAATTGCTGGTCTCCACTAAAAGAATTAAGTAATATGTCTTTGTTATTCATGATTCAGTTGTTTTGTGCATAATATAAAATTTCAGATGAAGCAAAGGAAAGAAGATGACAGAAGTGTTAAAAGTATATACACATAATATAGGTACCTATTTTCTATACATGACTATATAGAAAAGATAAGTAAGACATGACATAATGCACATATATCTAGCCTGTGTTAATCTTCTGCTGCCTGATGTCTTGTTTTCAAGCACAATGATATTTGCAATAAAAGGCAAAATACCTTTTTTTTTTTTTTTTTTTTTTTTTTTTCCCTTTTTAAAGGGTCCCCTATATTGCAATCACAACAGTCACAAATGTGGTTACTTTTAGGCTAGCATGTGTTTCAAATATCAGCAGTGTCACTGAGCTCAGTGTGGCCTGCAAGTGCTTTCTGAGAAGCCTAAGTAATTAGTGCACACTGAGTTTCATGCTGCTTCTAATACCTAGGCTAAATATAGTTCCACAGGAAGCCCTGTCAAAGATACTGTAATGTATGAGATTTTTTGTGAAAGGTACAAGTTGAGAGTTAATGTACTACTACCATCTTTCTTGAAGGATCAAAACAGGACTTCAGTGGGATAGGAGTAATGCAGAACTTTTTTGTAGCCTACTCTAAATGTTTTGATTCCCTACTATTCATTTAAATCTGTCCTGAATTATGTCATGAGGAAGAGTATGGACTGACTCCAAAATTAGCAGCAATTAAAAACAGTATAAATTCTCTGCATACTGCATCTAGACATGAAAGATTCAAGCAAAGACTTATCCTAAGTTCTGAATAGAATAAGTACAATAGGATAGTGGTCTACCTGCTTCAGTGGTCAATAACAGGACTTAAGAGGGAGGTATGAAGCCATGTGATGCATCTGATTTGGCATCTTGTTGCAGTCTAATCCTATGATTATATGTGAATTATAGTCCAGCATTCATAGCAGAGAATGGGTGTTCCCCTTTCTAGTTTTGCCTTCCTGTTCATAGAATTGTGGAATGGTGCGAGTTCGAAGGGACCTTAGATATTGCCTAGTTCCATCCTGCATGCCCTGCATAGGGACACCTCCTGTGTTCTTGGGAAAGTCGCATATGCTTCATCTGACTAACAGAGTTACTTTGAAGTGGCATGTTATTTTATATTTATCTTAGTATTCTTAGTGTAAAAAAATTACTATAATATTAGCATACTTATGAGTCCTTAATTAGAATCCACATAGCATACTATGTATGTTCAGCTGTAACCTGAAAGAATTTTTTTTTTACTCTTAAAAGGCCTAAAAATACTATCTACCAGTTTTTCACTTTATCTTTAATTTGTCAAGAGTTGTGAAAAGTGCTCATCAGTTAGAGAAACAGAATTCATTCAAAACTTAGTCTCGTGTATGCACATAAAAATTTTTAACTCTGACTTTCATAGGTTGTCTGATAGTGCTTGCTACTGCAGTCTTCAGTTCTTTCAAAACTATTGAAGTCATATTATTCACATAAAAATCTGATCGCTGTTTCATTCACTGCTCTTATACTTATTATTTCTTTCTTTGGGAGTGCTTCTCTTTCTCTCTTATATGGAATGATAGAATCATTCAGGTTGGTAAAGACCTCTAAGATCATCTAGTCCAACCTTTAACCTAGTACTGAAGTCCACCACCAAACCATGCTACTAAGTTCTATGTCTACAAATTTCTGCAAGACCTCCAGGGATAGTGACTCAACCACTTCCTGAGCAGACAATTCCAAACTCTTTCTGTAAAGAAATTTATCCTAATATACAACCTAAACCTCCCCTGGTGTAGCTTCAAGCTATTTCCCCTCATTTTATCACTTGATGTTTGGGAGAAGAGCCCGATCCCCACCACCTGACAACCTCCTTTAAGGTAGTTGTAAAGTACAATTTTGAATCTTCTTTTCTCCAAGCTAAACAATACATGTAATATATATATGGATATGCATATTTCCTATTCACTGTATCTAAAGAACTAAATGAAAAACAAAACAAAAGATGTCTCACTTAAAGATTTACATGGGTACTTGCTTCCCACATGCATTCTGCAAAGATTCCAAAGGTGGTTTTTTTTTAACCTTAATTTGTTCTTCCTATTTTTGGCAATCATATTTGAATTGCAACCTTCTAGCCAGCCATTGTTTAGAATCTTCCTGCCTTAACTTTGACAGTTCCATTCAGAAAAAGTGTTACTTTGCTATACAAACATTTTCAGATATACTCACTAAATGTTTAACAGGAGAGTGTCCAGGCTGATTCCTACAGATTTTAGCTTCCATTGAATTTTCTTCATTGTCTTCATAACTGCTGTAGTTTACTCATTTGAAAAGTAACTGGGTCCTGAGTTTCAATGTCACAATATTATCTTTTAGTTTGATCTCACAAAACATGTCAAGTTTAATTAAATTGTATTTACTCCATACTACTTCAACCATACTTATTTACATGAATTATTTCAGGAAGTTACTTAGAGCAAAGTCAAGAATAGCCTATTCTCCTGTATGCTTCAGAAGGTGCTGTTCTAAGATGCGATTGTTTATTACTTTCAAAATTGTCTTTCCAATTTATGTTGTGATGTGACATGCAACTAATTTATATTTGGTACGATATTTTCCTAACAGACTTTGTTATAGATCATCCTACTTGTTCTGAAGACCAGCAAATGCTTTCAGCTGTAGGGGTGCTCTTATAACCTGTCTCTTGTAGTAGCATGTGCATGATCCTAGGTTCTGACATCTGAACTAGAACAGAACAAAACTTATTTAGAAATATTGCTAAATTGGCTCAGGATACACCACTCTAGTATAAGAGTTATCCATCAGGTACACAGAATCAGAAGCTTTGTGTAGTGACCCAGTGCCTATCTAGTGGAGAAGAGTCAGGAGTTTTTGGGTGGAGGGGACAGGCAGGATGCCTCTTGTCACATTGATACTGATGATTCAGTGCAGTGAAAAAAGACAACATAACATCACTGTGGACTTCAAAATACTTTAATGGTGTATTGGATGTATAGTCATCAGTAGAGTCATCATCATTAGTTTTAAGCAAATAAGAGCCAAAGGTAATATTAATAAACAATATTTGACTTGCATTTTGCATTTTTCCTTTCAGGATTCAGGTTATATGCATATCTAACTTAGATATGTAATGGAAACACACTATATATATATTCCAATTGTTACAACACAATTTTCTTTATAGATATGTTTATATATGTGTCTTTAGCACTGACTGAAAAATGTATCTTGTCTTGTTTCAAAAGTGTAAACCTTCTCTCAAAAAAACTCTGAAGCTTACCTTAAGGTTTCTCATTGCAAATTGTTATTTATGTATTTATTTTTCTATTGTATTTTTGAAAGGATTTTTCATACTGTTCACCGTTTTCCTCTTCTGGTATAGGCCATAGGAATGAGAACTTAAAAATCCTTTTCCTGAAAAGAAAGGCAGGATTACTAATGAGAATATTCAAAACATAATGATGCCTGGAGTGTTTGCATTCTTCCAAGAGATAAGTTCATTCCTGCAAATACATAAAAGTATTTGAAGGTGATGAAATAAAAGGAAATAGAAAGTTGTTCTGTTTTTTCCTCAAAACAAAGTCAAAGACTGAATGGTGAAATAATCACTTTTATTTTAGAGGTGTTATACTTTAAAAGAAAAAATATATTATGTAGAAATACAAAATTATATTGTAATAACCTTAAAAAGCACTATTCATGCAGAATTATATGTGGAATAATGGTTATACTTTCTGTGCATGTGGCAAGTTCCCCTGTGGGGCTACGGACTCATACAACATCATCTGAAAATTGATAGGTTCAGAAAAAAATGCCAAGTGCATATGACAGCAACATACATCAGTCTTGCCCTGTAAAGAGAACTCTCATCTGTAACCTCAACAACAGGTTGTGACCATGCTAACTCTATATTTTATTTAGTGTAAAAGGTCACAATAGGGACTAATGCAAGGAAGCAGAAGCTGGTCAAACTCAAAACAAGAAAAAAAAAAAAAATGGGACTCTTCCTTTTATAGCTTTTTGTAGTTGGTCTTTTGTGCTTCATTTCTTGATATGTTCAAATGTGTCTTGATTCCTTATGGTGATACAAATGACCAGTATTTACAGACTGTAACTACAGAAATGAAAATGTATTTGAAAGATAGGTCTCTCTGTTTCTGGACTTACCTGAACTCTGGGATGTGCTCAACATACAAGATTTTCATGTATACAGAGTGAGATTGTCAGGCTTTGTTGTGTAAATTACGAAAAGCATGCTTGGCTTTTCATAGTGAGCTAAACAGCTAGCTGTAACCAAAGTTAAGCTAAATACATAAAGATGAATAATTATTGCACTATACAGAGGAGGTCTTATTCTGCATTCAACTTCGTTTGTGTTTTGTTTTGTTTTATAATGATGTGAAATTTGTGGAATTATTCCTGATTTACATTGGTGTAGGATGTCAAAAATTGACATTTTAAGACATGAACATTATTTAAATGTAGAGCAGTACTTACTTTGCTGTGTAACATCAAGTATAGGTATTACTCAGCTGCCTCTTTTCACCTGTGAGAGTAAATTAACAAAGTCAATACTGTGATTAGTATTACTTAATCAAGCCTCAAAAAGCATAAGAATACGAGGATGACTTCATTTCTATCTAGTACCTTGTTAGAAAAAATTTGCAACTTATTTCCTTTTAATTTCCCTGAAAATGTGGTGTAGACCATATAGGTAGGAAGATTGGATAATCAGGGCTCTTGGGCACTCTTCCAGTTTTCTGCCATTTGGTGCTTTGTAAGATGGGTCTTGATGTTGCTACTCCTGAGCTGAATGTAGATTTTTACTGTTAATTTCAGTAGGAAGTTGCCTGGGCACTTAGCCAGCATGAAATTCATCTATCTCATTTGTAGATTTGGCATAATATGATAGAAAGTAACTCATTTGCATTAATGAGACCTCCTTCAGATCATAGATGTTTGTAAGTTACCAAGTATGAGCACAAAATGGGGTGGGAGAAGAGCGTGAATGGTAATACCCACAGAAACATTAAAATATTTTAGACAGATCCTTGGATGCAAAGTGATAAATACGGATGGTATCACTAAGTTTTGTTCAGTGTATGGCTTCTTGAGAAGGATTATTCTACATTTTTTTTTGTTGCGGTTTTGTTTGCTTGTGGATTGTTTTTTGGTTTGTTTGTTTTGTTTTTGCTTTGTTTTGTATTGGTCTTTTGAATTGTTTTCCCATGTTATTTTGCTAGGACATGTTTGCAGCACCTGTGTAATCCACACTAAATTAATTTTATTTTCTGTTTTCAGCTTCTATTTTTCAGATTCATTCACTCATCTGGTTTTAAGTAATTTGCACTGCTTTAGATATGTACACATAAGTTGCATCTTAAAATGTTCTTTCTGACAAGTCAAAATAGTGTATTTGCATTTGCTGGCCAGGCACATTGCCATCTTGACTGGCCTTAAGTCCGTTTCCATGGTATACCATTTAAGTAATAATGCCGTTTCTGTAGAAAAGCGATATAGCTCTGTAAAATACTCTCAAATCAATTCAGCAAACTATTCTGCTCTTTTTCTGCTGAACAGAAACATCTTTGAAACTTCTGTCTTCCAGAATCTGCAAATAGGGGCAGATCACTTGTACACCAAGTAGTGATTCCATAATACATTTGTCCTGTATGCACAAAGTTAGAAAGCACCAGTAGGGCAAAATGTGCTGCAAACCATGTATTTATGATTACTGAAACACTTTAGGACATATGCTCTACTCTAGGACTAGCCAAGGTTTTAAGGTAGAGGGGAAGGAAGAATATTGGCTTGAGTCATTTGGGGTGGGAATGCAAGAAGGTGCAAGACGATAAGGAGCACTGTGTATTCTCCATTTGTTCTCAGAGACGGCTGAAAGTAATAGCTCTGTGTGTTCGCAGATGGCAAATTCATCTCCCTTTCTAGCACACCAGTAAAAGGACAGCTATAATCCATTGTACAGTCAGATACAAACCTGTACTCTCCTAGTTTTCTTAAAGAAAGAAAATGCTTGAAGAGCAGTTAAAGTATTGCTTATGTTCATTGATAATACTTCTCTTTGAACTCTGTCACTAAGTTTATCTGTTTTTCTGTTTGTTTTCAGCCAGAATGATTGTTTACCAGATGATATAAGGATCTTGTTTGAGTTGGAAAATTTATCAAATAATACAATTATCTTTTTAATTAAACATGTGAAATATTTTGCATTTTTAAAATTGATCCAATGATTATGTTTTGGCTGTCATATTCTGGTCACAGTTGGTTTCTTTGGGTTTTGTTTACATTTATTAAGACATTTTTAATGTGAAATCTCTTACAACTACAAATGGCAAATTAGATTAAAAGTCTCCTATGAAGTTTCCTTATTTACAGGAAAATAAAATATATTTTTAAGTCTCAATCTGGATCAAAACATATTTGGTAGTTGATATCACAGAGCTCAGGAGTCTCAATGATCACTTCAGTAGTCTCCCTTTGTCAAGAGAATAAAGAACTCGTGTAAGAGCTGTGCTTGATTTCTGAGATAGAAGTACTGTTTCACATTTTAAATGTTACTTTAAATGAGCAGGTGTTTTTTTTCTTCCCCTGGCCTCCCTTTTAAATAAATGGCTCTCCTTTCTTTATATTTTACTGTGTTGAGCATAATCATTGCCTCTACTATTCTTTCTTTCTCTTCCACTTCACTGCTTTTCCTGTCTCAGATCTTGCCTTTTTTTTTTTTTTTTTTTTTTTTTCCTAGTGTCATCCCCTTAACTGGTCAAGGTGATGGCCATAATGGGGAAGAATCCATCTGGAAATATGTAGATCTCTATTTAGGCTTAAAACCTGCATACTTTTTTTTTTTTTTTTTTTTTAACCAGACCCTAAATTGGTTTTAAAAGCTTAAATGGCTTTGAAAATAAAATAGTTTTAATTTTTCAGCAAAAGCTTCTAACCTAAAAGCTCTAGAACCCTCAGATGTTGTTTTTAACAATATTCTGGAATGGATTATTCAACAACAACAACAAATTCTGAAGTCAACTCTGTCCAAGAGAGCTTAGAAATGAAGACCAAATCCTGCACTCAATTGATGCAGACAAATGCCACTCCATTAATTTAATAACAGGTTTCTGCAATCTGCTTTCAGGGCTGAATCTTATGAGAAGAGAGTGGAGGAGATTTACTCACAGAGTGACATAATCTTGGTCTGCATTCTGTGTGGCCTTTTAAATGTTTTACTATCCTTACCCTATGCAGTCATCCCTTATGCCCTGCTCTGCCTTCTTGTCAAAGGATGTGTATGCTGTAGATATTTCCTAGCTATATAAATGCCAATGTAACCAAAACTGAGGAATTCAAAAATTGCCTGTGTAACTGTTAAACTAATTTATTCCTCCACTTTGAAGGAAATGGGGCTTTTTGTGGTGCCTCATATGAGGACTGTAGACTTCATTCCATCATAATTCCAGGTGCTGCACATTTTGTATTTCACTCCAGTCCCCACTGAGTTGCTGACAATTGCCTTAAATCAAAGCACTTGTGCTTCTCACACAACCTTTTACTTCCATTTTTGAATCTGTACTTTGATTTCACATTAAAAGACTTTCTTCTATATACATGTAAGGTGTATTGATCCCAGGCTATACAAAAAATAAGAGGCTATATTTTTATTAAAAGATATAACAGCATTTTCTGAATCAAATAACTATCTGGGTCATGAGCTGGGTTAAATTCTTATCTGTAATGTCTTTAACCCTGTGGGGACACCATGCAATGAGTCACAGAATGAACAAATCTGAACCCCATTAAATGAAGTCCTACGTAAAGATGTAAACCAAATAGAGACTGTTACTTGCCCTTCTTGTTTGCTTTCCTCTTACAATTAAATGGAATTCTCACTGTATCAAGTGATACTTATTTCCTAAGCTATTTATCACACTCAGTTTCTGTACAGTACTGATGATTTCACCTGTTTTTAAGGGCCAAAATTGGCACTATTGTCTTTGGTTGCTTTACCACTTTGGAGTTTGGAGATTTCTAGGTATACAGTATTCAAAGCTTATTGCAATCTGGAAATCCCAGATGATTTTCACTACACAAAACCAAATTCCATTGGTCGTGAAGAGTAAAATCAAGGTGCATCTCCATGAATCATTTTTTTCTGTGCATGTGTTGTAATGTCAATCTCTATACTGATGGGCTGATTGCAAATAGGATGGTGTATGGTGCATGGATGCTGACATGATCTGACCACCTAAAAGGACAAGTGAAACCAAGGTGGGAGTACATTCAAACTTTGTTCGGGAGAATTTTACTGGGCTTGTCTGTTTGATTTTACTTGCATCTATAACTTCACAGAAGTTGGAAATAGAAAATGCATCAAAGTAAATTATTACAAGGATTCAGCTGAAAAATATTGAATAAAATTTTATAGATGGAAACAACTCTCAACAGAGTATTTCCAGTATTACTGCATCTTACCGAATGCTCAAGAACTTGGGAAACATTACTTCCAAAGAACAGTATGCATACCTACCTGTTGAGATGCAGTGAAAGGATTTCTTCTAAAGTGGGGTTTTACCCCTTTTTAAAGAGGGGTTGTTCATATTACTCATGGTACGGAGATGCAGTTCCTGGGCTGGCATAAATCAGCAGCTTTTTTGTCTCAGGGCTGGAGTGACTGGCTCACTTGAGAACCTCTCTGGAAATTCTTATCCCATCTGAAAGTATATTTTGCAAAATCTATACATTTACAGCAAAGTATTTTAAAATCACTTCAGTGCAGTTCTTGGTACATGGCCTGGGATATTGCTCGTGGTGACAGGAATATATTGCTACAGTCAAGGGTTGACAAGACAAACAAAATATGACATTGCCTATAGCCCATTTCTTATACAGTGTCACACAATGGCCAACAAGGATAGCAGACTACTTTAGCGTGTTTTAATGTTATTTGGGTATTCTTTTGCACTCTTCAAAGATGAAAGCTAAGAATCACAATGATCTGCAATTGGCATCCAAATTTTTGGTTTCTCTGTTATCTCTGTAGTATTCGTAATCTCGTAATAATTTTAGAGCTAAAAGTAGTTATCATATCCAACCAGGAACCGGGTTGTTTCTCCATTGTAAGACAGCCCAAATCTTAGATAGCAATCCCTAAATATGTTAAACAAATGGTTCTGCATCTTGCCAATACTGTTGTTCATTACAGTCATTTCCTTCCCTTTTCAAACAAACACACAGACACAAGTAAGAAAGAGGAAACCATTTATTTGACGAGTTGCTTAAAATAAGATGGAGATTCTGAGGGTGCTGAAAAACTTTTAATAATGAAGGTGCTAAGAAATTTTTAATTTTGAAATTTTGAATTTGAGATAGACCAGAACTCATGGTCAGACAAAAAGTGGTACTGTCAAAAGCGTATAGCAAATCATTAAACAGTTTTCAAAAAGTAGAGTATTGTATGACTTTGTATTCTGTGTCAATACTTCAGATGATATCTCTATCACACAAGGACTGGCATGGTGGTAGGATATGTTACTGGTATAGACAGGGGGCTGTTCACATCAAGTCAAAATCATAAAATATGGAGAGCATCCCAAGCGTGGCTCAACAGAAGCTTCAAACTTAAAAAAAAAAAAAAATATATATATATATATATATATATATATATATATATACACTCTCTCTTCCACATGGAGTGCACCATTATATCCATATGCACTGCATTTGGCTGAGGGATGTGCCGTGCCTCTTTATTGGAGCAGCCAGCCTGAAGCAGGTTTCCCTGCACGGGGGCAGAACAAAGATTCCCTCGGTATCCGTGCATGCATGAGGAACATGCTGGATACATCGAATTCTCGAATTCAGTGTGTGCCCTAGGCTAGCACTTCTAGGGAAAGACGGTTCTTTTCTAGCCCCGATGTTATGTTAAGATCTACAAGTCCTGTCGCTCTAGCACTGACTATTGCCAGCTCTCAGGATCTTGTTTGAAGCTGCTTCACGTTCAGACACGGTGAACGCACCAATTCTGTGGTGTAAAGGCAATTAATAGCTGAGGCTTGGAACCAGTTGAGGGATGAGCAGCATTAGATGCGGTCCCACGTTAGCACCCGAGGGTGAGTTTCACAGTGCGGGACCAACGTGCTTTACCTTGAGCCCTCCGTCCTGCCGTATGATTGCAGAAGGGGAAAAAATGCCTGTTATGCACATAAAGCAACCTGATTCACAGCATGGGGTATCCACCATCTTCCTTCGGGGCTGTATTTCAGGAGGATTGAGCGAAGCAGCCCAGCACCGTGAGAGCAGAAACCTCCAGCGGCGGCCGGGGGCGGCTCCGTGAGGCAGCGGTGCCGGGGGCGGCTCCTGCCTCGGGCAACCGCGCACCCGTTCGTGCTTAGTCCCTTGCAGTTGGGCTCTATTTAAATACATTCAGGGGAATTTTTATATTTAGCCCGCGCACACACGCACACACAGCAGGTCTTGTCTGTTTCATTTGGAAAAGTACTTTCTCCTTCTGTAATTGTCATGGTTTTCAAATGGGAGAGGAAAGTGAGAATGCCCTAGTGAATCCCCCCTCCTTCCCAGCAGCCCTAAGGAAGCTCCCTTTTCCCCTGCAAGCAGAAAACCGATCCGACACTTGCTCTCGGCGATGCAAGGTGGGGCTTTAAGGCAGTGTCGGGGAGGGGGGGACACGGCTCCTTCGTGCCTGTGGCACCTGCGCCTCTGCCGTTGGCCGGGCCGGGGGAGCGGCTCCCCTAGACTCCCCACGGCTCCGGTGGATCCCGGTGAGCTCTCCGAGCGTCCCGGCTCGGCAGCAGGGGAGTGCTGCGGGGCCCGGCGCGCCAGGCGCCGGGCTGCGCGAAATGGCCGCCTGCTGCTGGGGTCCGCCGGCTCTTCGCCGCGCCGGCTTCGGTTCCCTGTGGTTCCCCCAGGGGAGACGGCGTCCCACCGCCTCTGCAACCAGTCCGTCCTTCGAGGGACACCTCCTCCTCCTCCTCTTCTTCTTCTTCCTCTTAGGGCAGCCCCCCCACCCCCACGCGTGGCCGTCGGGCCGGGCACAGGGCGTGCGGGACCGCGTTGGGTTTGGGGCATAGCGGCTCTCCGGAGCTCCCTCACCTCACCTCACCTCACCCTCGTCCCTCCCCCCGCTGCATTTTTTCCCCCTTCTCTTCCCTCCTCCTGCAGCTAGTTAAATATTTCTTTTGGTAATTGACGCCCCCGGTGGTCCCGGGCCCGGCCCGGCCGTGTGCACGCCCAACGTCGATCGCTCCGGCAGCGCCGGGCGGCTCTGGGCAGCGGTAGCAGCAGCAGCAGGAGGAGGAGGAGGTGGTGTAAAAGGTGCTGTGAGCACAAGGCAGATTGGCGAGGAATCCTTGAAATCCGCTGTTGTTTTCTTTTTTTTTTTTCTTTTTTTTTTAATTGTGTTTTTTTTTTTTTTTTGGTTCGTTTTGAGTGGTACTTTTTTTCTTTTTCACCTCTCTCTCTTCTGTCTCTCCTTTTCTGCTCAGAATTTAAATGTCACTCAGAGCATCCCCAAATCAGCTTTCTACTCGTCTCTGGTTTCTTCTGAGGCATTAATTGGATCACACGCTGCATTTGGAGGGCTCGGGTGGCTCAGCCACGAAGGTAAGAGGGCTGGCTTGCGAACCTGCACCAGGTCTCTGTGCCCACCGAACGCTTGATTCCCTTTCGGGGCGTTGTTTTTTCCCCTTCCCCGGTTAGGCTTCTCTCTACCTGAGGACCTCGCATCCCGGGGTTAACCACGGGCTGAGGTACGGAGACTGCGCTGGTCGAGCCAGCCGGGGGGAGCGGGGCCGGGCGGGCGGCACTGAGGGATCGGGGGGAGCTGGCGGCGGCAGCTGTAGCCCCTCTCCCGCCCCAGTGCCTCTGCCCCAGGACCAGAGCCTGGCAGCACAGTAAGGCAGGAAATAGCCTAATCCCCTTTTACAATACACTATTCGTCATCGCTTGCTTTTTTTTTTTTTTTTTTTTTTTTTTTTTTTTTTTTTTTTTTTTTTCTCACTTTTTTTTCGTGAGAAATCCTGTAGGCGCCTATCTCTCCTCCCCCCCCTCCGCCCGCCCCCGTTGCAAGCTCCGTCTCCTTTGTCCGCACCTCGCAGCTCTTCAGGCGGGTCTTTCCAGGGACGAAAAGTTAGGCTGCCCACCTGCCCCTGGCACCGTACGTATCCGGTGCATTCCCTTTTCTAACCTTTCCCCACTCCGTGTCAAATCCCAGCCCGTCCAGCCCCCACCCCCCTTTAAACTGGGTTACAAAGGCGCTGTGCCCTGCACAACTCCCAAAACTTCGCTGCTTGCTGGGATTTATATTCGCTGCTAACAAAAAGGACAACAAAAATATACTCGAGCCTCCTGTGCATGACTTTTTTTTTTTTTTATAATGCATTTCCTTCTTCCCCTTTAATTTTTTTTTCAAGGAAATTTGCTCCATCTCCAGCAGCAACCACTGCTCCTTTTGATGTTGTGGTACGCCGTGCGCATGCGCCTCACATTAGAATTACTGCACTGGCCAGAATAAGTTGGATCTCTTCTTCTCTTCACTGAAAACCTAAATCATATCAAAAGCTAAAGGGATGCTGAGAGTCCGGAAGAAGGGTTACTTTGGGATTTGGTCCTTCCCTTTAATAATCGCCGTGGTCTGCGCCCAGAGGTAAGTGATGAACGTATCTCTTTTGCTTTACTTTGAATTGCTCTGCATGTTACTGCTAAGGGGAACGTACGGCTGGGGTCTGAGAAATAAGAAATGATGTATGATTATTCTCTTTTTCTTTAGTGTCAATGACCCTAGTAATATGTCACTGGTAAAAGAGACCGTGGATAGACTGCTGAAGGGCTATGACATTCGCTTGAGGCCAGATTTTGGAGGTAATTTGACAGTTTTTGACTAGGAGACGTTACATATCCGGGCTGCTGTACCTTCGTGTGCATGGTTTTGAAGCGTGCTGTGGATGCTGTTGCTCTGGAGCGTGTGCGATGCCATTTTCTAAAGCTGATCCAAAGTTAAGCCAATTGGTACTCGATTTTCTTAGCATAGGGCGTTCTTAACGCGATCATTTACACGTCTTGCACATTTAGAACTGGTCCCTCATTGTGTGTGTGAGCTGACAATTAATTAACCTGTGATTCAGTCCGCGTTTAACTGGCTTTCTCGAGATGCAAACCCCTCAAGTTTACCCAACGTTGGCTCCTCAGAGCCTAACGTGCCTGTCACCGCGGTTACTATTTTTGAGTACAAGCTGCGCTGCTCGCTGCTACCCAAACGGCATTTAACCCCCTGTGCGCTCCCCCTTCCCACTATTTGCTTTCTCCAGCCATTTAGCCCTTTCGGAGGGGGCCACTGGGGGCTGTGTTCCCTCCTCCCCCCCCGGGCCGGGCACTCGCAGCCCCCGGGGCCGCCCCGTCCCGGGCTGAGCGCGGCGGCCGGCGGCGGAGTGGCGCTTGCCGGGGCGCGAAGGGGGGGAGCCCCCTCGTCCCCTCGGGTCCCCCCACGTACCCCCCGGCCCCCCCACGCAGCCCAGCTGCCCGCACGTGTGCACGTTATATAAAAGCTGAACCCGGCGCTCCCCGCGGATGGGGGCAGGCTGCTTTCCTTGGGGGGGCTGGGGAGGGAGGACACGGGGGGGGTGGGGGAGAGGAGGGGGCGCACACACACCGCACCTCGCTGTCATCCTGGCTTTTTGTTCTTCGTGTTTGTAATCCTCGTTTCGTTTTTTGCCGTGCCTTAGTCCGTTGTAACTCTGGTAAGAATGAGTTAAGTTCTTCGCGATCACATTGCGGACCATCTTATCGGTTTGCAGGTCCCCCCGTGGCCGTTGGCATGAACATAGACATTGCCAGTATAGATATGGTGTCAGAAGTCAATATGGTGAGTACTTAGGGGCTGGGGGCTGCTTGCTTTCCGCGGGGGGGGCTCTCGCATCCCCCCACCTCCTCCTCCGAGGCGGAGCGCTGCCCGCGGCCTCCGGAGCTCCAGGAGGGGGGCGTCGTGTGTGTACCCCCCCACCCTCTTAACCCCCCATGGCCCCCCCCCCACATATGGGGCTGGGGGAGGCGGGCCCGGCTGCGGCAGCTCCCGGGGCTGTGCCCGCGCCTTGCCGCGACCAAGGGCGCCCCCTGCCGGCCGCGCGCCCCCGCCGCACTCCGCCACCATCCCCGCGCCTTGGCGCGCTCCCGCGCAGCCCTCCGCGGCCTTCCCTCCTCGCCTTCGGGCGAGGAAAAAAAAAAAAAAAAGCTGACCTCTGCTTTTGTTTCTCGACACCTACCCGCTCCCGCCCCCCCGCTGCCATCTGTAGGTATAACACCCCCTTTTTATTTAAGCATTACAAATAGTTTGCTGTTTTGTCTGACCAGAACACTTTCAAATAATAATAAAAGGCAGATTTTACTTCTGTGTGTAACCAAAACACCATTTTTTTTTGCCTGGAGCTGTATTCATGGTCATGGCTGAGTGAAAGAAGTTTATGTGTTTAGTTTTCAAGATGATTATCTCTTATCTGAATAGTTTCAGCCATCTGTGCTCAGCTGCTGAAGTTGCTCGTAGGACAGTTGCTCAATGCTTTGTGTGTTTTACTTTAATTACCTGGGAAACTAAAGAAGAGCAGATGAAATAAGACAAGTCTCAGCTTCTTCTTACTGAAGAGGCTGTTCAAGCTTTAGACTAAAATTGTCTAGCATTTACTTTGATTACTTGGAAATGTTTGAGGTCAAGTTTTGAAGTTATCTCAACACTTTAAGGATAAAACTTGGCCTTAGACTCTTGCAGGTTTACACCCAAAAGACAAGAAGATGCTGAAGCATGGTAGCAGCAACTGGTACAAAATAAATGTGTTTTTGTGTAACGTTTGTTACTACTTCTATAACTTTGTTTGAAAGAACCTTTCCGTTATTTTGAACTAGTTGTAAAGAACCATCTTTCTAAACAGAAATGGGATTTTAGGGATACTGCTGCAATTGTAATGATGCATTTGGAAATAATATTTTGAAATTTATCAGTTGTATTAATGTGATTATTCTACTGAAATAATTTGTTTAATGCCTTAGTGGCATGTTTGTGTTTTCAGAAGTGTTGACAGCATTTGTTCTCAAACTGGGGGCATTCTGTGATGTACAGGAGTTTTTCCATAACGTAAGCTATAGCCCTGGGCCTAATCTGTGGATGACCTTAGTGGTAGCTGTGTTGTGAGGTCTCAGTGACAGAAAACTTGATGCTGCTCTTTCAAGATGCCAGGAAAATGCTGAATAATCTCACCTTGAGCAACACCACTTGTGAAGTAAGGGGCTATCATGGACTTCTAAACTTTGTTTACACTAAACTGTTAATATAGGACCTGTTTTAGTGTTTAGGATTCTCCCTTCCAGAGCTTTAAGAGCAAAGAAAAAAAAGTTGCCTAATGAAAAGAGTTTTCATTAAAACTAGTCTGGAAAGGAGAGAGATGAACATACTTACTTCCTAGGCTGCTAGGAGTAGTGTGGGTATGATGAGGGTTTTCTTGATGGAACTGCAGTCTGCTAGGACCGTGTTACATCTCACCCCTTCTAAAGTGAAAGGTAGTGCAAAATATTTTCTTGTTTAGATAAAGAGAGAATGTTTCAGTGACTTCCAGAAATTTGGTCTTCATTTAAAGGTGATAGCATATTGCAGTACTGTGATACGCTGCTCGTAGACTGACTATACAACTGCATATTATTTTTAGTATTCTGAAGTCAGTTTGTTATTTGTTATGTCTCTATAATGAAATGTTGACCTTTGATAGAAGTTTTTCCAGACTGTCTGTAGAACTGCTGGGGGGTCATGTATAGTTCATTTTGTCACACTTTAGACAAAAGTCTTAAATTACCCGAAGATGATACCTGCTTCTTAAAAACAGCCATTAATTTTCCAGCTTTTTTCTTTCATTTTACAGCTTCAGAAGAGATTCTGAACCATGATTATTTTCTTAATCTGCTTAAATGTAACATGTAACAGTTCATTTAGCAATGAACTGTACACAAATATTAATATATCCTGATAGGCCTGAAGTAAATGGGAAGAGAGGCATTCAAGCAGAGAACAAAACACTTGGCATACAAGACCTTAACTTGTTCATTGCAAAGTCACCAGAATTTGGCCTTGATTTTGGTAGAAACCAAAAGGAATACCGTTGAATACTAGCTGTAATTTCTAGATACAAAACCTTTTGAAATAATGCGAGAGAGACACACACATGGAAATAATCTTTTGGATCTATGGACCTGTTTTCTGAGCAATGGGCTTGCTGTTGCTCACTGTGTAGTCATGGTAAACACCATTGACTTAAGATAAATGCAAACCGTTGTCTGGGGTCATGTATTAATGATATCAAATTTTTGCTTTGAGGTTAGACTAAACAATGACTGTTACTTGGCTTGAGCTCATTTCTGTTAATTCTAATGTTAACTTACTTTAAAATTACCAGCCTTGCATTTCAATTCCAGTCCTGTCACATTTGGTGTCTGCTCTGCAGGCAGAAGGCTTGTCTTCAGTATCATGAAATACCATAAAGCTTTTACTTTGTTGAACAGGAGAATTTAGAACAACTGTTACAGAAATTAAATGTATGCTAGGGATGCTTTTAGACTTTGAGTTCTTATAGAGCTGCTGAATATTTCTCATTATGATCAGCTCACAGTGTAACAGGTTTTACAGTTGCATTCCAAAGTCTTATTGTATCCAATAGAGTTAAATCTGTAAGCTGTTTGCTTGTTTAACCTTTTGTAGACAGAAACTTGAACTGGCATTTATCTTACTTTATAAAAATATTTTTAAAGTACTGGTACTTTTGAACATAATTCAGAACACACTGAATAAACATGAGAAAAGTAAGAGCTTCAGGCATATTTGGCTGTCAGCAGGTGTCATGGCTATTCATACTCAGTCCTTGCATTCTGTGAGAAAATAATATACATCAGGTAATGATTCTATGCAGTACAGTAGAGACTATGGCTAACTCCACTCACCTCTTTGGACCAGGCCGTGCACTTGTTGAGTATATGCTTTAGGCTGGTTACACTGTAGATTTTCTTTAAGTTTATCTTATTCAGGTGATTATAGAAAACCAACATGGAGAGGTATGAAAGCTATTTAAACTGAAAATATTTTCCTATGTTAATTATTTTGATTTTATGTAAGATTATATATATTTCAGTGAGTCTAATGCCATATTCTCAAGAGACTTTCCAGGTGTTTGTTACTTTACTTGATTGTTTCTTCTTAGCTTTATTTTCCTTCATAATAAACATATATTGTAAAAACAATACCTCTAGGGAGCTTAAGTTTTGTTTGTTTGTTTGGTTTGTTTTGTTTTTTAATAATTAATGCCAGCTGGGATGCCATATTTTCCCTATCTTCATCTCCATATTTAACTGTTGGGCAGGCCAGTTGACAACACAGTGATCAAGACAGTCCTTCATCTTCATTTTCTTCAATTCTCTCCAAACAGTTCCCTCGTAAATTGCTGGAAGAAAATGGTGCAGGTTCATTAGGTAGTACTGAAATAACTTTTTTCAGAAGCAGCTGAAGATTGCAAATATGTTGTACGTTTGATCCATCTAGATAAGACGTGAATATTTCTGTGGGTAATGTTGGTTATGTGGTGCTTTTCAATGTCTTGGCTTACTCTGTGTTAAATAGGTCAAAATCAGCCCTTCCCCTCCCATCTTCCTCTTCCCTTGGTCTACAGCTATTTTGTGAATCTAGTACAGGATGTCTTGAAAAGAGGCAGAGATGTTCCATGGTTTTATATATATATATATATATTTTACCCAGTAAATATAAATGTTTTTAAGTAATGATTTGTATATTTAATTAATTACAACTCTTCGCATTGAGGGTTTGTGGAGAAGAATCTGAACAGTTTTTATTTAACTTAAAGTATTTGGTTGCCTACCATTTTACAGATTTTGGCACAGATTTAGGATGTGTACATGGAGTTAAATAGACACAATAGACTGGTTTGTCTTAGTGGGAGCCATTTGGATTGATTGAGTGCATAACCCATTGAGTGGGAGCTGCAGAAAGTGATCGTCATCTAACAGGGTGAGATTTACGTATTAGTATATGCCAAGTTTTACAGAGCAAGCCTAATAACTTTAGAGCTCTAAAAATTAAATGCTTTTTGTATCATGTTTTGAATTCTGTAGTCAGGATATACCAGTAGTAAGCACAATACTCAGAGATCTGAATAATCTCAGTCCAGCAAAAAACAGACACAGCTGTATTGTGCTGATAGATGTTTGGCTTTTGGTTGCTTTTCATTACAGAGGCCCACTACTGGTTTTCTTAAAATATTTCATGCTTCCTTGAGGTGTTTTCATTAACAGAACTCAACAGACATATTGTGAAAACAACAGGAGCTGTCTTGCTCCCTCTCAAGTAGCAGTATTTATCCTTATGTGTGAAAAAGGAAGAGACAGCTTGTGATATAAAAAGAAATAGGGGTTAACTGGTAAGGAAGTAGCATGGAGCTGTTCCAAACCAGAAAACTCAGTGTAAAACATGGATAAAGGTCAGGTAAATAAAATTGGAGGGAGTGACAAAGAAAATAGCAAAATAGAGAAGAGTGCCCTATGTACACTGGTATGGAGGAAAGTGAGAAAATGTTTTCTGTCAGCAGTATCCTCTTTCGTTGATCCATTGTAGTTGTGCACATTGTACTCTCTATGGATCATGTACAGTAGAATTTGAAATACATAGAAAGGAAAATATTAGAAATATTGGTTAGGTGTTGCTTTGCTAATCTTAAATGCTTCCCACTGCTAGAGATGGTTGTTTTTATTATATCTTCTGTATTGTAGATGTATATGCTTCTTCGCATAAAATAGCGTTTCTTGGCAGACAGTTTGAGTTTGGCTCTTGCCAAATTATTTTGCCAAATTACTGTGCTCATACACAGCTGGCCTGTATTGAATTATCTACAAAGACTTCTGTGAATGCAAAGTAGGTGATGTCTATCTTAGGAACTGATTTATTTATTTATTTATTTATTTTTAACTGAAAGGCCTGCTTTATCTGTTTCTTCGATTATTGTCTGGGAAGGCATCAGAAGACCTTTCCTCTCCAACTGTAGTAAAATACATTAATATGGATTTCCATTTAGCATCTCTCGTACTATGTCTCTAATTCATGCAGTTTTCTTTTTTAGCTTTAAGATATGTAAACATTTATTTGAATGTGGGAGTTATTTTTTAATGTTTATCCTTGGGGACCAAAGCCTATATTCCTATGGTACACCACCTATGGATTGACGTTTTCATACTGGTTTTGCTAGAATACACATAGTCACAGTCTGAAATTACTTCTTTAGAACATACACACTTATGTAGCATGTTGGAAACTACTTTTATAAGTCAGCTCAGAAGCAATTAATATATATTTATATACATGATACATTATATACTAGTATCATAAATACTATCATTAGGTGTCTTCTTTGAACAGTGTCTGGAAATATATTTTTATAAGAATTTCAACAAGGGAGTGAAAGGCATTTTAATTCCACAGTGTACTTACTTTATATGTCATAGCTTCTGCTTAGAGATTTCAGAGCTAAATACTGACTCCTCGGTTTATCTTGTGCTTGGCGAAATCTTGTTATGATGGTATTAATTCCTGCCTAGCTGAACTTCATGTGGATTTTTTTTTTTTGAGGTCTTCCCAGCCTTGGAGACTGAGAGTTTGTATATTTGCTCTTTTTTTCTTTGTTTCACAGGTGGAAACTTTTCTTTAGCGCTGTCAGAACTCATGGTAGTTGTAGGTTCAGGCTCATGCAACTTTTAACTGAGAAGTGGAAAAAATGGCTATATAGATATCCTATTTGGAGTCATCTGTCCAGTCAAACCCATGTTTTTGTATCCTCGTCTAGTTTGTTTTTAAAAAAGTAGCTCCTGGTAAGCACCCCATGTTGTTACAGCAGTATACTTCCCTGTTGTTTTTTGGTGATTTCCACTATGGAGTCTCAGTAGACCCAAGCATGAATTTTTATTGTGCAGAGATGAGAAGCAAATTACTTATAGCTATTGATCCTGTAGGCATTATCCATTATTTATTTATTTATTTATTTATTTTCTGAAAGTATGTTATTTACCTTCTTATTTGAAGGCAGTGAGGGGCCAGCGACACTACTGGTATCAATAAGAGGCTGGTGCTGGTGTTTTTTTGGCTTTTTTTTTTTTTTTTCTTAGTGTGTGTTTTCTTTTTTCCTCCTTCTTTTCATCTTCTCTAATAGAAGAAATTAATCAGCTGTCCTAGTCTTGGTGGCATGTATAGGGGACAATTACCACTCTTTAATTTTGTACAAAGCAGTTTGACTTATATCTAAGCAACTACAGCACTTAAGCTAAGACAAGATTTTTTATTTTTGTTGAAAACTGTAATGGGGATTTTTATTTTATTTTATTTTATTTCTCCTAGAAGCATGACATAATTTTTGTTCTGTTTCTTTTTAAGGTCAATATAAGTAAATTGTTCTTTGTGTGCTACAGTAGTGGAAAACTTTAATCAGCACCAATGAACCAAGAAGATTTCCTACTGTTGATTTTTCAAAGTGATTGCTCTGGATGTATTCTGCAGGCTAGGGCATGGTTGTCAGTAATTTAAAGAGATTGACTTGGAGATAATTTCTACAATTAAAATAATAATTAATGCCGCATTGTTTTTAGTAAACCTTGTCCTATAGATATTTAAGTAATTTGACACCTGCCATGTAATAAAACATATTTGTTTTTAATATGTTTTATGGTCAGTGTGTTGGTGGTAAAGAGTGGGAATTAACATAAAGTGCACTTTGTTGGTTCCTAGTACAGGGCTGGTTTATTTCATAACTTCTCTATTGAAAATCACGTAAAATCTTTATAGATGAGCTGTGTAGTAGAATGAGAAATTTTATTTTGTGCTTTATAAACTTGTTACAACTTTAAGCTATTCCCATAGTTGTATTTGTGCTTCTTGGTGACTCTAAAGTCTGTCACTATACCACAACTAAATCCTTATTTTTTGTCTCTCCCTTTTTTCTCCTCATACCCCATGCAGCTCTCTTTAAAGTTTATATTACGGCTTTCAGTATTCAACCATTAAGTACCGTCTTATATGGTAATAACTCTTTTATTTTTTTCTAAAAGTAAGCCAAATCCCTCATAGGCTCCTAGTGGTTAATACCATAGGTCTTTGCAAGAGCTTGTATGGATTTGGTAAGCAGGATTTGGTCCTTGCATTTAGAAAGAGGGTGCTCTTCCATAATTTCTTGTTTGTTTGTCTGGTTTTTTTGTTTGTTTGTTTGTTTGTTTTTGTTTTTAATGTCTTTTTGAAAGAAATGAAAAATAACATTGCCTGTCTTTAGAGTTAAGAGCTTCAGGAACAGTCACATCTTGAGTTCTTAGTACTAAAAAAACTGTCTACTATGGATGGATAAAATCTGTAACTTAAAAATAAAGCAATATGCATAATTACATTAAATGTATAGGCATACTATGGGTTTACGAAAAGATAAACATGACAGAAGCAGCCTTTGTGCTTTATTGTAATTATTTTTGCTGTGCTTCTACAACGATGCCTACCCTGTTCACATTTCTTGACAGCAATGGTATTTATCTTGTAATGGCTAGTATAATGCAAGTCCTGTAGAAATAGTGCTATGATGGGTATATATAGTTAGTCTTGCTTCATATCCTGGCCTTCAGACAGGTAGGTGCTCTCACTTCATAGGTTTTTGTCTAGAAATATCTTTGCATATTAATTATCTGGCTAGGTATTTTCAAATTAGCTAATCAGTGCAAAGATTGAGACTTGCATCACATCTATTGCATGTGTCCTTTCGAATGAGTTTTGCAAACAGTTATGTACATACTTGCCAATCAAAATTAAAATTTATGTGCTAAATATGAAAAGACACTTAACATTCAGGAAGTTGGTATGTGTGCAACTGAATGTAGTATTTTTAGATCATATTTAACGTAGGCTGTTACAGTCTAGATGAAGCGTTTTGAGTCAGTGGTCTTCCTATTCCCCCAGACTTAAAGAATGCAGGGACTATTATCCTGAGCAGCTTTTTTCATATCAAGTTTAAATCCTATTAATTTTTATTCTGTAAATACTAACAAATGCATTCACTTCTTAGGCCCAGAGGAAAAAGAATTTAGCTATGCAGGGGAAAGAAAAGCAACCCTTCTGAGAGATGTGTGTTGCACCTCCAGTGAGCACTGTTGTGGAGGATGTGACACTTTGGTGGTTTGTCTGTAGCAAAATCAGTGGAAATTGTAAAAAGTTTGGGCTTGGATGGGGTAGTATATTAAATTACCCTAATGTATGTGTTTTCAGAACCAGCTGCTTGAAATGGAAAGTCCTCATTTCAGTCTTTGCTCTCGGTGCTGTTAGTTCTTTCTTTTCTACTTTAATGAATAGTCATCTCCATTAACTAAGTGACTCTGAAAATGGATTAAAAAACAAAATTTACCTTCACATTTGACTCTCCTGATTTTTGCTTTTGTATGCTACATTTCTGTTGCCATTAATTTTGAATTATTTGCTGCATAGTAGCCTGGGTGCAGTGAACCCCTATTCTAGATAGTTTATTAGCTTTTGATGATTGTGAGTGGAAGCATTTAGATTGCAGAGAGCCAAGAGCAGAGGTCTTTGTCACAAGTTAACCCATGGAAGGCTGTCACATTCTTTACCTTCTACTCCGTCACTGGAAATGTTTGTTTTGAATGACAGTAGCCTTGACTTGCTATTGTGTTAGACGTGACTTGAGCATATTAGCTTTATCTATTTTTTTCATTTTATATATATATATTTATATTTTCTGAATTTACTGAAGTAGAAGCTCTGTCTTGAGTAGAAGCACAGTACAACTCTTCAGGACTTAGTAAACTAAGCAGTCAAATTGGCAGAAACTTGTTAATGGAAACTTGTTAATGGAAACTTTTCCAGAGGTGAGTCATCATAGAGAATTTTCTTTAAAAGTTGTTTTGGATTAACACAGTGCAAAGGTCCCTTTATATGCCCTAAATGTAGTGTGGTGCATGTTTGTGTGGTGTTTAGTTTAGATATGACCTTTGGAAAAATATTGGGCTGAAGGCATAGAGTTAGGTAAAGATTGTGCTGAACCCCTTCTCATCTGAAATGGGTTTACAGCAACACTTGTGGATTTTCATATATAATTTGAAATACATATTCCATAATTTTGGGGATGTCTGAGAACTGAAGTCACATGGCTAACAATGTTTAAAAGTATTTATTATCCAACTTCTTCCATTGTGTACCTAAATGAAGCAGCCAGAAGTTCCTATTGCTTTTAAGTAACTGAAGGCAATTTTTCTCAGTGAGAATTACAAACTTAAAAAAAAAAAATACTTAAGTATGCGAACAAGGTACTGAAGCCTCTTAAAAAAACTACTCACTTCTATGAGTGTAGAGCCATTTTGAAAATCTGGTCCAAATTTCTACTGCAAATGATTTTTTATTGGAATTCTAAATTGTTTTTTAATAGTTGGAACAGAGATCCATTATGCTCAACTGTGTAAAACTGGTGCTCAGATTTGTTTTCTCTATAGGTCTTTAAAAACTTCTTATATGCATGCTTCTATTGCATCCATTTAACAAAAGTAGTGAGGTAAGTTCAATTCATTGTGGTTTTGAAAGAGTCGATATGTGTTGTCATTTGCATAACAATTATTACCCAAAAGTCCAGAGGTCATTATGATCCATTTTTTGAGTCCATATTTATGTTTCTTTTATAAAATATATTGGAGTTAACAGACTCTGCAGCTCCAAAGGAATTTGTTGAGCATTATGGAATTGTTCTCCTCTTTCAAGAATTGATGACCTATGTGGGATCCCTTCAGGGCACTAGAGTAACAATGTTAATCCGTGTTTGACAAGATATACACTGAAGGAGTCATACAATTTAAGTAAAATAAAATTAGTTTGAAGGTTCATTAGATTGAGTTTCTAAATTAAATAATTGAGGAACATAACTCTTTTATTATTCCTTATTATGAAGTGATTTATTCTTTCAGATAACATACAGAGAAGAGGGAAATGTGATTAAGCAATATGCATGTCATATTTACAAATGAGAAGCTGTATTTTACAACTAATTGCATCATTTCACTACTTATATAAGTCCAGAAATGACCAAGAATGCCTTTTATTCAGTTTGAAATCTTCCTTAAGTATATGTGAACATTCAAGCAGTTCTGCTGTCCTGTTGCTTTTTTTCCACTGACACTTTGCAAGATTGCAAGATGAGATGCTTTTAGTAATTCCATCCCTAATAAAATTTACATATGTAATATTTATATCTAATAGCATATGCCTCCTTATGTTGCTCAGGATAAAATACTTAATGACAGGAGTAGATGGAAAAATTGCTTGCTTTATTTCCAGTTTTGAAAGAAGCCTTTTCAAAGGTGTAGGAATGTTTATTGAGTTAAGCATAGGTTCAGATTAAGTTTCAGTCAGAAGTATATTATTATAGCTGATATAAAAGTCCCTGAAAATAGATTTGTAATGGAAATGCCAGGAGACCCTTAACTATAATTGGTCTTGTTAGCCTAGGAATGAGTACAGCTTTCATTGATCTACTGTTATGTGACACAAGTGACCACTTACAGACAAATCCATAATTCTAGTGAACTGGCTGCATTCAAAACATTAGAAATATCCAGATTTATGCATAGGCTTTACAGTGTTCTTGTGTGAGCTCAAGTCCCACACGAGACTTGTTTTGAGTTTTAAAATGTTCATATCTGATGCTGATTTTTCCACTGATGCTATTTCTGACTGTTTTCACAGGTTTGTGAGTACTTTGAAGACTTGAAATACAATGAAATGTGGCTCCTGTATTTTCTCAGACATTGCGTGAATGTGAACAGGGTACTAGTTTTCAAAATTATTACCGTGTGATAGGTGTTCTTTTGAAATGAATGATAGTACTTGGTAGTTATTTTTGGCCAGAAGTCGTTACACTTTGCGCATAGATTTGGTTTAAGGATTTTTAAAAGCTGGAGACTCTAGGTGTAGGAAGGAAGTTCTTTGCTCAATGGATTGCGTCTGTAATGTGCTATAACTAAATGCTTTGGTGAGGCAGCATTAGGAGGCTCCTGTGGTTCCTGCCAGGGCCAAACTTCCACCATTGATAAATGGAAGACATCAGTTTACACCTATATCTTTCTGGCATCCAGTTAGACTTCTGAGTTAAAAAACAAAACAAACAAAAACAAAACAAAAACCTTTTCTGTACCAAATCATAAAATCATCATAGTTAAGGTTGCTGGTAATGAAAAGACTTAAGCATATATTTTAATTTTGATTAACTTCATAATTGATTGACTTTTTGAGAACAGAATGATGTATGAACATTTTGTATGTCATTTGACATTTTAGAGAGAGGCATTTATGCTACCGTTATATTCTGACTAGGTAACAGTTTTGCAATAGCATAAAGGCAGCAGTCATTCAGGAAAGATCAAAATGAGAGATTTCATTCAAAATTATTTCTTGTATAGAAAAGAGTTTTGGTATAATTGTTTCACATGGAAAATTTGTTTTTGTAAGGTAGCGTTTCATATTGCATGTGACTTTAATTACATCTTTTGGGTTAACTCAAAAGTAACTGGATATTGTGTTGTTATAGTTAAAGAATATGTTGACTGCAATATACACAGCCTTTTTAACTCTGTAGGCATTAGGAGATTAATATTGGAAATTTTCTCAGTTTATATCTAAGAAGATAGCACAACTCTTTTGCCTTTTTTTTTTTTTCCTGACTATACTGTGCTGTGTCTTTTCCATTTTAGAAATGAATCCCTGTATGCTAGCGGCTGTTTGTGACTCAGTGGTAAAACTGCTGTTTGACTCCTGAAAATCATTTTGGAGGCTTCTGTACTTGAGAAATGTTTACTTCTCAAGTACAAAATGTATCAAAAGCAAACATGTCACTGAGTTGTTTGGCTGGTGTGGGGCTTGTGTCTACTTCTACCACTTTGAAACTTAGTATTGGGAACTGCAGGATGCAACATGTTGAAAGCACAGCAGGTCAAATATTCAGTAATATTCAGGTCAAATATTAGCCAAAACTTTTAGCAGAACAAATACAGAAATGTTGATATTGATCATGTATTTTGTTCTTCAAGGACCACCCTTATTTTGTTACAGAAGGTCAGAGGTACAGTTGATCCTACTTTGGGAGAAAGAGAAGGGCTAGCTGCTACTGTGAGGTTCTTCTCGGTCCAGTTTTTGCTCTTGTGTCATGATGAATAGGAGAGGCTTTGTTTGGCTAAGGGCATCTCTGGATGTGGATCTATGCATGTATGTGAATCCAGTCCAGGGCAAGCTTTTTATAAATTCCCTTTGAGTCTGTGGGGAGCTGTAAGGACTCATGTTCAAACTGTTTTGTTTGTTTTGCTCTGTACCTGAGCCTTTGCTTTGCTTAATGATTCACCTATTTCTAGTTGAGCTATTTTTGCATCCATTCTGAAAGCTGATACACATTAACTGCACTGATTTGTCATTATAGCTTCCAGTGCGGATGAATATTGATATTTGTGTTTCACCTTTGTGTCTAGCTGTAGAATGGTTGCTAGACACAGAAAAGATCTGGACATACTTGTGAAATATGACGGGGGTTAATCACTGAAATTAGGGAGAAATTAACTTTTGTTTATGTGTTTTGGTTATCAGGGAGAAAAAAAAAAGAAAAGAATGTCAAACATGGTCATGTTTTGAAAATTGGATAACTAAACTCAATGGGGAGAGAATATCAGTGAGTCCTTCAGGCTGTGGATAATAGAAACAAGCATGTGGAGAAGTATGTGAGAGTTTGGACTCAGAAATGTGCAGCAGGAGTTGTACATCCTAAATACGTGCATTTGTTGCAGTTAGGACAAAGATTTTAATTTGTTTACTTTTTTTTTCTTCTTTTAAATGAGAACTTGAATGGGAAGGAGCTATCTTCTGGTAGCCTGAATTCTGGAATAAAGGGATTATCCAATATCTGCATTTCATTGTAGTAGGTAATTGGGAGCTGAATATTAAATCAAAGATTTATAGGTTAATACTATTAATGCATTGTCAATACATAAATTATTGTACATAAATATTGTTTCATAGGTCAGATGGTAAATGACAGACTGCTTTCCCAAGCTTGAAGTCAGACTGTTTTCCACAAATTGAAAAATAACTTTATATCTGATGGGGACAAATCACGAAAATACTGCTTTGGTTTTGTGTGAGATAGTTATATCATATGGATTTTTCTGGGAGAAAGAGACTTCCTACCTTGAAATGCATGTTTTTTTAAATCTTGATTAACATTTGTGGCTGGAGATTCTGGAACCATTCATTATATCTTTCATAGACATACCAACGTGGATTTCTTTTTTTCTTTTTTTTTTTATATATGTATATTTTTTGCTTGGTTTTATGCAAGTGTCAGTGCGAGTAATTATCTAAGGTATGTTGTATGGCTAGAGTTGAATGTGTTGAGATTGACATTCCAGTGTGTGTGTATATAAATTTGTTTATTTTGTTACCAGTTTAAGGAGGGGCAGACTGTAAGGCAAGCTTATGGCTGTGGAACTGGGGATTTGGTTTCCATAAATTACATGAGGTTTTGTCAGCTGCTGGGGACAGAAGGGCTCCTTTGCAATGGCTGCAGCTAATATCAGCCTGTAAGCAGTGGCTTACACAGGGGTGTGTTGAAACAAGTCTTGCTTCTGGAGTCTTAGTATATGTTTGATGATAATATTCAGTTAGACATGTATTGGTGCATCTTGCAAACTCAAAACTGAGAAGAGACAACAAACGTGTGTGTGTGTGTGTGTGTATATATATATATTTAGGTTGGAGACAATGCTGGTGTAAATGGCTGTGTGCTGGTGTAAATAGCTGTGTGGGTAGCTTCTTTGATAAAGACAGATAAAGGATATCTCATCTGTAACAGGTGAAACTGCATGCCAATACTTCTACTTCTGTAGCCAAAACCCAGAATATGTACTTGAATTTTCTCTCACCTTTTTAAGTAAGATATAAATGTGAGCTTTAATGAGAAAGGTGAATATAAGTTATGGATGGGGCTTTGTAAATCAGCATTTCTGTATTTTAACATGGTCTTAATTGATACAGATCTCATGGATCTTTAAAGAGAATATACATAATTCTGTTTTAAATATGCCACTTCTGACTCACAGCTTCCATCTTATGTTAAAACAACCTTAACAGAATCATCAATATGCTCTTGAATTGTCCGTAATAGCAAATCTATGAAGCATGTAGTTGGTTTTGAGTTTTTGAGTTTTAAACATTCATTTAATTTTATTATGCCAGCTGTATAAGCCAGTGCTTACTTAAAATTGGCTCAAAAGTTAGATCTGAGATTTTCTTTTAATTGGTATATGCCACTCTTCCAGTGTGCCCCTGCTTTGCATGAAGAAATGTGACATTTCTTGAGAATCTTGGCCTTATAACATTATTTTTTTGTGCTTTAGTCCTCCCCCCCCCCCCCCCCCCCCCCCCCCCCAAATAATTATATAGACAGTTTGCAGATATACCACTGTCTGCTTTTACTGTCGTACTGTCGGCTGGTAAACCATAACCCAACTTGTTCCTCTTTTTTTTTTTTTTTTTTTTTTCTTTGTCCCCCAATCTCTATTTTAAGTTAGGTTTCTGTTGTTGCAGACAGGCTGCCTGGGAGTCCTTTCTGCATTTTTGAGAACAGCCCTGTTTTCTTAGAGATTACAGAATGATCTGCGGAAATGTTCCTGGTCCCAGGATCAAGTCAGCACTTGCAACTTGTATCATCTTCATTTTCCTGTCATATTTTTCACTTGGTGTTTGGCCACAACAACTTTGGGTAATACAAGCACACAGACAAGGATGATGATTGCATGCCTGGACTTCCTTGTACTGAACATGAAGTACATGTATTGATGAAGTACAAAACTGTCCTCATCGTAACTATGTGTTTCACCAGTGTTTCATCTTGTTCTTCAGGCTTGTTCCCTGCGAATATTTATTGATGTCTGTTGTCTTAGGACTGGCTCAGCAGAGTATTCTCCTTCTCCTTCTCCTTGTACACGCTTCTGTAACACTTGGCACTCTCTGCTTCCATGGGTCAGTTATGTTTACTCTGGCTGGTGTAGAAAAATGGTTGAGCGTTAATGGTTCAGCAAATGTAAACACATTTACAAAAAAAAAAAAAAAAATTGAAATTGAATTTGTAGCCTGTGAATGTCTGACAGTCAGTATTAACCCAGCTTGCACTGCTGTGGTTATATCATGGTACGGAGCGCAGCAATAATGGCAGCCTGAATGCTTACCAGCACAGGGAAAGAATTTCTGTATATTCTGTCCTCACATCTTCATTTGCTGAAGACACAAGCATGTGCTAGAAGTAAAGCTTGTAAGTGTTTTGCTGAACAGAGCCTTTTTTGATCATCCTGCTTTCAGCCTGGATAATTGCATTTAGCTAAGAGGTGAGGAAGTTCACATTGTAACCAACAGTTAATGTCATAAACAGGATTATGCCTTGAGTTGTATGTGGCAGATTAGACAACCATCAATAAAGAAAATACATTTTCCAGCAAATATTCTCATTGGAGAAAAAAAAAAAAAAAACACGTAGGAGAGAGAGATTAAAATGCAGTATATATCTAGTATTGTTTCTGTGAAGAATATTTTTCCAAATTTCTCTTAAGGCTTCATCTGTTCTCTGAACATCCAAGAAGCATGTTGTGCTTCTAATCAGCTTCCCACTCATTCTCACCCCCACCACTTTGCTGTGTCATCTTAATGTCATTTTTAAATGCTAACAAAAGAATCATTTTGTTTATCATGCAGAAATAAAAATCTCGAGGGGGAAAAAAACATGTCTTTTGTATGTTATTTTAGCAGATCAAAGCTGACTCATAAGAGTAGCAAATATGAAATAAAGTAATTGATGTATTTAAAATTCTCAATTCCTGAGTCAAGGATTTAAGAAGTACTTTGATTATAGTCATCAGATTTCACAGACTTCTTTTTTTTTATAGATGATTAGTATTATTTTTAGAAAGCTTACCTTGCTAGAAAGTATTGCATTTAGAATACATAACAGCATAGCGATTTGTGATGCTGGATATGGAACTGATACTTTAAATAACTCAGTCTCTTAAAATGAGTAGTGACCAAGTAAACTGGAGATCAAGGGGGAAGAGCAAAAGCAACTTTTGTCTGGAATAAGAGCTCTGGCATCACTTGGCATGGGAAGTTTTAGGTAACTTCATTTACTGCCTTTCTGATAGCCTGGTATAGGAAGGTTCTAGAAAAAATTGCAAGTATGTGACTGGTACCATTGCAGACAAGCACTCATATTAGTTACCATTTTGACCAAAACAAAACAAAAAGCCATGGTTACTGAGTTCATGCTACATGGTCTACTGAAACTGCAAGGTGAAAAAAATATTCCGTTAGAGGTCAGTGAGGCCTGAGCCTTTTGCTTCTAGAGAAAAGGGAGAAAGGTGTTAATTTTGGGGTGGGAGCTTAATCTTGGTGATGGCAATGCATAACAAATGTGTTAAAGAAAAGAAGGGGATAAAATATACAAACATTACTGAGAGTATACAAATAGCAATGGGAGAAAAAAGCATTTGTATTAACTATATTGCATAGTATTAGTAGAACAAATACTTTGTCACATTTTTCCTGCACACTCATAGACTTCATGCACTTTTAAATATGATATTTGGTATTTTATCCTAGAAAAAAAAAAAGTGTCTGTATATATATATATATATATATATATATATATATATATATATATATATATAATGACTATTAGGAAAAGTAATTGGAATTTTGATTCATCTCTGGTGGTCTTGAAATATTTGAAGTCAAGTCCCCCGTGACTTTCTAAACAAAAAGTCTTCATAAATTTGAATTAAGGTTTAATTCAATTTATGTAAAAATTGACTTCAGTTTATAATTTCTGCTTGACAATCTTGTGAGTTTCTTCACACATGGAATAATAACAACTTCCAAATTGTGGGGTTTGTAGTGCTACTGTTGCTGTTTCTTTTGCAGTATCAGATAAAAGCCCTTGTAAGAATTTTGTTGTGATCAAGACAAACAAAATTGATGAACTACAGGGTTTTTTTGTCTCGAAGTGGCAACCAACACTAGTTCCCCTGCTGTTTAGAAGAATATCCAAAAGATTCATTTAGCAATGTATGTAAAAGCATCTACAAAAAGCAACAGAAACATTGCTGGATGCAGGGGGGAAACTTAGTTATAAAAGATGAGGAAAAGGCTGAGATGCTTAATGCCTTCTTTGCCTCAGTCTTTAGCGACAAAACCAGTTGTTCTCTGGATACCCAGTACCCTGAGCTGGTGGAAAGGAATGGTGGGCAGAATGTGGCCCTCACAATCCACAAGGAAATGGTTGATGACCTGCTACAGCACTTGGATGTATGCAAGTCGATGGGACCGGATGGGATCCACCCAAGGGTGCTGAGAGAACTGGCGGAGGAGCTGGCCAAGCTGTTTTCCATCATTTATCGGCTGTCCTGGCTATCAGGGGAGGTCCCAGTTGACTGGCGGCTTGGAAATGTGACGCCCATCTACAAGAAGGGCCAGAGGGTAGACCTGGGAAACTATAGGCCCGTCATTTTGACCTCAGTGCCAGGAAAGCTGATGAAGCAGATCCTCCTGAGAGTCATCATGTGGCACTTACAGGGCAAGCAGGCGATCAGGCCCAGTCAGCATGGGTTTATGAAAGACAGGTCCCACTTGATGAATCTGATCTCCTTCTGTGACAAAGTGACGTGCTTAGTGGATGAGGGAAAGGCTGTGGATGTGGTCTATCTTGACTTTAGTAAGGCTTTTGACACTGTTTCCCACAACATTCTCCTCAAGAAACTGGCTGCTCGTGGCGTGGACTGGCGTACGCTTCATTGGGTTAAAGATGAGGGCATCGAGTATACCCTCAGTAAGTTTGCAGATGACACCAAGTTAGGTGCGTGTGTTGATCTGTTGGAGGGCAGGAAGGCTCTGCAGGAGGATCTGGATAGGCTGGACCGATGGGCTGAGGTCAACTGCATGAAGTTTAACAAGGCCAAGTGCCGGGTCCTGCACCTGGGGCACAATAACCCCAAGCAGAGCTACAGGCTGGGAGATGAGTGGTTGGAAAGCTGCCAGGCAGAGAAGGACCTGAGAGTATTGGTTGACAGTCAGCTGAATATGAGCCAGCAGTGTGCTCAGGTGGCCAAGAAGGCCAACAGCATCCTGGTTTGTATAAGAAGCAGTGTGGCCAGCAGGGCTAGGGAAGTGATTGTCCCCCTGTACTCAGCTCTGGTGAGGCTGCACCTCGAGTACTGTGTTCAAGTTTGGGCCCCTCACTACAAGAAGGACATCGAGGTGCTCGAGTGAGTCCAGAGAAGGGCGATGAAGCTGGTGAGGAGTCTGGAGAACAAGTCCTACAAGGAGCGGCTGAGGGAGCTGGGCTTGTTCAGCCTGGAGAAGAGGAGGCTCAGGGGCGACCTTATTGCTCTCTACAGGTACCTTAAAGGAGGCTGTAGTGAGGTGGGGGTTGGTCTATTCTCCCATGTGCCTGGTGACAGGACGAGGGGGAATAAGTTTAAGTTGCGCCAGGGGAGTTTTAGGTTGGATATTAGGAAGAACTTTACCGAAAGGGTTGTTAGGCATTGGAATGGCCTGCCTAGGGAAGTGGTTGAGTCACCATCCCTGGAGGTCTTTAAAAGACGTTTAGATGTTGAACTTAGTGATATGGTTTAGTGGAGTACTTGTTAGTGTTAGGTCAGAGGTTGGACTCGGTGATCTTGGAGGTCTCTTCCAACCTAGATGAGTCTGTGATTGCATGGCTGTCACTGTGTAGTGTTTTCCAACAAACCTTACTTCTGAAGCTCACTAGTAAGAAACGTGTTTCCAAATCCAGTGGCAGTGTAGCATAAACTTGCAAACTCTCCAGTGCAAAACATCGGCCTCTAGAGCAGCCAATTTTTGTCCTGCTTGTATTATGTCTCTGTATTTAAGAAAAAAAATAATGAGTGTAGGAGGGATACTTCTTTTCCAGTTATCTTAAAACACAACTAAGTTTATGACTTAAAAAAGCAAAATGTCTGGAGTTGCTTAGTTTTATGGGCAGAGGTTTATTAGGGCTAGTTAGATTTTTCTTTCTCTTTCTTTGTGTAGTTATACTTCTGATATTAAGAGAATGTAGGACTTAAATGAACTGATGTGGGAATTAATGGTGATAGTGAATTAAGGTTTTGATTGAGATCTTCAGACAGAAGGAATTAAAGATCATTCTTATAAACTTGAATAAGTTGCTGGAGAAACTTGGAACTCTCCCTTGAGATAGATCAATGTTATAGTCATTTCTGGCTTCCCAGCTTCTAATGCATTTGTTTCAAATCTGTGATGGTAACTGCTGGTTGACCTCCAACACCTGGCTAATATAGGAGAGGGCAGAAGCTTCTTGTTTCATTTCATTTTACCTTTATGTCTACTTACAAGCAAGTTTAATTCTGTCTCCAATTCTAAGTAATTACACCAACTGTGAATGAGTATTAATGATAACACCTTTTTTTAAAGGATGGCAACCCTTGGATATCATTAACTTGTTATATCATCAGATTGTTATCTTAACATCTGATGAAAGCCATAAAAATATTTGAGAGATGGGTTGCAGGAAGGGATGGAAGGGACCCTCTGTCCCACCAACCAGGTAACAATCCTATTTTACAGAAGGTTGAAGTAGTTTCTTGGGCTTTTAGCAATATGACTATAAAAGTCATTGGACTGTAAGCTTGTAAGTAAGAGCAGACTTTCCTCTGGTGGTGGAAATCCCTGGTGCCTTGCCTTCCAATGTGTTTTAAGTGAGGTGGAGGAATGGTGCTGTTCGCTATGTCTCCTCTGCATGTCTCTGACAGCTTTTTACACAAATGGCTGTGTTATAAACATAACTTCTCTTTCATGGTCATGTGCCATTATTACTGATTTTGGAAAATTTTCCCTTCATTCAGCATTTATGTTACAGGGTTTAACAATAACTTTTTTTTTTTCCTTTGTAAAGATATTTTTTGCTAACTCACAGCTGGAATTTGCATAGATATTTATTCATGAAGGTAAGAACAGTTGCCATGTTGCCTCTGTCTTGGAAGTCTTCAGCAGCAGAAAAGAATTGCTATGTTGAGCTGTTTTCCCTCATGTTTTCTAAATATAACTCAACAGCAGTCTGGTTTCTGAAGCCATCTGCATTAATATGTCTAGATAAAATATCACATTAGTCATTTATTTTATAAGTGAGCAGAACTTGGCAGAAATGAAAATGGTCCTTCTGTATGAAGAACTCTTTTAAGCAGAGTTCTTAATGTGCTAACGAGTAGAGTTTTGCAAGACTGGTGATTTTGAGTTGTCTCCTCTTTATAGGCACCCAACTGTGGTGAAGTTTTCAGTGTTCAAGACGTGGTTTTGAAAGAGTACTGATTATTCACCTTCCTCTGAGATTTTCACTTCCTCTGTTCTCAGCCCAAAGCTTTTTTTTTTTTTTTTTTTTTTTTTTTTTTTTTAATAGGGTAAGGGCAATGATTCCTTTAAAGTCTTATTATGATGTGAACCAGAATAGCAGAAGGGCTGGAAGTTTAAAGAGAATAAATAAATGGAATGTGGGTAAACCAATGTTTCCCACACACCAGCAATGTCTATTTTCCATAATTATTGTTCTTATGAAAATAGTGTTTTGAGGTGACGTGCATTAAATAAAATAACCAATATTTTGTCTCAATAACCTTGCTAGATCTCTGATCATTTTCTTTATACTCACTTTTTTGTCCCCCCCACCTTTTTTTTTTTTTTTTTTTTTTTTTTTTTTTTTGTGGTGTGGGGGAGGGTTGCTTTCATGCATTTGCTTGGAAAGAGGTGTGATTATGATTTATCATTTTCACCATTCAGGCCTGCAAAGATATTCACAGAAGTGCAATTATTTAAAAGTCACGTTCCTTCAGCTACCATCACTAAGATTTTATAGGTATTTTATTCAGTATTCCTCTCTTTCAGTAGAAAAGGATTTGCAATGTAATGACAGCATAGAAAAACTGAGGGGCTTCAGTTCTTCCAGGAATCCATCTGCCTGACATTGACATACTGTAAATCTTCTCTGTGATCTTTGCCCTGTCCTCCACCATTGCAATCACTACTCTGACTTTATTTAAATTTCTGCATGGTGTTTTTTGTTGTTGTTCACTTTTTTTTTTGTCTGTCTTACCTATCTGTTCTGAGACAAGGTGTGACAAAGGCAGCAGGTGATTTTTGGATGAGCATTTGTTGTTGTTACTCATGCTGTGGTGGTGGTGGTGTCTTTTTTTTTTTTTTAACCCAAGATAATATATATATATATATTTATTTTTTTTCCTGGATATAATTAATCTTAGTGTTTATAATAATTAGAAACAATTCCTTATGAACTTATGTTTTTTATAGTAAATAGTGTTGCTTTCAAAAGCTGAAGGCTATCAATACTTTCCAACTTAGGTGTGTGTTGGCACTCAAGATATTTCTCTGAAGGCTGTTCAGTCTGTATGCATGCAATCCTTTTTTTGTTGTTGCCGTTTGTTTTGTTTAGAAGTTATCATTATCATTCAGGTGTCAAAGTGACAGCCATAACAGTCTTCAGACAGTATCTAAAATTTTTAGCTGTGTGTTTATCCCTGAGATTGGATGTGGATTTGATTATTTTAAAATATTTGAATTAACTTCTGCAGTGATTGCCATTACGAAGTTATCACTTACCAGTGACATCCACGCAGTGGTAATGGAGCTAAAACTTCTGTATATTTGATAATAACCTCTTTAAAATGTCAGCAAATACCAGCTCCAGATAAATGCTGCCTTTTCAATCTGACACTTCCAATGCTGTCCTACAATGCATTGTTATCTATTCTGGGAAGGTCTGATAGCATTTTTATAAAATACATGTACTTAATGTATTCCTCTGTTTTCTTTTTGCATCCCTATAAACCAGGAAATTGTGTGAAGTCCCTGCTGTGTGGATTCCTGCTTGTATGAGTATGGACTCTCAATGTGAGGACCTCAGCAACCATCTTTCTTTTTTTTTTTTTTTTTAAATTCTCTGTAGTATGAATGGCAAATTAAATGAGCGGTCTAGTTAATTTAAATGTCTGGCTCTGGGCTGTCTGTATCACAGAGAGAACCAGTAACATAATGCTTGTTTTGTTGCCTAGAAAAGTAGTGATGGTAGCACTCAGGTCAGAGGCTACTGTGAGTTTTCTCTAGTCAGCATCCACAGAAGAAGGGATGATATACTAAGTACTACTAATACTTAATTATTTGTTAACTGTTTCTCCAGATACTGTTAAAACACTTTTCTTAACTGCTTTTTTTAATTTTATTTTTCCTTAGTGCTTCCCAAACATTTCATTACTGAACAAAAATAGTGAATCAATAGTGTAGGGTAAGAGCATTAAGAAACACTGAATAACACTTCTGTATTCCTCAGCTTGTCTGGTGCTTTGAGAATTTTAATGGAGTACCTATTGATACTGCCTGTAACAAATGAAATGCAGCAGCGAAGACTCTGAACATCTGGAGTGCAAGCTAAGTATCTAGGTCAACAACTGAAAGTTATGTTGTTGCTTCAAGATGGTACAGGATAGTACAAGTTAAGGATAGTGGTTGAGCCTTACTTCTGCAGGATTATCTCAGTCTTTGTTGTTCAGTAATTTGATTTTTCTTTCAAGTTACTGGGAGAATATAATTTTCAGCTTCAGCAGCTTTGCATGTGCTATTATCTTGTGACTAATTTTATTGATGTTGTTATTAGTGTGCATCAGAAGGTATGGTAGCAACAGACTTTGTCACATGAGGGCAACCTGCCTCGAGCAACACATGCAATAAAGGATTATGTGCCTCTGTCTGAATACTACAGAGAAGAGTTTTTCTTAAAATTTTCATAAAGACCTGAATAAGATGTTTAAATTCTTTACAGACATTTTCTTCAGTGCAATCTGATGTCATTCTCATGCCAATAGAGTACAAGAGAGTGGCATAGAAGACATGTATGTATCTTCAATTGAGTGCTTTATTATATAGGACTATTCTAAAATTTTTAATTATAAATTGCTTAATATCTATATGTGTATTAGATTGGAAGGAAAAAGAAACTAAAATAGATTATGGAATTTGGAGAACATGTAAATGTGATTTGACAAATGTGGCAGTCTTTTGATACCGATATTCTATGTTTGTACAGTTTTGGCAAATGCCATCTTCTTTTTAGAAGGCTGTTTGAGCATTCAAATGTTCAAACATATATATATATATTTTTAATCAAGTAAATACAGGCAAAAGTCCAGGTGCTTTCCTGCAGTAGAATTTTTTCAGCTTTTCTACAAGTATGTCCAGAGGTGCATTGCTGTTATCTTAGTTTTATCCCCCCAACAGAAAATACAGCTGTTTGTAAAGTAATTCCAAGTTGCATATTAAGGCACTTCCGTTATTTTATATACGTATACAGACATGTGCACACACTCCATAAGTAGTCCCTTAGAATCATCCCATTCTGATGGGAAATATATGCATACAAACAGACTTTTTAATTTTGTTTCAGAGGTAAATTGTATCAGATTCTAATTTGAAAGAGGCATATATGCTATATTTTGCTGTTTTGTGTATTATTGTGTGTTATATTCCATAGCATTTCTACTGAGATAAGGAACAACAGTAACTGGAGTATATCCATATGAGAATGTACCTGAATATGTAGGAAGTAGTGCAGGAAATATGTCTGCAGTGGAGCTGTGTTCCACCTAACAACAAAATGATAGCTCATCTTTAAGCATTCATTAATCATTACAAAGAAGCCTCTTGGAGATGTTTTTTGTTTGGTTGTTGTTTTTGTTTGTTTGTTTGTTTTGGTCACAGTAAACGAGGAAAAAAAAACTTTAATGAATAAAACAAGCTAAAATTAGTAACCAGCTACTGGCCTGCTCACCCTTTTTAGGGTGATATGCAGCTGACAAGTTATGTGATGAAAGACAGCAGAAAAATTCTAGTATTAGTCCAGAGAAAGTAAAATCTCAAGGAAAATATTATTTGACTTGTGTATTGTGGAAACCTCAATATAGAATACATAACATTTTCTCCAGAAGTGTTCTCACACAAACTCTTCTGGCACTTCAGAGTTGTTAACTAATTCCAAAAACGTACTGCTGATATGTGGGTGGTTTGTTGTTGTTGATGTTTTCATTTGTTTTTAAATCAATCTGTCTTGTAAGCCCCGTGTTTTTAGGAACCAGTGTTTTTGTGACATCCCAGTGGTATGAGGATGATGATTGGAATTGAGCTTCCCAGAAATTAATTCTCTTCTCTCAGGACTGAACCACAGACTGAGAGTAGAGAGGAAACACAGAAGCACTAGTGCTTTAAAATACTTAATCTGAGAAGCTCATTCATGGGAGGGGACAATTCAAGCTTAACATCTGCAATGTGATTAATAATGACTGGAATTTCCAAGGACCTTAATTGTATGAAAAAGGAAGGTTAAAGAAAGCTTCAGTATTACAATAATTTCTTTTTGGATTTATTTATAAATTTGGATTTATTTATAAATTTGATTTATTTTATTTTGATTATATTTTATATGGATTTATAAAGTTATATTTAAAGTTATAAATTTGGATTTATTTATTTCTTGCTGTGAGCAATATGTAGTTTATTTATGGTGAGAGGCAAGAGACCGATATCAGTTTTCAGTTTGCAATCTCTTTGTTGTAAATAATAGTAATTATAGAATTGGTTTTATTGACCATATCAGCTGTGGTATCTCAGTTCTCATGTTTTGTTTTACTTGGAAATGTTGGGATTGAGAGTTTTTTTTTTTTTTTCCTCCAATATGTTGAATGTGGAGGTCTTGTCCATTTGGGAAATTTTGCTTTTTTCCTCTCTGGCCATATAGTTTGTTTATAAATTGGAGAGTGTAGAGGTGGAATGAAAGTTCGTTTGTATTCTTTCCCTCCAGTGGGGTATGAAGAATGTATAATTTGGGTGCACCCTAAGGCAAGTATCTGGTTCATCACTTGTTGCTACCCTTTAGACAGCCTTTCTGACTTTTATTCAAGGTTCTGTCTCCAGTGGTTTCTTCAGCTCTCGTACCTTTCTTGCATGGTTTTTGTGTAGGTGCCTGCTACCTGCCTACTCCTAAGACCTTATATTTGCTTTCCTGCATCTTCACCATGTTTTACTCAGGGCTTCTCTCATACCTCTGCACAGGTAGATTAAGGGTTTTCTGATAGGAAATGAGAGTTGCAATTTGATAAGCATGTGCAATTTCAAATTTCTTCTCACAAGCAGATTAGTTAGAAGCACCTTTCTGGTATCTGTGTATCAGAACTGCATCCCCTGAGGTCTTCTTTTATTTGCTTGTATACCTGCCATGTTCTGAACATTGTTACATAAACTGCACGTTGAGACAGAAGACAAAACTTTGTTTTGTATAATGTGAAATGTCTCTACTTTCTGTCGAGGGAAACAGTTATTTCTGGAATATTCTATTTTTTATTTTATTTATTTTTTATTTATTTTATGTACAACTTCACACATTTCTGACCTGTGACTTTACATTTTAATTCAAATATACTACAGTTGGAATTTATCTGGCTAATGCTAAAAAGTGCAAAACAGCACTGAGGAATTCAGTCTAAAGAAGGAATTTGAGTGAGGAAGTGGGCACCTATTTTAGAAGATACAGACGGATATTTAACTGAGGGCTGTGACCTGAGAGAAAGAGGACAAACAGCTGGCATATGAGAAGTCAGCCAAAACTGATGGTTTTGTGCAGTGGAGAAATTCAGCTGTAATTAAGAAGAGCAGCATTTGTGGTATTTGAGTTGAAAATCTTTGTGAAGATGCAGTTCTGTCAGCTTTGATTTGTCGGCACAGTTAAATATGCTGGACTGTGATTTTTTTTCAACTGAGTTTTTGAGGTGGAGACCATTCTTCAGTTATGTGTTTGACCAGTGCTAAACTTCAATCTATTGTCAGAGCTTTGGGGCGATAATCACAGGCAGTAACGTTTGTGCAATTATTACTGTCAGACTAAGAATCCGAGACAAATGGTCTTCAGAAAGAGGCATAACTGTTTATCTGTGTTTGATAAAACAGTTAATTACAGGCAGATTTGTTTTTCAGAGCTATCATTATACATTGCTATTTAGTTTATAAGTTTAAGATGTTTAAATCCACACAGAAACTTTTAAATGCAGAAGGGTCAGTAATAGCAGCAGGAACATAGAGCTACTAGATGATTAGAATGCAGGTCACCTTGCTGTTTGTTTCCCTGCAACTATGTGGAAATGAGTGGATCTGTACAGGAAGACGTTTCAGGAGATAGGAAACAAAAGAAGAGAAACTGAATTTTAGAATAATTTAGGTTGGAAAAGACCTGTAAGATCATCAGGTTCATTCATCAAGCTAACGCTACCAAGCCCATCACTAAAATGTCCCAAAGTGCCACATCCATGTGTCTCCTAAATACCCCAGGGATGGCAATGCCACCACCTCCCTGGAAAGCCTGTTTCAATGCCTAACCACCCTTTTATGAAGAAATTCCTCCTGGAATTTAAACCTGCCTTGTGCAATTTGAGGCCACTTCCTCAAGCTCTATCACTTCTTGTCTGAGAAGTAATCAACACACCTCACTGCAGCCTCCTATCAGGCAGTTGTAGAGAGCAATGAAGTCTTCCCTCAGTCTCCTTTTGTCCAGACTGAACAGCCCCACCTCCCTCAGCTGTTCCTTACAGGTCTTGTTTTCTAGTCCCTATGCCAGCCTTGTTGCTCTTCTCTGAAGGCATTCCAGCACCTCAATGTCCTTCTTTTCATGAGGAGCCTAAAACAGAACACAGTATGTGAGGTGTGGAATCAACAGTGCCACATACAGACAATCACTTCCCTAGGTCCTGCTGGCCACACTTCTGATAGAAGCTAGGATAGCATCAGCCTTCTTGGCCACCTGGGCACACTGTTCATCTGGCTGTTGACAAGCACTGTCAGATCCTCTTCTGCCGGGCAGCTTTCCAGCCACTCTTCCCACACCCTGCTGCATGAGATTGTTATGGCCCAAGCATCGCACACAGTATTTAACCTTGTTGAATGTCCTGTGAATGGATGTGGCCTATGAATCTAGCCTGTCCAGATCCTTCTGCAGAGCCTTCCTCCCCTCAAGTAGATCCAGGTTGCTGCCCAACCTGGTGTCATCTGCAAGTTTAGTGAGGGTGCACTTGATCTCCTTATCAGAATTGTTGATAAAAAATATTAATCAAAACTAGCATGAATACTGAGCCCTGGGGATCACTTATGACTGGTTGGCAGCCAGATTTAGCTCCACTCACAATGAGGGTTTGGGCCTGGCCATCCAGTCAGCTTTTTATCCACTGAACAATACATCCATCCAATCCATGAGCAGCCAGTTTCTCCAGGAGGATATTGTGGGAGATAGTATCAAATACTTGGCTAAAGCCCAAGTAAACAACATCCGCAGTATTTCCCCTGTCACAGAATCACAGAATGTTTGAGGTTGGAAGGAACTTCTGAAGATCATCTAGTCCAATCCACTGCCAAGCAATATCACCTAAAGCATATTGTGCAGGATGCTAAGCATGTCATCTCATCATAGAAAACAAGGTTAGCCAACCAGGACCTGCCTTTCATAAACCTATGCTGACTGAACAAGAAAAAGAAAGATGGGGTCTTTTGGAAAAGGGGTAAAAAAATATTATGGAAGAAGAGGATAATATTTTTCACAGTTCCTTAGGTAGGGAAAGAATACTACTTACTGTCAACTTCGTGTTGCAACATTTGATACTGTTGTGGCACAAACCAAAAGAAAGCTATGATCTAAATGAAATCTATGATGGATGATTTATCCATGTCTGTCTACCATTTTTAAGTTTTAATAATATAAGAGATTTACATTTCATAAGGTTTTTTTTCTTATGCGATGTAATAATATTTCCTTGCATTTTCCAAAGCTGAGTAGTTTGGCATTGTTACCTTTAGTCTTTCTGGACTTGCTAAGAAAGTAATGCATTTTTGTGCAGTGTGTTGTATTCTTCTCACTGTGTAACCTTCTCCCATGTCAAATATTCGCAGAATCATCTAGGTTGGAAGAGACCTCCAAGATCACTGAGTCCAACCTCTGACCTAACACTAACAAGTACTCCACTAAACCATATCACTAAGTTCAACATCTAAACATCTTTTAAAGACCTCCAGGGATGGTGACTCAACCACTTCCCTAGGCAGGCCATTCCAATGCCTAACAACCCTTTCGGTAAAGAAATTCTTCCTAATATCCAACCTAAACCTCCCCTGGCACAACTTAAACTCATTCCCCCTTGTCCTGTCACCAGGCACGTGAGAGCACAGGCCAAACCCCACCTTGCTACAGCCTCCTTTAAGGTACCTGTAGAGAGCAATAAGGTCGCCCCTGAGCCTTCTCTTCTCCAGGCTGAACAAGCCCAGCTCCCTCAGCCGCTCCTTGTAGGACTTGTTCTCCAGGCCCCTCACCAGCTTCATCGCCCTTCTCTGGACCCGCTCAAGCACCTCCATGTCCTTCTTGTAGTGAGGGGCCCAAAACTGAACACAGTACTCGAGGTGCAGCCTCACCAGAGCTGAGTACAGGGGGACAATCACTTCCCTAGCCCTGCTGGCCACACTGTTTCTTATACAAACCAGGATGCTGTTGGCCTTCTTGGCCACCTGAGCACACTGCTGGCTCATATTCAGCTGACTGTCAACCAATACTCTCAGGTCCTTCTCTGCCTGGCAGCTTTCCAACCACTCATCTCCCAGCCTGTAGCTCTGCTTGGGGTTATTGTGCCCCAGGTGCAGGACCCGGCACTTGGCCTTGTAAGGCAGAGAAAGTCAGTGCTTGTCTGGTGGAACATTTGTTACAAAATTTAGAGAAATCAGTATGCTTCTTCCATGTTTTTGGAGGTATTAAGATTCAATGAATAGCAGTATTTACAATCCAAAGCCCCAGATAAGGTGAAAAATTGTTTTTAACTTTTAGTAGTAAAAAAGAAATTTTGCTTTTACTTGCCTTTCTATATTACCCTCCCTTCCTCACACTGTCAACAGGATGACAAAACAAAGATATTTTACCTACATCCCAGAGAAGGTTCTATGGTAAAAATAATTACAGTTGGAAAAATATGGTTTATTCCACTTTTAAAGAAGAATATCTTCTGTAGTAAATGCCGCAAAATGGCTTATGAGAGGTCTTGTTCACAGGGCAGAAATAGATTCAGGAAGACAAATGTCCTGTCAAGCCAAAGCAATACCCATTAGCCACACAGGAATGATCAGGATGGACAAGTTTGGATCTCAAGGGTAACTTCTGCACCATTTTGAAAGGTTTTTGTTTTCTTTGAGATTGTCGTGGTTTAACCCGGCCGGCAGCTAGACACCACGCAGCCGTTCACTCACCCTTCCCCTCCCTCTCTGGGACAGGGGAGAGAAATGGAAAGTGAAGCCCATGAGTTGAGATAAAGACAGTTTAATAAGACAGGAAAATAATAATAATAATAATAATAATACAATGATGATAACAGTACTACTAATAATAATGTGTACAAACAAGTGATGCACAATACAATTGGTCACCACCCGCTGACCGATGCCCAGCCTAACCCCGAGCAGTCCGGCCCCCTCCCCCGCCTAGCCACCCCTATATATTGTTTAGCATGACGTCAGATGCTATGGAATACCCCTTTGGCTAGTTTGGGTCGCCTGTCCTGGGTCTGTCCCCTCCCAGCTCTTACTGCACCCCCAGCCTGCCTGTTGGCAGGACAGAGCAAGAAGCTGAGATGTCCTTGGCTTGGTATAAGCATTGCTCTGCAACAATTAAAACATCGGGGTGTTATCAGCACTCTTCTCATCCCAAGCCAAAACACAGCATTCCACCAGCTACTAGGAAGAAAATCAACTCTGTTCTAACTGAAACCAGGACAGAGATGTGTATGCTTGGTGCTTTGATTAATTTCCCAGCACATTTGCAGATGTGCTGTGATAAAATTTATGCAAATGGTGAGTTTTTCTGCTTCAAGGCAGTATCTTTGTTAGCATCTGGTTCTGTAAAGAACAGTAACATACCATTCTATGAGACTTGCACCTTTCTGCAAGACCGTATTATAAGGAAGCTTTAATTGAAAGACTGCTGCTTCAACAGTAAGAGAATTTTTGATCACCGGTTTTCTACAAATACTTGGTTGTAGATTTGTGTCCAGAAATTTTGTTTGTGCATTACTGTAGAAAGAACTGATTTTTGAAGATTTTAGGGATGTTGATGGAAGTAATTTTCCATTTTATGAATTACTGGGGACACAGGAGGGCACTTTTTAAATCTACCCGCACATGTTCTCAGTGGACAAATTATCATTTAATAGCTGCGTCCTTAATTTGACACCTAAACTAAAGCAGAAAGAATCTGAACAGTGCTTTCACCCTCTGAAAAATGTATCTAGATTGTGATGGGAGTTTGGGAAAGTGATCAGAAATTATCAGAATAAAAGAGGGGAAATACCTGTGGTTTCAGAGCAATGTTAGTAGAAGGCAGATGCTTGAATTGATGGTACTGCAACTTGCTATTAGAGCATGATAATGATTCAGAATAGACCCTTACCTTATGCTTGCAAGTTAATTGGCATAGAGTTTAAGATTAAATGGGACTACTTATGACTACGTAGATATGGTCACCAATTTCATTTTAGGTGTCCTTATCTGATTTTTATTTCTTGCACATAGTCAAGTGTAAAAAGGAAACAATCGTATGCTTCATACCTGTGAAGCATATGACAATACCTTATTAGTAGGTAATACCATGCTTCAAAATGAACACACTTGTCATCGTTGCTTCTCTACCTTTCTTGATCATCTCATAGTGTAATATTGTGAGATTTTTCTGTAATGTATCAGTAATGTCACTTGAACATTTTGCAGCAGGAAGTTCTTACTAAGTGCTTTGGATTTTTAAAAATGCAAGAGAAAGAAGAAAGGGGGGAGGGGGAAGGTTCTCCCCTCCCCCTTTTTTTGGGGGGGGGAGGGGGCAGGAAATGAGCAAGTGAAAAAATATTGTCATTAATGTTCTGTTCTTGTTAGAAGAAATATGTGAAAGAAAATAATTCCACTAAGCTTTCTTTGCCTTAGCTGCAGTCACATGCAACTAGTAGCATTTTATAGGTTCCTGAACAAAAGAATTTTCTAAAAAGTATTCTCGTTTTTCTGTCCAGTAGTATTAATGCATTGAATATCAGCAAAGGTTAGCATTTGTTTTAGTGTCATATGCACAATGAATTGAATTTAAAGGAAAAAAAAAAAAAAGGCACCTGCAAGAACAAGTGCACTTGATATATAGATTATGATCTGAAACATTTGAAATGGTTCTGTAATAACTCTACAATGGTATTTTATTCTTTAACAACCCTTTCAGTTCGTGCTGGCCAGCTGGGATGATCTGATGGGGAGAATGGAAAAATAGAGAACAGTGGAATCATCAGGGCAAAGGGGTACAATTAATGATACCCCAATCTCTTCCATGTTCTCACAGGGTTTTTTTGTTGTACTGAACTGTAATGCAGTTGTTCAGTTGATTTAATTTCTCCTGTTTTGTTCCATTATTCTCCAAAATACCAAGGTCCCAGACCTATCAAGATACTAGGCAGATTGAAAAAATCCAAAACCAAAAACCAAAACAAACCCAGCACATATGGACTGTAGATACCTTTGTATTGTACCACATATGTTTTTGGTTTGTAGGATCACCTTTAATGAGGCGAGGATACATTTTATCTTGCTTAAAGCAATGTGAGATTTTGGGCAGTATATCAAAGGGTGATAAAATATGTTGTCTGCTTGTTTTTATCTTTGTATATAAATGCCTTAGATGTGGAAAGCCTAGTGATGTGTTGAGGTTCTTGCCACTGCGTGCTTTGTAATGGGAAATGGAAAGAAATATGTATTCTTTGGTGTATTTCAGGCTTCTTTTTTTTTATTTCCAATATTTGAAATAATGGTTATGGCTTAAGATGAATGTGTTGCTGCTCGTGGTAACGTAGAACATAGCTTTGCTAAATATTGAGTAACTAAACAGAAGAGATATCCCTAAAAGTTTTTATTTTTGCTTTTATTTATAGTTGTCTCAACCTGTGATTATTAGCTGTATATGCAAGTTGCTGGTCAGATAGGGTTGGCTGTGTTCTGTTCCACGCATGCTCCCACACCCCCCAACCCCCTTCAGGAGTGTCATTTGCTTTTCAATTAGCTAATTGTGTCCACAAATTATCACTTTTTTTTTTTTTTTTATAAAGTTTAGTCATGAGAATGTGTATTGATTATAGGCATGCAGTTCTTAATACAAAGGAGGTTTCTTCAGAAAACTTCCATTTCTTAAAGGAGTATTTTGCCTTTCATGTGTGGGAGTGGGAACAATGTTTTTTATACAGAGTCTGAAGCCTCTGATTAGAGGACAGTAGGGCTATCCATGGTAGTCCTAATCCAGTGTGAATTTATTGTTCATGCATTGTGCAGAATGTCATGCAAAAGTGATATATATTTTCTTTCTTTTTCTTTTTTTTTTTTTTTACATTTTCTGTGCTGTTATATTAAGATCATTTAGATTTCACAGAAGTGAAGTTTGGTTTTCCATAGCATCTATGAGTTTATGAAATTTTTAATGCAGTATTTATCTGAAGATAATCAGGTCAGCTTTTTATGAGGCAGGCAAAAATTACTAATAAAAATTGCACATCGCGTTCTGGAAAGAAAAGAGAAACAATGCTTTTGCAATTAAAAATAGATGTTACCAGCTGTTTTATAGATTGGTCACTGGGGCTCTAATGTGGGATAATTAACTCTACCTTACATAAGGTAAATTATGTTCTCACCCTTTGGATACTGCTAATGAAAGGCCCTTTAGGAAAATGTAAAATGAACTGCAGGATCAATTTTTAAGTCTGTCTGGTGCTGTTTACTTTAGCTACCACATTACCTTATGCCAAAGGGAGTATAAGGAAGCAAATAACTATCCTTTATTCAGACATACATAAACACAAATGTGTAGAGCACACAATTTGAGTCTACCTCTAGAGCATTTAGCAGTTTCTTAGTGTCTGCTGAGATATATTTAAAAATCTATAGATTTCTGGTGGAACCATAGTAAATTTTGGCATGTCCAGGTCTTTTAATATATTTATCCCTCACCATACAAAGGCAGGAAAATATAACTGACTTCACAGAGAGTCTTCAGTCACTTATTCCTGAATACACAAAAAGTTTCTGGAAGGCAGATGAACTTTACTGAGGTCTAGTGCCATTACTAGACCACCAAATGAGGAAGTGAGACTGGATAAAAGGGTATAAAAATGTCCTGGGACTGGTTTGTCCCTTGGATTAAATATGAGAGAAAAATTGGCATTATTTGGGGGGGGGGGGGGGGAAGAGAAGCTGTATGCTGTGGAGTTCCCTGAGAGGACCATTTTAAGCTTTTATATCATGTTGGCTTTATGTGCGTATGCTTTTCTCATCTGAACAGGATGGGCATTAATAATACAAGTTACCTCTGAATTATATGGATGATTTAACTTGTGATGGATCCAGTGCTTTTATTAATTGTGAAAGCTCCCTGAGAAATGACTCATAATTCAGATATAAATTGAAAGAAGAAATAATAATGCAATAAATAGTTCTGTGAGATGCAACAGAACTTGAAATTTCTAAAGGGAAAAACCTTAACTATATAGTAACATCTAGTTTTAAACATGAAACCTATGACAGACAATTGGAGGTAGCTGGATGACAATTGCCCTAATCATGTAAAATAAAGGATTGGAAGCAAGCTTACAAAATCAACATTTTCATTAAATTATAACTGCAGAGGTCCTTTAATGTTAGCTGAAATGATCATGGTAATTGTTAGAACAGTCCTGGTTTTCTTTCCATGGATTGTATACTTGTTTTGCTGTGGATGTATAAGTGTTTCAGGCTCCCAAACTTCAAGATACTTCTAGCAGTTAAATGCATCTTGTGTGCCATTGTTCTCAAATGCTCATTGTCTGAGTTATAGGCAAGTTTAATTTTTTTACTATATTCAGCTGGACCTCATGAGAATCTTTGCTTTAATTAGTAAATTGCTTTTCAGTTATGTGTTTTTGTTTGTTTGTTTGTTTGTTTTCATAAACTAATAATGGTTAAGTTTGTACTGCACTATTGTGCTTATCCATTCTGTCAGCTTTCCATAAGGAAACCACCTCACCTGCTGTGAAGGAAGGAAACCAGCCAGTGGGTGGTACTTACTTAAATCCAGAGATGCTTATTCAGCGCCGAAATACAAGGCTATAAAGCTGAATGCATAAAAAGATTCAGATTCTTCAGCTTACTCTGATATTGAAAGCTCTTAAAAGCTTCAGATGCACCACCGGTGTGTCAGCCATCATGTGTCCTAGGAGATGTGGTTTTGCCTGCATGTTTGTGTGCCATGAACCAGCCAATATCACTGAGCAAAACTGACTCACTAGCAGTTATTTGTGCAGCAAGAGTCAAAATTACCACTGGTGCTAAGGATCTTAGCCCATATGGCTTTGGATTCCCCGATGCGATTTCATTTCAATATGAATAGTCTTGGCGCTGTCTCTGGATGTTGTGTAAGCACTTCTGTTTCTTCAACAGTGTTATCCTTATCCAACAGTTACAGCAACTTCCTTGCTTCTTTACAAATTTGGGGATGACTGTTGCTGAACCAGCACTTTGGCAACAGTAGCTCTATCCACTGCTGTTGCGTGGTCTTATTAAGAGGTATGGGTGCTCACCAAGACACTCACCAACAAGCTCTGTTATTGTAGGTTCCTTTTACATTAGACTAGGCCACACAGACCATTACAAAATCTTCACCTCTCTGAAGAAAATGGAAAATGTGTGAAGCCACATCCAGTCCATGGACATGTGAAGCCTTGCACAAATTTTCCCCGAGAGGAAGAAGGATTCCATTTTTTTAAGTTGCTTGTTAATCTCTGTGCAGAAATTCAGAAAACAAATATGTTTCAAGTAGTGACTGAATCATGCTTCTGAGACTTCAAACCAAGTTATTACTGCTTTAAGGTCCCCACTGTGCAGGACTGGTGCACGAACAATGAGTCAAAGGAAAAGAGTAGTCTGCTTTCTCCAGATACCTGAAACTCTTTGAAATGTGGTATGCACATGCCCTCTATGCCCTTTGTTAGTGTACAGTGTACCTCATTTGGAAGGCTGAAAGAAAATAATCCCTTCATGCTGCTGGTGTAACATATGCAAGTTTTTCTGGGCTGCTAGCAAAGGGTTGTGAACCCAAGAACATACAAGAGTGTACTTATCCTTCAATGTAAATGTTTATTTCTGCTTCTGGTCATTCTACTAAGCTGTACTGTAAGTTGTGGCAAGTCTTAGTTTCCCTGTCTACAAAATGGCTGTAAGAATACTTAGCCAATGTTATTTGAGACTTGGTTGAGGTTTACATGTTTGGATGAACGGCGTAAGTGCTGTGGTGTTCTGCAGAGGTCAGTTCGAATGCTGCAAGTTCAGAACAATATAATTGTTCTGAACTTGCTGCTCTGTCACAGGTATTAGATCACATGATTGAATCAACATACTCTACTCAGTATAGTAGAAATGTCATTTGTAGTAGAACATTATCATAGGATTAATGTCTCCTGCTTTGCAAATAAATGGCTTAGCTGTGCCTTGGCATTTTATAGCAGCAGGAGACCATTATCTTCTAACAATACACTGTTTCACTGACATTATCTCTTAAGTAACACAATATTGCACAAAGAAATTATCTAGGCATGTTTCCTTCTACACATGCACACAAAAGAAACCCCACACATGTAAATCCAAAATTTATGTTTATGTAGGTAATTTCTGTTGATCTTCTGAATCTTCCCTTCATTGAGACAGGATTGTGAGCAAGGATGCGTCCAGAGTATTTTATTTTTTTGCAGGAAAGTTTGCATGTGGTTTGAACAAAATTAAGAAGGGCAATCTTCTTTGCTGATGCTTTCAGGTGGGGGGACAATGACACTGGACTGACAAAATTAATTACAAAACCACACAAACCAACCGTCTGCTGTTTTGGAAGACAGGTTACTGAATGACAAAATACATTCCCCACTACATAAGGTTCTGGGTTCTGCGATGTGTTATGTGATACCAGCATGCCACTTCCTGCAATTATAGATCATAAGAAGACCAAATAAAAATCAAAATGCAAACAGCTAATTAGAATGAATATGTAGGGGTATCCAAACATCAGCATGTGAGGAGGAGCTGCTGAATATCCTTGATCTCTACAGGGGGAAAAATAAACTGATCACGGTTTGATTTCCCTAGATATTAAAAACCATCCGTTAGAGTTGCTTTGTCACAAGAAAGTTTCAGCATCTTTGATTTGACATACATGCTCCAGTTAAATATTTCCAATGCATAATAATGCCATTCTCTGTCTAAAACAGTAGACAGAAAATGCTGTCTTGCAGAACAAGAAATGCATAATATTACGATGCGTTTACGGACAAGCAATTTGCTGTTAGATCTGTTTAGTTAGGTGTTTCTTTTTTACATTTGGAAAGGCTTTCTGGCTTTAAGTTTTCCAGACGTTTTGTCCTTCAAAATGCATTCTTTTCAACTTACATAGGCCTTAAGACTACCTATTGTGAAATTGTGATGCATTGTAACAGGTACGTTATGTTGTTCTTGTTTTTGGTATGATATGACTGTTGCTAGTATTGAACAAAAACCTGTAAGTATTATTGTACTCTAATAGACTATCATAGAGAAGAGGGAAGGACTTTTCAGCGTGTTCCTTAATGTTATTTCAGCTAAGGTTTTCCCAGAAGTTAGGTTCCTTTATATTCATAAGCCAATTTTATGCTACACAGAGGCACAGTAAAGGATTGGAAGACTTTCTAAGCAGCTGACAGGTGAACTTGACTGCTCTAATTACCGCATGTCTAGTCCAATATGCTGATATGGAACATGACCAGAATCAAAGCTCTCCACTCATGTAGATCCCCTGCTTGTCTGACTGCACAGTCACACAAACTCTAGTACTGAGTTGGTATATTTCAATGAGAAATCTTAAAATACTTGCTACTGAACTAGCAGTGCTGGTTTTCTGATAACCATTTTAAAAACTAAACAGATGGACACCTCAAAGCTAAGAATAATTCTGAGTTCTATACCTGCCTAGTGGACAGATAAGTGAATCAGAGAAATCCAAGGGAATAGAAGTCATTTTTTCTTTGAAATGCTAGGTGACATAAATTCTCAAAACATTGTTGAAGGCTGTAATGTGAACACTATATCTAGTCATTATGTCTTCCTTTATAGGAAGAAAGAATGATACAATTAGTGTAATAATGTAAACTGAAAGGCTGCATTAACTCCATAAAATGTGTTATGAGCTGCCATGCTCAGATTTACCAGATGGACATGAAGGAACTCATAGTTTCTAAACATTGCATGAAGATGGAATAATTATCTAAGAACAAGATATAATGTATTAATGAATATATGGACTCGATGACCTTGAGGTCTCTTCCAACCTAGAAAATTCTGTGATTCTGTGATATTGTCAGCATTCAGGGAGGTGTATTTTTTTCTACAGTTAATAGAGGTGTGAAAATAATGTTCATTGGTCTTTAAAGAAGAGAATATGCTCTTCAATTGCCTAAATGTAAAAGTTTGAACAACATCCATCACGGTTCTAAGTCATGTAAGACCAAGAGTTAATGTAGTTCAACCCATATGATAATCTGTCTTCTTTAACAGGAAGGAAAAAACATACTAAAGCCACTGTACTTTCTTCAATCTGATAATAAAATGAAAATGTTCTGTGAGCAAAATAAGACAGCAATAATCACTTGTGCAGGCTAATCCTGTCATGGCATGAAAATTCAATAATAAAAATTAACAGAATATTAAGGTACTACCAAAAAAAAAAAAAAAAAAAGGCAACAAACATTTTCTTCTTGGGATTCTGCCTTAGAGTTTTTAACTCCAAAGTACAATTTGAGTGGCTGGTTACTTTGAAACAAAATTTTGGCAGACATCACTTTGCCATTTATTTTCTGTCACCAGACAATACTGAAGAGTGAATTAGTCATATCGTATTATCAGTAATCAATTTAAATGGCCAGCATGGCAGAGGAAACTTAATATGTAGAATGCTTTTTTAGATCTTTTAAAATGCATATTGACAGTTAATAGGGACTAGTTTATTCAAAGTCTCAGGAAAACCTCTATGTGATATGATTAACATACTTAATAAATACCTATGAATATGCGACTATAATTGATTCAGAATGCGGTATAGCAGAGTATGAGCTATGAATAACAGTCAGCTGTATATTTTAAAATAAAAGGAAAATTAAGATATTGCTTTACTGCATCATTAGCTCCAGGTGTAACTTGAATTTTACTTGAATTACCTTGAATGAAGTTAATTCAAGTAACTCGAATTAAGAGAAAAAAAAAACTCTTACAGATGCATGCACAACTCTAGTACAAATTAAATTATACCTTAAACTCAAGTTATCTACTGTGTCAAAAGATTTGGGCTAAAGCACAATTATTCTTAGCACTAGAATAGAAAGACACATGTTCTCTGCTGCTGAAAGACAATAACAAAAACAAGTATTCTGCACCATCCTCTCCAACTGCAGCAAGGCCAGCTTCTGAGCTGCATGGGAATCATGTGTATTAATGGCAGAATTAAGAGAAACATTGACTGGATAATGAAAATGGTAGCCTATTTACTATTACAAAATCCCTGAAGGATCATCTGTTAGGTAGCTGCATTTTTAATGACATGACATTAGGGAATTGTGTTATCTCATTTCTTGGTGCTTTAACAGTTTAGCTATACATAAAATAATCATTTAATAATTTTGAAGCAGTATACAACAATGTAAGTATTATATAAAATCATTGTCTTTCATTTCAAGTATTCTCTACAATTTGTTGGATGCTCAAGGTGGGGAGATAAATAGCCCTTTCTAAGAGTTGCTTAAAAGAGGTAAATTCACAAATCTGTGACTGGCACCTATTCTTTCCCAACTTCTTTTTAGCTTACATTAGGAAGTGAATTACCATTTTATGACAGTATCAAATAGTCTTAAAACTACAAACTAATTGAATTACAGTAATTATGATTTTTCTGATAGTACCCTGAATTCTTCAGGTGGGAAACTAGGACACAAGTCGCATAAGTTTACAAGAAGTGAACAAATTTTGTCCATCTTTCTGAGTTTTTCTTTTTCTCCTTTTTGGTTTAGGGGTCTCAATTGAGGTAATTCTCTGCTGCTTGTGTGATGGCATATTTTCCTGAGAAGAACACTTTTCCATAAACTTTTTTTCCATAAATAATTTTAACTAATGTCAAATACTTATGAATCATCCTCTTATCACTTACAAAAAAAAAAAAAAAAGAACTTTAGTCTTCCATCTGCTTCTCCTTAATTTTCAGCTTTATTACACATGCAATTACAATTTTCCTCTTCTAAATAATTCACTATACAGTTCATTTCACACAGAAGGTAAATGAATAAAAATTTGTTTTCTTTAGTATTAGCCTGGCAGTTTTCTGTGCATGACTGTTGGCTGGGAATACTAGATTTCAACATCCAGGATTTTACAAACTGTGAGTTTTAGTGTTAATAATAGATAATATGTATGAGTATTGTGTAAATTATACAATGGTTAGAATTCAAATCCTATCTTGCCTGATTTACCCCTTGACTGATTTTTTTTTCATTGTCTGTTCTGTTCAAAGCAGAGTGACTGATTATATTGAACTAAGACTAATGGAAAAAGTTGTTCTTGTGCTACAAATAAGCATGGACTACTGACTAGCCTGAGATTTACTTTTTGATCAGAAAGTTCCTGTGAGATTTTCACTATTCTTGATCACAGGGTATAAAGACAAAAACAACAACAAAAGATTTGTCAATGACGATAGCAGAAATATTTTTTCTTGCAAAATAAAGACTGTTGTACCTGAAAGGGAAGTTAAGAAGGAACTTAAGTCATCAGCAAATTACTGAGCAGTGGTTGGTTTAATGTTCTTCCAATTGGTTTGAAGCACCAGAATTATATATTCACCCCATTCCTCTCCCCCCCCCCCCCCCCCAAAAAAAAAAAAAAAAAGGTTCCTCAAAGTTCTATATCATGCAGGGAGTTTCTGAAAGATGGAGTAATTTTTTGATGGAGTTGTACATTTCTGAAATTATCCAAAAAGATATTTACAAGTATGCATCTTAAATACAGCTGAATGCAGAGATAAATTTGTTCTTTGTAAGAAAAAAAAAATATTGAGAGGTTTATGGCAGCGTGGCGTTGTCATTTTAAATCACACTCCTTGCATAATCATACTTGTGTAGGGATTTAGAAGAAATTTATGCTAGGGAATAAAAAGGATATTTATTGCTTATGAGACTGTTTAATGGTTAATTTCCTGACACAGTATGACAGCAATGTAGATAAAATTCAAATGAAATAAAGTTACTCCTAATGGAATAGGGTATGTAGAGGCTTTCCATGCACCTAGATCTAGAGAATGGAATCTAAATAGAATCTTAAAATCAAATAAAATCTTAAGAATCCTCTTATAAACAGTCCATGCGTGTATCATCAATTCAGGGAAGCTCAGGATTGTGACCATCTGTATAAATAGTCTTACATAATAGTACCACATTTTTTTCATAGTCCAGCACTGGAGTTTGATAATTTTACTTGGTATAGGATGACTAAACTATGTGAACTTTTATGCCTAAAATCTTTGGGCCTTCATGTAGATATAAAAATGAACTTTTTTCCTTGTGTTTTCATCTGTTTTATTTTTTAAGTGCTTCTCATATTGATTTGGGAAAATGCTCAAAGCACCTTTGGAAAGTGCTGCTGAAGGATATGCTGCTTAGTTTTAGGTTCTTAATCTGCTATACATTTTTTTCTTTTCCTGTTTCATCTAAACAGTCTTTAATTCTCATAGGTTTTGAGAACAACTTCAGTGTTTCATTTTCCTTGCTGAACAGTTCAAACAAGCAGGTACTAAGATTTACATTTCAATGAGTTCCTAAATAAGTGTGTTTGAGAGTGCACGCAGCATAGCTTTAATTCATTAATTATAAACTGCTATAGATAATCATGTTATGCGAGAGGCCAGCTGAGGTCTAGCTTGACTTTTTGAACACTGTAGAGATCAGGAGATAATTTAAGAGGAGTGCTTAATTGTAATATTTGGTGACATTAATAATAAGTTGTCTAATGCAAGAAATTAAGCAATTAATTTAGGATGTACTTGTCTCGATGTTCAGTAAGCACAACAATCTTATAACCATTCTGTCATCTTTGCCTCCATCTCACAATGGAGAATTAAAAAAAAATAATAAAAAAAAAAAGAATCTTGCAATGGTTCTGTTAGATAAGACTGAGTTAGAATATGAGTGTCTGTGCCTGGGCACTAGTAGGCACGGTGTTACCAATGCAATACAATTGACTGTACACATCATAGTATACTATAGCAAATGGGAACAGAATTTTGGTACAGGTGAAGAAATATTGCATCAAGTAACAAAGCAAAAAACAAACAATAAAGAATTTATAGTGGAGATATAAATCAAAATTTCAAGTCAATTTGATATGCAAGTGGTAAGTGATAATACATCAGACAGTAAAATCAATGAAGGCATTTACAGGAAGAGAACATAAATGGTGGTTCTTAAATGCTATTTGAAATTAGTGGACACTTTTGTTTGTTTTTTGAAGACTTTTGTTTAATATATTAGGATTGACTTAGGCACTGGGATAGCAATGGATTGAGGCAGTATAAATGAATTTTCAAAATCCTATGCATGTTCATAATTCTAAATTGGTATGCGAAAACATTTGGTACATTCTCATATTGTAGATTTCAAGTCAAAACAAAAAAAAGTTTTAATCTGTACTAATGGTTCTTAGTCATTATACTGATACAACTGATTTTTAACTAAAGTTTTACCTTAAATTTAAACAGTATAAGGAATGGCACATTTGTCTCAAAATAATAGTATTGCTAATATCTCTTCAATAATAAAGTAGTGCGTATGGGTTACTACTCATGTATTAACTTCTTTTTACAGTTTTAATTACTTTTTCCTGTAGTTCTTCTAGAGTAATGAAAATATCAAGCTGTTAATGGTTGATTATGGACCAGCTGAAAAAAAAAAAAAAAGAAAAAAATCTGTCTATAAAGGAACCTAAGTCTCCTTTTTCAGTGATGTTGGGATCAAAAATGGATGTTGTTGTATCTCCTTACAAAGGTGAATCTGAGTCCTTTCTCATATTGCAATTGTAGTAGCATCTTTCTGAAACTTCCATGGAAAAGGTGGTGATTGGAATTCAAGAATAGGGCACTGATAAGCAAAACGCTATGGAACAAACTTCTGGGGTGTAAGTAACAGTGCTGAGGATTTTGTGCTAGCTTTCGTCATAATGGGAGTGAGGAAAATGAGAGAGAATGAAAAATAACTAACACTTCAGTGAAACACCCTTCTGGACAACTGTAGCACTTAAGATTTCACTTTTACAAACTGGGCAAAATCCTTTCAAAAAGGAAAGTCTTAGAATTTGTATATCACTTTGACATTGTCGAGAATGTGTCACAAAATCATCTCTTTAAAAAAATCATAAATTTCAACTATCTAGTGTATAGCAATATTATAATACATTGTAAAGTGTTTTTATGACTCTTGAGCAGGAAACCATGTTATTTTAAAAGAATAAATGTGTGGTAAATCAAGCCAGTGAACTGATGTATAAATGCACACGTTTCATGCATGAATTAAACATCTACAAACTAGTGGATTTCAAATCAATGCGTTCTGCTTGCCATCTAACATATAGGGTGCTCATGCAGAAATACTGTATAAAGCACATATGAGGTAGTGGCTGGAAGTCTGAGCTATTTGAGATTTTGTTTGTTCAACACCTGCTAAAGCTGTGCTGCAATAGCTTAAAGTCGAATCATTCAAGAGAATAAACAAAACATATGATCTAATGTCTTCTTGAAGCTGATAAGACTAAAATATTAAACCAAATAAGACGAGGGGGAATGGGCTTAAGTTGCGCCAGGGGAGTTTTAGGCTGGATCTTAGGAAGAACTTCTTCACTGAAAGGGTTGTTAGACCTTGGAACAGGCTGCCCAGGGAAATGGTGGAGTCACCATCCCTAGAAGTCTTTAAAAGACGTTTAGATGTAGAGCTTAGTGATATGGTTTAGTGGGGACTGTTAGCGTTAGGTCAGAGGTTGGACTCGATGATCTTGAGGTCTCTTCCAACCTAGAGATTCTGTGATTCTGTGTGAAATTTGTATTGTGAAGGTACAAAACAAATTCCAACAACCAAACAAACTCAAGACTGACCAAGCTGCCAAGAGAGACCCAGAGACGGTCATTACTTTCAGGACAGTCTCAGAAGAGTCATAACAGGGCTTTTTGATTTTTATTTATTATTTTTGGTGTTTGCTTGATTTGTTCAAAATGGGTTTTCTTAGTAATGTGTATACATTCAAAGATATATGGTTACTATGGGTAATGTGTATACATTCAAGGATATATGCTTACTATGGGTTATGGAACCATGAAGCTGTGGATACTGTATAACTAGAATTTAATGTGTTATGGAACTGTAAGTTATACAGTGCAATGACAGTTTATTTGGCAGGGGGTAACATTGAATATACATATGGGTATCAGTGACTGAGAGCCAATCATGTTGTGTGTTTTTTTTTCTTACCTGGTTTTAAATTATAAAAGAGGTAGGCAGGCACACATTATGGAGAAGGTTGTTTTTATTATGGAAACACAATTACTTTGCTGGAACAATACATATTTAGATACATTTTCTTTCTCCCTCTATCTCCCTCTTTCTCTTTCTCTCTCTCTCTCTCTTTTTTTTTTTTTTTTTTATTTTTTTAACTCGGTGCTTTAATGCCCAGAAATAAATGTTTTTTAATGTCATTTCCAATTAACCCTTCAACTTTTTTGCTTTGAGAAAAGGCAAACTTCTGTCTTTCTCTTGATGTTTCCAGCTGTGAAAGCAGTTGATAGAATCACAGAATTGTAGGGGTTGGGAGGGACCTTGAGAGATCATCGGGTCTACCCCTCTGCCAGAGCAGGTTGCCCAAGTAGGCAGCCAGACAGCTCTTGAATATCTCCAGAGAAGGAGACTTCACAACCTCCATGGGCAGCCTGTTTCAGTGCTCCATTCACTGTGAGTGAAGAAGGTCTTTTGCATGTTGGTGCGGAACTTCCTATGCTCCATTTTGTGGCCATGGCCCCTTGTCCTGTCCCCACAAACCACTGAAAAAAGGTTGGCCAAATCCCTCTGTCTCCCACACTTCAAGTATTTATAAACACTGATGAGATCCCCTCTCAGTCTTCTGTTCTCCAGGCTGAACAGACCCAGGTGTCTCAGCCTTTCCTCATAGGGAAGATGCACCAGGCCCCGTATTGTCTTTGTGGCCCTCCGCTGGAATTCTTCCAGGAGATCCCTGTCTTTTTTGTACCGGGGAGCCCAGAACTGGACACAGTACTCCAGGTGAGGCCTGACCAGGGCAGAGTAGAGGGGGAGGATCACCTCCCCTGACCTGCTGGCCACGCTCCTTTTAATGCACGTCAGGATCCCATTGGCCCTCTTGGCCACCAGGGCACACTGCTGGCTCATGGTCAAGCTGTCGTCCACCAGGACCCCCAGCTCCTTCTCCTCAGAGCTCCTCTCCAGCAGGTCATCCGCCAGCCTGTACTGATACATGTGGTTGTTCCTTCCCAGGTGCAGGACTCTACACTTGCTCTTATTAAACCTCATTTTGTTTCATCCTGCCCATCTCTCCATCCTGTCCAGGTCTCACTGAATGGCAACACAGCCTTCTGGCGTGTCAGCCACTACTCCCAGCTTTGCGTCATCGGCTTATTTGACACTATTCCCTCATCAAGGTCATCGATGAAAATGTTGAACAAGACCAGCACTGACCCCTGGGGAATACCGCTAGTCACAGGTCTCCAGCCGGACTCTCCACTGCCGATCACCACCCTCTGAGCTCGGCCAGTCAGCCAGTTCTCAGCCCACCTTACTGTCTCTATCCCACACTTTCTCAGCTTTGCTAGCAGGATGTCGTGGGAGACAGTATCAAAAGCCTTGCTAAAGTCAAGGTAGATGACGTCCACTGCTCTCCCCCCATCTACCCAGCTGGTGATGCCATCATAGAAGGCAACGAGGTTGGTTGAGCGTGACTTCCCCTTGGTGACTCCATGCTGACTACTCCTCATAACCTTCTTCTCTTCCAATTGCTTGGAGATAGCATCCAGAACAAGCTGTTCCAACACCTTTCCAGGGCCAGAGGTGAGACTGATTGGCCTGTAGTTTCCTGGATCCTCCTCCTTGCCCTTCTTGAAGACTGGATTGACATTGGCTATTCTCCAGTATTTAGGCACCTCTCCTGTTCTCCAGGACCTTTCAAAAATGATAGAGAGCGGTTCAGTGATCACTTCTGCAAACTCTCTTAGCACAAGTGAATGCATCCCGTCAGGGCCCATGGATTTGTATGCACTGATCCCACTTAGACACTCCCGAACTACTCCCCCATCAATCAGTGGGGAGCCCTCCATTTCCCAGACCCTTTCTTCTCCCTCCAGGGTTGAGGAGTCCCGGGGGGGAGTGACTGAAGCAAAGAAAGCATTCAGTATCTCCACCTTCTTGGCGTCTACCAGGACACCCACCTCGTGGGAGCAAGGGATCCACATTATCCTTAGTCTTCCTTTTACTGTTTACATACTTAAAAAAAACACTTCCTATTATCCTTCATCTCTTTAGCCTTACTTGTTGTGTCCCTGCAGGCCCTGACAACACTTCTGTACTCCTCCCAAGAGGACAGGCCCTTTTTCCACATTTCCATAGGCGTCCACTTCCTTTTGATCTTGTTGATGAGCTTCTTGCGCATCCACGGAGGTTTCCTGCCCTCCTTCCCTGATTTCCTACTCTTAGGGATGCACTGATCCTGAGCTTGGAAGAAGTGCTGTTTTTGTTACTTCCATTTGGTCACTGAAATACAAACGATAAAAGGCATCTCTGCTATATTCTTTCTGATCTTTGCTGCTGTCCTTCAACTGTTCTTCACAGAATCACAGAATCATCTAGGTTGGAAGAGACCTCCAAGATCACTGAGTCCAACCTCTGACCTAACACTAACAAGTCCCTCACTAAACCATATCACTAAGCTCTACATCTAAACGTCTTTTAAAGACCTCCAGGGATGATGACTCAATCACTTCCCTAGGCAGCCTATTCCAATGCCTAACAACCCTTTCGGTAAAGAAGTTCTTCCTAATATCCAAGCTAAACCTCCCCTGGTCAAGCTAGACCACATCCACAGCCTTTCCCTCATCCACCAAGCGCATCACTTTGTCATAGAAGGAGATCAGGTTCATCAAGCAGGACCTGCCTTTCATAAACCAATGCTGATTAGGCCTGATTTCCTGCTTGCCCTGTAAGTGCCGCATGATGACACTCAAGATAATCTGCTCCATGAGCTTCCCTGGCACTGAGGTCAAAATGACAGGCCTATAGTTTCCCAGGTCTGCCTTCTGGCCCTTCTTGTAGATGGGCATCACATTTTCTAGCTGCCAGACGACTGGAACCTCCGCTGATAGGGGAATGCTGATAAATGATGGAAAGTAGCTTGGCCATTTCTTCTGCCACTTTTCTCAGCACCCTCGGGTGGATCCCATCTGGTCCCATCAACTTGTGTACATCTAAGTGCTGTAGCAGGTCACCAACCATTTTCTTGTGGATTGTGAGGGCCACATTCTGCCCACCATTCCTTTCCACCAGCTCAGGGTACTGGGTATCCAGAGAACAACTGGTGTTGCCATTAAAACTCAACAGTGAATAACTTCTGTTGATTTCTAAGTGGCTCAAATAGTTGTGAGAATGACTGTGGGAATTACGAAGCAAATAACACACGTCTGCACACACATTTTGGAATAAAAATACACTAAACACAATAGGTAGAAGCTGTAGTGTGTAGTGGCTCTAAATATTAGACAACAGAGATTATAAAGCAAACAAATTAAACTGCAGTCATTGTGATATTAGAGTGACCGTCCTGTTTGTTTTTGTTTGTTTTGAAGCATAAGAAATTTCTTTCTAAATGCAAATTTAAATTTCGTTGTTATTAAAATGTTGTTTGTGTTGACTGTGACCACACTAATTGTGAAAATAATGGCATAGTACTTTCCCTGCAAATCCTTCCTGTGTTAATTTTGTGTTGGTTTCTTGTAGCTTAAATATGCAGATTGGTTATGAAAATTAGGTGGCTTTGGGATTTTGTTTTTTTTTGTGGGCATTGCAGCTGTTCTTTACTAAGAAGTTTTTTGTATCTGTCAGGGAAAATAGACCTTTGTAATAGAGGCACTCAAAATGGAAATTCTTCCCTGTGGGTTGTTCCAATAGGCTTTGGTATTGCTGAACCATAAACAATTTAAAGTATAATTAATGCAGGTGCAATGACTATTAAAGATGCAATGTTTTTCCAGATTATTTTTCCCCAAACTTTTCAGTGTAGAACATAATATTAATTTCTTTTTCATCTGAATACATCACTGATTTTCTTGGAAGTGTCTCTATGAAGGGTATTCTCTTTGCTTAAGTGTTCAGCTGTCATGCAAATTGGACTTCCTATCAGTTTCCACAGGCTTGTCATCACTATGAAAGAGATGATATGTACTTATTTAAAATTGTCCTTTTATTTCAGTGATGCCAGTTCTCTGCAGTGCCTGACATTTTTGAGAAGCAGCGTGTCACATCCTGGGTAATGGGGAGAGCATTTAAAATACTGAAAAGGCCTACATGTAGATGACATGGCACTATTTGTTTTTGTTTTTGTTTGTTTTTTTCATCCTCACACTCTTCACTGTTCAACCCCATGAAATCTGTATGTAAGGTTAAAGGATTCAAAGAGGAGGAGGGCAGCTGAATCAGGGTGTTTGGTCTATTCCCACAAGATTTATATGTAAACAGGAAGGAAACACATTAGTCTGAAGTGCATTGTGTAGCCTCCAGCGTATTAGACCATGATATATAAATGCTTATAACAACATATCTGTGGGAGATTTGTACTCTCCTGAGTACATTGCTGCCTTAGAGACATCAGTTTGTCACTACCAGATTAATGAACCATTTTAGAGAACTTGGAATCAGCAGGCCAGAGAGATGAAGAGTAGCAGGATCTGTGAAAGTGTTTAACAGAAATCAATTGCTGCTGGTGCTTTCTATGTGAGTGGGGAATGGCTTTAAAAAAAATGAGCAGATTACCGTTGCCTGGAACTATTTTCGTCTGTGCTCCCAAAGTGGGTTCATGTGATAAGAGCAAGGTGGGTATCCAGGTTTTCTACTATTTTTTTAATTATTATTATTTTTATTTACACTGAAAAACACAAGGCCAAGAAAAACAGCATGAACATCTAATGTGATTGGTAGTAGAATTTAGTAGTTGAATTTTTTATTTTAAAATGCTAATCCTTACAGATTAATTCTTTTCTTTGCAAGACTAAAATGACAAAGAAAAAATAGTATAATCACTCACCTGAACTTTGTTGACACTTCCAACCTGAAAACTCCATGTACATATTTTGTCACACAGAAATAGAAGAAGAAGGACTCTGGGTTCATTTAGAATTAAAACAGAGCCAAATAAATAAATTGGGATGTGTTATGCACAGTCCCAGGTGTTTTTCTCCTGTAAATTTGTGTGAAGCAAGCTCTTGGAGACCATTAGAGGCTAATGGAATAAATTAGTCCAACTTTATTCCAGTTATACATTAGTAAATAAAATGTGATGCATACCGTTTTTAAACAAATAAGTCTTGGAGAGATTTTTCTAAAAACTTTTCCTCCAACTCCTTTTCCTATTCCCACTCAGTCTCTATTATTTCAATGTTGCACGTGGGTATGTTATTTAATAGGATTAAATGCTACTTTGAGAGGTGATCTTAAAATTTACTTTAAAGTTTTAATTTTTATGGAATGTAATCTTCAGTGTAAATGATTTTGTTTAAAATTTTTCAGATGTAAGATAATTGTAACTGCTTTGATAAAAATGAACTGTAACTAACTGAATCTTGCTAAAGGTTATTCCAAGTTCAAAGAGATGGGGCAGCATTCAGTGTCAAAACAAGCACTGAATTCAGTGATTATCTCATGAATTAATGAGTTATCTGAGTTATCAGGCATCATGTTTATGATGCCTGATGCTTGACCTTATGATGCCTTTATGCTTGACTGGCGGCTAGCAAACGTGACGCCCATCTACAAGAAGGGCCGGAGGGCAGACCCGGGAAACTACAGGCCTGTCAGTTTGACCTCAGTGCCAGGGAAGCTCATGGAGCAGATCCTCTTGACAGTCATCATGCAGCACTTGCAGGGCAAGCAGGCGATCAGGCCCAGTCAGCATGCGTTTATGAAAGGCAGATCCTGCTTGACGAACCTGATCTCCTTCTATGACAAAGTGACGCGCTTGGTGGATGAGGGAAAGGCTGTGGATGTGGTCTACCTTGACTTCAGCAAGGCTTTTGACACCGTCTCCCACAGCATTCTCCTCAAGAAACTGGCTGCTCTTGGCTTGGACTGGCGCACGTTTCATTGGGTTCGTAACTGGCTGGATAGCCGGGCCCAAAGAGTCGTGGTGAATGGAGCCAAGTCCAGTTGGAGGCCAGTCACTAGTGGCGTTCCCCAGGGCTCGGTGCTGGGGCCAGTCCTCTTTAATATCTTCATCAATGATCTGCATGAGGGCATTGAGTGCACCCTCAGTAAGTTTGCAGATGACACCAAGCTGTGCGCGCGTGTCGATCTGCTTGAGGGTAGGAAGGCTCTGCAGGAGGATCTGAATAGGCTGCACTGATGGGCTGAGGTCAACTGCATGAAGTTCAACAAGGCCAAGTGCCGGGTCCTGCACCTGGGGCACAATAACCCCAAGCAGAGCTACAGACTGGGAGAGGAGTGGTTGGAAAGCTGCCAGGCAGAGAAGGACCTGGGAATGATGGTGGATAGTCGGCTGAATATGAGCCAGCAGTGTGCTCAGGTGGCCAAGAAGGCCAACGGCATCCTGGCTTGTATCAGGAACAGTGTGACCAGCAGGGCTAGGGAGGTGATCATCCCCCTGTACTCAGCTCTGGTGAGGCCGCACCTCAAGTACTGTGTTCAGTTTTGGGCCCCTCACTACAAGAAGGACATGGAGGTGCTTGAGCGGGTCCAGAGAAGGGCGACGAAGCTGGTGAGGGGTCTGGAGAACAAGTCCTACGAGGAGCGGCTGAGGGAGCTGGGCTTGTTCAGCCTGGAGAAAAGGAGGCTCAGGGGCGACCTTATCGCTCTCTACAGGTACCTTAAAGGAGGCTGTAGCGAGGTGGGGGTTGGTCTGTTCTCCCACGTGCCTGGTGACAGGATGAGGGGGAATGGGCTAAAGTTGCACCAGGGGAGTTTTAGGTTGGATGTTAGGAAGAACTTCTTTACCGAAAGGGTTGTTGGACACTGGAACAGGCTGCCCAGGGAAGTGGTGAAGTCACCATCCCTGGAAGTCTTCAAAAGACGTTTAGACGTAGAGCTTAGGGATATGGTTTAGTGGGGATTGTTAGTGTTAGGTAGAGGTTGGACTCGATGATCTTGAGGTCTCTTCCAACCTAGAAATTCTGTGATTCTGTGTGATTCTATGTTTACGGCAACATTTGGAAGAGCAGTTTTGTTTTTTGTCCGTGTTTCCAATAGTGGCATAACAGGGTACTGTAATCAAAACTATTGACTGCAATTTCAGTTAAATTTTGGAAAAAAAATAAATAAATTATAGGGTTGCTCAGATCAATTAGTAATTTCATGCTGATGCACCCTAAAATTTTTATGACTGAATACTTTAATCTGGGCTTTTCAGCTTTCCTTACATCTTTTTCAGTAACATGCAGTTGGTATGTAACACTTGTGTAAGGCTCAAGATAGTGCCTTAGTATTGATTAACATTCGTAATTAGCCCACCATTACTTATTTCTTTATTTATTTTCAAGCAGTTTAAGAATGGTTATGCTTATAGCAAGGTTATCAGAGGAGATGTCTTTGGTCCTCTCTAGATCAAAAGTGCATTGTCACATACGTTAATATTTTATTTTTTTAATTTGTGCAGATACAATGTCACAAGCAAAGCAAAAACTAATAGTATTCTCACCTGTGCAAGAATTCACAGGAGAAAAAAAAATCCTGAAGGCCAGAAAATGTATCTGAAAGCAAACCAAAGCATTTTGTTATTCCATGGTACAGAGGGAATATGAAGTAGTTTGACATAGGGTATTACCATTTATATTTAACAGAACAGCAGAATAGAAAAATGACTTGAAAATGTTAAGGAAAATGAACAGTTTTGAAGGGAGGACTGTGTCATCACTGATGTGATGTCAATTGGAGTGTTGCAATTGCTTTTTTCAGGGGTATTGTAAGCATTTAGAATTCCTCGTCTCCTCAGAGATCCACTGTATCTTCGTAGCATGAATATACTTCCATTTCAGCAATGCTGAAGCAGCAGAAGTGACTGCTTTGAGAATTATTTATTTATTTATTTATTTGGGGGGGGGGGGGGGGGAGGGATTTTTTTCTGGTTTAGTTTGCAATCTAGGGAATTACCTGTAAAGTAAAATTTGCAAGCTTAGACAATACTGACAATGCTCTGCTTATAGCACTTCAGACCTTCACTCTTGAAGCTGAAATGTCTTGAGTTGTTGATGATTGTCAGTAGTTCAGAGCAAAGGAACACCCTGTAAGGTTAAGCAAGGTGATGCAGGACTCCTTAAAATGTCAGCAGGTTGCATGTTAGAGGGGAGGAGTGTAATTGTTTGTGTCTTTACCAGGTTTTGTAACGGGCAGCCAGTTTCTCTATCCTTGTCTTTTGGCAAACTATGAAGGATGTAAATAACCTGTTCTGGTAGTAAAATGCTGAGTGCACCTCAAACTGTTTTATTCTCATTAAAACTCAGTTTCTATTGGACCAAAGCCTACAGTTGGGAATTTAGGGATAGTTGTGCAGCCTTTTAGATGTGAACAGGCAGGTGGAGCTAGCTGTCACAACAGGCATAGTAATGGCTCTTTTGTCATTGGGGTCTCCTTGCCTTGGAGTGATCTTTGATAGAAACATTCTTCATCAGCAGGGCTATATTTAAAAGATGCATATATGTATGTGTGCATATGTTGTTTTCTGGGAATATATTGTTTGATATTTTCCTTGAAAAATAATGCAAATACTTATCATAAAAATGAGTATCACATGCTTTAAATGAAGAGCCACTCATTTCATTAATGTTTTAAGTTGTTCAGACATTATTTACAATGATATGGAGCAGCATTGACTTGGCAATTCTTTTACTTTATAAATATGTTTCTAAGGATTCGCATATATGCTAGTATTTCAAGAAACTGTAAAGCACCAGGAAAAGGAACAGTTGCCCAAATGTCATGCTAGTTCAGCTCTGCATCTAAACTCAAAATTCCCATGTTTTACCCAGATGCAATCTCACTATCAATTACTGCATTCTTATCCTGGAAAAAATATCTTAAACTTTTATTTTAAGATTATTTAAAACTATCACTAAGTAATACAATTTTCTGGTAGCAGTCTCTTCAAAACAATAGCTTCATTCACTATTTACACTAATCAAACTGTCTAATTACATCTCTAGTGGTCTGCTTAATCACCAGTTTATTTCCATTCTATTTAAGCAGATGTATTTTTTCCTTATTCTTTATAATTTTTAATATTTTTACTCTTTTGAAATGCTGCTATTAACCTACAGTAAGGGAAACCTGGAACTGATAGCAATATGAATGGTTGCTGTTTTAGGTATTTACCTTGCTTAAGATCTATAGCATTGTGCAATTACATAGGAACTCAGAATTATTCTCTCTCGAAGAATAACAGAAATATACAAGTAAAGAAATATTTCAAATACAATTGTAAATAAACATATTGGATGTTTCTTGTAGCTTAAAATAGCTTATTGTACTTCAGAAACCCAAATAAATCATAATACCACTTAATTTTCTGTCTTGAGGGAAAAAAAATACAGTTTCCGTAACTTTTATTTCAAGTGAGTACAGTTTAGACTATTCATCTTACTTCGCATTTGAATTGTTCAACTGAAAATCCTGCAAAGAGAGGACAAAAGAGAAAAATCAGAAGATATCAAATGTGTGATTCTAGAGCAAATAGCAGAGTTAGATTACAGCCTTCAGTCCACGTTCACTTTTATCAATCTTCATCTAATTATCACCAAACAGCAAATTAGAAAGCTAAGACTCATGGCATATGCTTTTTGAGTGGAACAATGTGCAGATTGCTTGATCAGTAAAAGTGCAGTATCATTGTTCAGTCTGGGTGACTGTCAGAAATGAAAATCAAGTGTCTTAGTGTCTTGCTAAACTAATTGAGCTGACAGGGAACACATTAGCCATAACTGCTTAATTTCATTGGAGTGCACAAAATACAATGATACTGCATCACAGTGCAGTGTATAAATCACTGTGGAGAAACAATGTCAATGTTGGCTACTGTCAGTAGTGCTACGGAGACAAATATTCATGGTCTTGTCACTGAAATGATAAGCAGTCCCTTACTGCAAATTTCATAAAACCAGTGGAAAGAAGTTTTATGTCTAGTGCTCAAGCTCTACTACATTTGTACTCCACATCTCTTCTACATCTGTTTGGCTTTCCTACACAAGTCTCTTGTTTGATTCAATAATACTGTGTTTTTCTAAGAACTGTGTTGCAGAAGGTAAACAGCACATCTTTGTTTATTTGTTCACTTGAGAAATGAGAATTGATGATAAATAACTTGGGGATAGTTGCTGCAGAATAAATGGTGAGTTTAGGTATTGGGATCTTTTTCCTTTTGGAAATACTGTAGACTTCAGATCATACAATTCCCATCAAGAAAAATCAACCATGAAATTTTAGCAGACATAAATGATGAGAAGTGTTTCATGGCTTTGGAGCAACTTTGGGAAGTGGGATTTAATGGATCAAGAGAGTTCTACTTGAACTTTGTTTAAGGATCTTGATGTCAATGAAGTATTCATTGTCATTTTTGAAGTGAATATTTACAGAATGTGAAAAATACATTTTTTATAAAGGGCATGACAATTTATTTTAGCATTTCTTTTTTATTATCCATTCCTAAAACCCAATTTTTTCAACAGTTTATTCTGCTTTCATGGATGTCACTTAGTAGTGTCTCCAATGTTAATAAAACAGACTTTCTGTGGTAATTTTCTTGATACATGAGATAGGTAGTTATGGATGGAATGTGTTGCAATGGTTGTTTTTGAAGAAAATAAGGATTGAAAGGATTTTCAGTGAACAGCTCTCAGGGAAAGCCATTGCTTTTGAAGTAAATTCACTGAAGCTGCTTTAGCTTGAAGTGATTCCATTTTGGCTTGTTTTCCATATCGTTTGAATAGTGAAACACACCGTGTTTCTTCAACTGTGTCCTTCATTGGTAACTTCATCTTCATTTGAGTCTAAGTTCATTCACTTGAGTCTAACTTCATTTGAGTAGACTTAACATTTACTCCTTTCTTCTTGAGTATGTAACTTTTAATATATTAAGATACGTTTTGCAGTGTGGATGTATATTTTTCATAATTTACCTAAGCAGCACTTTTAAATATGTCATCAACAGACTTTTTAACAGACTTTTTTTTTTTTAATTTTAAACATACACATTAAATATAGCATTCAGGCAAAATCTTCAGCTTCAAGCATTTTCAAAGAAAATTAGCTGGCGTTAAAAATACTGGGAAGTGCAGTAAAGCGTTTATTTATGCGAGTTAGAAATAACCAGGAAAGCAATGAGAAGGGACTTAAGCCAAATCGCAGATGCGTTCTCCATTCATTACTAATGAGTAGAAATAAATAGCTTATTCAACTCCCTGCTGCTGTATGTCATATTTATAAAACACAAAATGTTCCTTATACTTACTTATTTTTCTTCGCCTAACTGTTCTGATTTTATTACTTGCAAAGTGTTTCAGTAGCTGCATTATATCCCTGTTAATAAAAGTGCTGGTACACATTGTCAGGCTATACTGTGAATCAGCCTTGTTGTCTGTAATGTAGAAGGAAAAAAAAAAAAAAAAAAAAGCTGTATTTTAAACGTTATTGTCAGTTTGGAGTATCCTCTTAAATGGTATCTGTCTCCATGCTTGGCATTAGATTCCCGTTGTCATTGTGCACATTCAGGAGGCTTATTTCTTTTTTTGCCTAGATATTCTTTGCCTTTATTCTTCTTTATGCATATAACATGCACATATGTGTGTGCATGTATATAAGATGAATAGAAATAAGATGATATAAGTAGTATTGCCAGTTTTCAGATTTAATGCTTTCCTGCACAGTAACTTTCCATGGATCATTGGCCATTAACTGGCAACTTGGCTGTCTGTAACAATTCTATCGATGTAAATTTGGGTTTAAATTTCCCATTGTATACATGTTTCCAGCAGCAAATGTGTTTCTGGACAACTACCACACACAGGTAACTCATGAACTCAGGATAAAAATATTCATGAATATGGTAAAAATTTAACTTATACTAAAAATTAACATTTTTTTATTATGGTATGAGGAAAAATTGCCTTAAAATTATTTGTTGCTTCCTGTATATTGTGTGAAATAAAGGAGGAAAACTGAGAAGCTGAAATTTTACTGGTGAGGAAAAGAGATCTCTTCTTGGATCAGGATAGAATGTTAGTAGCCATCCATTTTCTGTTGCCTCCATTTCTGCATTGGGATAGAATCAGAAAGTTTGCCAAGTGTAAATGTCTGTAAACAATGGGATGATAGAAGCTGTACAAAATAATAATATTTGTGTATGTTAAGAAAATGCACTAATTGTCTCTTCTAGGTTTTAGTTGTAAATTTGTCTATGCTTGTAGAAATTTACACAATGTATTTTTTAAGCCTCATGTTCAGGGTGACTGACAAACCTATATTTTTACACTTTGTAAAATGTATCTATATGCAAGTATTTTAAATATTCTATGCACCCATCTTTTGTCTGTGTAATGGTGTACAGAGCATAGTCAGCACAGTCACTGTGAGGTTTTGTTTCATTATTCTTTTACCCTATTGTAATTAGTGTCTTGTGCCAGGTTTCTCAAATGAGTTGGCTCCTGCTTCATCTCTATACTTAAATTATGATTCTACCAATCCCGTTCTGTGAATTTAATAGGACGCTATGATCTTACCAAAGTAAAATCATCCTTTACTAGATATTTCATTTCTTCCACTTCTTCACAGCCTTCTGTGTGTCCGTCTTCCTAAAAGACATTTGTGTTTGTTTTGATGTTTAGAATAGAGGGGAATTCCCATATTTATTGTGAAATTTTAAGACTTTTATTCTTTGAAGTTAAGACATTACCTTGCAAAAATATTACTAAGTGCCTGTACCTCCACTACCTCTCCCTCCCTCTCCTCCTATACATTTTATAAAAATGTATATATGTATATTTAAGGTATATTTCGACCATCAAAAACAGCACATCTGAAATCTAGGGCCATTTGATGCCAACTAATTTTTAGTTGGTACACCAGCTCTGTTTCTGGAACACAGTGTGTTTGGTTCTGACCTCCAGCATGATGACTTGGCTTTTCCTTCTGCTATACCAGTGCTCCAAATTCACAGGTTTATGTAATTCATTTTTATGCACTGAACCATGCTTGTTTAGTTTTCTTCTTCCTTTACTTTTCTGCTTTTACTGAGGTATAAAGAGGAGGGAATAATGTTCTATATATGTGTTTTATATTAATACATGTAGGTTATACTTTAGAATAGGAATAAAATGCAATATCCCAAGGATAATAGGGGAGCAATTGCTACAGCTTGTCTACTTTATGTTGTGGTATGTTATTATAATGAAGACTAATACATTTTCTTTCTGGCAATATATGACTGAACATTTTCCAGTATCTCTTTATGAAGCAAATATTGCAGTACAATGCTGAAGCACAACAGTAACTTTCTTTAGATGTAGGTGGGATATTCTTGAAAGCAGACTCTATTCCTAACTGAGAACTCATATTGCAATTTATGCAACAAAATGTTCATACCTTATAAGATCTTCTCAGTTATTCAATGCTAGAAATTAGTTTGTGTTATGTCACCAGAATAAGTAATTATTTCTTCAAAACGGGTGTGTGTATATGTGTGTTCCTGTTTTCAAATGCCCCAGACTGACGCATAGATGCAGGCTCCTATACTGTGACATGGCTGAATCCTGGCGCTGTTGATAAATTTCTGATGACTTTTTTTGTTGAAAACAAGCTTTTGTAAGCTACCAGTTCTCACTGATCAGTGAAGACTGATCAGATCAATTCAAATAGTGTGAGGTCTGATTATGATTTTGTAAAACAAAGTAAAAAAGAGTGGGTTTAGAATAGTTTTTCTTTGGTGTTCCTTCAGTATTGCTTTTCAGCCCTTGACCCTAGGATCTGTGATCAGATATGCAGCCCCTTTTTGTATTTTTTAATGTTTTGTGTTTGTTTTGTTTTGTTTTTAATATAGGCTAATATATAATGAATGTTCTATGTCTGTTTAACAGGTCTTAGTAATTTTTGTAATTATTTTGTCCACTAAAACACAAAAATATCTCCCAAGTACTGTTCATTAGTGGCCTTCACTGAGACAAGGAAAGCTGGCAGTCTCCTAATACTGCAAATATTTAGCCAGATGCTTAATTGTGCTCTCTGAATCGTCCCGTTGAAGTAACCAGAATTACTTCATCTGTAAAATTAAGCATAAGCATAACACTCTGTAGCACAGAAACCTTGGAGACTTCCCATTGATTTCAGTGCCCAGGGGAAAGTTAACAGACTTCGAAGAGATTTTAATTTAGAGAAGTATTTGAATGGGTAGCTGCAATTTTTGAGATACAAGGGCAGATCCAGAGTTCTTGCTTTACTGAATTCAGTGAAGACAGTGAGACGAAATTCAGATCTGTAAATGTTCCTATTTTTTAGAACTTGCAGGCTTGTAAAGTGCTACAGATATTGCTGGTTGCTAACCATTTAAAAATATTTTCCTTATATTTTCCTTTTTTTTTTTTTTTAATATTGAAACAAGAACTCAGAAGTCATTCACCAAATATCAATTATACTTCTATATTCTTATTTCTCTCATTAAGCATGCACAAGCTCTTTGGTACTGTAAAAATAAATAAAATTACTTACAGAAATTCTAACTGAAATGTTTATCTTCAAGAAAAGTCACAATGTGTAAATGTATATTTGCACCTTTAGTATATGTATGTTATTTCAATAAAAACAAATTTTCTGTTGTTTTTATAATTACAGGACTATACCTTGACAATGTACTTTCAGCAAGCCTGGAGAGATAAGAGGCTGTCGTATAATGTAATACCTCTAAACCTTACTCTGGACAATAGAGTAGCTGATCAGCTATGGGTTCCCGATACCTATTTTCTGAATGACAAGAAGTCATTTGTACATGGTGTCACTGTGAAGAACAGAATGATCCGTTTGCATCCAGATGGGACAGTTCTTTACGGACTAAGGTCAGTACAAACCATTTCTGACTCATAGTTTTAGTCTTTTAATTACAGCTTCAAATTAATAGATTTTCTTTGCCTTTTTCAAATGCTATTTTTTGTATTGCTATGTTCTATAAAACTGCTGATATTGCACAAACAGTTTCAATTTAAGTGTTTTAAGAATGGATTAAGGTTTTTGTGATAAAGTTTTGAGATGAGCTTCCATTCTTAGTACACTTCAAAGATACTTAGGTACAGATAAGGATATAAATACTATTGTAAATACACATTCTGGATTAAAAGCTGTTTTTAGAACTGCTTCCACAATGGAATTGAAATAAGAAATACCAAGTGATAATTAGAGGGGAAAAAGGAAAAATTATGTAACAGGACTGATTGTATAACTAAATGGTATGTTTTATAAATATTTTTGAGCATTCAGTTGGTGTGTATGTTGCTCTCATGAAAATCAGTTTTCTGATGACATTTGACCTGAAATGTCCTTCAACCTAATGTTGTTAGTGTATGACTACATGGAAAGTGGTGGTTAAATAAACAAGTTCTTAATGACTGAACAAATCAGCAGAAGAACTTGAGCAGATGTCCAAGTGAGGAAAATGTCTGTTTGGTAGTATTCATAGAAAAAGCAGTTCCCATGAGAGGTAATTTAAATACATTACTGCAAGAGATGACTAACTTAATATGGAGTGAGTAGATAACAAGATAAAAAGCACTGAGTGGCTTTAAAAAAAAACAAAAAAAAACAAAAAAAAACTTTAATTTAGAATGTCTGATATTTTCATATTGAGGAAAATTCAAAATATTAATTTTGGGGAATACTAATTCTTAAAACTTTTATTACTGTATATCTTTCATTTTCAGTAAGATTTTTCCACTGTCTGCCTATAACTGAGGACAAGGAGGATGCATTTTTAACTTGGTTATTTTCTACTCAGATGTAAAGGAGAGCAGCACAGTCTTGTGTATTTAGTTCTGTCATTTTAACAAATACATATCATGAAGTTCATATCTAATTAAGATCATCTGTTAGAAATCACTAGTCTTGAAAATGCTAGATGCCTTTGCTTTTCTTACTGCACTTTAACCGTTCAGGTGTTTCTGGAATCCTTACCTTAGATCAATGAGATCACTAAGAAAATGTAACTAATCTTCTTATATTTAAGTATAATTCTTCTTAGAGCCTCTTGTTTAGATAGCTACCTAAATTGGAACTTAAATGTCTAAAACTAAGTCCTAAGTTCTTCTGGGACTTGAGGTTTAATGCTTTTGGCATTTGACTTCAATATTGATGCCCTGATCTGAAAGTTTCCTCAGGTAGGAAAGGGTAGTAAAGTTTAGCCAGGAAATACGTTTCTCAGAATAGTAGGTTTTTATCGCTTAGTTAGAAACCATTTTCCTTGAGATCAAGAGATTGATATCAGATCAGTGCTCTCACCACTATGCTGGAGTCTGGCATCAAATACCTCCTGTGTGGTTGATCCTTGGACTCTTGCAGTTTGTGCCAGATGGTGATTCACCTTCAGAAAAGAGGGATAAAAAAAGTGTGCAAATGTTCATTTAGCAATGCACTTCATGGTTTTGATGCACTCTCCTAATGTGTGACACGCTGATATCATCTTTCACTGTAGAACCTAAAACCAATATCATCACCTTAGTAGGACTGATCTGGGCTTTTCCTGGCTCCTTAGCTTTCTCTACCCCGAAGATAAGAGGCAGTGCTTCTCATTATGTTTGACATATTTTTGTTTATTGTTTTTTTGTTTGCTTGTTTGTTTGTCTTCTACCTAAAAAATAAAGGGCTGTTAAACCTACAAAAACAAATACAATTAACTAAAAATAAACAGAATTGACTAGTGGGATTTATTAGCCATCAAAAGTATGGCTTCTTGGTTATGACCACAGATGAATAGTATATAAGTAATTAGATTTTTTTTAATTATTTTTTTAGAGCACCAGCATACAAATTTGTATAAAACTTGAGATGAGATAGAGAATTTAATTTAAAATTATACAAATTAAGTCCATTTATTTATTTAATAAAGGAAACTTGAAACAATGTATTTCATTCCTAGATCTGCAGCACAGACTAAGTATTTTTATGAACTGTAGAGAAATGTTTTGTTATTTGTAACTAAATGGAATTCACTTTGATTTGAAAAGCTGGGAGCAGGTTGAGTTTTTGTTATTGTTCAATGAAATGATGGATACTTGGCACCTTAAAATGTTGAAAAGTTCTATTGACAGAAACAATAAAGTATGAAGTAACTACCTAACACATTTGTATCGACAGAATGAGAGTAATAAAAGCATTGAGTATGATTTTCAATTCATGACTGAAACAATTTATTAAATAAATATCAGATTTAATAACTATTTCTGACTCTTTCATTGCTATTTCTGACAAGTTATTTTTCATTCTGACTACTTAACTGATATTTCTCTATTTGATAATATTGGTAGACATGAAGTGAAACTCAAAAAAGATTGTTCTGTAGAAGAAACACGTGGCAAGTTTTTTTCACTAGAAATGTTTAAAAAATTGTGAAAAATGTTTTTTTATATTTTTTTGTTTCCCAAAAGAAACATGATATATGTGGTTAAAAAAAAAAAAAAAAGTGGAAACAAAGAGCTTAGTTTTACTTTATTTTTTTTTCCTTTTTGACAAATCTAATTTTCACAATTTTTTAAAAATATATACCTTTCATATTCTTACAAAATAACATTGCATTTATTCTTTCTTGCAAGATAACACACGCATACACACACTCTCTCTTTTCCTGAGTTTTGGAGGAAACATAACTCTATGCTTGAAATAAAAAAAAATATATACATATATATTTTTTTTTCCTAACTTTTGTGACATGTTCTGGTTAGAAAAAAAATGAAAATATTTAAAGGCAAAATATGTAGTGACTGTCAATTAAAATATTTCTTTGGTCTCGGTTTCATGGAAAAGAAAGTTTGTTTTAAATAAATCTTGACTGCATGTGTGTATACATATGTTTGTATTATAGCATCACAATGCTTGCTGGGAATTTGTTGCATAGGCTGTATTACTTTTTTTTTTTTTTTTTTAATATATATATGTGTGTTTCTAGCTTTATCTTTTTCTTGTCGATTCTGTAAGGTTTCTATCTCTGTCATTCCTGGGATGCAGCTCATTTCCAATAAAAGCATTGCCAAAGGCAAGAGGCAAACCTGATTATCAGTATAATTCTATGATAGTTGGGTAATTACACTCAAAAATTGTTCTTATATTCCCTAATTATTTATGATCAAAGATTATGGACAAATCTTTGTAGTGAAATGTAAAATATCCTTCCTCCTGCTCCTTGCAGGAGGAAAAAAATCCTTGCCTCCTGAAACCTACTCATTAGAGTAGGTTTCAGAAAGTTTTTGGAGGTCAAACACAGGGGATGGATGGAGTAAGCATACATGCTGATTAAAAAAAAAAATAATAAAAATAAAAAACACCATTATGCATTTGCCTATATTCTGCTTTTGCCTTTACTTGGGCATGTGGCAATAAATGTTATGATTCTAATGTTAAGGTTTGTTTTAGAGCTTTAAATCATATTAAATAGCTATTTTATCTAAAATGAATTCAAGGTTACGTGATTAAAGTGTCAATCATAGTGATATATTAATTTTGGCTTAACATTAGTTTTCACTTACCTTAAATACCCCCCCAACACACACACAAAAATACCTGCACGCTACTACTGTTCTGAAATTACTGTTATTAATAATTTGTTTTAGCTTATACTTGCGATGGCATATTCTTACTTTGAGATGTATACAACAAAATTAAGATTCTTTTAAATATCAACATTAATTTTTTGCTTTCTTGCCTCTTCATACATGAATATGTATGTATAAATTCATATACACATGTATACATGCGTTTCTATGAATTCAAGTTCATTTACCTTGATTGCCATAATTAAATGCATTGTGAGTGTCATATTACAAAAATGGTCTTCAATGAATGGTCTTTAAAATGAAGACATTTAGCTGTCACATTCTTTTATGCTCCTATAATTTAATTTCTATTTTGGATATTGCAAGTGGTGATCTCTTAACATTGTTCTTCATTTTTTTCCTAGCGGAACCCATACATGGTATGAATGTCAGATCTGATTAGATTTAACACTGTGAAGGTAAATTTCAGGAAGATATAGGAGACTGTTTTGTAAGCAACTGGCTTATGCTGTCCCTGAGTGGAGAGAGAGAATGAGAAATGGCTAACAGTGAATGTAGACATCTATACGGTACTTACAATGTTCTCATAGCCTGCAGTGTTGCTCCTGTAGGGCTTTAGTTTAGGGCATGACTGAACTGTGACCAGCTTTTTTACAGATAATGTGATGTACTGGTTACTTTCAGTTTAAGAAAGATTTTTATTTCTGAGGGATAGCTGCCAGCTCTTTATGTTTTGGAGAAATAAAGGAAAGATATTTGTTTTTCCCCATGCAAGTTTTAGGATGGTATTTTAAAAAATGACTGAACTTTCTTTTTTTTTGCAATTTAAAAATGACTTTATTCCATATTCCATCTGAAAAGAAAATTTCTTTGCCAGATATGTGAAGGATAGAACATTCAGGAGATGATACACTCAAATCACAAAAATGGTAGAAAATTGCAAGATATAGGCTGAAATTAAGTCATTACAGGGAAAATGATTATTAGTAGACAAGAAGGCTTTCATTAGGATATAAGTGCTTTGACAACATGTGTAGAAATGTGGATTTTGAGAACAAAGATTCAAATCTAGAAAAATAATCAGTTGACTGTAGGTTGAAAAAATCTGGAACAACATATGCAGCCAGAACTCATGAAAAGATATGGCTTTAATTAAATTTCTGTGTGCGAAAATAGCTGATTTATATAATACACATAGCAGAAATAGTTGCTGTGGCACATAAAATTTATTTCTTAAGTGAATATATATAGTTTTCTTCTGACTTTTGACATCAAATCTATTCCAAAATGCAGACAGATAATTCTGACATGTTTTGAAGTATTCTGGTTTCAGCTGGGATGGAGTTAATTTCTTTCTACTAGTTGGTATGGTGCTGTGTTTTGGATTTAGGAGTAGAATAATGCTGATAACACACTGATGTTTTAGCTGTTGCAGACCAGTGTCCCACAGAGCCGAGGTTGTTGTAGCTCATGCTGCCCTGCCAGTGAGGAGACCAGGGGTGCTCCAGGAGCTGAGAGGGGACAGGACCAGGACAGCTGGCTCAGGGTGGCCACAGGGACATTCCATACCCATCCCATACCATGGCACATCTTGCAGGACAGTAAAATTGGGTGGAGGCGGGGGGGCAAGAGGGGAGGGCATGGCTGGCACGAAGGGGGTAGATTCTTGTGGTCTGGTTGGGCATTGGTCAGTAGGTGTTGAGCAATTGCATTGTACATCACTTGCTTTGTATATTATTTTTTATTACTATTGTTATTCCTTCCTTTTCTGTCCTATTTAACTGTCTTTAGCTAAAGCCATGAGCTTTTGCCTCTTTCCTTCCACCCTCCACCCCCCAATTTTCTCACTTACCTTTTTTGGGGAGCGGTGGGAGGAAGATGAACAAACAGCTGTGTGGTGTTTAGCTGCATGATGTGCTAAACCACGACACGAAGAAACAGTTCTCTGATTTTCTTCAGCCTGTAGAAGTATTGGAATTTTTAGTTATGGTTTTATTTTATTTTTTTCCCAAGGTTAGAATGCATGTTTTGGTAAGGGGGACAAGGCACTTCTGTTAGCCAATTTGGAGCTTCTACTTGTGTAACTGTTTCTTGGGGTGGTCCTCCTGCAATTTGTCTCTTTGCTGGATGTAAGCATATGAGTGATGTGTGTCAGACGAAATAAATACTAGAATAGCAGGATTAAATATAGTTGAAGTGGCTGAACACAACAATGTTTCTCATGGTTTTTCACCAGGATATCTATAGAGATTTTTACCCTTCTGTACTTCTAACAGTCCTCACAAGTGAACACTGGGATAGTGTATAGTCACTGAGGACTGATGACTGCATAACAAAGAATGTCCCATTTCCTCAGGGGACTAGTTTTATGCTTTTTGTGACTGAAACTTGTGGATTTTATTGTTGGTGGTTTTGTTTTTTTTGTTTTAAAACAAAATATACCCAGAACTTTTGCTGGGGACCACATCCTGGGAGATGGCAACATTTCCATCCTTTTTAGCCAAAAGACAAAATGAAGTAGGAAGGTATAGTTCTGTCAAACATGAAAGACTTGTCCGATTTGAAAGCCTAGTTTTCATTGTCAAGTTTTCATTGTCAAGTTTTATCTAATGTGTTGTTGGCTATGTTTCTAGCCCAACCAATATTTCCTAACAAATTCAACAGATATAACCTCCTAATCTCTCTTAAATGGAGATGAGGATCTTGCTTTGTCTGCCTTTTTATTGTTGTTGTGTTGTTTGTTGTTTTTTCTTGTTTGTTTGTTTCTACCAACATTGACTCATGTGAATTCAATGATTCAATGTAGTCATGGATGCTTGGATTTCGTATCTTCTCAGCTATGTCTTCTGTTATCTACTTTGTTGTTCTGGGTGCAAGGAAAATTGCACTGTTGCAAGTAAAATAGAATCCCCTGCACTACGAGGTACTAAAACAGCCTTGGGCATTTTCATTGTGTAATAGATTTTTTCAGCAATTTAACATCTCATGTGGAGCTTCTTATCACAGAATTTCTAGGTTGGAAGAGACCTCAAGATCATCGAGTCCAACCTCTGACCTAACGCTAACAGTCCCCACTAAACCATATCCCTAAGCTCTACATCTAAACGTCTTTTGAAGACTTCCAGGGATGGTGACTCCACCACTTCCCTGGGCAGCCTGTTCCGATGTCTAACAACCCTTTCAGTAAAGAAGTTCTTCCTAACATCCAACCTAAAACTCCCCTGGTGCAACTTAAGCCCATTCCCCCTGTCACCAGGCACGTGGGAGAACAGACCAACCCCCACCTCGCTACAGCCTCCTTTAAGGTATCTGTAAAGAGCAATAAGGTCACCCCTGAGCCTCCTTTTCTCCAGGCTGAACAAGCCCAGCTCCCTCAGCCGCTCCTCGTAGGACTTGTTCTCCAGACCCCTCACCAGCTTCGTCGCCCTTCTCTGGACCCGCTCAAGCACCTCCATGTCCTTCTTGTAGTGAGGGGCCCAAAACTGAACACAGTACTTGAGGTGCGGCCTCACCAGAGCCGAGTACAGGGGGACGATCACCTCCCTAGCCCTGCTGGTCACACTGTTCCTGATACAAGCCAGGATGCCGTTGGCCTTCTTGGCCACCTGAGCACACTGCTGGCTCATATTCAGCCGACTATCCACCATCATTCCCAGGTCCTTCTCTGCCTGGCAGCTTTCCAACCACTCCTCTCCCAGTCTGTAGCTCTGCTTGCGGTTGTTGCGCCCCAGGTGGAGGACCAGGCACTTGGCCTTGTTGAACTTCATGCAGTTGACCTCAGCCCATCAGTGCAGCCTATTCAGATCCTCCTGCAGAGCTTTCCTACCCTCAAGCAGATCGAAACACGCGCACAGCTTGGTGTCATCTGCAAATTTATTGAGGGTGCACTCAATGCCCTCATGCAGATCATTGATGAAGATATTAAAGAGGACTGGCCCCAGCACCGAGCCCTGGGGAACGCCACTAGTGACTGGCCTCCAACTGGACTTGGCTCCATTCACCACGATTCTTTGGACCCCGCTATCCAGCCAGTTACGAACCCAACGAAGCGTGCGCCAGTCCAAGTCAAGAGCAGCCAGTTTCTTGAGGAGAATGCTGTGGGAGACGGTGTCAAAAGCCTTGCTGAAGTCAAGGTAGACCACATCCACAGCCTTTCCCTCATCCACCCAGCGCGTCACTTTGTCATAGAAGGAGATCAGGTTCATCAAGCAGGATCTGCCTTTCATAAACGCATGCTGACTGGGCCTGATCGCCTGCTTGCCCTGCAAGTGCTGCGTGAGGTCTGATAGTGTGAAAAGCAATCCCCTTTCTAAGTGCCTTTAGTTTTCAGGGGAATGTAGTATTTGAGAGGTGAATTGTTGACACCAGACATCCTTCAGTAAATCATCTGATTCTTATTTTGCTATTTTTTTTTCTATTTTTTCCTCCTGATAGGGCTTATTTCTTAATAAAACCTGAATAATTTGGAGTTAAATTTCCATTTTTTTGTTCTGGGATCATAAAATCTTCTGTGCTAGCTGGAATTAAAATTATGTCTTTGAAAGTGCCAGCTTCCTCTTTAAAAAACATCTCAATAGTGTTGCCGTTTTTATAATTTTATAAACATCCTGCATATCTTCAGAAGGGGTGTTAAAAATGTCATGTAAGAGATATCAAATCACCACTGAAAGTGTATTATGAGTTTGAGGGGGAAAAGCTCTGAATTTATTCCTGATACTTATGTGGATAAAATGCATGTAGTGGCTTACCTGTTCATTATTTCCATTTTATTAAATGTCATTCTGAGGAGATATTAGGTCCTTCTACTGTCTCTGTCCTAGGGATTTTGGCCCAGTGGAAAGATATGTCATACAATGAGATACAGAATCAGATCAAAAATATTTTCTGGAATGCAAAGTTTCCAAATTTTTTCTTAAAGTAAGAAATGAAATGGTACCATACTGTTGTCACACGTAGTTAAAACATAAGTGTTTTTTTTTTAGCTTTGGATGCCACTTGTTGTCATTCTTTTTTATGTCATGTAAACATATAACACTAAATGCCATAATAGGACAATACAAGCATTGCAAAGAGTAAGAGAAAGGTAATTTGAGTAAGACTTGTTTGAACTTGAGAATCGCAATACTGTGAACAAGTGTTTCTATTATGATACCTGGGTAATTTTTTGTGCTACTGTGCATGTTCATAGTAGCAATTACTGAACTTTCAGTTGCCAACACTTGCTAAAAATTAATTCTCTGTCTGCACAAGGAGTGAACTGGATTTCTGTGTTCAAACTGTTAAAATATACATACACATTTATAAGAACCCTTAAATCTTGCATGCAGCCATTCAAAGTAGGAGCCATTTGAAAACAGGCAGAAATAAATGCAAATGTAATAGAAACTGTCTCAAATTGAAGTCATATAGCTATTATGTAGACTGAAAATTTGAATTGCCTAGGAAGAATTCTGCACAGTTATGTAGAATTTTGTGTACAAAGCATATGAATTAACAATTTCTACAGCATCCAAGGGTGTGAGCAGAGAAGCAGCAGCATTCCCCCAATCTCATTATCTGGAAATCCCAGGGCAAGACAAGTTACCATCTCTTGCTTTGCACAGTCAATTAGATCAAACATGAGGAAAGGAAGTTGGGTTTCTGGAATCCCAGCACATTCCTTAAGGGAATTAACTGTAGTTTTAACTAAACAAGGCATCAACTCTGGCTCAAGATGTGGGCCATATTCTGTTTTTCTTACTCATGCAAATAGTTCAGTTGAAGGTCCCAAGGAATTTGCCACAGAACTACTGCTGCTGTTATTTCTAGTCTACAAACTGAAGACCTAGGCTTCCTTTGTGACATGAATCAAATCATACAACTCCTCTGCCTCAGTTTCTCCATTTATTAAATTGGAATAGTAAAACCTACCTTCTCACAGGGGTGTTGTGAAGATGAATTAGTTAGTTTGTAAAGTATTTTGATCCCATAAAACAGTATGTAAGTGCCAAGCATTATTATGAAGAATTATAAAATGCCAGACTTGATATGCACATAGGGATGATAGCTGTTTTATAGATACAAATCTGTTCCATTGTCCTTAGAATCACACTGTTCCATTCTTCCTACATAGCAACACATTCACAAAATGAGCCAATTTTAGGAAAGATGCAATTTTTGGAATAAAGAGGAGATCACTGAATGTCATAAGTATCTTTTTTCAATTAAGGACTGATAGATTAAAGATGCATTTTGCTGTAGGATTTGGGATGATATCATTTCAGAACACTTCCATCCACAGCAGGAGAGAGGGTAGTTGGATTTTAAATACCTCCACATCTGAAAGAATCAAAGAATCATCTAGGTTGGAAGAGATCTCCAAGATCACTGAGTCCAACCTCTGACCTAACACTAACAAGTCCTCCACTAAACCACATCACTAAGCTCTACATCTAAATGTCTTTTAAAGACCTCCAGGGATGGTGACTCAACCACTTCCCTAGGCAGCCCATTCCAATGCCTAAAAACCCTTTCTGTAAAGTTTTTCCTTATATCCAACCTAAACCTCCCCTGGCGCAACTTTAGCCCATTTCCCCTTGTGCAACAAAGGTATCTTTTTATTTTAGTTCCTTTATTAGATTTTAAGTATAGCATAAGTGCTCAAGAGGGTCTCTTGCTTCTATTTTATATGGAGTAGCTGTTAAATCATTAGTATGTGAATAATTAACTCAATTAAGCTTAATAAGGAAAAAGCTTTAAGTCACAGGAATATCCTCCATTAAAAGCTCTATTATCCAAGATAACTATATTGCAATGAAGTGAAAGAAATTCTGAGTTTTATACCCTAACAGATAAACTGTGGCATTTACTCTCTATTAGCAAGAAAATCTCCATCAGCTAAAGAACTGTGTAATAGTTTAAGTTGCTCCAAAGACATTGAATAGATGTATTCCAAAAACAAAAAAGAGGCATCAAACACTTAATCTTGAATTGAAATTTAAATATTAGCATAATTTAGAATTACAGCAACACAAATCTGTCTGATTTTCTTTCTGTGATATGTTTTATATCACTTTTGCTGGTACTCTCTGATTGTGACAACGGAAATTTTCATTTAGGGAAGGTATACATAAAATCTTATTGCAGGATACTCTGATCAAGACTCAGATAATGAGATGGGTGCTAAATCTGTGTATAATGTTTCTGTACACATGCTTAAATATATGATGTGTATATTTGCTGTATATGTACAGCATATGTATATATGTATGAATATTTGCATGTCTTTTTAATCAAAAATCTGATGAATTCTGAGATGGACATTGTAAGTTGGGGCAGGATGAGAGAGCGTTCAGAATGAAGTTGTACGGCCTTGCATGTCTAAGAAAAATAAATGTTATAAGTCTATGTTTAGAATTGATTATACATATTATTCCTCCTGTAGTCACAAGTAGTAATGCTTTAGTTGTGATTGTAAAAGAAAAACTATCTATACACTGTTATGAGCATTGTTATAAGGCATTGTTTGAAACTACTTCTTAAATGAATGGAGTTTTTTCCTCGTGTTTTATTTTTGCTTGGTATTATTTTTCATTCTAGCAAAGTATCTAGTTTTAGTGATTTTTTTTTTAATGTTTTCATTTATTTTTTCAATGCACGTCCTGTGAAGAGAACAGTTAACTTGTTAACCTGCTGTTTTATCTTGCTTTGTTAGTGATTTTCAAAATGGTAAATATGTTTTTGAGAAATAGTAATCACCTAAACTCCTAAAATCTACATAATACTTTTTAATTAAAAAGTCTAGATGGTTCAGGACTTTTTTTTTTTTTTTTTTCCTCCATATATGTAAATTTTATTTGACTCTCAGTGTGCGGAGGACTAGAGGAAAGCCTTTCCTGGAAGAGTATTTAATCCTGCTTAGAAGGAGAGAAACTGGGATGTTACAAGAAATTCTGTTCTTGTGGTATTTCCAGATAAGTTCTTCAGACTCAAGGGATACATGTAAACATGTGCAGAAGAATGTTTTTAAGCCATGCTTATCCCTGGTTGTAATGTTGGCTGTTTAGCTGCAATGCAGGCATTTGCTGTAGCAATTTAGTGAGTAGTTTCTGTGCTAAATCACATTTAAGAAAACAAGTCTGTGTTTATGTGTGTACGTGTACACATTTTTCTTCTGAGTTGGCATCCCTCGAACACATTCTACTTCTACAAGTCTAGAACCATGTAATTTAAGGAGAGAGAAAACAAAGTTCGGAAAAACATTCTCCTAAATTCACATGAGCGTACCATCTGTATGAGCAGATGGGAAATATGTCTCAGGGCCAGAGGAAGACTACAAGAAAAGAACTGGGTTCTTTCAGCATTCAGGCGTGATTGGAGTGTCAGAACAAAAAGGACCTTTTACTGTAGTGGCGTGACCTAGAGACTGGTTCCTTGGAAATTGCTGTCTGTATAGCAGATGATGTTTCAGGGGACCATAATCAATATGCCATGGCTTGTAGTCTGTGGACACTCTCAGTTCTGGGAGAATACCAGAAAAGAACAAGTGCTCATGTCTCTAAATTCTTCTTACATGTGAACTGTAAATCCAGATTTAGCATTTCATGGGGTTGATTTGCCAGTGTGTTATCCTCCCAGCTGATCTCTGAATTGAGATCATTGCATTTTTCTCCATTTTTATGTGATACAACGTGTCCTTCTTAAAAACACACTGAAATTCTTTTTCTTCTTCTTCTTATTTTTTAATTGCAATAAATAAAAGCTATAGATTATACTGACAAGGCTTTCTCTCCTGGAGATGTATTTTAAAACTGGTGCTTAAAAATATTTCTTCCAACAATTTATATTGAAAAGTGAAAGGTATATAAAGGTATACAATCTTTTAAAGTATTTCCAGATTTATGCAAAAAAACCTCCTACTTTTTTCACAGCCCTTTGAAGGGTTGTGAAGCCACTGAGAATTATAAAGCTAACATTTTTTTCTATTTAGAAAATGTAGAGGAAGGCAACAACCACTGCTAGACTAGGTTTTACTGTAGAAGGTGTTGCATGCAAGTGCATTGCCTATTTAAAGTGTTGATAGAAAATGTATTCAGCATATATTGAAAAATGTTATGTCACTTTCCTCTTCAGTATCAGAATGGAAAAGAGCTAGGGATGTACAGCTGCTGGGGAAACGCTTTGTGATCTGTTTCACTTGTGTTAACTGAAACTGACACAATATGGTTAGGATCAAAGTGTTCTAGCAATTGTTTTGCAGGCTTCCGTCTAATGGATTTTCTTAGAACTCTTAACTAGCAAAATTTAACAAAAAACATGCTCAGTGCAAAATCACAGGGAATGACAGCCATTTGCCTTTGGTTTTGGTGAGTTCAAATGCTCTTAGTTTGTATGCAAACTATTAAGGTATTTAACTGGTTTTTTTTGTTGTTGTTTTGGTTTGGTTTTCTCTCTTTTTTTTTTTTTTTTTATGAAGAAGAAGAGTGTAAGAATGTAGTAAGTGCCTGTTGCAAAGTAAGTTTTAAGTGTTTTAAACTCTGTTGTAACGAAGTGCAAGTTTATACAGATATATAAGGGACTTTGGGACTAAAGTGATAAATGATGGGGTCTTCTCCAAGTCCTTACTCAGTTCAACTTAAGTCATAATATTGATTTCCTTCCTATTTGTGGGTCTGAGTGTCAATTAAGAAGAACCATGTGGTTCAGTGGGCCTGTGTGACAGGTACCATTGCTTATAATAATTTATTTTTGCATGGTTCATTTTTTTCTAAAATATCTTATTTTTAAACGAATAATAACCATTCATCTTAACAAGCAATGTAGCTGATACTGTGCACAGAAAGAAGTACTCCAGAGTTCTAAATGCCCCTGCTTATGTGGGAGAGCAACATAATACTAATTCACCATGAACATAAGGTTTATCACAATGTAGATAAGTATCACAAATTTCTGGCAACAAAAAGTACTTGAAAAGAGAAAAGTCTCCTAAAGTTAGATGACTACAGAACATTTTTGTGTGGTCACTTGAGGATGTAAATAATTTATACAGGTTGATGATAAGCTCCATCTTTCAGTGAGAGATCATCTGTTTGTTCATCTTCCCATCTCTCTAGAAGATAGCTTGTATCTACTCCATCTGGTTCAGTATGCAAAAAGCAGAGATGGCAATTGGTGCAAAGGACAAAGGCAAGAAGGCAGATACTGAAACTTCAGAAGTTCATCCCTCTTTTTTTTTTTTTTTTTTTTTAATAGTACACACTAGAATTTTATTTCATAATTGCATTTTTTGCTTTTGGTCTTTTAAAGAGGTAGTGGAGTAGCTATAAGACAGTTGTGCCATTATTTGTTTTCACATAACTTTGGTATGCGTTCAACAGAATAAATTCTGGTGCTGAATTATTTATTTGAAAAGGAATTGTGCCTCTGTAGGGGCATTACTACACATTTAAAACAAACAAACAACCACAACCCCTCTCTGCCCAACCCAAACCAAGGAGTTTATTTCCTGTTGAAAGAAGAGATGCTGAAGATATAGTCAAGATTAATTCCTTTTCAGAGCCAGTGTTCAGCTTCTGATGCAAGAAGATATTTTGATTTCATAGAGAAGATAAGATTTCAGAAGAATCATTTGCATGTCATTAAGACTGGAGAATATTGATAAAATATTTGATGCTAGCATTCAGGAAGATGTTCTTTATTTGCATTTATATATGTCTTTTTTAAACATTACAAATGCATAAAACTTCAGCCTGGCCCTCAGGTCCTTGCCAGATACCTACTCTGCAGGATTCATTGCCATAGGATATCTACAGCAGGAGTTTGATGAGTTTGATGTTTCAAAGATGCTAAAACATCTTTTTTTTTAATTTATTATTTTATTAAAAATTATTATTAAAATTATTTATTAAAATTATTGTTATTTTTAAAAAAAAAAATCTGAGGAGGGATGAGTACAAGTTACAGTTCTGGAAGGGATGATCTTTGTGTGTACAAGGATTAAGAGGAAGTCTACCCTCTGCTCAGGTAGTTCTGTAGAGATGCATTTGAGGTCACTTTCACATATATCAACAGCAGCTGTAGTTGGTTGTTTAAGTCAGACTTGCTATCAACTCCTTTGATTTAGCTGCATGGACCCAAAGCTGATAAGGGGCTTAAATGCTACAGTACCTTTTCTTCTATTACATTAAACACCTGATATGAATTATTTCCAAAACTGTCCAAAAACATTACCTACAGGGAAGACTCAGAATGGGTTATTGTGGTGGTATAGTATATTTTTTCCCCCTTTGTGTTAGTATTTTGTTTCTATAAGTACTGAAGTTATTTTGAATATATTGAAGTATATAGACTCTAATTCCATCTGTCTTATCAGGTCTTGTCTGCTTCACCTCATTTAAGTTTCCTTAAGCCTAATCTGTTCATTTTATTTCAGAACAGCTTTAATTTCAATGCAATCTATATATGCGATTTATGGGATTACTAGGGAAATATGCTGTGTCCTGGTCATAGAAATAATGGTAAGACTGAAGAATGTTAGCAGAGGGAATACTACCCCTGCAGAATTGAGCACAAGGAAAAGGGCATGGAGAGTTATATTTGTTTAATGTCAAGAATGAAAGTAAATATTTAGTGGTACCTTCACTATTCATTATAGCTATTACAGAATCTTATTAGAAATTTATTCAGATGACGGAATAGATATTAGATCAATAAAATGCAATTAGGAAATACATGACTAGTATATGAGATGCCTGAACTATGTAGCTTCAAGATGGGAAAGATGATTGACTTAACCTTATGAAAGAAAAGAAAGCATTGCTAAAGCAATCTTTCTCACTTAGATTTATTTTCCGTGTTTTTGTTTTGTTTTGTTTTTGTTGTTGTTGATACATTTGTCCATGCAATAAATAACAAAAATAGCTGTTAGTTTTGTTACATTAAGTAATGTATTTTGTATATTGCATTTTGTCTTATGCTAGATATGTTACTGATGGACAAGACGATAAACCTAGAAACTTTGTTGTGCCTGTGTGAATATCTCAGAATATCAATATATTCTTGAATTTCTGAAGTCTGCAAAATGGGGTGGAAATGTAGCAAATGTAAATCTTCTTCCCATAGCAGGAAAAACACAAATGTGCATAGAAATAAGGCAAAAAGAAAGGTGTCCTGATACTTCCAGATTTCTTAACTCCATTTCAGTTGAGAGAAAAGTTCAGGAAGTGAGGATCATTTGTATTAATTAGCCTTGACAGGAATGAATAACCAAAAAGTTTTATTCATTGCAGTAGTTTGTTGTTCAGCAGTTCTTACTGGCTATGGAAAATACAATATCCAAAGTGTTTTTTAGTAGAAGTTGATAGCTTAGACTTGGTGTGACAAATATCTTTTGTACTCCATCCTGAAAATGCGATATCCATTAAGAGAGAGTAGGATGTCAACTCTGCATTATTGGCTCTATCTGCAAAATAAATAATTAAATGAAAAGGTCTTTCAGAAGCCATTTCATAGCTAAAACCATGGGAGAGTTTCCATTCCAATTAAAAACAAACAAACAAACAAACAAAAACTCAGTGGTATTGGCAAAAAGGGTCTATGTTACCAAAGAAAGGTGGGAAGGGGCTTCCTTCCCTTCCTTCCCTGCATGATATCAGGGCATTACTTTTACTGTGTTTTCAATACTGAATTCCAATGAAAATAAACTGAGTAGGGAAGTTTAGATCTGTGGCTGATCAAATGTATTCTTAACACTGACAAAGCTTTCCTCTCTTGTATCTGCTTCAAAAATGCATGATTCTCTCCCCTTCTGGCTTCTCTTAACACTCTTTGCTTCATCTCCCTGTGCTCATCCGGGCTTTCTGTTCTGCAATTTCCTAATGTAAAGTCTATATGTTCTCTAAACCTTTTTGAAAGCTTCTAGTAGTTTTGTGGTCAGTTTTTCATTCAGTTACAGACCTTGCTTATCCCAAGCCGTTATTTTCTTCTAAAATTTGTGATGTGCTCTATTTTCTCTTCCTCCTTATAGTAAAAATTGCTTGAACTGGGGGGAGGAAGATGTTGCCTTAAATTAATAGCATTAATCACTTTATCTTCTTCTTTATCACTTCTGCTTACTAACAACCACTTCAAAATGCATGTTTTTTACCCAATTCTGGTGGGCCATTGTTTGTATTGTTTTTGGAGCCACTGTGACATCTACAGTAAATGGTGAGTTTTAATTCATTTTTCTAATGAAGATTGGGATCTTGGCTAATGACTGCATAGTCATAACTGATGATGCTTTTCCCTCCTACTCCCTCGCTGCTTAGAACATATAGTAATTGTGCAGATGGTAGCAGCTTAGCTATGTGATAGTTTGCTTTCGATCTCCTCCTCTCATGACATTTACACCATGTAAAGAGAGTGTATTGCCATCTCCTTGTTTATGAAGACTTGTGATTCATCACCTGTCTTTTAAATCAAGTACTAAGATTATATCTTGTTGCTAAGAGGCAGAATTTGGATCGATGCTTTCTCCTTTTAAGCACACCTGTGCCAAGCTTTGCCTGAAATCTTCAAGCAAATCACAGCCAGGAGCACTGAATTTTTATCTTCATTCCTACTGACATGTGAAACTTGCAGTGCCTCTTTTATGTGACTAACTATGTCATTCCTTATGCATTCAAAAGATTCACAGACTTTTCAGAGCCTGTAAACTAGCCAAAGCTTAACACAAGGTTTCAAGATATTTAGGTTTCACTGCAAGCATTTTTTGAATTACTAGAAATAAAATATGATTTGTATGTGACGAAGTAAATACTTACACATCGTTTTGGTTTTCTTTCTTACTCATATGTTTATTAATTCTTACAGTTTGTAAAAGACAGGAAAAATAATAATTAAGGCACAACTAATAAAGATAATTCCTTAAAATTTCATTTCTTTGTTGATTTGTTGAAATGCTTTGTTGAAAGCATTACTCCTGGGTTCCCGATCATCATTTGCAAATACAAGGACAATGGGTTTTGGACTTCCTGCCTTATTTTGCTCTTCATGTGTTTAGGAAAGATCCTGCATTGCAGTTGCAATCAAAGGAAGTACAGGGTTTCTCTTCAAATGGGATTTGTGCAAATTGAGACACAATAAGCCTTTGGGTCAGAGAGGAGTGATGCTTTGTAAGAGAGATTAATAGTTTTGCGAACTACTTTTGCTAAGTGCCAAAATTCCTGATATAGATGGCCACAAGTGTGAGTGGAGAAATGACTGAAGGACAAGGAACTTGTTTCTTCTACTGTAGGGAACAGTAGACTTGCACCCAGTACCTGGCTTTTGTTCCCAAACACAGATACAATGTCAAAGACTTTGTGTACCTCATTTGCCCTGTGATTTGAGGTGTTGGTATTCTGAATTTAGGAGCCATACTGCTATTTCAAAAAGAATGAAGTTATTAGGGCCTTGTTAAGGGACTGCTGCAATGATTAAACAAACCAATTGACTAGAAAATGGCTTTATTGGGGTAAATGACAACTGAGACAGACCCACTGTGGCACAAACACATGCTTTCAGTGTTGTAGTCTAGAGATTGCCGAATGTTGGAAGTTCAGAAAAATAGAGCAGATTTGAGCAAGTTAATTGCTATCTCAATGTTTGTATCTGTGTAAAATGTGGGTTACAATATAAGCATACTCCACAGAACTTCTGAGAGCCCGCTTCCTTAGTGCAGTACTGATGTTCATGTGATTAGTCTTCTCATTTGTCAGCTTGGAGGAACATTGGGGAAGATATTTAACCTTAAAAATGAAGTTATTAATTGCTGGCATTACTTGCTAAAGCTGTAGTCTGCTGATAAAAATTAGATTTACTACCTATAAGAGATGATTTGCAGAGTCACTACTTCTAGTTCTAGGTTAAATGAGCATATGTAACACACAGCATTAGTGATGAATTCTGGTCAATGTTTGAAATATCTGAAAACAAAATTTTAAGTGAAATACTGAAATGTTGTGACCAAACAAACAAGAAAAAACAGGAGAATATTTATAGATATTTCTATCTGTGCAACATTTAATCAGATACTCGAGAATATGCATTGTGAAATGAAGGAGTTTGAGAAGACTGCTGTTCTATATAAACCAATATAAAAAATTCTCACCTGTTCAGGACATGGTAGAGATCATTTTCATGTGCCTTTCCCTATTTCTCACTGAAGAAACTTGCTTGCCCATAGAAGCGTAACTGGTTCATTGTATAGCATTGTCCCTATATATACTGTCCCTATATTGCAAACAGTGCTGACTTGAAGTCCACATCCATGCTAAGACTTTTCTGTTCAGCTATTATCTTTCCCATAAGTACTATGTCTCATGGAGGGGGTGGTATGACCTCTTACTATCCTTGTACACTAAGAAAATTCAAATGTGTTCTGTCCAGGTAGTTGATTCATACTGTCATCTCCTCTGTGCCATTATTTGGTATCAAACACCATAATGTGAAAAATATTTTAAAAAGATGCTCAGTGGGAAGTCTTCTGTAAAATACCAGATTTTACATAGGGGAACAAATTTGATCTGAGTTGTGAAATTCCTGCTTTATAAATGTGAATCTTACAAAGTATTTCTTTTGTTCCTGGGAATTCCCTCCTCTAAAGCCTATCAAAATGGCTGGGTTTGTAAAAAGCCATCTATATCGGGCCAAAGGGCTCTGGCTGGATGGACATTACTCCATGCCTAGGCTCATAAGTAAATAACAATGTGTGCAAGTGGACATGGTCCCCGTCAGACTCACTGCTGTGCCTCTGAGTCTGTGCTGAACCTGCTATGCAAGCAGTGCTTCCATCTTGAGGGTTTGTGCCAGTGTTTTCATTCAGCTCAAAGCACCTGTACATTTAATCAAGTAAATGTCATCCTGACATAATGGTCATTGCTATGAATTTAATTTACTGAAAATCAGCAAGTGTTGTCCTATTGCTTATGTATAAGAGACTTTTAAGTAAAGCGCGGAAGTTATTTTCAGAGATTTTGTTGGGGGAGGAAAAAAAAAAAAAGGCTTGTAGAAAGAGACTGTTTTTTGTTGTTGTTGTTGTTGTTGTTGTTTATTTTATTTTATTTTATTTATTTATTAAGCATCACAATGCTTAAAAAATCAACTTTAAAAAGAACCTTTAATATATGGAATGGCTCCAGAACAGATCCAACATGTCTTAGATAAGCATTTCTTTTCCTGTCAATTATATATTTATTAGTATGTGTATATATATATATATATATATATATATTCAGGTATGACTGATATTTTTGATCTGACTCTTCATCTACCTAAAATGTGAGCTAGTCATAACTTCTATTTGGAAAAAAAGAAAGTCTCAGGAATATCCTGTTAAGTTACAAGTGTGGTACTTTAAAAGCAATGGTGAGCATGTTGTGTAAATTATAAAAGTACACAATATGGAAGAAATCTTTCATATATATTTTTATATGTCATAAATAAATATATATATTTATTATATGTCATTGATATATATATGGCATTGATTCAACTTCCACTGCTACATGGTAAAATGCAAATCTGGTTATGCAAAATGTTAAGTGTTGCTTGTCGTCTGCAGGAATACATGGAAATAAGAAATGTAAATAAACTCTGAGAATCAGTTGAAGTCTTATGATACTCTTTGAGAGTCATTTGTTGTATGATAACAGCATTGCATACAGAATCATCTGTCTGTTTGGCCAGTCACAGTCATGTATTTTCCAAATCTAATAACTTCAATCACAAATGCCAATAACCAATTGTAGAAAAACATGGATCTTAAAATTTAAAATGAAGAGAAAAAAAAACACAACAACAAAACATGCATTAAAATGGAAAAAGAGAGAAGGGACCCTGTTAAAATTACTGGAGATTGTCTTAAATTACCACATTTTATTTATTAAAAGCCCCATGTGGCAAAATATTGATGGCTTTTTTTTTTTTTTTTTTAGGAGTAAACATTTTTATGATTTTTTTCCGGTGTATGGATTTGTGTTTTTTCCCCAGAAATCTAGTTACTGAGAAATTTTAAAGGTATTAGGTTAAAAACAGGAGAGGACCACCTGAATATTCAATGCATACAAAAGTGGTCTTTATATTTCTGATGTATTATGTTTTCTATAGCTTATTAGGTTTTCAGTTCTTGTTGACAGTATGATGCTGCTAGTATGTCAGAAGATTGCCTTTTTTTTTTTTTTTTTGTCACTTCTGTTTCAAATGACGTTAATGTTCCTCTGAAATGAAGATAAGAAAGAAATTCAGAAATACATTCTTTGCTGTGGTAGTGAACCACTGGAATAAGTTTCTCAGAGAAGCTGTGGATGCCCCTTCCCTGGAGATGTTCAAGGCCAGGCTGGATGGGGCCTTGGTCAACCTGATCTAGTGGGTGATGTCACTCCCTATGGCAGGGGGGGGAGAGGGAAGGAGGTGGAACTGGGTGATTTTTAAGGGCCCTTCCAACACAAGCTGTTCCAAGATTCTGTGATAAGAAACAGAAGGGTCATAACTGAACACCTTAATTTTGGCACAGAAGTGCGTGTAGTCCTGGGGAAACTGAATTTCAGTAGGATAGCTGGAGTTAACTTAGGTGCCTGCTAATTGCAGTCAGTAGGTTTGACTCTGTTAAAGAAAAACTAAAAAAAAACTGCATGCTATCCTTATATGTCGATAAACCCCTAGCTTAGGTTGAATTTCTCTGAAATGTAGATACAGTTCTGAAAATGCTAAAGGAGAACACGGATTCCCATTTTCAAAGTAATATTGCTGCAAACAAAAATTAAAAGGTAGCATTAAGTACCATCGCTAAATACTAAAGGAAGCAGAAAATGGCTGAATTCTTCAACAGCTTGAAAGTTGCAAATGCATTTGGTATTTAAAATAAACCAGATACAAGACAGAGAATTGAAGTTATGAGCCTAACACAATACAAAAGAAAAGTGCCGAGTCCAGGCACAACATCTAAAATGTGATAGAAGGTAGTTTTATTACTAATTTATTTTTTAAAAAGGTTTAATGGCTTAGGTATGGTGTCAGGAGAAAAAAAAAAAATAAATAAATCAAGCTTTCTCCACAGATGCCTATGTGCTGATCAGGTTGAGTAGGAAAAAGAACAATGTTTAGGGTGAAATGTGCAGAATAAACTGTTCATATTTTGTTCAAGTCAGACCTATCTTAAAGCACTTCAGAAGGATGTTCTTTCCATTGTAGCATTTTATATATAAAACCATAGGTATTTATGTATTTATTTTTTCCCTCTGTAGTAGTCTTACCTAAAGTCACTTGGTGCTAATCTGTCATTTGGTATCTGTATGCTGTGAATGAGGCCTAAAAACTATCCTCTAAATTTTTGTTGTCCTTCAGTGTTCAGATGGAATAATTGTTCAGATGTGGTTATGTGGTTTGTAGCCACAACACAAACAGGTGATTTATTAAAGGATTAAAGATTTATTAAATTAAGATTAAAGATTTATTAAACTGCACTAGATCTGTCTGTTAATTGGGGTGGGGAAGCTTCACTGATGCTTGGTGAATGTACAGGGCTCAGGTGAAGGGCGAAGTTTTGTAGCTTTGTCTCACTGGGGGTTTGTTCTTCATGCCTATGTATAGGATGCTTTACAAAATGTCTCAATGATTTGTGGATACTGCTTTTTTGGCTAAATATGGTTTGTAATAAAAAAAAATTGTTGCTAATCTTAAGAATTTTGGGAGTCATTTTAAGTGAACAATTTTCCTAATGCTAGGTTAAAGGTTGGATTAGATGATTTTAGAGGTCTCCTCCAACCTTCTGTTGATTCTGTGATTCTTATTTGCATACCCATAGTTTGTGTTCTTATTGTACTTTTTTTGTCTGACATAGTGTCTCATTTACTCTGTACTTCAAAGTGTTTTTTGTTTACCACACATACTATTTCCCTTATTAAAATAAAAAAAAAAAAAAAGAGGGAGAAAAAAAAACAACTTTAGTTGTAAACCTGTCTCATCCATAAACCTATAAATGATTCAATTATTCATTTATGATATATTCTGTTTGGCATACATAAATGCCTAGCAATGTAGCTTGGAAGAGTGAATGAGTGCTAAATCACTAATTGTTAAATAATCCATATACTTCAAACGTTAAATAAAAGTATATTCTACCTAATAAATGACCTAATTTGCTTAATAAAACCAAGTGAATCTTCTAGGAACAAAAACAAAACAAAACAAACAAACAAAAACAAAACAAAACCAAGCAATTCAAATCCAATGAGCAGGATAGTTCTTTGTCCTTTGTTTGATAATACAGCCTCCCTCTCACTTACCAGTGCAATATCATCCTCTTTCTGTAGACCATGGCAAATATGTGGGGATGATTGGTTCATGACTGGTTCAAAGTTAAAAGCAAGAGAGGTAGCTGGAAGTGAAAATTTTATCAGCGGTATATGGGTTTGTACTCTTTTTTTTGTTTGTTTTTTCCAAAATTTGAGTGATTTCAACACTTTCAGTTTCTGCCTTTTCTAGGGAAAAGCTTTCTCTTGTGGGGACTCAAATGATATGTTCAATCTGTTCAGTAATAACTAGTCTATGAACATGACAATAGCCTCAGAAAGAACCATGAGCTCTTTCCCCCAAGCATATGCCTGTAATTTCACAATGCCCCTTTTAATTCTATGAGACAGTCCAGTTCACTGTGTACTACGGCAGCTGTCGCACTCTGTCTCGAAGTAGGCCCACAGTACTGCTATACCTGCACTCTAAATGCATGAATGAATGGTTTTAAAAACTGACTGTGGAAACCAGTCCATGATGTTTGCTTGCAGTGTTATAATGGGCTGACACTGTAGCTTTCAAAAATCAATAAATACAATTTGACTAAATTATTTTATTTTTATTGTTCTTCCCAAGTATGTAATAGTAACTTTGCTGTAAATATTAAAATATAAAATTGAAATTTTTTGGGAAAAAAAAAAAAATATATATATATATATATATGATTTATTGCTAACCTATGAGCTACAGGAATTAGTAACTAAAATGGTGCAGAGAAATTAGATAAAAATCATGGAAAAAGCTAATATACCTAGGAATTAAACTGGATGGATCAGTACTAGATTCTAGTTGGGGTGTCATAAAATTCATATTTTGGTCAGATTTTGTTTGCTGTGTGAAATCTATACATTGACTTTGATGGTCTAGTGGTGAAATACAATGTGGAGTTGTTGACAGTAAAGATTTGTGTAAAATTGAGGATAACAAACTAGGTGATTTGTAATGGTTCTAAATTGCTGAAAACCAGTTCTTAGTCTGATTGGTAGGGATTTGATATAGTATTTGGCTGTAAAAAAGAAACATACAACTGCAGGGAGGAGCCCTGGAAAGCAGGAACAGAATGTAACAAGGGAGGAGAATTGTTATATAATTATATATAATTATGTATTATACATTGTATGTATATAATTATATGTTATTATTCCAAGGAGTAATTGGCTGCCCAGAGGCATTTGGTTTGGATCCTGAAAGATGTATTTTTGAAAATACCAAGTCACAAAGCTTAAAAACACAAGAGGAAGGTACTGAGGAAGCAGGTTTCTCATTACAGGTGTAATTTCATTTATTTACTTATATTTAAAACCTGGTACATGCCCATTGGAGATGCCAATCTTTTAATCAGGTGGGTATATTCAAGCATGTTTGCAATTAGTATTACATACATCGATATTATTGATACCAGGTTAAAATCTATAGTGATTATCTCAACTTCACTGAAATATAATCCCTTTACTTTTTAGTTTACCAGGAGCAGTGATATATGTATTCGTGAGCCTAGCAAAATCTCTCATGAACTTCACAAATGAAATAAATAGTTTGAGACAAAGGAGGGTAGTGAAGCATTACATGCTAACTACAAACAATGGTCATTCAGTAAAATTAAAGGTGAAATTACATCGATACATTAGTATCGATGTTTTGTATCTAGACAATGGTGATGTTAATATCAGCTAGCATTGGAGGCCTATAGTCTGAGGGCAATGCATCAGATGCTTTGAGACTTTAAGATTATCTGTGTTATTTGTTTGTGTTCCTTCTTTATTGACGGTTGGTATTATAGTGATATTTGAAAGGATGTCAGTGGGGTGGAATTATGTCTCTGGATAAGTGTCTCTTACTGTTCCCTAAATACCAGAGCAAAGCTGAAATGTTTATTCAAACAAAGCAAGAGATATTGATCTTATAATAATTGTCAATTACAAGGATATTTGGTTTATTCTACTGAATGATTACACTGGACTTAAATTGGACACTTACACTGGACTGCCTTGCTTACTGGTAATACAAAATGGACAGTTTCTCATTCCCATTTTTGCTTGTATTGTGTTAAGCTTAGAGGAAGATGAGAACAGCAGAGAAATTAAGCTGCACTGGCACGAGGGCCTTTCTGATGTGCTTAGATGCTGCCTGTGCTTTCAACGTTCATCAGAAATAAATAATTTTATTCTGGATTTTGAAAAGCTGTTTGATAGTGGGTGACCTTTCTCAGGTAGAGGAGGAAAGATTGCATTAATAGAGGTAAGGGGCTCCATTCTACATGAGTACTTCAGGCATGCAGAGCACATTAGAGCTGCAGTAGGTGAGTTAACTGCCCTGTAGTGGATCAAATTGGTACTGCTTTGGGGAATGTCCAGTTGTTTACAGAGAGAAAGTAGAAGAGTAAATAAAGACAAGATAATTGAACGCTTCATTCCTAACAATGATGAAGTTCTATTAGAACAAGGTGAAGAGGAAAGAAATGATAAGTTGTGAGATGTTTTTTTGTTTGTTTGTTTGTTTGTTTTTGTTTTTGTTTTTTTTCCCTCAAATAATAAAGATACATAGTGAATTGCTTAATGAGAAAAAAAAATAGAAAGCACTAGTCTAACTGAAATCCTACAATCATGTAGGGAGTCAGTACCTCTATCCTCAATTCCAGTCTTTTGTAATCATAATTGTTTTAATAAGGATTAACCTGTGTCTGTCACCGTACAGTATTTTACACAGTTTGCTTTAATTCTGACTGCTAACTGTCTCCTTGTGTGATTGCTTTTTAAGGACCAGTCCCACTTTAGGACAGGGAAGCTTCATTTTACTGTTTTACTCTTGTCTTACAATTTTGTGAGCATTAGAATTTTACAGGCCACTGCTTTGCTTTAAAGGTTCTTGAAGGAAACAAAATTTTAGGTCTGCGCTAGAGATGTGTGTTTTTGTTTGACTTTTTTCTCTCCTTTTCGGATCTGAGAATATTTCTGCTTATGAAGAATTTACTTAGATTTATTATTTCTATTGACATTTCCCTGTAGAAAATGAGGTGTCTTATTCTGACCCCCAAAAACAAAAGCAATAGATGATTTGGGCTCTCATCATGCTTCTTCTGTAAGAATTACTAAATAAGCTGCAATCATAAAATTGAATGTGCCTTTTCTACTGCAGATTGTTTTGACTTCCATATTAATTTTTAGCTCAGGTAGAAATTCCTTTCTCCAGAATACTGAAAATACCATATTGTCAGATCATCCACTTGGATGTTTCCTTGGATGGACATGTAATTGGTAATATTCTTGGTGGTGTTTTATGAGAAGAAAGAGTTTTGCAGGATTAATTCTGTCACAAATGACAAATTAAGAAGATGGAGAAATAGCAAATGCAGTTTATTTGTGAGATCATTATCCAGAGTACATATTCTTCACCAACAGAGAAAAGTGCAGGAGCTGCAGGTTGTGTAAACACCACCACCACCTGACTTGAAAGCTGGTTCCATGAGGAGCTGTGCCCAGCAGCTGTTGGAGGTTGGCTGCTGCAGACATTTTGTGGGTAGGAAGCAGTTTACACATTTGTTTCTAAGAAGCACATGATTTAACATTTAGATGCAGATTCCTGGGAAAATAAGACTGTTCTCTCAAATAAAAGCATTGCAGTATAGGATGGTACTGCTATTGTAGACATAAACAGGTAGGCTGTGGGCAAAGCTCTTGCTATATGAAATAATTTTTCTACATTTTTAGCAGCAGCATTATCTCCAAAATTTGTGCACTGAAAAGTACGTATCCTGTGGAGAAGTTATTTCCTTCCCTCCCCCCCCCCACCCTCCCCCCAGTTCTTCAATTATTTAATTGTTATATTTTTATCATCAGGAATAAACAATATTAATGTAGGATGTGTATACAGTTCAACATACTGACCAGAACTAGCTACCAATTATTTTAGGCACTGAGAAAGAACCAAATCCATGTGGCTCCTTAGAGAGCTCTAGCTCACTTCCACAGTTTGAGAATCTAGATTATATAGATAATTTCAGAATTGTTAAGTAACTATTTTTAAAAGAGAATGCAGAAAACTTTATTCTTTTCATACCCTCCTGTATATAAAGTGGAATTTCTAGAAAAAGAAAAAGAAAAAGAAAAAGAAAAAGAAAAAGAAAAAGAAAAAGAAAAAGAAAAAGAAAAAAAGAAAAAGAAAAAAAAAAAAGAAAAAAAAAAAGAAAGGTTGTGAAAAGTGTGTTTCATATGTTCTGAAACAAATGAAATTAAACAATTTTCTCTTAGAACTTTAGTAATTATAAACTTTTTTCCCATTAAAAAGAACACAACTTGTTCAAAGGTGTTTTGAATATATAACTTCTCTGTTGTATGCAGCATGTCTTGGCTGGTAGTAGTGTAAATTTTTAAGAGAAAGAAGCTGAAATTAAGCAATTTTTGTTGCAGTGCTGATGTTATCTTAGTGAAATGGACATGTAATCTTTCCAACCGGAATAAGAAACATTTTGCAAAATGTTTGAAAGTAAAACTTTCAGTTTTATATTGTTAGGCGTAAAGCAAAAGGGCTATGAACTATGTATAAGCAGAGGAGATGTACTGGATTTTTCCTCCAAGGCTGTAGTTCTTTGTGCTGTCAGCACAGTTTATATTGCTTCACTGTTCTGTAAATGCTATAGTTTTTTATGGATCTTCCTTTTGTTTATTTATTATTTCTCTTGAAAGGGAGAAGTGAAGTGAATGCTGAAAGACAAAGATGCATTTCCCAGTGATAAAATATTAAAAATCTGAAGTGCTCCTCCTAGTTCTTCTGGCATAGCTGTTTCATTGTGTTATATGGGTGTTAATCTTCTAAGGAGCATGTAGTATTTCAGAGAGAGGCCTGAATACCTTCAGTCTAAAGCTGAGATTATTGTACCAGAAGATTTTCTGTAGAGTGACGTCTGCTTTTATCAGGGATTTAAATTATGAACATGATGTTGTGGCTGAGTTTTGGACTCAGTGACAGGATAGAAGGCAATGCTTATCTAATTTAAACAACAGTTTAGAGAGCTTTGTGGGGAGAGAGTAGAAAGCTGGGCATTGCTGCATGAAAATTATCATTTGCAGCAACAAAATTATCATTCTTCAGAATCACAATTCTTTTACTATGAAATAAGAGCCAAATTCACCAGTTTTCCATGAGCAGATAGCACAACAGCCAATCCTTCAGCAGAGAAATGGAGAGCTTCTTCCTGAAAAAGATCGCAGACCAATATTTCTTTCCTCTAAAACATCTTTTATTCTTCTTTAATCAACAGTGTAAACCAACAAAACTTAGAGGTTGAAGTTTCTGCATTTGTTCCAGCTCCTTGATTTTTGTCAGCTCCAAAATTTGATTTGAATCTTGTATTATCCTTAGAAAAGGTTTAAGCATCATATACTTAACTTATGGTCATGAGTTCTAGCTTTAACAAATAACACTTAGTGTTTTGAGAGAGCATCTAAGTATGTGAGGGTTGGACAGGGTAATGACTAAGGAAATGAGGAAAGGAATAAGAAAAACAAGCTAGGCTGAGATACTCATGAAATTTTGAGAAGTGGTATTAGAAGAGAGCATATTACAGGCTCTCTGTGGCCTGACTATATCATTTCATTTCAAACGAAGGTATCAATATCAGCAAAACCATTTCTACTTTTTTCACATTAAACTACACTGAGAGTTCTATGCATTATTTAGAATCATAGAATCATAGAATATCCTGAGTTGGAAGGGACCCTTAAGGATCATCAAGTCCAACTCTTGACACCGCACAGGTCTACCCAAAAGTTCAGACCATGTGCCTAAGTTCACAGTCCAATCTCTTCTTAAATTCAGACAGGCTCGGTGCAGTGACCACTTCCCTGGGGAGCCTATTCCAGTGTGCAACCACCCTCTCTGTGAAGAACCCCCTCCTGACGTCCAGCCTAAATTTCCCCTGCCTCAGCTTAACCCCGTTCCCGCGGGTCCTGTCACTAGTGTTAATGGAGAAAAGGTCTCCTGCCTCTCAACACCCCCTTACGAGGAAGTTGTAGACTGTGATGAGGTCTCCCCTCAGCCTCCTCTTCTCCAGGCTGAACAGGCCCAGTGACCTCAGCCGTTCCTCGTACGTCTTCCCCTCAAGGCCTTTCACCATCTTCGTAGCCCTCCTCTGGACACTTTCCAACAGTTTCATGTCCTTTTTATACTGTGGTGCCCAGAACTGCACACAGTACTCGAGGTGAGGCCGCACCAGCGCAGAGTAGAGCGGGACAATCACCTCCCTTGACCTACTAGCGATGCCGTGCTTGATGCACCCCAGGACACGGTTGGCCCTCCTGGCTGCCAGGGCACACTGCTGGCTCATATTCAACTTGCTGTCTACCACGACCCCCAGATCCCTCTCTTCTAGGCTGCTCTCCAGCGTCTGATCGCCCAGTCTGTACATGCAGCCAGGGTTTCCCCGTCCCAGGTGCAGGACCCGGCACTTGCTCTTATTGAACTTCATGCGGTTGGTGATCGCCCAGCTCTCCAACCTGTCCAGATCCCTCTGCAAGGCCTTTACGCCCTCATTTGAGTCCACAACTCCTCCAAGTTTGGTGTCATCAGCAAACTTGCTCAAAATACCCTCTATTCCTACATCCAGATCGTTTATAAAAATATTGAAAAGTACCGGCCCTAAAATGGAGCCTTGAGGGACCCCACTGGTGACCGCCCGCCAGCCTGACGCAGCTCCATTTACCATAACCCTTTGGGCCCTGCCCGTTAGCCAATTGCTCACCCATCGTATGATGTTTTTATTTAGCTGTATGGTGGACATTTTGTCCAGTAGGATCCTATGGGAAACCGTGTCAAAAGCCTTGCTGAAGTCCAAAAAAATCACATCAGCTGGTTTCCCTTGGTCCACCATACAGGTGATCTTATCATAAAAGGAAATCAGGTTAGTTAGGCAGGAAAGTTGAAAGATCATAGCAGTCAGTAGCTGAATGTTTGGTTTTAACGATGGACTTGTAGAAATGTCACTGTTTATCCTTTGTGAAAGCCAGCTCTTAACCTAAGATTATATAAGGGAAGCTTATGCTTGGTGTGAATAAACAGAAGGAAGAAGACCTCCGTGACCTCTATAATTAGTAATAAATGTTTTTTAATTTAAATGTCAATCTGTTAGTACTTATAGCAACCGTGACGCATGTTTAAATCCAGTATTAGTGTTCAGGAGAGTGATATATCACATTACAGTGTTGTTTTTTTTTCCCAGATTTCCATGTATTTGAAATTGAGTATGCTGGCTGCTGCTGCTGCTGTTTCCAACTGTCACGCAGCAGGACTGTTTCCAAGAAGCAGAAGTGAACAGTGGGTATAGCTGCAGTGCGTGGTTTCAGTAACGAATTCAGAGAGATAGTGATTGCCAGTTGGTGGGCACATAACATTCTGTTGAAGTCCCGATAGAGATACAGTCAGTTAAAGAGCATGACTTCCTTGCAAACTCTTTGGATTTGTCCAGAAATTGTTAATGGAGAGTCAGATTCTGCCTTCAGACACAGAGATCTGAAGCAAAATTTCACATTGCTTTTGACTGGACATTGTATACGTGCATACACTTGAAGAAATAATTGATCTTTCATTTTCCTGGGCTTCAGCTTTGTCTCTTTTTCATTAGGATTGTGATGTGTCAGTGCTAGAGCTAAGAGTATTATATAGATCTCATACTACCACTCTTCTCTGAGGAACTATCTGAAATTGTCACCTCCTTTCTCATCATTTCTGTTCTGTCTGTAATAGGTCAGACCTGTTTCCTTCCAGGGCAAAGATAAGTTTCTGCTGTGACTTACTCCCTACAGCTTTGCTGAGCTGCAGCAGCTCCATGAGGGCTTTGTATTCTGTCCGTCTCCACATACCAGTAGCGTTGCTCTCCAGTCTCTAGTGGTGTTCTTTCTTCTGCAGCGATATCAGAACTATTTTAGTTGCTTTTTTGATTTTCAAATTCTACTTCAGCTTGTAGGAAGGCCAACATCTATTAGATTTTGAAAAACTGTCCCCTGTGTAGCACTGAAAAAAAGAACCACTAGTAGGACAGTAGTATTATTCAACTACCAGGACAGTATTATTTTCTGCAAAACTTAAAATATGAAAGTGTTTTAAGAGTTCCTTATGGCCTGAGAAAGGAGCAGTGTCAGTTTCCAGGTCCTATGAAGCACAGAACCTCCCCAAAGGTTTGGAGACAAGGGCAGATTTTCTGTTTTCTCAGAAGTAATAGGTATTATTTTTGGAATTATTGACAGCAAACTTCACTTTCCCTGCAAGATAATCAGGGTGAAGGTTTCTTTGCACTGGTTTGCATCATTAAGAGTCATGAAATGAAACATCATAAGGTTTCTCTTTCTTTCACAGCAGATAAAAAGATCAGTGTATGAAACAGTTCTGTAATGTGTTTCATTTCACACTGTCTGAGAGCAGTTATTCTGTTATCATTCTAATGACTAGTGTGTTGAGTCAGTGTTGTTTTTTTAAAAGCTGTCATTTTTTCCATTGTTTGTACTCAAGGCTATGTTATGCAAAAAACAATTTTATATTTTGTGCACTAGTCCTTGCTAGTATATATTTATATAAAAAATATTTTTAATCCCTTTATGAAAATTGTAATAGCTCTGCTTTGGGGAAGATGCAGAATGCCTGTTTCAGGCATTCCTACCTGCTATAACTATTATTTCTTCCTCTGCAAAGGTATAGATCATGAGTCTTGAATTTAAGAGCATTTAAAGGTGGCAATTCTTCTGTGCTCTTGCATTAGTAATTTTGTTTAGCTATTCAATGTGAATTGCAAGCCATTAATAATTATTAAAAGGTAGCTTTGTTGCTTAAATAATTTTGAAGATGAGAGAGAACTATTTCTATTTTTCCAAAGGTGAGAAAATTCAGGGTAAAAATATGAGGGAGGCATGAAGAGAGGAAAGGACAGATTTCCTTTTTTATTCCAGTGAATTTGCATTATGGTTAAGAATGATCAAGTGAACTGAATTACCAATCGTTTTCATTGCTCTGCTTTTGCTTTTGTTAAATGCTGGAAATAATCTATTCAAAGGAGCCAAAAGATTCTTCTCCCCTGCTTTTGTCCACTTCAGGAAGATTTCTTTTGAAGTATTTGTGGTGATCCACACTGATGGAAAACAACATATTTTCAAAAGCAATTCTGTGAGTAGCTATGTAGCGATTGAAGCAGGCACTTACTGCCAAAAGGTGTTCATTTATTATTGAATTCTCTCAGAACCCAATAGATATGTATGGTTAAAATGTAAAATTAAGGAATATTGTCTAGATGTACAAGAAAGAGGTAAGACTTCCACAGTGTTTATAGGAGTAACTTGCTTCCACTTTTGCTCTCCTCCTTTTGTTGAAGAAATTTACAGGGCTTTTTTTTTTTTTCCTTCTTCTTCTGTAAACAACAGCAAAGCATTGGTAGATAGTACTGTAAGGACACTAATGAGAGGGCTGTATTGCTTGAACACTTTTTAATACCTTGTGGAAAGAACTGTTAAAGTCAATTTTGAATCTATCTTTAGCAGTTATAGTTTTCTGCTTCTAATGAACTGTCATTAGGTATTTAAGGAGAAAGATTGAGGTCCATCAAGTGAAAGAGTTCTTTGTCAGATTGAAGAGTAGTAAAGAAGTTTTTGAGCCATTATCCAACAGTCTCAATATATTCTATAGAGGACTAGTAACCCTCATACAGGGCAACAAGATTTTGAGAAGAAAACGGTTGGTCACCCAGGATCAGTCATCCCTTGAATCCCAACTGCTGATCCCATCAGGTGGTATGGTGTCTGCACATGCTATAAATACTTCATCTATCAAGTTGGGTCCCGTTTTGGAGGCACACCTACATCATCTTGGATTTTGTGATTTGAGTTAAATTATTTGCCTAACTTTCAGCTGGAAAAAAAAAAAAATGTACACTTGGCTGCTGTACAGTGCTCAAGTTCTTCTGTGGATGTGGAAGCAGATTTTCCAGATACAGATGGCCAGTCCGCTGTACTTACCAGAAAAGTGCAGGGACTAAAGAAAATCCTTGTTTGTCTGAGGATGCTGTATAAATTGCCAGGCTTTAGCAGCTGTGCAGGAGAACGGCTCTTAGAGAGTAGAGGGGGGAGAGAAGAAAGGCTAGAAACCTCTAGCTTATGCACTAAATTCCCACCTGGCCCTACTTAGAGTATGTGCAGAATATACCTATTTTGACTATTGGTGGATTCCAAATTTTAGGTGTGTTTTTTCAGTCTCTACAGATACTGCATATTCACAGGAGGAGGGAGGAAAAAATAAAATAGAATTGATTTTTGTTTATGTTCTAGGAAGACTTGCAGGTAAACCATTAATAAAAGGCTGCTGAGCATTTTGCCTTGGTTCAGATGATTATGCTCAGGATTATTCTTCCAGGAGGTCTATCAGCAAAAGAGTCTATTAATAATACAGATGTTTGTCTGAACATTTAAAAGAAACACTTGACCTGTGTTAAGGTTTCGAGTCATTCAGGGGCACAAGTCAACTATGGTCTAAACATTTTGTGAAAACAGTCCTGAAAATGTTCACTTGCTAATGTGAAGCTAAAATAATATTTCATTTACAAAGAAAGCACTGTTGAAAAGAAGACAGAATTAAATTTCATATGAAAGGATTAGGGTATTAACGCAGGATATGAAGTACACATCTTTCTTTGCTCATCCCTAGATTTCCTCTGCCGCTTTCCATTGAGACTTCCTTTTTGGCTCAAACTGCTGCACTATATAATGAAAGAATTAGTAGTATTCTAATTCATGATGATTTTTTTTTTCAGGATAGACTGATTGCTGATGATTAAAGCTTGTGGTACTGTGATAATGGTGAATAAATGGGAAGCTGTCTATTGCCCACCAGTGGCATAACCTTGCAGTGGTATTACTTACAAACAATCAGTGTATACAGTATTTTAGTAAAAATAGTCGTGTCGGTAAAAATATATTTTGATCTTTCAACCAAGTGCAGTCAAAGAAAGATTGGAATGAGACACGTTAACAAGCTCTTCTTTTTCCTTCCTAGAATTACAACGACAGCTGCTTGTATGATGGACCTACGGAGATATCCGCTGGATGAGCAGAATTGCACGCTGGAGATTGAGAGCTGTAAGTACTTCTGCAAATCCTACTTATTCTGTGGTCAACTGCTTCAGACTTTTTATCCGTCTTTCTTTTTTATTTTTTTTTATATGCTACTAACCTAGTTGTGTCTCCGATGACATTTAGATTCTTGTAAACACATTTAAAAAAAAGCTTTCCAGATGGATTAGTAATTTGTGGCACAAGGATTAACAAAAGTTATTCTGTTTTGATGGACAATTTTCAGCTTTAAAAGTCTCATTCAAAGGCGTTGGAGTTCATGTGAGGAGCATGAGGATTATTATCAGTTTTTTATCCCCCTTTACTGCTGAGCTATGTTGCAGCTTGTTTCCATTTATAAAAGATAGCAAGAGGCCAGAATTGTTTTTGCAATAGGTGTTTTGTGGTTTGCATGTTTTTCTAGACCCTATTCTGTAGTTAAGCTTTCAATTCATGCAATGCAGTTTATTATATATACTGATTTAATAGCTGGACTGTCTATCAAGTTTTCCATGTCAATAAATCTTGTGTTATGAAATAAAATTTCCAGTATCTTTTCAATGTATAGTCTTTAGGGTACTATAAGCACTTGAGAAAAAAAACTACTCATCATCACTTATATAAAGACAATATTGTAAATATGCAATACTTGATGTTAATGAAGAACAGCACTTTCAAGATACATTTCCTTTTCCAGGAGAATCATAGGTAATAGATGGGGTCTATTATTGAGGTGAATGCAGCAAGCAAAATGAAAAGTAATGTCATTAAGATACAGTATGAAAAAATGTGTGTTTTTAAAATAGCATTTATTTTAAAACATTATGGGATTTCTGCATGAGAAAAGTGATCATAGCTTGTACTACAGTCTGGCAAGAGCTTGGTAAAGCTTCTTTCTCCTGTTTTAGAAAGCATTTAAGAATATGTTTTAAATTTGTGTCCAGGTTTCATTCATTTTAATGTAACTGAAAGACATGACAATCTCTTCCTGAATTGCACTGGTGATACTGCTGTTTGAAATAATTTACATGCCTGAAGTAAGCAAAAAAAATTTTTATCATTAAAATTCACCCCTTCTATATGTTGACATGCACAGCCTCTAGAAGTCAGCCCACTTCTACTAGTAATGTGAGAGAATTCTGTACAGACTAACTGTATTCTGGCTTACAGAGATTCTTGACACTGTTTATTCATGCAGTATGAAAAATACAGAATTTGTTACATCATAGAAAGGGTGGGGGGTTAATTTCCCATAGTGGTTAGGATAGGACAGCTCCTCTGTGGATCTCTTAGCTCTGTTGCAGCCTTGCAAAAGTAAAAAAGAATTCTAAAATATGATACTGTATGTAGCTAGTCTGCCTTTGACTGTAGTAAAAAGGGTCATTAAAGAATGAGGATAGAATGAGGCTTTGAAAAACTTTATTGCTGCTTTAGAAAATTATTACTCTTTACCATGTCACTCTGTCCAGGTAAAAACCTGAGTCTGTCTAATCATTATAAATTGCTTCAGACAAAATGCTAGTAGGCAGTTGGGTAGAATAAATAAGAATGAAAGTGACTTTGAGTCATTTTATGCAGGTACTCACTTCTTTAAACTCACTTCTTTAAACTATTTGCATGCTGAAAGTATCATAGTTTCTTGGCCTGCTGGTTCTGTTTCATACCTGTTTCATTACTGCTTTCTTGTGATGTTTACAAACACTCTAAATTCCATTGTAAGTGTTTTCATGGCCAAGAAGGCATAAAATTATACTCATTGTTTATGTCAACAGTCTTCTCCCCCCCTCTTTTTTTTTTTTTTGTTTCAAGCTTAATGTCTTCCCCACCACTGCTGTGACCCTCACAATGTATTTAAGGAAGGTAGTCTTAATTTCTCATAGCCTTCATTTCATGAAACTTGAATGTGCTGGTCTCTTTTAGCTTTTTCATGCAAGTGCATTCAGTGATTCTATGTTAAGAGAAATGCAGAACTAGCTAATACTGGTTTCTACAACTGCTATAGTTTATCATCCTTCTTTATGAATAAATCCATACCACAAACTGTATCCCAGATGAAATCTGTATTGCATTTACCCTGCCCTTTTTTCCAAGAGCAACCTTTGCCTTTTTTCATAACTGCATAACTTCCATAGGCGGTAGCCATTCCTGGAACATTACAGTAAGATTTTGCCTTCACTCATCTTCCATCAGTGGGATCTAGCTCTTGATAGAAATATTTTTGCATAGTTCAAAGAACATGTGACTTAGCATTTCATAACACTTTTCACATAAATCAGTGTTCTTAATTTTGCTACAGTCCTCAAGGTTATCAAGTTTTTGGTATTTTAGTTCTGATCATCTGACCAGCACCTGCATATTTTGTTTCATTAAGAATATCCTTCACACACAAACACTAAATAATATTAATGGTAACAAAGATCATGATGATCTTCTTATGATGATCTTATGATCATTCTCTATACTGAGCACTATCTAATATTTCAATGCAGTACAATTTCCTACATATTATTTATCAATCTTTACTGTTCTTTGTCTGTTCTCAGATAGTCCTATATCAAATGTTTTCATAAATTCCAGGTTAGTTGTACTTTGCATAGAAACGTAGTTATCAGCTAGCCAGAACCTTTATGAGTTATGTCATGATGGCTTTTATCCAAGTTCCATGCACATTGACGTCTTTAAAGTTCTTCCATTCTTTCACTGCTTCTGTCTTATTGATGCCAGTTGACTTTTTTCTTGTTATATGCCTGGATTATGTTTTATCACATAACATTGTGTTTACTGAATTTTGGGTCCAGTGTCAAATTTTTGTAAATCTAGATTTACATAAACCTAGATGAATCTACAAATTAGGAATTATGGCAGAAAAGGGTTTTATGGTAAAGCTAAAACATAAAATGGGGAAGGATGTATCATTTGTTAGATACAAGAGGCAGTATTTTACCCGTTTCAGTTTAAATTAGTAGTGACAAGATTAGATACTGAAAGCGTAAGAGAGGACTATTCCTCACTGGTTCAAAGAGCCTTAGTTTTGAGAACTGAAATCTAATTTTTTTTTAACATATAGGCAGTTTACATCTCTGAACATTTTATTTTGATTTGCTCACACTTAAAAGGGGGCAGAAACATGTTGAATCTTTAGTTTTCCTAATATGTTTTTAAACCTGTACAATGTCTTTCACATCAGGGTATAATTTAGCTACTCTTCTCTTTCTTTTATCTCCCAAGATGCTGAATTGTGGGGATATAAAACCAGAAATCACTTTTATTGTGCATTCATTTCTTAGATACCCAGCTTGCAGGCAACAGAGTGTTTTTTTTCCTTGTTACTTGAATTTTGACTTGTCTCAGTAAAATGCCTCTCCTTTCTGCTCTGTACAACTGCCACTGAAGTATGAATGATGTTTCTGATGATGCTCTAGAATACTTATATTTCTCTCCTGTCTCCTGCCTTTCTGGAGTTGTAACTGTTGAAGGAATTCCTTAGCTAATCAGCCTAAAGAATAGAGGGAGCTAAAAGGCAAAAAGAAGCACGAGGGAGTTTGCAGAATACTGGTTCATACTGATATTCTTTACTGAGAGGGTTGTGAGGCATTGGAATGGGCTGCCCAGGGAAGTGGTGGAGTCACCATCCCTGGAGGTCTTTAAAAGACGTTTAGATGTTGAACTTAGTGATATGGTTTAGTGGAGGTCTCGTTAGTGTTAGGTCAGAGGTTGGACTCAGTGATCTTGAGGTCTCACAGAATCATAGAATCACAGAATTTTCTAGGTTGGAAGAGACCTCAAGGTCATCGAGTCCAACCTCTGACCTAACGCTAACAGTCCCCACTAAACCATTTCCCTAAGCTTTACATCTAAACGTCTTTTGAAGACTTCCAGGGATGGTGACTCCACCACTTCCCTGGGCAGCCTGTTCCAGTGCCTCACAACCCTTTCAGTGAAGAAGTTCTTCCTAACATCTAACCTAAAAATCCCCTGGCACAACTTAAGCCCATTCCCCCTTGTCCTGTCACCAGGCACATGGGAGAACAGGCCAACCCCCACCTTGCTACAGCCTCCCTTGAGGTACCCATAGAGAGCGATAAGGTCGCCCCTGAGCCTCCTCTTCTCCAGGCTGAACAAGCCCAGCTCCCTCAGACACTCCTCGTAGGACTTGTTCTCCAGGCCCCTCACCAGCTTCGTTGCCCTTCTCTGGACCCGCTCAAGCACCTCGATGTCCTTCTTGTAGCGAGGGGCCCAAAACTGAACACAGTACTCGAGGTGCAGCCTCACCAGAGCTGAGTACAGGGGGACGATCACCTCCCTAGCCCTGCTGGTCACACTGTTCCTGATACAAGCCAGGATGCCGTTGGCCTTCTTGGCCACCTGAGCACACTGCTGGCTCATATTCAGCTGACTATCCACCATCACTCCCAGGTCCTTCTCTGCCAGGCAGCTCTCCAACCATTCCTCTCCCAGCCTGTAGCTCTGCTTGGGGTTATTGCGCCCCAGGTGCAGGACCCGGCACTTGGCCTTGTTGAACTTCATGCAGTTGACCTCAGCCCATCGGTGCAGCCTATGCAGTCTCTTCCAACCTAGACAATTCTGTGATTCTGTGATTCTGTGATATAAATAAGATATCATATTGTAACTCCTCTAGCATTACAGAGAGAAATTATTGTGATTTGAATATTTTCCAATGTAAATATTCAATATTCATCTAGTACATTTTGACTGTTGTTAACTTTAATTACACAGTGACACAAAAGGACATTAAAATTCACGTCAACTCTTTATTTTTTGACAACATGTTAGGCATAGCTGTATTTGTTATATTGTGGTGTAATTCAGAAAATGCTTGCTTTGTGACAGTGATATTTTAAAACTTTCTTTGTTGTTCTTGAATAAACAAAACCACACTGAGTCTCACCTTAGAAGCATAGTCTCAGAAAAGTTTTCCATAGTTTATTAAAGATATGGCAAAAAAAAAAAAAAAAAAAAAAAAAAAAAAGCAGCATATGAAAGCCCTACTGTCTGAAGCCACAGCAAACAGGCAGTTTGCATATACGGGGGGGGGAAGGGGCGGGGAGGGGGGAAGGGGCAGGGGGCGGAAAGGGAGTGTTTTGGTGAAAAATGAAGAATTATTGTTTTGGGACCTTTCTTTTATTTAACAGCTAGGGGCATTTGGACCAGGAATTAATTAAATTATTTTATCTGTATCATGGCAAAAAGGCAACAGTAACACACTAAATAAGACCAGTTTAAAACTTCCATTGTATAAGAATCTAGAAAAAGGCAGGAAGAACAAAGGCAAAAGTGTATCATTCCTCCCAGTGACTGTGTATCAAACACTTTCTAATCAGATCCTCTGAAAGCCCATCACCAAGAGAAACGAGTAATTTTTGTATGTTGAAGGTCAGTTTATAAGCACATTTAAAGCTTTAGAAAGAAATAAAAGTTGCCTATTGCTGAAGTTTTGAGTACTTTGCAGACAGCTGCTCTGGTCAGAAATCAGAGCTATAATCAAGGTATATAAAATGGTAGAACTGCAGGAGCTGACCAGGCAGTACCCTTCTGGGTTAGAGGTGGATCTGTCTGATACCAGGTGAGAGACTCTGCTTATCCCTGGGAAATGGGATGTTCAGCAGAGGAGGGTACCTCTGCTGGAAGTGAATATGTCACTTCCAACATTTACACAGTAAGTGGAAAGCTGAATATGTGACGTTAGGACCATTAAAGGTTAGAATCTTTATAGTGGTTCGTTTAATTTTCTTTTCATTTGTCAAGTTTAGCATGTAACCTGTTCTCTTCAACCCTTCAATTAAGTATTTTTTGCTTAGTAGCTGTTGTACAGGGAGAATATTCTTCTATCAGGAGAAGTTAACCTTATTTTCAAAGTGCTCCTTTCTCCTTCTTGTTTATCATCTATATGTTTGCATGTCTTAATTTAGATTCTGTGACAATCCAGCCTACACAGTACTTTGATAGGAGGAAAAGATGCATTAATAAATAGTCATGAATTCTTCCTCTGTATCCATACACTGTCCATTTCAGCATCATCAACTTGTAATGTGGCTTCCTCGGGATAGGTACTCCAGTCTTTATTTTTGCATAGTAATTTCATCTCAGTTCTATTGAGAAGAGAAGAAAAGAAAATAGATTTAAATTCAGTGATGTAATGCATACTGTCAAACATGACTCCTTTTCAGTGTGTAGATGTATGATCTTCAGTAAGGGCTAAAAAAATACCAACAAAAATGGTAAATGTTTCTTCTGGCTAGTCTGAAGAAGGGAAGGATGTTTAGACTAACCATCAGTACACATGTGTATATGACTGGGGCAGGTTCTGTACAAGTGAACCGCTGTTTGTAATGTTTTGATAACCAAGCATGAGCAATGACCTCTAGGGACTTTGGTCAGGCTTTTCAGACAAAAACTCAAGTAACATCCAAAGTAATTTTTTCCTATTACCTATTATTATGGGGACACAAGAAGGAAGTACTCTCTCTTATTTTCTTTATTTCTAATTGCATCTTTACAACATTCTGCATCTTGGAAGCACTCATAACACAAATAAAAGCATGTACTTTTTGCAAATCAATAAAGAAAAATGAATAAAGGGATTCAAGATACTAATATCCAGTTTCTGCTTATCAGCATGGGACAATATAGGCAATGTAGTTTTCCACAAAGAAATTTATAGCTTGAAGCTCATTTTTATATCATTTTACAGGTGAATGTGAAGAATATATAGAATCATAAAGATTCAGAGACAAAATGCAGTTTTAAAACTTCTAAAGCATTTTGCCTTTCATAGCTAGTCTATGAAAGGCCAAATTCAAAGTGCTCGTATTCAAAGAGCACCATTTTCATTTGCTAAAGGGTTTGGAAAAAAATAAAGGTCTATGAGAATATCTCTGATGATCTTGGGGAAAAAAAAAAAAAAAAGTCACCCAAGAGAAAAGAATGTCTTTCTAGCATCTTTTCTGATAATCCTCTATACAATAAATTATGTGAAATAGTGGAAAACTGATGGGATTGGCACTTTACAATCCTGTTTCTAGAAAGTATGAATTTTACAAGGTAAATATTCATTTTTTATCTTTTTTTTTTTTTTTTTAACTGGATAGTAGGATCTCTGTTATACTATCACACACTTAAAGTAAATATTTTTGTAGGTCTAGAGTTTTTTGAAACAACTTGTACCTGGTGATTTCCCTGAAAGTAAGAGGCATTTATAAGAGTTATTGGAAAGGTCATGTAGAATACTGTTCTATATTTTAGCTCCATGCAGTGTATAACCTGAGATTATTATTTTTCTTGGATTACATTTTATTAGAATTTTGCTGTACTGAAAATGCTTTAAAGTCTTGATTCAGTCCATAGGCAATTCAGGCAGAATCTTTGCTGTAGATTGAGTCAACTGGTGATGTTAATTGCACAAAAGCTGAGTTGAGCAGTATAGCTTGTTCACCTCTGTTTTTTTCTTTCACTTGCTTTCAGTTATTTTTGTTCAGTTCCTCTTTATTCCGTAGTGGTAGTTCAGGCTGTTCAAATTCAACCTGTAGCTAGAAAATATGAGCTTTCTGATACTGAATGCAGTTTCATTTTCCTAGTTCTTCTGTAGCTTAAGAAATATTTCTGGTACATACTTAATAATATGAGTGGCATAAATATTTGAAATACTGTCCAAAATTATTTGGATGGAAATTCAAGAGTTCGATCTTTTGTTTATGAAAGTTCTATCTGTTAGATAAATATATTTCATAGCTTTTTCATGCTATATTTCTTTAAAGTCAAAATTGAATGGGAAGACTATTTATATTACTATAAGTTTTCTCAAAAATGTTTTGTGAAAAAACATGCATCTAAGAAAGGTCTTAGTAGTTTGAGAGAATCATAAAAATTACAGTCTCAATCGTTTATTTTCTGTTTATGTTCAGTGTAAATTTTAATGGGGGGAGGGAGGAGAAGTTTTGTTTTTTGTTTTTTTGTTTTTTTTTTTTTTTTCTTTTTATTATTATTAATGTATGCTTATATTTTAAGACATACATCCAGAATAATTCAAGATGGAAGCGACCTCAGGAGGTCTCTCTTCCAACCTCCTGCTCAAAACAGGGTCAGCTCTAATTTCAGACCAAGTTGCTCGGGGCTTTGTCCAGTCTGGTCTTGAAAATCTCAAAAGATGAAGAATAAAAAAAAATCCTCGCTAGGCAACCTGTTCCAGAATATGGCCGTCCTAAAGAAGTTTCACAGCAGCTGTGGAAAGGGAAATATTTGCTTTATATTTTATCATGTACTGGCTGCATCTGCCTCGGAAAGAATTATTTATTTTTATTAAACTGAAATAGAATGCAAGTGTTGTGCAAACTGACTTGTAAGAATATAATTTATAAGTCGTATAACTGAATGATATCAGAATGCTCTGAAAAAAAATCATATACTGTACAAGTAGCCCTATAAATTGATAAAGACATCTTTGAGTTAATGAAATAAAGTTTTCTTTCTGTTTTTGATCTGGTCCATATTTCTTGATCCCATGATATGTAAACCTTTCCACCATCAAATAAGAATTCTTTTCCCCTGATAATAGCAAAAGAATTTTCAGTAGAATGACTGTAAAAAGTTTCTTTTTTATATACATCTAAAAGGCAATTCTTTATATTTTGCAACTGCACAATGCACAAGTCATCTTTATTGTGTATGGAGCACACATCTGGATAATCTGCTCTGTAGGAATGCATTGGAATGCATTCCTTTAAGTCATAGCTTTGGAATTTGTGATATGTAATCTTCAACTCTTCAGTTGCAGAAAAATCCACTACTTACATTATATACATGTATCATATGGCCTTATAACACATCTTGTGGTTGATGTGTTACCATAGCCAGAAGCTGAGATGTTATGAGTCCAGGCAATAATCTTACATAATAACAGGAAAACAAAACAACAAACAAGCAAAGGAGGATTTGGTCGAGGTCAGTATTTAGCCTTAAGAATGGACCTTCCCACTTTGACATTGGATGTGTGAAGGTACTGTGCTCTAGATGAGATTACACAATATTGAAACTGTTTTGTAGTTGTCTGTGATGGAGTGAAATACTGTGCTGTTTGATTTGATACGCTATTGATTTGAGAAAGATGCTTATCCAAGGATTTGATGTTGTTTTTTTATATCCTAATATAAGTTCCTGGTGAAATCACAACTCTTGTTCTGTTTTCTGAAATGGTTAATTGACAATCAGTCTGTATTAGAAGTGTCTATGTGTTCACTAGCAGACAGCTTTATTTGAGGCAAAGGCCTGTTGTAGGCTGCTACAAGAATTATTTTCATTTAAGTACAGCTGAGTTTTACTGTTTGGGAGCTCATCTGCACACATCTGGGTCTCTTCAAATGAGCAGTTTTTCTCTTCACCACAGTCTGGAATGATCAAGTCTCTTCAACTCACTTCTGGAAGAATGACCTGTACCACAACATCTCCCAGACAAGCTGAAATACTGGTAAGTTAAGTTTTGTTTGTGAATTTTGCTTTTATTCTTCTGTTTATTGTTTGTCTAAACCTTTGTAACCTTTTATCTGACAGGTGTTATATCACTGTTTTGGGGAAGTTTTTGGACGGGGTCCAAGAACACAAAGTGAATTCTTCTTTTCCTCTTTACCTGCTGTTCCTTGGCATCTTTGCAGAGCCAAAATGAGTAATATCAACATTAACATTGGTAACTCTGGTCAGAATTGTTGTCCTAGGGAGGGCATATATGTCAAGGAACTTCTCATTCTTCATATACATCTAACACAGATTTAGCAACATATGCATGGGAGCAGATGAGCATCAAAGGAATGGATAATGCTACAAGTGTAATGCATTTATACTGTAAGTTTCTTCCATTGTTGTGGTGTAATTGGTGTTAATGGTCCTGTGTACACTTACTAACTAAAGCATTCATTTCCTTTCAGGTTTCAAGAATGACCTTGTGCAGGTCTAGAAAGACCTACAGTCTTATTAGGTAAATGTATGTTGCTTTCCTCTTGCAAAAGCTAGCTAAGATCTTATCCAAGTTTGTTCTGTTGTTTACCAAGAGGAACTACCTTGTGTTCATCTATGGTTTTTTGTTTACTTGTTTTCAGTTATGGAGAGGATTAAAGAGGTGGGCTTCACATTTGCTCTGAAGAAAAACCTACATCTCACTATACGTCCAAAATTCTTATTGTAGCCTAAAATATACTATATACAGCATAGCCTTCTATTTGTACTCTATAATGACTCTTCATGTGCTGCTAATAATACTATGGAATTGGTTTTATGAGTATAGAAAACTTACTTTCATTATAAAATCACAAAATATGTTAACTTTTCTAAAGAAATAAAATTGGGATTTTAACTAATGTCTCTGTCTGTTTCATTATAAAGGAGTTCTAAACACACTAAAACACAGGAAACTAAGTCTACAAAGAGAAGATGACCACACGATTTGAATCCCCGCCAGTTAATTTTTTTCTTTCATATACCAATTTAAAAAGTCATCTTTCTATTTTGGATGGGAGATTTTGAAAGTGATGTAAATATAAGTAGCATCTGTGCTGTGCATGTCACTGTCAGTTTGTGCTACTGAGTAATGCATGTACAGACTTTTAGTCTTTTTTTTTTTTCTTTCAACATCCATCTTTCTGCAAAAGACCAGTGTGCTTCTTTTTGCACACATTGGCGTATGTACTTGCTGTGCCTTGAAACTACTCAGGGCCAGATTATTCTGTGGCTGGATGCCAACTTGCTTTTTATCTTAAGGAACACATAGGTGACATTTGATAAATTAGATCATTGTGCCTGTTATAAATTATATGGTTATAATTTTTGACTGGACATCAAATTGTAAATACATTGGTGTAACTGTCATTTAAGGATGATTTCATCGTTATAATAGCCATGTATGAACAGGCCTCTTAACATGGTCTTATACTTTAGAACATATCTTTAAATGAGTTGCTTTTACAGGAAATTCTCTTGTCTAATTACAGCTTGAGCTTTGATCATCAAGGAATGCCGAATCAGAGTTGAGAACTGGGGCCAGGGTGCTTTATCCACAGCTCTGTTACTGCTGTTCAGAGCAAGGGTATCTTCTGACTGTCTAGTGACCTTGTGAAAGTCAGCCAGTCTCTGTTGCCATTCAGTTTTTTAACTTGTTCTGGTTTTGAAGTGTACATAAGCAAACTTTTTTTGTTTTTGAAAAAAAAAAAAGTAGAAAAGAGAAAAGTGGAGTTCCACTTTAGTCCACAATTTGCTTCATAGACCTCAAGGTAGAGTATTGCAAATACAGATAACAGTTTCACACCTGTCCTTTTCAACAATTCCTCATGATAATGTTGTAAACTTAAATTAAAGGCTTGTGATTTTAAAATATTTCACATATGGTCTTTTTTGCTTTTAAAAAAAACATCAGGAAAGCTTGTCAGCAATTTACTGTGGGGAGTGAGAAGGCAACAAAGAAGTGGACTGTTGATTCTTAAGTTTTGTTTGAATTATTTTTATCCACCCTATTAGGCAAGCAAAATTTCACAATTCCATGCTGAGACAAAGCCACAGCTCAACTTATGAAAACATTCTGCTTGTAAACGTAGACAATAGTTGCAAATTTTAGGACTTCCAATCTTATTTGGGCTATTTGGATCACACTTACTTAAGCTGATAACCTGTATGCCTAGGATGTGGTCAAGCTTGTTTGATTGAGCTTCTGCAGGGAAGAATTTTGATAAATGTGTTCAAAGCTGTAAAACCTGAGTTTTTGATTTAGGATTCCAGCTTTTCAAAAGACATCAGAAAAGTGCTTTCAAAAAAGATATATGGAATTGAACAGAAAGGAAAAGAAAAAAATCATTTAGTGGTAGAGGGAGACTTTTTACAGATGCAATGTTCTAAAGTACTTTGAGATATCTTGATGCAAATGATACAGAACCAAATTATTTCAGTGACAGTAAGATTAGACTGCTACTATTTCCTAAAGCATTTTTTACAAGTACTTCAGTACTGATTTTTTTAAATACTCTGTGAGAGAGAAAGATTGAGAGAGATCGCTTAATAAAGTCAATAAAATCAAAAATTTTAGCTTGACATTATTTTACATTATTTAGAAAATTGTTTTCACAACTTAGTAAATTAGTGCTTGTACCCGTGCTGTTGTAAAAAAAAAAAAAAAAAAAAAAAAAAAAAAGAAAAAAAGTGTGGATGCTTTTTAAATTAATCTCTTGCATCTTTGTCATAGAACTTATTCTGTAGAAGAAGAAATAATAATGTGGAGTCTAGAAACATGTCAAAGTTTGATCAGCATGCATATTTAAATCTAGGAAAATTATTTCACTTTTTATCCATTATTTAAAAATGGAACAAGAGTTCTAATGCTGTATGTTAACTAGAAAAAAACATTCAGTATTCTGGTTCACAGCATTAGGTGTTGAAATTGTGAATCTTTATTACTCTCTTATTTAAATATCCATCCAGAGGCATTAATGTATTGACAAAAACTGAATTAATTCTATTCTAGACTTACTTCTGTTTCACCTAGATTTTTTAACAGATACCACAGTAATTTAAACGATGAGGTGACTATTTTGATTCAATTGTGTGAACTATGTGACAGTGAGATAGGAATTGAGTCTTGTACCTTTCCCTATCAATGCATATGTGGTAACAGCATTACTTTTGTCTTTTTTACAGCTGGCATTCAGCAAAACTAAGTTTAGATCACAGACCAATTCCGATGGTGACATAAAATTGGTGTCTGTGGAGGGGTCTTAGAATCACTTGGTTCCAGGATTGAGTATTGAGTTAAGGCATTTATCAGACGCTGTATATGAAATGTATAACTAATTTTTGTCTTAAAAGCAGAAGAAATTGTCTATAATGCCTTTCTAGGTCAGTATGCTTAACAAAAAAATTAGCCTATATTTTTTCTTTCATGAGACAAACCAGAGAAGAGGTGGGGACATGATGTCATGAACTCCAGTATGGTAAAGATAATAATTTAATTCAAAGATTCTCAGTTTGAGAGGTTTCTTTAGATTAGCAAAATGTAGCCCCTGTCATTGTACAGTAGCATTTGGGGATCTCATCAGGTTAGATGGCTGGATTTCTGATAGGTGACTCTAGTGTAGTGTTTTCTCAAACTTGGTTGCAAACACAATACAGTTTCTCTGGTTTAATTTCCTTTAACATGAAGTGATATTGGGCATGCATTTTGGTAAGATTTGATGAACAGAGTCATGCTGGAATTTGATCTTTTTTTTTTTTTTTTTTTTTTTTTTTTTTTCCCCCTCATTCAGCCATAGTGCTGGTTTCAGTAGCCAATATGTGCATACCTGGCTTTTAAAGCCAGAGTGTAAGGCAGCACCTCCAACAGAGTTCACCACAAAAATAAATAAATAGAAAACCATCAAAACCATCACTTTGAATTAATACAATGATATTAAGGTGGCTATTTGGAAATGAAAAGGATCTGAGAGTATTATTTGAGTGTCATCACACAGCACTTACAGGGCAAGCAGGCAATCAGGCCCAGTCAGCATGGGTTTATGAAAGGCAGGTCCTGCTTGACGAACCTGATCTCCTTCTATGACAAAGTGACGCGCTGGGTGGACGAGGGAAAGGCTGTGGATGTGGTCTACCTTGACTTCAGCAAGGCTTTTGACACCGTTTCCCACAGCATTCTCCTCAAGAAACTGGCTGCTCTTGGCTTGGACTGGCGCACGCTTCATTGGGTTAAAAACTGGCTGGATAGCTGGGCACAAAGAGCTGTGGTGAATGGAGTCAAATCCAGTTGGAGGCCGGTTACTAGTGGCTTTCCCCAGGTCTCGGTGCTAGGGCTGGTCCTCTTTAATATCTTCATCGATGATCTGCATGAGGGCATTGAGTGCATCCTCAATAAGTTCGCAGATGACACCAAGTTAGGTGCGTGTGTCGATCTGCTCAAGGGTAGGAAAGCTCTGCAGGAGGATCTGGATAGGCTGCACCGATGGGCCGAGGTCAACTGCATGAAGTTCAACAAGGCCAAGTGCCTGGTCCTCCACCTGGGGTGCAACAACCGCAAGCAGAGCTACAGACTGGGAGAGGAATGGTTGGAAAGCTGCCAGGCAGAGAAGGACCTGGGAATGATGGTGGATAGTCGGCTGAATATGAGCCAGCAGTGTGCTCAGGTGGCCAAGAAGGCCAACGGCATCCTGGCTTGCATAAGAAACAGTGTGGCCAGCAGGGCTAGGGAAGTGATTGTCCCCCTGTACTCAGCTCTGGTGAGGCCGCACCTCGAGTACTGTGTTCAGTTTTGGGCCCCTCACTACAAGAAGGACATGGAGGTGCTTGAGCGAGTCCAGAGAAGGGCTATGGGTCTGGAGAACAAGTCCTACAAGGAGCGGCTGAGGGAGCTGGGCTTGTTCAGCCTGGAGAAGAGGAGACTCAGGGGTGACCTTATCGCTCTCTACAGGTACCTCAAAGGAGGCTGTAGCGAGGTGGGGGTTGGTCTATTCTCCCACATGCCTGGTGACAGGACGAGGGGGAATGGGCTTAAGTTGCACCAGGGGAGTTTTAGGTTGGATGTTAGGAAGAACTTCTTTACTGAAAGGGTTGTTAGACATTGGAACAGGCTGCCCAGGGAAGTGGTTGAGTCCCCATCCCTGGAGGTCTTTAAAAGACGTTTAGATGTAGAGCTTAGTGATATGGTTTAGTGGAGGACTTGTTAGTGTTAGGTCAGAGATTGGACTTGGTGATCTTGAGGTCTCTTCCAACCTAGAAATTCTGTGATTCTGTGATTTAGAAACTATGTTATTTTGTGAAGTTATTAGGTTTTACAGGGAAAATAGAGTATTTTGAATGCAGCATGTTTTCTTTTAATACAGTGGTTTATCCAACCTAGAGCAGCTGCTTGTTTGTGTTTTGTATTCTTTTTTAATCCTTTTTTTCCCTTCAGGGATTTGGATGATTGTACAAAGTATTTTAGCCAGAAGGTAGAGTAAAGCTCCCTGGGGAGATTCCAGCTGGGACTGAAAATACAGCATTGTTGGTTCCACATGATCATGAGTTAACATGAGGCCACTTGACCAGCCAAAAATGAACTCAGTCTGTTAGAAAGGAGATAATACCTTATTTTAAGTGCTATTCCTATAGACCTATCTTTCTGTTATGACAAATATATCTCCAAATTTCCTAATTGGCTCATGAATATTGGCTATTTCATGAGTGTCTGACCTTTGAATAAGTGAGCTCAGCTATCAGCTCAAGTGCTATCATCCCTGGTAAGTTATTCAGAATAGATTAAAAACTGCTTCCAAAGGAAGGATAAATGTAAGCCTTAAATAATTATGAGGATGATGAGTAGGCAAGCCTTTTAGTTAGATCTTTCCTTATCTAAATTATTTTTCTATCCGTGATAAAAATATCAAAGTATGCTGTAAAAATATCTGAGCAAAATATAATAATCAGTTGCACAGAGGAAGATAATTAGCAGATAGTGTGCATCTGTTCTTACAGAGTCAAAGATGAAGGGCAGATGAGCTGATGTGGAGCTCTGTGTTCTTTAACCTGGACTATTTTCAGCCCCTTGGTTATCAGTATCTATCCACTGCATTGCAGCTCTCTTCAAAAAGGAGTATTTAACAGTAATTCAAGTGTTATTTTTCTGTGGTGCATCCCAGAGCGCACAAGGAACTTTAAAATTCTGATTTTACTTGTGATGGGAACGGCTGATGTTTCCCATTGAATGTGGATAAAGGAGTAGATGACACAGAGATGCAGAGTCCTTATCTCTCATTAAAATCTGACCCAAATAAACAGTGAGTAAGAACTCTTACCATTTAAAGATGCATGTATGAGAAGAGATGATCTCATCTAAAGACATTGTTACAACTGAAACATGATTTGAAAGTACCTCTGAGATGAATGTCTCCGGTCTCTTGCAATGCCTATTATTGTTTGTGTGTGGTGACACCAAAAGCCTTTCACAAATGCATTTCAACTCCAAATAATTGCATGAGAAGTTGGGGGAAAAAAGTGTCATCTAAACTTTATTTTAAAGAAATCAGGTTACAAAGGTTTACCTGCAGAAACATGCTGCTGTCATCAGTGTGATATAGTGTGTAAATGATGTTTTTCTTTTATCGTCTGTTCAGAAAGGAACTTGTGCAATCTCTTCTTGATGGATATTGTTAGACTTCAAGTTGGGAGTCTGCTTTGAATCACCACCATCCAGAGAAGGCAGATTTTGGTGCTTTGTGACATCTTCAGGTGACCCATCCACAGGGACTATAGGAGTAGACCACTAGCTTTGGCATCAGTGCCTCAGTGTATGCAGCATGAAACCCTTCCTGATATTTCCAAAGTGATAAACAGACACATTTGAAAATACAACATTACAATTAAGGGAATAAATAAATAAATAAATAAATAAATAAATGCTAATTTATGAAACTGTTTTTTTTTTTTTCAGAATATATGTAGCAATTTAGTAGTGTTTACTGGGTATCTGCAGCTCAGTTACATGTTATTACATTTTCAATTGATCAGGCTAGTATCATGGGATGTATGTGATCTAGAAATATTGGGATGTATGTGATCAGATAGATATCTCAGAAATTTCTGTTTTGCAAGGATAGATATACTGGCTTATGAAAGTGTGATTGTGCTTCCATAAATCTTGGTAATGGTTTAATATTTCATCTATAGGACAGGTTTATTGTTCATTACTCACCCATTTTTTACTTTATCCTTAGGAACTATAGAACTTATCTGAAAACTGATGGCAATAAAGAATTATTTAAAAAAAAAAATGAGTTACTTTGAGGACATTTTAAGAAAGAAAAGCTGCCTTATTGGAGTTGATGCCTTACAGAGCATTTCCTCTTTTGTACGTAAAGAAATATGAGCATCTTGGTAAAGACTAACCATGTCAGTTCAAAGGTTATGAGGTTACCAGAATCAAGTATAAGCAGGTAATTTATATATAAATTAAAGTATTAAAGACTTTTTTTTGCCCCACCCTGAATAATAATAATAAAAAATAAATCTAATTTTGTTTCCCTTTTGATATAGTTGGTGGAGCAGGTAGAGTGGCTGATAGGAGGGCTCTGTGTCAGCAGCCCTCTGTCATATTTTCTTTTTAAAAAGCAACAATTTTCCTTCATCCCATTTGCCTTTTTTCATACACTTATGATTCACTGCTGTGTTCCTTATACAAAAAAAAAAAAGATGTCTTCTAGGATCTTACTGCAGATCCTCTGTTTCAGTGGCCTTGGTGTTTCCCTTACACTGTTTTGTAGTTGTTTTTCCCTGATCCCATGTTGATCCTATGTTTACTCTTTAAATTCAGCTTTCACTACTTTTCTTTTTACATGGCCAGTCTTAATTTCTCCATCTCTTCTGTTAAAGTATTTTAAAGTACCAGTCTTAGAACGTCAGATTTATTAAGAAAACCCCTTCTTGCTTATTTAATCTTCAATTTAGTAATGCAAGGGAACAGCTAACTTGACAAGTTCTCTCTTGTATTAGAGAAAGCTGAAGTAATCACAAACCTTTTCAACAATAAAAAATAAACTCTTGCCGCATGTCTGTAAAATTCCAGCTATTCTTAAAATGTCTGGATTCTTCCAAAGCTCAACAAAGTTCTTGTGGACTCACAGTCAAACAATTTAGTGATAAACCCTGCAATATCAGGATGGTAGGTTAGTACAAGCTTAGCTGTTTTAATCTGTCTATTGTAAACCAAGTTGACTACTCACATGTTCCCATGTTATTTCTAGACATGTTTGTTGCTTTAATTCCTTAAGATCTCCTCCATAATTTTGGGCATGTTAAATGTTCTGTGATGTTCGTCCATAGGTTTGAACAAACCTGAAATGTTTTCTTGGGTGTTTTCCTCAGAAATGTCTGCCTATAGAGGGTTATCCTTTTTGATCATGAAAGTGATTCTAGGCTGTTTGGATTTCTTGTTTGTCGTTCTATTTTTGATTGTCCTTTTATTATTCTACCTTGTTTTTTGTCATCATTTCCTGTTGTAGGAATAAATGCACAGATATACTTCCCTGTATGCATCTCTTAAGAGGTTTAGTAATATATACCCTACTTAGAAAAGGTATTTCTAGTTTTTTCCTTATTGCTTTTAATGATATATCCTGACCCAGTATCACTGGCACAAATACGGAGTTACGCATTTTGTCTCTTTACTTTGCAACTTTATGGGGCAACTTTACAGGGAGTGTAATTTATACAACTGCTGAAAATTTCTTGCTGAATCTGTGATTGTTTTATAAATTCTTGTATTATAACAGGGGACTGATCTCCTTATGTGTTAAAACATTCACCAGAGTATTCATGAATCTAGCAGCACCGTGAGACCTTACACCCCCTGCTGCCCACTGAGTAGCCCGAGGCTGCTGCCAGCACAGTGGCACCATTAAAGGTACTGTCTCTAGAGAAAGATCACCTCTAGGCGGCCACAGTAAGAGCCAGAAATGTTTATGCTTTTAAATGAGCAACAGAACAGTTCGACCAATTATTACTGTTTTTTTTAATACCCTAGTCTGCAAAGCTGGACAGGTGTATCCTACATGGCCCCTACAGTGCAAATATTTCCTATTTGAACTGAACATTCCTTTTCATGAGTGCATCCCATGTGGTAGTGGCTGGACCACTTCTGAACAGTGGAATAGTTTGCTGGAGGCAGCCAATGTCCTATATTTTGACATTAATAAGGTTTCTGACATTGTCTCAAATGACTTTCTTATAAAGAATGTAGGAAAACACAGATCAGAGGGAACCATACTTGTAAAATAACACAAGGGACATGATTATGTAGTTAACTGGAGGGAAAGAATTTTGAATCAAGTCCATCTACAGTGTTTTCATTAATGATCTGAAAATAATGAAACTTGCCTAAACCTTTAAGCAGCTAGAAAGACTGAATTGGGTTTTAAAGGATCTCAGCTATCTGGAGAGGTGGCCTGAAATTATGAAATTCCAAATCTTACACCTAAGAATGGCACCCATCACAGAATTGGGAAAGGACGAGCTGGATGTCAATCCCTTGCCATAGTGGGAGGTGAACATCAACAAGAAAAGAAAACAAGCCCCCTCCCCACCCTGGGAAAAAAAAAAATTATATATATATATATATATATATATATATACATACACACACACACACATATATATACACACATATATATATACACATATATATATATTAATTTATATATATATATATGTAAATTTAAATTTTAATCCAGGGCCTGGAAAATGAAACTTAGATTGAATGGACATTGTTCTGGTAAGAGAAGGGGAATCAGAGGAAGAGAGAGAATGAGTCTTCAAATATACAAAATGTACTGCAGAGAGGAATATAATAATATTTTTCTCTATGATATTGGTTAGTATAAGAAGTATAAGAGCTTAAATTACACCAGTGAAAGTTCAAATTGAACATGGTGGGTATGGAAGAGTATGATGATAACCATCATTATACTAAGCAATGACAGGGATAGTCTGTGGCTCTTTCACTCACTGTAGGCTTTCAAAACAAACAAAAAAAAATCTGATAGTAATTGCGGAGATGCACTTGCCACCAATCTTGCTAATGCATAGTTTTTGCATGAATAGCAGGTTGGCAATTTCATGCTGTTGTCTTCTTCTTTAAACAGTTATTAAAAAAAAACAAAAGTAAGGTTTGCCGAATAGTTCAAGGAGATGACACTCAAGGACTAAATTTTCATTTCCTCCTAACAGCCTGAGGCAGAGCTAGGATAAATATCTCTGTAGCACTGACTGTCTTTCTCTTTTCACCTGCCTCTTCAGAGCTCTAGAGAGTAGAAGTTTATTTTGATTTGTTTTCCAGTAGGTGGCTTTCTGCATTTTCTGCATGTGGTGGTACACACTTCCTCCTGAGATACAAGGATCAGTAATTATAAGTATTTTGTTGTTGTATTAGTAGTATTTAAGTATGCAAAAGAAGGGAGTCCTTTGCTACTTGCAGCAGTAAAACATGTTGAAGTTTATAGGATCTGACTTTGTAAATTTGTGTTGGGTTTTCCTCTAGAATAGCCCTGGAAAATAGGTATTGTGTCTGAATGGCCTTTTGTGTATAATTTCCGTGCTATGAAAACAGCTTAAAAGAGGATAAATACTAGTATTTTTTCTCCTGAGGAAAATGATTGGCTGTAGACACGACCTGGCTTCATTACTTTGTGTGTTTTATTCATTGTTTCTGTTGCTTTTGATAGTAAAAGGAAAAGCCCATAAAAACTTATGATGTTCTAATCCAGGAACTGTGTACTTGATGGCAGGTTTAATATCCCCTGGAACTAACGCTGGCATTGCTAGGTTTTCAGCAATTTCAGTTTGTCAGTAGTGCTGACTTTGCATGTTCAGGAAATTGGCAACATTCTGGGTTACTGCTTAGGAACTAATATATTTCTGTTGACATTGTTTTTCTCCCAGTATTTTACTCTGGAAAATATTCTTCTTTTTTTTATTTATTTTTTTTATTTTTTATTTTTTTTTTCTTCTCCTTCTTTGCTCATTTATTTTCTTTTGGTATTACTGCTTAAAAGACATCATTCTTATGGGGATCATAATCATGTATTAGTTATACTGGTCCTAATATCCCAAAGAGACCAGTGTGAAGAAGAAATGGTGGTGTTATGGTTCCACTTCTCTGTATAAGTTCAGCAGGCAAGGGGATGTCATACTGTATCACTTAAAGATCCCTTGTTGCAGCAAATATTTCTGGGGTTTTTCAAATGAATGTGTAGAAATTAAACAGAAATGAAGTTTGGATTCTTCATGCTGTATTAACTGTTTCAAGTCCAAAAGTTATCTCTCTTAACCCAAGGTTTGGCAAGAAAAAAATTATACCTTAAATAAGAAGACAGGACAATACTATTCCACCAAACATAGATATGCCAGATATCTCCCCTGCCATTGCAATTGTATAAATGTGTGACCCAGAAAGTGGGTAGAGGTTGTCCATTTTCTGTCTTCATATACCATGATTTTATTCCTCTCCATTAGGATTTATATTCTGTCCTACACTTTAACTGCAAGGAATTGACTTTCCTTTGATTAACCTTAGCAGGTCCCCATTATGATAGAGAAAGATAGGGATGGCTTATTGAAACAGACAGTGAATTTCATATTCACAGAATATTCTGTCTAAACAGATTGTGATAAAGCTAACAAAACATGGGGAAGTGAAGTCACATGTGTATAAAATGAAATATTATTCCATTTTGTACTTTTCAAAACAATATGCAGTATAAGTGCAAAATAATTTTCTTGCTAAATGTCCTAATCGAAAACATTTACTGTTTTGTAACATATGGTTATGCCTGGAAAAAGTAATGGCAGAAAGCATGTCAAAAGGCAATGCTTAGAGTATTAAAGTTTTAACAAAATGTCAGAGAAAACTGGAAACTACTTAATCCACAGAAATCTGTCATAAAGATTGCATTGTAAGGTTGTTTCAGCATGAATTCTAGTGACATATGGGAGCTTAAAATATAATATAATGATATATCTCTATTGGTGAGATGTTTATGTGACGTGATTGCAACAGAGATGTCTTTACTTGTTAAGTTGTTAGGATAGTAAAAGTTAGTGGTTCTGGAACAATGCAATGAATTAAGTTTTACTCAAAAGCAATCTTGCCACTGGAACCCAAATTTTCTTTTTTTCTTCTATCTAGCTAGGGTGTCCTGAAGACTGGCAGCCTGCTGTATGGAAATCTGTGGTGCTGCTGTCTTCTGTTACCTTGGATTGCTGTTCTCAGCATTAATGTGTGTAGCCTAGCAAAGAAACATGATAGAAGTACGGTATGAATTGTGGAACTACTTGCCCAAGTGGAAGACAAAACTTAGTTCAGAGCAAGTTTTGAGGGAAGAGATCTCATGTAGCAGTAATCAAGTGAAGCTCTTTCCAGTGGAACTGGAATTTTAAAACATCTGTCTAGAGAAAAATCCTAATAAAAAAAATCCTAATCTGCTGCAATTTATAAGCTTTGGTTTGGGCTACCATGCTTCATGGTTTTACAGAGATGTTATATGAAAAAGTGATTGAATCACAGTGAATTTTTATTCCTTTTGCTCCTAAGTAAATACATTTATGTGTTTTTCAATTCATCTTCTTGGTGAACATGATTTGTAATGTAACTGTAGCTGTAATATATCACTAGTGCCACAAAAAAATGTATTTTACATGTATTTTATTAAAATTTCACAGCTGAAGTACTTTCCAGTGTTAGTTTACATCAGTGGTCATAGTTACACTGATTAATCAAATACTGGGAAAGGAGTTCAGATTTATTTATTTATTTATTTATTTTCCCAGAAGGTAAACCTGGGCTAAATGTTGTAACAGGATTTTTGCTGCGGTTGCTATCTCAGCAAGGCAGCATTTGCATGTGTCAGTGAGGAGGCTTTTCCCAACAGGTCTTCTGAGCAACCAGCTGGGAGGCATGGCAGAGGGGTGGCACATCTGCCTTGGTGCTTGCTGTCACATCCCCCTAGCCATTTCGCTGCAGTCTGCTCTCCTGAGCACCCAGGAAGTGTTGGTGCCTTGGATGGAAAGTTGTCAGCCTCATGCTGTTAGGGCCAGGAACTAGAAGGCCTCGGATCTTCAGAAATCATCAGGCAGTCTTAATTCTCACCACATCTGTAGCTGTCCAAATGGACATATTGTAGCCACTTCTTAAAGCTTGGCTTTTAGATCTAATAATTATTTTGAATACATTACAGACAGACTGAGCAAGTCATATCTGATAAATACCTGTTGAAGAATAATTCCTTTTATATAAGGATGAAAGTTATGACTGCATACATATTGTTCTGTGAGATATTTCTGGATATCCAGGAAGAAGATATCTGCACCTGAACATTATACTTTTCATGTATTCTTACTTTTCTTTTTTTTTTTTTTTTCCTTAACTAATGATAGTATTAATCAGTGCCCAGTTTTGTGAATTATTTCATATAAAAGGACAAGGTTGCAACAAGATATGCATGTGCACAATTATTTGTAGTTGTTGAACCACTGTATCTGACAGAATCGTGTTTGTAAGTCACTGTTGACTTTTGTGTGCTAGGGGGAGTTACGTTGGACAAACATTATGTGATTACCTGACTAAGAATTGTAACAATGCAATTACACAACTCAGCAAATTCAGGAAAAAAGGTGGACAACAAGGATCTACTCTTGGGTTTAGGATATTTGAGGGTGTTAGTACTTTTCATTTTTTATAGATCAGGTATTTCCCAGTGGCATACCTCACATATCTGTGAAGCTTTGTATGTCTTGAGGCTATGAGTGTCCTCAGTTTACAGGAGATAAAAAATGGCATAGTTTCATGGGCAAATTAAACATTGTTTCATGAACAGGGATTGTCTGTAGCTAGATAACATTTTTATGTGTTTTAGTGTTTTTGTTTGTTTGTTTGCTTGTTTGTTTCTATAGTATAAGATCAGTAGTAAAAGAAATTTTATCCTCTTCAGAAGAGCATCATTTTGCTTTGTGATTCTGCAGAACTCTTTTAGATGCTTAGTAAGGTAACAACACAGCCTTGGAGTGCAGTTTGCCTTGGGAGTTAGAGCAGAGTTCACCTAAGGAGTCATCTGAAAGTCAGCTAAATATTCTGTTAGGCTTCCCTGTATTGTCAAGTGACAGTTGTATATCCCCCAGAAACTGGGTTATCACACCCATATTAGGAGGAAACAAATACTCTTTTGGAGGTTTTTCATTCAAAAAACACCTAATTTTAAAAGTACTTGTATATTTAGATTATCTCAAAGAAAATGTGTTAATTCCAAAGGTATCTTTAGGATGATAGGTTGCCCAGGCTAGAGAAGCAAAGTTTCTTATGTTATGTCTCTATATAAATGTCTGTAATATTGTGTGCATATTCTCCTTGATATTTTTTAGTTTCTGGGCTATATACGCAGACCATCGCTCAAGTCTGTTTTTCTCATGCAGAGAAACAGCTTGCATCTGTGTGGTTCATATCTATCACTGGGATGAATTAAAAGCCAACCAGGTGACATCATTCCATACTATTATGAATAGTATTGCTTTGCCTAAATTGTTTGTTACTTTGGAGAAGAAATCAATGACTAAATGTTAATAGATACACAAGTACAGTTGTTATAAAGAAAAGGAGCAAAAAAGTCAGATACCTCAGGTATGTAACCCACTTTAGAGTAATGCACACTGACACTGGTCCTTGTAGACTGTACCTGATGAAAAAGGTTTCCACTTGATGAGTGTTTCTGTAAGGTGTAAGAGAAAGTGCATTTCTTTTTATAGATCAGGTCACTAATTTTCTTTGCTAGACTGATAAAATCTTGTGTTGTTTGAAGAGAACTCATTTAGGAGATTTGTGTCTCAATAAGGGTGAGCATCAGAGTTGAGGTAGCACCAGACTGGGGAACGGACTTGAATTCCGATTCTATGTTTATTACTAGTTTTGTCACTTCTGTGACATATAGTGGCATATTTCTGTTTGTGCTTACTTTATTTATTTTTATTTATTTATTATATAAAATATATATTCTATTAAATATATAAATGCTTCTCTGGCTAACAAACCCACAAACAACTATAAAAACTGAAGCTGTTGTAATCTAGAATAATTTAGTTGTTATTATACAGAATATTAAGAAAAGGCTGCTAATAGTAATAGGGATAAAATATCACATAGTTTCAAACAGAGGATGGTAATATAGTAAAGTAACTACTGAATAGCCCATTGTATTTTCAGGTTATCAGCAATAATTGCTATCAGCATTATACCCTTTACATCTATTCACCTCTTTAAATAAAGCTGTTTTCTCTAAACCTTTTTCTTTTATTCTACATAATGTTTTATGATTCAGGCATCTAATGATTCCTCAGGAGAAAACACACCATATACAGATTAGCCCCATTAGTGTAAACCACAAAATAAGATAATACATTAGTCTGTTACACATGAATTTTCCAGTGATCGTTTCTTGCTTTTCTTACAGATTCCAAGCAGAAATTTATACCATTAGATGGTATATATGAGAGTATTGTAATCTGATTTGTCTGTTCCTGAAGGTTACATGTGGTCTGTCCTGCTTAAACACAATTAACATCTTATTATGTTTTTGATGCCTCTGGTTTACAAACAAACAAAAAAGCAAAACATGAGTTACATACCATATCAGGACTCATACATGATGTTAGAAAAAGATTAATTCAGTATTATGTATCTATGTATTTTCAAGGGAAGTAAATTATTTCAGATAATCAAGAGGTTTACAGTATTAACAAGATAGGAAAAATAGAGCAGGTATTTTGAAATCCAAGGGATAAAACGCACTTCACCTGATTGCATTTATGTAACATATGTGTGAATTTCTGATATTTTTCTGCATTCTTTTTCTTTGCCTGTATACATCTCCTTTTTTTTTTTTTTTATGGAATACAAAAATTCTTGGAATTTTGGTAGTTAAGAGATGGTGTATGTAATTTTCAGAAACACCCAGAACACCCAGACCAGCTTCCCTCTATTTGAAATGGTTCGTGTTGCATTTTATTTTTGACTGTAGAGGAAGTTGAGATAGGCTAAAACTACGCACTTCAAATATTGAGGACATTGGCACATAAGAATGTAAGTGCAGTGCAGAGAAAAAAAGTTGCTTATGTGCCATAACCTATCTTCAACAAGGGCATTTTTTTAATCTTTGCTTTTAAAACTGTGGAGTATCAAACATGAGAATAAATGTTTGTCACAGGAAACAGACACTCCTTTGCTCAACTTAAAAAAAAAAGAGAGAGAGAAGAATGAGAGAGAGAAGAATAAGCCACGATGCGCATATATTATTAACAGCAACAGAATGTGAAGGAAATGTGAAGATCTGAATTGTTTCTAAAATGGTTCTATGAGAATGCTCAGGTCAGAGCTTTCAACAAAACTTGAGCAACAAGGTCATGATCTTTGGGATGCCACAATTATTTTGTCATCTTTGCTACCAGCCAGTGTTTTCATCTGGTTTGTAGGATGGGTTTGAGTGCTGTTTGTTGGCACTTTGGGTTTTCAGTTGTTTTCTTTTCCCGCTTCTCATGTAGTGTAAACCCTAACAGGAAGGGTGAAAGTTCAGGACAATTCAGGACTGAAGATGTAGAGGTCAGGGGATGAAGCCAGAAGCTGGATGCTCCTAGTTAGTTGCCTTCTTCTTCTCTAGAAGAAGGCAAAAATCACAACGTTCCTTCCATTGAGAAAATTCCATTTTCTTCTGAAAAAGGCAGTGAATTTTACAGAAGAATGTTCAACAGTGGAGTGTGATCAGGGCATTCAATCTGAAAGTGTTATATAGATCCAACTTCCACTGAAATCAATGTGGGGATATGAGATCACTTAATTTGTAATAATGTGGAATGTATATGCCTTTGACAATTTTCCCTCCTCCTTAAATACAATTTTTCTTAAACTCAAGGGATATATATGTGTGGAAATGGATGCTATAGTGTACTTTTCTAGGGATTAGGCCTGACACATGTAAATATTTCTTTTGTATGATACAACCATTAGAGGATGACTGAGTTTCTTTAGTTATATTGAGCAACAATCTATGGTATGACAATCCAATGAGACAGAGCAATCTGTTATAGTATCCTGATAAAGTCAGTATTATTAAATTAAGGCCTGCAAGTTTATTGAAATACAAGGAAAACAATCTTATCTTTCAAATAATCATACTGAACATATGAAGCAAATGACTTTCAATTTAATTAGCTGTGAGAAAATACTATGTAAGGCTTTCTGTTCAAAGCTGGGTTGCAAATTTAAATGATGAGATTATGCTATTACCTGCTTTATTATTGTGCACAATATAAAAACGATACAGAATGCACAAAGCATATTTCTTGAGATCACAGATACTTAGCCATGATTTCAGAAGAAAACTAAATTGGATATAATTGGCTTCATCACTGTGTGAAAGACATAGGCATTAAAAACCACAAGGGTGAAGCCAAAAGGAATAGAGTACTAATCAGTACAGTTGCATCATGAATCAATCCACTTTTTTTGTTAATTGCTTAAATCTAGTATTTTGATAAGTATGAAATGGATAAATCCAAAGTAATGTGTAAAAGTATATTCTTCGGTTTTCTTACAGCTGCTTTGTCTCATTTCAGTTGTAAACCTTTTCCTATTAAGGGAATTCATTATTAGGAGGAGGAAGGAACAGTATTACATGACAAAATAACATGGTAAAGTCTCTAGCTACCTCTCAGCACATTGATCAAACCTGTCTAAATGCCAATGAGGTGGGACTTCTCCAGTTTTCAGTAATAATTGATCCAGCTTAGAGGTGTTATTCCTAGACAGAAAATAAGCAGTGGGAATTAGTGTTTTTTTGTATTAATTTTGTGATTTTTTTTTTTTCAAGCACATCATTAAGATACTGGTGTAAGTGAGTCTGGGAAACTGTTGATTCCTTAGGGATTGCAAATTCTTTAATGTATTCCTGCAGTTCATTATAGATCTTAAGAAAATGAGAAATTTATAACTGCTTAGTGGGGGAAAAGCTGTATACATGTTAAAAGCTTTGAAATTGATTTCTGTTAAAGATTTGCAAAGACTGTGTATATATGTGCACATATGTATATAAATCAACATGAAGTAGCATTTTTGTTTCTTCTAAAGCATCAGTTGCCTATTCCAAGTACTAGGTGAATGGTATGTATACTAACACAGAAATCTAGTTAGTTTCAAAAGTTAATGTACAAAAATCAATGGAGGAGATGGAATGGTTCTATTTACAGGTTTGATTATAAAGTGGTGCCTTGCATCTCAATCAAGGTGAGTGATCTGTGTATTTAAGTGACTTGAAATGTTCTTTTGTCTTTGTAGAAACATTTATTACAACTAATTAGATATTTAAACTATTGACCAGCCAAAGAGAACTTCTGTCGGATTGTTTTATCTTTTTGCTATTGTTGTTACATGCATTAAAAAACATAAAAAGTTCACTGTAAGGTTCTGTCAAATTTAGCCAACTTCAACAAAGCAAGCATGCAAGAAATGTGTAATTTATTACTATGAAGGGAAGATGAACCAGATGGGAACTTAGATGAGAAAAATGTTGTAGCATATCCATGCTCTTACCTTTCCTCTTGCAGTTATTTCTCATTTAAAACCATATATGTGCTTCTGTTTGGTTATATATATGTGTCGATTAATAGATATGCTTCAGTTATTAGACAGTGAAAAATTTATGAATGACTTTATGTGATTGTGCGTCCCAGCCTAAACACCAGGAATGTGTGTTATTTCATGGTACCTGCAATATCTCCTAGTTGCCAATGTCTCTGTCACATTAAGGGGTGTAGCTGATTAACAGTTATGGGTCCAGTTGGATTCAGGGTACTGAACTATCACAACCACAATAATGTATACCCTTACTCAAGTCACATTTAATGAGAACTGTCACAACTAGGAACAATGCAATCAAGTGCAATTTATTACAGCAACAGGTACACAGGTTCTTTGGATTGCAGGTGATAGTTATTGTCTGCAAAAGTGAGCCAGCATGCATGAAATACATGTACACAAGTGCTCAGCCTGGAAATTAACCCGTTAAAAGGCACAAAGACTCTATAGAGATTTCTAAGTTTCCACAGTGACACACAGTATAACCAAGTGTTCAGATCTCACACAAAGGCATCCCAGTGGAGGAGGAGAGGCTCAGCCCATCGACTGATCCCAGGAGTCCTCAGGATGGCGTATTCCCTCAGTGGTATCTTCTGTTTTGGGAGATGAGACTAATGGAAAGTGGAATTTCAAGCCTATGCTGTAATGCTTCGATCATTGTATCTTTTGTCAGACAGACTTAGAGCAAGCACGGACTATAAAAGGCAATTTGCAAAAGAGACCATCTGCAAAAGACAAATGGAAAATAAGTCCAGAGAGGAGCTTTTTAGAATAGAAAGGACTGCCAGTCCTGGGTCCATGTTTTAACTCAAAACCTAACAGCGCATCACTCTTTCTTCCTTCAATGCTTGTATATTTTAGATGGAAGATATGCTTTCCTCTGACTGCTGTTCTGGAATGCTAATAGTGAGCTGTGGAAGTGCAAAGGTTTTATGGCAGGAGACATTAAGCTAAGGGCTATGCTTCTAAGATCACAGCAAACAAAGATCATTTTGAGATACCACTGCAGCCAGCATAATTTTTTTTAAGAAGCTCCTTAGAAATCAAGCTTGTAGAAGTGGAACTCCCTATAAGAAAGCTTAAGTCAAATTTTAGTGTGTTTTTTTTTTTTTTTTTTAAATTATCATTTATTTTTTTATATCAATTCTTACATGTTGCAGTGATTTAGAATCAGTTTAAATATCTGATTTTATAGGTGCATGTTGTAATTGATTCTAGGTGCATACACAGGAATTAAGTCATTGTTTTTTAATAAACAGATCACAGCTGTTTTACAGTGGATAATTAATGTCACTTGCTGAGTGAGAGCTGAGCTAGGGTAACCAAATGCTCTTGGCGAGAAGTGGGAAGGAAACCCCACAGTGCAAAAACAGGTAGCATTTGCACAGCACATATCATGCCCTGAAAATTTTCTTGCCAGTGTAAAAGCAACTTTGCTTCTAAAACATGTTTACAAAGTAAACAGGATTTGTTAAAGCTGTATGTATATAATGAATGCACTACAGAAATGACCCAGACATTTCTATCATTTTGATGGTTTTGCATGAATATGCTTGTTTTCTCTCATCTATACCAGTAATTGTTTGTATTCCAGCCAGATTAGATACATTACTCTAGACGTTTCCTCCTTCATTGCCTACATGTTCATGTTGTGTTTTTTTTTTTTGTTTTTTGTTTTTTTTTTTTTTTTTTTTTGTTTTTTTTTGTTTGTTTGTTTGTTTTTTGTTTTTTGTTTTTTTTTTTTCCACTCTGCAACAACCTACTGCTTTAGTTCTCTCTATTTATGCCACCAGGAAAAACAGTTAAGAAATGTTAGCTCTGAATTCTTAACCATTGCATTGATACCAGTTGCCAGGAATACTGATAAGTATGTATTCTAGAAAGGAAATACATCTTAGCAGCTGGGCTACAGCGGCTGTAACATTAAGAATGCTTCCTCACATTTTCCTTGATTGGCACAGACCCATTTAGCTACTATGTTGTAGCTGCAATCAGCTATATTTGTATCAATGTGAAAAATGTGCAGTTCTGTATTTTCATTAATGCTTCAGCTGGGGAGAGAGGAAGAAGAACATCAGTATCAGTCTGTAGACAGTAGGGCAGAGATTTGCCACAAAGAGGCTTTTCTATAGTCAGTCCTACTCCTCTGTAATGTCCTGTCCACCTATTCTCATTAAAATGTCAGGCCATAATACATTTTGCATAAATCTATACAAGTCGCAGTCAGATAGTTTTTGACTTCTTCAGAATCCTCTTGTTTGCTAAAACATAAAGTGGCTCAAGTTTCTGAAGAATCAGGGAGTGGTTGAGGTTGAAAGGGCCCTCTGGAGGTCACCTCTTGTCCTTGCAGTGAATGCCACTAAAAAGGGCCTGGCTTTCTCAGCACATTAATTATAAAGCTTTTTTTTTCTACAGATGCTTACTGAATTTCCACTACCATAAGTAACTTTGTACCTCTGAGCTGAAGGATTAACTACTTCTGCCCTACTACTTATGATACGCAGTGGAATCGTTGCCCTCAATTTCAACCATGCTGTTCTGTGGAGTGAGACATGTTAGTTATAATGGCAGATTAATCTAGTACCAGGTGTTCTCCCTCTCCACTTTTCAAAAAAGACGGCTTAGTAATTTGGCAATGTCATTTTCAACTGTACATAGCATGCAGCTGAACTGGTAACATATTTTTTTTTAATTAAAACCTTAAGTTGTAGCAGCTGATCTGAGTAATCTGTAATACATAAACATAGTTCACATTCTTTTCTTCAAATTGCAAGGTTTTACTTTTCTTTCAATAAAAGTAATTTTAAGAAATAGAGAGCACACAATTTTATGATGAAAATTTGTATTTTCAATATAGAATTCAAAATGCTAAATGACAATTAAAGTAATGGTGTTCCAAATGTCCTTTGTTGAAAGGACAGCCTTGAGGCAACAGTGAACATTTTTTGAAACACTCTTTGCATTTCTACTTAGAGACTCTGACAAGGCTTTTTCAAGTGCAGTTTTCAAAATTATTTTCTCTCTCATTATTTATGTAATTATCAAAGCTTTAATCTTGATGTTTTATTTGTTGTACACTGCAGATACATGTGGATTTACTAACAGTAGGGTTCTTTAATGATGAGCTTCTAATATTTATTTCTTTCTTCATTAATAGCGTAGGATTTTAACTCATAAGTATAATGCGGATGGATATAATGAATAGCTTAGTGACTTCATCTTTTCATCGAGGTAGTCCAGTGACTTACTGTTAATTCTAATTAAGTAATCACTGAAGCCAGAGAAAAACATTAACTGCAGTAATTTGTAAAAATGAATTTGGATTTTAATTCACAAAGTTGGTTACTGTAGCAACTTGCCAGATGTAGAAAATACTTCCATCGCAATTTCGCAAGATAGCACTTCTAGAATTGGATATGAAAGGTACATTTCAGTGGATGTTTTGCATACATATCAAAGGAATACCAACTTTCTCCAAAGTTAAAAGAATAAAACAGAAAATGGTGATTGAGTTTATGATTTTAGTTTATTGTTGAATTTTCAACTGTTGGGAATGCTTACTGAAGTACAGATTGCTAATTTTTGTAGGTGTTCCAATACTGTCAAGTAAATCAGTGTGGTCACTGCTAGTTTGGACATGCAAAAGATTCACAGTGGGATTTAGAAAACTCTGAGATCAAGTTAACTTCAAGAACGGGATGAAACTGAGTCATCTTGGTTTTGCATACATTGTTGAGAAGGTACTTTCAACCATCTTCACAGTTGGTACATTGCAGCTGTATCCAGTTCTTTTCCTCCAAAGGGAAGAAGGCTCACAACACAGTTTGCAAGTCCTCCTTGTCCTTTTGCTATGTGGTGTTGGCACAACCATTGTATCCCTGTGGTCACTCACAACAGCTTACAGAAGGCATTGTAGCTCTTCACATACAAAGTAGGTGAAAGGTGATAATTGGTGGGTTTTAAACTGTGTGCAGAAATGAGAAAATAAGCATATTTCAGTGCTCAAACAGAATTGCTTGGGTTGGATTAGAATTTTGGAATGAGTCAGACTTCTGTAAGCAGCTCTGGTAGTTGAGGAAGCAGTACTTCTCTCATTCTGAGAGAAACAAGGATCTAAATGAGACTAGAGGAGCTGTGTAGCCAACAGAACATGAATTACGACCCACACATTTGTTATTGCATATTCCATGTCACTTTACCCTTCAGAACAGGTGTTAGCCACAATCTCATGGCAAAATTTTATCTTTGCTAATTAAATTCTGCCCTGCTAAATTCCCCCTGAAATTTTAATTTGATTTTGTATTCCTCACTGTATGTCATAAATTGCTGTGTGATGGTACTTTGTGCTGTTAAATCGCTGCCTTTAATTGGTAGGTGACATATTCCTTATCCCCAAATACAAAGTGAGAAAATATTTTATCACTAGTGAAATGATTTAAAATTTACTATTGCTGATAGCTACAATTCGTGAAATCCTCATCAGACAAAACTATTTCTTGGTTCCCCCAGTCTTCCCAAATGACTTTATTCAGCTAAAAGTTCTGTTGGAGAATTGTCTAATGGGAATGTTCAGGTAGAACTGTAAATTGTCCCTTTCTTTAAAAAGAAGCAAAGAAAAAAACTTCTATCCATGCTGAGAACTGATTTAAAAACAGTATGTAGTATAAAGACAAACTATAAAATGAGCTAAGCTGAAACACTACTTGTTCTCAAAAGGAAGACATGGTTTGGAAGTATGTTACTAAAATCTGTTATTCACTATGTGTTAGACCATTCACAAGTTAGCACTTCATAACACACTATGCATGAATTTGAACATACCTTAAATATATACTTGAACTGAATTTAGATATGAGCCACAGACACTTCGTAGTCTACGAAAGTTGAAGTGAAGGCAGACAGCTTGTAACCAAAATTTTCCCATGCATTTTTCCCATGCATGTTTCTAACTCATTTTCTGTTTCAAGACCTCTTTTTTCTTTGTGGCAGTATTTTTTTTTTCTTCTCATAAATTGATTTGATTTTGCCTTCCAGTAATTTAAGTGCTTAAATATTTTTAGTCTTTGTAAGCTGGCATTAATTTTCCTTCAATTATGCTGTTTTTCATACAGTCCAGTTTCTAATGTTGTTTAATGTTGTCATGACAACAAAAGCTACTGAAAATCAGGTACTCAATATTAATGTGGCATTCTTTCAGATCTTCTTTCCAGGCTGAAAAAAGTTTATTGGCAGATCCTCAAAAGGTGTAAACTCTCACAACTCTATTGGTGATCAACACCATCTGATCATCTGCCACTGTATCTCTTTTCTTAGAAACAATTTTACTGCACTTCCTGAATTACCGATGACTCTGAAGTATTGGCATATGGTAGCTTTGCAGAACAAAAATGATGTAATGAAACTTCTGACAAAGCTCATAGTACAATTGTATTTTTAAGATTATTCTCAACAAACTAAGTGAAAATACTTTTTGCAGAGAGCATCATTCCTGAATATGCAGTTCAGATTTAGGCTCTCAGGAATTTTGCCATTATCATATACAACAAATATGACTGCCTGGTGATGTTTTTTTTTTGTTTGTTTTGTTTTGTTTTGTTTTGTTTTTGTTTTTGTTTTCCCTGATATTTGCTGTTTGTATGCGATCTTGATATTCAAATTATGTAGAGATTATCTGCCACCGTGTATGTTTTTATATGCATGGTTTTATGCATTATACCATGTATCCTATTAGAGAGGAAAATATTTCAAAATCTCTATGTTTAAAAATACTTTCAGCATTTTTAATGTATACATTCAGAAAAGAACTCCATTCCATTTTTCCCCATATTCTGTTGTTTTCAGTGGATTGCTTGCTAGTTTGCCAATATGTTCTTTAAATGTTGGTATTATGTTAATTCCATGTCTTCAGCTATTGACCACATTCTAAGTGTGCTGATGATCAAACAGAAAATGTTAAGAGTATGGTGTCATTTTCCTTATTTAATGATGCATCAAGTAGCTATAATGAACAAGGTCATGAATATATTTAGTTTAGGGAATATGACAGCAGTTTGATCAGTGCACCATAGATTTTTATTTTAATTTAGCTGTGCTGCTTCCTATGTATACAATTTCGTCCAAAATAGACAAACAAGCCTTGGAAGGAAACTTGTCATTATATAACCACACAGACATTATTAAATGTTGTTAGGCCATTTTCCTCATTTATGCGAAGTGTTATATAGATGTTATCTCCATTCTCTAATAACATTTTTGATGTTGAAAGGTTTTAAGTGGTGCCTTCCACTATATGTATATGTATATATAGTAAGGCTGCAGGAGGAATTTTGGATGTGTTTGAGGCTGTGCAGTGGTTGTGTGTAGCTTAAAGCTTGGTGGTGCATCCTCTCAGAAAGCTGCTATATGAGCTTTGCCTGTGCTGCTGGGCTGCTGGTATTTGCTATGCTTGTGACAAGAGCCGTACAAGTGCTTTATTGTTTTTGTTTAAGGGGAGGAGTGGAGAATGAAGAGGAGGGAAACCTCCTTTTTGTTAACATGCATTTATGTTTATGGCATTTGTTACTATATAATATACTGTAGTTAATTGCCAAACAACATGAAGAGTCTAACCCACTAGGCTCTCCAGTAAGGGCTGTTTTTCTTTAGCCCTTTTCATTTGGTTTTTAAATGCATCTTCACCAACAGTTTTTAAATAGTACTGCATTGGTATGAATTTGCAGACATTAATTGGTTTTCACTTCCTTAAAGAAAAAATATCCTATTTCTTCACCTTGGACTATTAGGCATAGCACTCAACATGCACTTTTTGTTTCAGTAATATTTAGTACTTTGTAAAGCAATAATTGGTTTTAGTCTGTTTTTCTATGAGTGCTTGGTGCTGAGTATGTAGTGTTCTTAGCCATTTCAGCACTTTACATGCTAGCTGGGTGTAATGATAGACCTTGTACCCAGGAAAACATTGGATTTGCAGCCTTTCAATTTGTCTAACAGTTCCACAAGATGTTTCAAGTCAATATGTCTGTTAAAAGCCACTTTGGGGCAGTTCAGTTCTTTAGCATTCCCACTTCTAACTTGTGACAAAGTTACATGATAAAACCTCCATGAGATGCGTGTTGCATGTTCCCATTTATACTTAGCTATGTAAGAAGCCTTTCATTCCTAGCTGTGGACAAATAGTTACCTTGTACAACAGCAGTAATAAAAACTATCATAATAATAAAAAACTATCATAATAATAATAAAACTATCATAATAAATACTATAGCGTATAAGTAATTATAATATAAACAGACTGCAACAGTAATTCAAATATTATGCAAAGTTGGCAACACTGCATATATGACAGTGGCTTAATAAACATGTTGACAAAGTGACTGTTAGATACCTGCAGCACTGATCTGCTCCTGAGCTATGACAGCCTCCTGGAGACCCAGAATGCCACAGAGCTGGTGTGGGGGGGGAACAGCTTTCATGTGGTAACAGAGCTCACTGTACCTGCAGCTTCTTGCTCCTGTGCAGAAGCACCACGCTTCCTGCATAAAATAACTTCAGTGAGTGAATGACACATGATACATGCAGCATAACACTTTTTAAAGGAAGGATGAAGTTGGGAAATAAGAATATAAACATAGGTACTAAAATGTGATGCAAATAAGCCTTGGGTTGAAAGAATATGCTAGGAATGTCACTGCAAAGGGAGTTTAAAGGAGGACAGTTTAAATAGGAAACACTTAAGCACAGTTATGGAATACTGTGAACTCTCATGTGAAAATGTCAAGTTGCTTGATATTTTAGTTTGTTTCAGGACAGAATTTGAGTCATAATTCCTTCAAGAATAAAGTTGTGCAGTTCTGAGTTTCAGAAGAAGTAGTGACTACAAAGTACTAATAATAGCATTTTCCATTGCTGCGTTGTGTATTATACATTATTGTATTATTCATGTGTTTTTCTTTTAGTAAATGACTTTGGGTTTTTTGATGAAGGGCATTTATTTCAAAGGCATGGGAGAGGTGCAGTCCACATGGGGCTTTCAGCATAAAGATGTAGTGCTTTAACTTTTGTATTTGAGGCTGATTTCCTTTTATGTATGTTAAAATATTGTACTGGATTCTGTTTAATGAACATTTACATGCAGATATCCTGCTTTTCTAGCCCAAGAGGCAATCTTATGTAATACATATTTGCATATTGACACAGTTACGATACTAGAACTAGAGGAAAACTGAATAAAAGTCAACAGTGTGTGTCAAAATATACTTTCAGAGAAAAGTTCCTTTAAAGTTTGGCATTATCTTTTCTCAGTCACATCAACTTCATGAAATAAGTACATCCTCAAGCTATGTGTGGAGTTCCTACTCACAAGAGAAGTGAATGTTAACTTTTATACAATTTTGTTAACTTACCCTCCTGAAATGTGAAATGCAGTGAAGAAATCATCTTGGTGTGGTGCCTGGCAACATCAAGGTCAACAACAGAGTGGCAGAGAATACAAGATAAAGCAGGATAGTACTTGTAGGGAAGGATTTCACACAGTTTTGTGTCACATAAAAGACAAAACTTTAAAATGGACTGGAGTAAGTGAATAGTTCCAGTGACCAAGAGGAAGGGACATTGCTTCTGCTGTGAATTTTACAGAAGTCATTCACTGAACAAAGAGTTTGGGGCCCTTCGGGGTTACAGCTTCTGTGTCACTTAAATGAATAGAGATGAAGATTTTTCTCCTCCTTTGGCCTTGTCCCATCTCCTCTAAAAACAATTCCACTTCCTGATACCTTGTGCATACCTATCCACAACCATTAGCATCTAGTTACCCACCAAGTAACTTCTCTTTGTATACTGCATGTACAACCTCGAGGCTTGGGGTGTCAAAATAATTTATTCTCACCTCTTTCAGTATCCTAGGAAAGTAGTTGCAATACTGCCAACCAACCTTTGCTGTCTTTTCTGATATAGGTGTCACAACAGAGTTCCCTACAGAAAAGTCCTCTGAGCCTTGAGGTGCACAGTTCCCACTGAAATATTTTGAGAAGGCAGCAATGTGATTTCCCATACCAGCCAGCCTGTGTGAAGGTCGTGTAGGAATGTTCCAGGTCTCTGGCAGTTCTGAGGAAATACTGATGCAGTTCTAACAAGATCAGTGTATATAATTAACATTCCCATAAACTTCATTCACACAGTACTGTATAAATAGTTGTCCACAGTAAGGGTACATGTAATCCTTGAAAAAGCTTTTAGAAGACAGAGAACTTATTCAGACAGTAAACTATATTAAGAAAAAGTTCCAAAATCTATGTGTATAAACTACTAAAAAGAAAACTACTAAAAGAAAACTAATTTTTGCAAGCTCAATTAAGTGTTCCAAACCAACCTTAATTATGTGTGTGTAAATACAGCTTGTTTTGTTGTTTGTTTTTTTTTTCCAAAATTCTGATGAAGCGTAGCTGTTATCAGTAAGTTTTTAAGATATTCAATGTCTGAAAAAGGGAGCAATGATTCTATGCTTTCATAACAAAATCTTTATTTAGAAAGTTTTTGTTACTATGATGCACTGAATAACTGCATGTAAGGGTAGAATAATATTCAAGAACATTGCCTTGCACATCACTGCAAGCTAATATATCTTAATGAATAAATTGAACAAATGGCACAGGCACCAGACAGCAGGGCTTTCTTCTACAAATTACATTTTTCTCCTTGCAGCCTTGGATTTTTTTGTATAGCTATGAAATAATTAAGCAAAGTGAAGTATTAATGCAGTTTTATAACTAGTATGTTAAGGTTGCCAGATGTTGTTCAAATTTTCTCTCCTTTTTAATGTACATTGGTGTTCAAATTGTAGGCTGATAATGGGTTGTGGGGAACTTGGATATCAAAACCAAATGTTGTAAGGTATTTAAAATGAGCTTATATAGATGATGCTTTACTGTTTCATTTGTTTTGATATACTCGGCTTTTTATTTTCAGTTTTGAAAAGGCTAAATCTCAAATCAGATTTCTTGATTGGAAAATTCCAACTTACACAGTATTTCACTGATGACTTCTCTTAAATCAGAAAATTTGGAGATTTATTTACCTCTTAGAAAACAATATTCAATGTCTGAACCCTTTCATCACTTCTGGAACATATACAATTTTTGTACACAGATTTTTCAAAGCATATATTTGAAATGAATGTGGCCAGTCAAAGTAAAAATGTAGATATCAGAACAAATATGAGGATGAATACAGGTTGTAATGATGGCATTGGTGTAAATGTAGGTATTTGTTTTTCTCATTTGATCTGTGTGCATAGTAAGGGGTAGGAGGGGAATATTTATTATTTTTAACCACCCAGTGTGGATGCACATTTTATTACCAGAGTCTTCTTCCTGAAAACATAGCCTCCTAGTCAGGTACAGAAGGCGATTACTAATAGTTGTTTTTGAACATAGAAGCAATCTTGAGTTTTGTCCATAAAGCTCAGGTTTTCATCAACCTTCTAAACTATTTCTTTGAGATACAACTGAGAAATTGAGTATATATTTGCATCAAAATCAAAAAAGATGTTCCCTCCACACCCAACCCGGATCCTAAATATTGTGCCAAAAGATAACAGTACTTTGTTAATGTAATTCAAAAGTACAAATTGAATCTTCAGTTACACGTGTGTCATTTAAAAACACATGAGACTTCATATGTGGTTCTTTGAATTCAGTTGAAGAGATTACCCATGCGAAATCTATTCAATTTTTAGTTATTTTGCAAGTATGTCCTTCTGTTAATGACAAAGGTATTTCCTCAAATGTATGAGGTAGATTCTGTCAATTTTTTTCCTCAGTTATATTCATGCATAGCGTAGGATACTTGACAAGTGAAGACTAAGCAGATTAAGGCTGACTAGGTTCAAGATAGTGGAATGCCTTCAAATTGCTTCAGTTGAGGAAATGTACCATCAACAGAAGAAGGAGGGCAAGAAAATAGTGTAGGACCAGAAATCATGGTATTTATTGCCTTGGAGATTTGTGTCTTCCTTTCACTTCATTTAAAACAGCTATGACTAACTTTTTTTCTTGGGTGATTTTGCCCCCAGTATGCTCAATCAGTTTATCCAATTGTTGTGTGCTTGTTATGTGAAAAAAATAACACAGACCTTCTTAAAGGAACTGTAAAGTTGTAGTGTTGTTTTTGTTTTTGTTTTTAATACCGTACTTGTTTAATTATTCAGTCCCTTAGAGAATAAGTTAACAAAACTCTGCACAAATCCAGTGAAAGTATTACAGTTGAACGGAACTATTGTCCATTTGCTTAATGTGCTTAATGATGGCCTATGAGTCCATAGATTTTTGTATATTGTAAAGATGCTGTCATTTTTTCAAAAAAATGGTGTTTATAATACAGCTGTATTATTCTCCACGTGTGCTGTTCTTATTGTAAAAGGTTGCTTTATAATAGTATTTCTTTTCAGATCCTGCTGCTTAGTTTTTACGTGTTTGGTGGTGTTGACCAAAAGTCAAATATGCTAGGTTATCAGAAAGATTGTGCAATGTCAGCTTTTACCAAACCTCTAGACCTGCTGGGCAAAAATCTCATTGGAGTGGCCAAGTAGTCCTACATCATGCTTCAGTGCTGATAAATCATGCCTAGAACAATGATAGAAGATCTAACTAGAGGGACACTTGGACATTTTCTCTGATGAACTTGAACAGAGTTAGGATTAAGATAGCTCCCAACAGCATCCTTTTGGCTTATTGTTAATGCTGAAGTGGTTTTCCTTAGTTTGGACGTGATGCAGAATGAAAGCTTCCATTCCCCAATGATATTCTAAACCTGCTCAGACAATTTTCCGATGGTTCAGAACAGAATTACATTAATTCACAGCCTTGGAATCCTCTCTACATTTTGGCTGTATTTACACTGTTTTTCATGTTTGTCATTGTTTTTTTTTTCCCTAAAATCAACAAATATCTTATCTCTAGTCTCCATGTGCTACAGTAGCATTACTATGTGGACTACTTGAATTTCCATACAGAGTGCACACTGCTCATTAGTAGTGTACATGTATCTATATATGTCAATAATATAGACCTGCTGTCATGTACAAACAAAAGCGTTGTGAGGCAATTAATCCCTCTAATCAATCCAATTTAGATAAATTGGCATTTTTTAACAATGTGTGGTGTTTCTGATAACTCTTGTGTCTAAATAATCTCATGCTCAGCTAGTAATATTACAGCTTTCATTTGAGGTTGTCTACATTTAAAGAGCTTATAAATTTTGATTTCTGATAAAAAGACTGATTTTTTATTATTTTTTTTTGTACTTTCTGTATGAAGAGGTTTTTATTCTTCATGCCTCTAGCTGTTTGTTTTCCTTCTACAAGGAGTGACAGATGATAAAGCACTGAAGTAAAGGCAATGATAAATACCCTGTCCCTGTTAATGGGAGTTGAGAACGCTTTGCTTCTCTCAGGATTGGTGCCATATTTCCAGGGCAATGTATTGATTTGGTTGACTGCCGATGTGTGATGCATGACAGAAATGAGAAATTGAACATTTTGAATGTTAAGTAAATCATGCTGCTGATGATATATAAATGATTTAGGAAAAAGCAATCAATCAGATTCTCTGTCCTGGTTGCAGTGCTACATACAATTTAATATATGGTAAAACAGTAGCTCTTTTGCAATCAAAATCAAATAGTAGTGTGTTTGTTTACTAAAATCAGATTCTTGCAAAAAATACTTGCAGAACTTTGTTTTTAGTATGCTTTACTTTCTGCATTACTGATGTTTAAGCTGTTGCAGAGCAGTGCTCACACAGAGCTGAGGACATTTTAGATCCTCATGCTGCCCTGCCAGCAAGGAGGCCGGGGGTTCACCAGGAGCTGGGAAGGGGCAGGACCAGGACAGGGCAGGACCCAGGGTGCCCACAGGGACATCCCGTACCATGCAGCATCATGAGGGGAGAGTAAAACTGGGGAGGCTGGTCAGAGGGGCTGCTGCTACTTAGGGAAGGGATGGTCATCAGTCAGCAGGTGATGAGAAACTGTATTGTGCATCACTTGCTTTGTATATGTTGTTACTATTATTATTAAAGGTTTTCAAGCTGTATGTTTCACAGATTGGATTCATTGGTTCAAGAAACTAATTCCTCGTTACTTAACATGTTAAATACTTAGAAGGGCCTCAGTATTTCAGGACATTTTATATGGGAAGAGACTTAAAGTACTGTACTCTTCCATCCTTCCATCTTCAACCACCTTTTGCTGGATTTAGTCTGTTGAGGAAAAATAACAAGGTTAACTGAAGAAATTAGAGATAGGAAGGGAGGCACTCATGTAATTATGCAGTTTCAGAAAATAATAATTATGCAAATTACATTATTTCCTCATGAGAACAAATTCTCCTGGGTAAATCTGAAATTTGACTTTTTTTTTTTTTAAATAGTTTAACTGATGCTATAGAACAGTTCTAACAAGAGGCTTGGCTGAACAAAGAATGTCTTGCATAGTCATCGGAAGTAGTTGTGCTAAAACTATTCTTATCTCTAGATACTGCAACTCGTGGTCAACAGGCTACAATTTTATGGTGTAAATTTCTACGTGAGCTAAATCAAAACTGGTAGGTTCTGATGATTAAAAGTGAAAGCTTGAACGTGTGTTTTATCACAAAGTATGTAAGAAGCATCAGTACAATTGTGTAATCAAAGCTACTGCTCGTTTGATTACAGAGGTTAGACCCACTGACAGATAGCATTAATCTTGGCTCCTTTTCAGATCTCTCATGTTTTAGACTATGAACAGGTAATATGCATTAAATGTAAAAATTGACATCTATGAGGTTCTTCATTTCACAAAAATTCAGTGTAGAGGAATTTAGGTGATTTACTTGATGGCAATGTCCAAACAGAAGAGGGAAGCTGAATATTATGTGAGGCTATTAGTCCAAATTATGTTAAGTTTTTCCCTTGCTTCTCCTCTTGATAACGCGAAAGAGAAAGTATGACTGGCAACAAACTGGTAACTATTAATGTAAGCTCTTTGATGATGTGAATTCAAACTCTGTTTCTTAAGGAATCTGAATACATCAAAAGGCATAGCATGTTTCTCATTGTGTGTTTTTTGTTTGTTTGTTTGTTTGCTTGTTTCTTTTTCTCCCTACACAAGCTTATTTGGAAGATATGGGTCTCTTCTTTTCTTTGGTTTATGTTGTCAGTCAGAGCCAGTCTTTTTTTTTTTTTTTTTGATAAAAAGCAAGGTTAAGAAAGAACATATTTCACAAAGAGATGAAAAAATCTATTATCATTAGTTTTGCTGTTAATATCAGCAATTCTGAAAGAAGAGCAGGTTCCATCCTGAATTCTTGATGTCAACCATATGTTCAAAATCTGTCCCATATAAATAAGATGGCTCTGGTTGCTGAATTTAGTTTTCATTTTTCTGCCATCAAACTTATTTAGGTTTTCATGATACTAGCATCATGAAAAATAGGAGTCACACACACAAAACTGGAATTGCCATCAAAATGCTGTAAGAACGTGACTACCAAAATACTTTAAAACTTATACTTTAATACTGTATGTTGAATAGATTTTTATGGTTGTTTCAGTGTTTTCATGTATTATGTGGTTCATATCTTCAAACTTGCTAGTTTTCTGCTACTGCTGTACACCTGGTTTATACTAGGTTTATCAAAAATTAATGATGCATGGTACCAGTTTTTATAAATTCTGGGTTATCACAAAATATATATTACTTGCATTATTACTTGGAATCAAATCACATTTGAGCCCTCTTGAATGTCATTCAGTGTTGTTTTGTTTTTTGTCTGTGGGCAAGATCAAACTCAAATACATGTATATATAATTTTGTGAGTTTCCCACAAGGTAATAGTCATTATTTGCTCATAACTGTTTCTTTATATTTTCAATTTTCAATAGCAAAAATCTTTAATAAGTTGCAAACATTTGAGAGGGTCTTATTTCCTATTTTTGTTGCAGATTTATTTCTGTTCTCCAGTGGTCAGTTTTCTACACCAATAGAGTATTTAGGTTAGCTCAACAGCTGCTAGGAGAACCCAGATTCAGATTTCATGCATATGTTCTACAACTGTGAGAACACTAATGCTGTTTTTTTTTTCCCTATCTTTTTATTTGGTTGGTTGGTTGGTTGGTTTTTTGTTTGTTTGTTTTGATGTTGTTGTTTGTTTTAGCTATGCAGAGTGTGATGGCTTTTGAATCTGTTAGTGTTGCTTTTTGTGGGTGCCACACTAAATGTGATTGTCTTTTCTTGCATTCAAGCATCTTTTGGAAGAAGGAGTGGCCTTGTTTTACAAGTGAATCTAAATGGGTTTGAACCAGAGTTTTTCATTTTCATCTAAAAAAAAATAAATTAAATTAAATAACAGATGAGGTTATAAACCACACTGTGTCCAGAGCAAACGTCATAAGACACTGTATGCTGAGCTTCTCTCTTAACCATGTTCCTCTCACTGTCCTCTTTCCTATGTTGACCAGGTTGCACAAAACAAGTACATCTCTTCTGTACCTCTCTTGGTGGCCTGGCTACATTTTGGTTACCCTTGCTGATGTTTTGGCTCAGGTGTCGCAATTGCAGTAAAGCCACACTGTTTTCTTCAGCCTTGGGATCAGCTGCTACCTTGAGCTGTTGAATGTGCAGTTGCTATCCATAGATAGGATGTGTGTAATTGTAATTTCCTATTAAAGGTTTGCTTCATGAATATATCAGTATTAAATATATATATATATGTGTGTGTGTGTGTGTATATATACACCTGGAATTGCCATTTGAAATGATATTTAGAATTACCCGTGTCTGTCTGTGTACTTATTATTTTATCCTTAGTGCTTTAGAAATATATTTGAAAGTATTTTATGAATGAATTCTTTTGACTGTTCTCCATGATGTGGGAAGTGATGTGTATCTTAACTCTTTGCTCCTGTTTTATAGATGGCTATACAACAGATGACATTGAATTTTATTGGCGAGGGGGTGATAATGCAGTCACAGGAGTGACAAAGATCGAACTGCCACAGTTCTCCATTGTAGACTACAAGCTTATCACCAAGAATGTTGTTTTCTCTACAGGTTTGTGGAGGGGAAGCTACAGGGGGAATTCACTGGAAAGACTTTTAAAAATGAGCAAGTTCTCAATATGTAGTTCAGGATCTGAACAAAAATTTTAGAAATTGAAGTAAATTAAGGCAGCAACTGAATTTTTTAAAAATAAAGTAGTTGTTATTACAGTTTCCACAGTGTATCAGTCATTAACATATGACGGAGATACAATAGCCTGTCTTGTTATGGCTCAGTCAAGTAAGACTTTTTCTGTTTTTCTATGAAAATTGACTAAGCCACCTTGGTGCCCTATCTCCAACTAGATATAGCCCAGCTTGCAGAAACCTTTCTCTGACTGTTTCTAGATGTTCTTTGTGCCAAGTGGTGTTAGGCTAATTATTTTGTTTTCACTGTAAAATCTTTCATGTCCTCCTTCCACGGGACTATAGTTTAGCCTATGCTAGCTAACATATGACTTTTGGAAGGCTGAAAATATTTTGTATGACAAGAAGTGGAAAATAAGATTGGAATCCTTGAACAAACAGCTAAAACATTTCAAAGACATATTAAATCATTCAAGAGAAACAAGACTTGGGCTATTGGTATTTATGTACTCTACCTACTTGAGAAAGCTGCTAGGTGTGTTCAAAATAAAACTAGGAGGAAAAAAAAAAAAAAAAAACACTTTTTAGATATGGACAGAAATCATCTTGGGAAGGAGTATAGAAGGACTGTGCATTCCAAATTCTTCAAAACCAGGGAGAGCAGCACTTGAATACATAGTGATCTGTAGGTACCCATTTCAACAAGTGTTTCATATACTTTTTTTTTCTGATGTCCAGTGACAAAGGGGAAGTGAAGTATTGCGTTGTTTGGATAGAAGGTTAGAACAAAGGTTACCCTGAAGGAGGCATGCTGCAACTTGTCAATGAAGAAGCATTTTTATGCTTTAATTCTGTGAAGTATGTTTTGGATGTCGATTCCTGAATATTATAATTACCATCAGGAAAGAACCTAGCAGCATCCTTGTTACCCTTAAAATAAAAGATTATTTAATCACAATTCTTGCTAGAAATTCTACGGCTTATTATCCTGGATCTTTCAACCCTGTGTGTACTCTGTGTTGCATGAAGCAATAAAACCAGAATGACAGGAAAATGTTTTCAGGCTTTGTGCAAGTAAATTATGGCCATACCAAATATTCTCTTTTAGGTGCCTACCCAAGGCTGTCTCTCAGCTTTAAACTTAAGAGAAACATAGGTTACTTCATTCTACAGACCTACATGCCTTCTATTCTGATCACTATCCTGTCCTGGGTTTCCTTCTGGATTAATTATGATGCTTCAGCTGCAAGAGTTGCTTTAGGTAGGCATTTTTACACATCTCATGTAGTGTGCACTAACTGAATTCTTTTTCTTGCTTGTGGCTTAGTGGATAGTGCATGATTTGAAAAATAAATCTCAGATCTTTTTATGTCTGGCTTGTAAGCTTTGTATATTTTGAATCAGCATTTAAATCATCCCAATTTAAATAAAAATTAAAGTGATTTCATGTCTGAATTAGCTAACTGTATAATCATTGTAACCAGAATTAGCCTAATTGTCTCAATGTTTTCTGTTGTTGTTTTACTGCTTATTCTCCAAAGAGAATGCATTTCATTTGGTTTTGCTCATGGCAGTCCAGAATACACATTCAGCACCATATTATGGAATACAAATTGCTTTTCCTTTTGGGTATGAATTAAATAATGTTTTACTGGGGTTTTATAGGTAACTTCTCTGAAGTTGAAGCTCCTTAATTTTTTTTTCTTTACTGTTACCTTGCATTCTAAAAGTAAAACCATTTGCCTAATTAATTTGTTGAGAACTCGTATCTCATCAGTAATCCCCTGTGTCCTTGTTTATACTGTGCCCCTCATCAGAGGATCCAAGCATGTTACAAAAATAAATGAGTATCTACTGTCAAATTTTGTATAAATCAGACTGATTTCTGCATGGTCCTGAATCGGATAAGTAAGTAAATCACCACAAAAGACAATTGAGAATTTGACATTTAAAGTTTTTCTTTCTGCATTTTGTAGTAAGAAATTAAGTCTGCAGACAGCATGAAAATGCTGGAGGAAGGCAAGATACAATAACTCTAGGCTGGTAATTTATAACAGACTGTTAAGAGAAGATTGTGGTTTAGCTGGTTAAAAGCATGCTTGTTGAATACAACTACTGTTTCTTTCTTTGATTACAATTAGTTATGTGTGTAATTTTCTTTGCTGTGCAGGATAAGGAAGGAATATGAATAGAAGTTGCTTGTTAGCAGAAAAAAAAAAAAAAAAGCATCTAGAAGCACCTAGATTTTTTTCAGCACTATCACTTGAATATTATGAACTAAAATGTTAGAAAATTAAAAAATAATTCAATCAGACTTCTTCTTTCTTTTTCTTTTTCCTTTTTTTTTTTTTTTTTTTCTTCTTTTTTCAGGAATCACAACTGTACTCACAATGACAACAATTAACACTCATCTTCGAGAGACTCTTCCCAAAATTCCATATGTGAAAGCCATTGACATGTATCTCATGGGATGTTTTGTCTTCGTTTTCATGGCTCTGTTGGAGTATGCTTTGGTCAACTACATCTTCTTTGGCAGGGGACCTCAGCGTCAGAAGAAAGCAGCAGAAAAAGCTGCCAGTGCCAACAATGAGAAGTTGCGAATGGATGTCAATAAGGTATCTTACAATAAGCTTACTTTCAGTTCTGCAAGATAGAGCTTTGAAATGTTATTTCTGATACAAAATGAATGCAGCAGAATTATTATGATTTTGCCTTAGCTTTCTGTAGAGCAGCATATTTAGCCACCTCACCAGTGAATGCTGCCCTCTATCCTGGAAAATTGAATGATTTTTTTTCTAAGGCATGCACTCAGATAAACTTTACTGTGAGTTGTTTTCTCAGTGGGGTTGTAGACTTAAATATATCTAATCTGTTTGCAAAGGAACAAATCCAAAATGATGGCTATATTTGATATTCTAGTAAGAGCTGTATGGAACATTTGAAAGAAAAAATAAATTTAACCTATTTCAATAAATCTTTCAAATGACCTAGATAATAAATGTTTGTTATAGAAGTGTTTAAAGCTTGGAAAGTTTGCATATTTTCGACATATAATGACCCAGAATGTTGTTGACTAAAGAAGAAACTGCTCAGAAATAAGGCATCAACTTGCTGTGCACTTAATTCTGAATCTGAAAATGGTCCCCTGGGGAGGGAGAATTGAAGGCAGAAAAGACATTTGCCAAGACGTACACTTTTGGAAAAAGTATCCATTATGCTTTACGAAAATGGAGCACTTGTCATTTTTCACTGTGACCATTTTTGATGAGTTTCACACAGTGGCAAATCTGGGCTGAATACTAAAATGTACTCAGTGTGAAATGTATAAACTTTCACACACATGCAAAATTAGGAAGTTAAAGTTATATACTCCCTCCTTTTTTTTTTTCTTTTGGTATGGAAAGCTTCTTGTATTCATAATTCAGCATGATACTCCAAGAGAGGTTAAAAAAAAAATCTAAATCAGAAAGAAAAGGAAAAAGAAAAAAAATATTTGTGAGTGGAAACAAAAGTTTCATACAGCTCTAGTGGTGAAATTTCTCATGTTTGTTCAGAATTTCTGTGCTGTCATAGACTGCCCATGGACAGAAGATGGAACTGCAAAAACTCACATATCTATAATATTAAACAGTTACAGTTTTAAAGCCTATGGTGTATATAGTTTTATAGTATTTTAAGATGCAGGATTACATTTTCATGGCTGAGATCTCATTCATTCAATAATTTATTTTTTTCTTTTAATTTGAGAGAAACATGTTTTAATGAATGAGGGCAAATGCATAATGAAGAGGTTAGTTTTGATGGTATGATACCATAGATTGCTCATTTTACTCATTTTACTGCTCATTTTACTTCTGCAGTGTTCATGATTACTATTTAAATCCAAAATAAATTCTCATTCTATTGGTTATGTTTCATTTATGTATAAAGTAATAAAAAGTATTTCATTTTTTTATAGCCTTTTATTTCATTTTTCAACTTTATTTTTTAATAATCAGGTTCCCTTTAAATAATGAAAGCCATTAACTAAGAAACTATAGATAACATAGATAATTTTCTGAGTCTCTATCTGCATCTACCTAAGGCCTTTCATGTGGAAATTTAAGATTCTTAGATATTAGCATGTCTTCCAAGCCCCTCTACTGTTTTGCATGTGAGATTCTCTATATACTTAATCATACAATAGATCTATCATATTTGATATCATATTGATATTCTCTCATATAATAGAGTATCAAAGTCTATTGGCAAATCGCTAATCATGAACTAGAATTTGAAAGCACTAACTAGTCCTTTTGAATGTCTGTTGCAGAAATTCATTAGCTCACAGCATTAACATGGAGTACACTGGGGAAAACTTTACAGTACTTACATTTTTGAAATTGAACCTTTAGCTTTACCAGGCCAGTGCAGTTCATAATCTGTGGCAGTTCTGCTCTGGGATCCCAATCACACCTTGATCTGATGATCAAGTTTGCAATCCCTTAAGCAACAGACAGAGAACCAAATAGGAGAGGAAAAAAGAACAGTAATTTGAGAACTTTGTCCTGCTGCACATAGAGAGCTTTGGGGAGGAGGAGAGGAGCTGACAGTTGCTCTTTCTCTCTGATCATCAACAAGAAAAAAGGTTTGTATTTAATGGACCTAATTTTCTTCCTGAAAGGGGGACAGATATTGTATATTATTTTATTATATTGTGTAATATTTTCATGCACAAGAACCAGAAGTGTGTCTTAATGAGCCTTAATGAGCACTCTGTGTCTAAATAGGATCCAACACTGAAGGACTATGAACTACAAGTATTTTTTTGTGATATTACTAGATTCCTCAAATATCAGTACATGGAATATTATGAAATTATGCTTGTGTCTTTGGATACAACATGAGGAAAAAAATAATAGCAGTAGCAATAAACCTTGAAATGATGAGGATGAACACTTCTATGCAGCTCTGTTACTGCATATAGACATTGTAAATAAGGCAGGTGAATAGTTATTGGAACTGCTGCTTGCAGTGCAGCATCTTTGTTTATACAGTATACATCAGCAAATCTATAATAAATTTCTTCATCTTCTAACAACAATTCTTGTAACAGCATCTTAGAATTTGTCTGAATAGCAAACGCTGGTCATAAGAGAAGTGTCCATTAGTTCTTCCATCCACAAATACTTGCAAAATCATGGGCACCAGTTAATACCTATGCCCTTTATGCTGTTAAATTCTCTGGTATAGAAAGGTTCTAGGACAGGTAAAGGCACTGGTAGCTTCTCATTTTTTTGTTCAGTGTTATTCAGAAAATACCACAGAGTCTACAAACTAGCAGAGGAGCAAAACAGAATCTGCTCTTCCATGTCTGAGGTATCGGCTAAATCCCAAGTAATCCCTTGGAGATTTGGTGACTCAGAAAGAGAATGCCATATTTTTTCTATATGAGCACACACCATCAGGCTGGCTTCAGAGCTTCTCCTGGGCTATTCCAGATGGAACTGTGGCCAAATATTTCTTTAAATTTTAGATTGAATGTCATATGCCAAATGTGGTGAGTTTGGTTTTGTGGGTTTCTTTTGGTGGTGTTTTTTGGTTTATTTTGTTTGCTTGTTTGTTTTTGGTTGGTTGTGGGTTTATTGTTGTTGTTTTGAAATGTCATGTAATAGAAGATTGTAGAAGATTTTACTTTCAAAGATTGGCTCTGATTGGGATATGGAGTGGAAAAGCAGAGAAGAGATTAGAGCTATATCTTGGTTTTCTTCTTGCATTCTAAAATGTGAATAATAAAATCATTGATAAATTCAAAGGACATAAAGTCAAGGGAGACTCATGCATGCTCCCTAGATATGCTGTCACAGACTCATTAAATCTCACATGCTCAGTTTTCTTTGCCATGATTTCATGTTGAAATGGCTGTGTGTGTAATCATTCCACTCTTGAAACTTCTCGAGCTGTTTTCAACAGTTTATTCCTTTAGTCTAACTCTCATCATCTTTTGCCTTTGTCAAGGCTAATTGTTCTCTCTGTAAACAGTCACATTCCTTACAGGTAAATTATCTTACATTGTCTTTCTTCTTACTCTAGACATCCTTCCATTGTTGGAGATGGCATTTCTCCTCACATCTCTTTTCCAAGCATGTCCTCGTATCTTCCCTTATTTCTTCAATGCCTTTATTATCTCTACAGTCTCTGATTTAGGAATCTTTTCTGTTCTGAAGGGCATAATACTGCAAACACATATGGAAGGGTGGATGAACAGGGAGTGTGGCATTTCTGCTGTTGAAGATATAATGTGTTGTGAACTATGGTATATATATATACTCTATCCCATTAACTACTTTATTTTATTCTGTGATACTTCATTCACAAATTTTATTCTATGGACTTTTCTATTTTTTATAGGAATGTTGACAGGAGTCTGTATTCTTTTGATCCTCTGTAGTCACATTTTGTGCCAACTTTTGTTTAGGCTCAGTGCACTAATCTGTTTCATTCTCTCGTGGTTCTTTCCCATGATTAACAGATACATATATACATATTGGGGTTGGGTTGGGTTGGGGGGGGGAGCAAATTATAACCTCTGGCTTCATAAATGTAATTCATTTGACTATTCCTGTGGGCAATTGTACACACACCTGTGTCTTATTTTACCCTCAGTTTTTAAGATCATGTGTCAAAGGCTTCAGTGAATCCCATAACTTCCATCTGTTAAACAAATAACTGTGATACAGCCCTCCTAGTTTTCTCCTTTATGAAGCCTGATTTCATTTTCAAGATGATTAGCCTAGCCAGGATCTCAGTGTAAACTTGGTACAACAGCCATTTTAATATAACTAATTTCTTTTATTGTAGTTCAAACAGTTAACTTGGTGCGTTTTCTCAGTACTGATTTATTCCCCAAAAATTTCTTCAGGTATCCAATAGCCAAATTAGTTTTTCATTAATTTTGGTGTTTTCTCTTGCATTGTTGATCCACTAATTTTAGCTTGGTTGTTTCCATCCCGGAACTGTGGTTTGAATGGGCTTGGTGATCACTGTGATGTGTCCATTGCATCTTCTCTTTGTGTTGCATGAGATTTACAGTTTGACTGCCTGTCAGGTTTCCAGTATATTTTCCTGTGTTATTAAATTCCCATTCAACCTGCTACTTATTGTTATGTCTTTTGGATTCATTGCTGTTTTCTCCACAGTTGCTCATTTAATTCAGATTACTAAATATATTACCTTCTCTGGAGGTGTAAGGAAGGTGAAAATGTTCTTCAATATCAGTGATATTTGTATATTTGTTATTCTAGATAAATCAGAAAACATTCACTACAGCTATCTAGTATTTTAATGGAAACCAGAACTGTCATCTTAAAGAACAACATGGTAAACATACTGGGCTGAATGAAAGGCTGATTTATGGCCTCTTCCTCTGTAAAGAAGCACTTCTTGGGTCTTACCAGCTGTACATTTGAAAAGGGGTGATTAGAATGGAAAAGCAGCTGTATGCCGTCCTCTTCCAAAACAACAGACTGGAAGAGTGTCAGGCAGCAGAGAAATGGTGCTGGCTGTGAGTATTGGTATCAGTTCCTTCATCAAGGCTCTTGTAAAAAGAAAGGCTACAGATCCATCTCCACATAGAACATCTTGTCGGTCTTTTTTTGGACATGTGTGTGTTTTCCTTACTAGATATTAACTAGAAACAGGACAGAGTATTTGAATTTGTTGGTTTTGTTGTTTTGGGTTTTTTTTGGTTGGTTGTTTTTGTTTGTTTGTTTGGTTGGTTGGTTTGGTTTGTTTGGTAAGTTGGTTTCTTTTTTTTTTTCTTAATTTAGATATATAACCTAATAGATGTGTTATCATAAGATGTGTTAACATTAGGTGCATTTTGCCTTTCATTTCTAGTCCTATGCTTACCATTTGTGTAAGTGTGTTATACAGGCTGTGTTTAAATTATTACAAAATCATATTTATTCTGTACAGTTAGGTCAGCTATGTTTAGAAAAATTAAGTGGCTATTGTAAATTAACATTTCTTATATAAAATTTATTTATTATTTTGATTCAAAGTAATTTGATTTGCATTCACAGAAAAATTCTGCATAATGTAGATAGATCACAATGTTCACACTACAGTAATAATTGAAACCTTGAAGTTACCAACCTAGCTTGAAGCAAAGAGAAGCTGCAAGTGTATAGGCTATATACCTGAAGTATGTGATGACATAAGTCATGTAAATAAAATTCTACCTCTGATGTTGCAATCACATTATTGTTTTTGTAAGCTTTAATAAAGAAATTTCCCTCTGGAAAAAAAAGGAGGGGGGGGAGAGGGGGAGTGTGTCAGCATATTGTGCAACACTTCATTAAACTGTTCATATTTTTTTAGCGTTTTTTTAAATAAATGTCACTGACATAAAATCATAGAATTATGGGTTCTGATATTGCTAGCCTCTACAAGTTTAAATAAGCTGTTGAGGTATTTGTTTGCTTGTGTTTTTTTCTGGACACAAAGACTTTCTTAAGAATATACTGCATGTATTTTTGAAACTATGAGTAATTCTTTACTCAGTAGTCTCTTACGTAAGGTATTCAGTCAGTATGCCTGAGAGTTGCAGTGTGTTGCTGTTAACACAATGCCAAGTCACGACCAACAGAAATTGTCAGACTAATTGTCAGACCTTTTTCTGTCAGAAATTCGGGTACCATGTAGAGAACATGGAACTTAATATGATAATGAGATTAAACTGGATATTAATAGATTTGAATAACAATAGAAATGTTCTCTAGAAGAATGAATGTGGGGCTTAGGCAGCTAAGAAGATTTAAGCAAATATAGGTATCTTGGCAATTCATTGCCCTCCTGACCCACTGTTTTTATATCCAAATTAGCACACAGTTGCTAAAGGAGATGGCAAGAACAAAGCAAATAAAAGCCTAACCTGCCCCTCAGCTGCACTTAACATGGTAATTTTCTTTCCCTCCATTTTGTGTCAACTGCTAATTGAGTTTTTCCCTACACCTCCTTGACCAAGGAAGAGTTAGACAAAGTTTAACCAGAAAACTTGTCCTTAGAGCTTTCATTTTCAAAGGACTCCACTGCATTATCAGAGTTTAAGACAAACAAGAGTATGCAATAACCTGTTTTGTAAGTGATCACACCTAATTCTTACACCTATGGAGTTGGGCAGGTTGGGGGTAGATGGTCTGTGGCCATTGTATGGTCTAGGACATGCATCCTTCTTCTCCGAGTGCCCATTATTAGATTGACTGGCATGGTATGGGCTGTTCTAACCCAAAGACAGAACACTCTGCTTCATTGTGTCTGCAGTGCCACCCATTACAGTAGCATGCTTTGTAATGGCATAGAGTGAGCTCAGGTACTGCTGTGCCACCTTAGCTTTTCTCTCATGACATCATGACAGCCTCCTAGCTTTCTTTACCAATGAATAAATGGAAGAGTCTGTGGGGGTTTTTTCTTCTTCTTTTTTTTTTTTTTTTTTTTTTTTTTTTTAATGCCATATCCATACATGTGTCTTTTTTTTTTTTAAAAAAAAAGGGGCAGAATTAGAGGAATGACTGCATTAATGTTAGCCAGTGAGAATGCACAGATACATATACATGTGGGCCTTTACAGGCTAACTTGTGATAGCTTTTGGTACACTGCAAATGCACAAGGTCACTCTCCTCAGTTTTCAGACTGTGGTGTAAAGATGCATTAACAGAGCCCAAGCCTGAGATAATATATCCTACTCCAAAGCAACATTCATTAATTTAGCCTTGGCTAATGCTTTTATTTCCACTCTGATTTTTCTCTGATATTTCCATTCTGGCATCCCTGCATCCTTTTCAGTTCATGGAAATACATATATTTGTTCATTTCTCTCTGAAAATAGTGTGTAAATGCACTTCTGATGAGGAGGAGGAACTATTGCAAAGGTACTTTAAAATAATTGTTGTTTATTACATACAACTATGCCTTATACCAAAAGCAGGAGAGATGCTTCTAGTCTTTGTGAGCATAGGGAAAAAAAAAAAAAAAGAAAAAAAAAAAAAGAATTTTAAGATCCCTATGTATAACATAGGGATCTTAAATCATTAACTCACTTAATGAATTCTACATGATATTAAAACACCGTAGCAACATAAAGCTCTTAAAATTTCAGTTTAAAATCTTATATCCTCACTGTTCTGTATCACTTGAGATAGTTCTTCCACTGTCCAGATTTCAGTGGTAGTTTTCTTTTTTTTTCCAAGGAGAGTCTTTCTTTTGTTTGAAGGACACATAAAACCGCACGAGGACTGATTCTTGAGCCAGGGACAGAGGGACTTACACCGAAGTTTATTGAATGACATGGAGTGAAAGTAGGCAGGGATTATAAAAGCTCAGCGTTTCTCCTCAATTTACATTCTTGCATTATCAATGAATTACTGCAAACAAAACAACCAGCAATGCAGAGTGCTCAGCCAGCCTCTGCATGTGCTGTTGAAACAGGGGGTATGATAGGAGTAAAATTTGAGGCAGTTCCAGTTTTAGCCTACAGCACTTTGCAGAAGCAGTCAGAAGGTGATTTATTTCCGTGAACTGTAGCGATATTCAACATGACATCTGAATAAAGGTCAAGTCGACTGCATGAGGGTTTCTTTCTGCAGCTGCACTCCTTTGAATGCCATGTTTAATTAATATAAGAACAGTGCCTGTACAATCCATTTGTTGAAAGCACATTATTCTCTTTGCTTATGTAGCTCATCTACAAACCTGGCATCCACCAGTGACCCTGAATTAAATACACTTTTGGTTAAGAAAAAAAAAAAAAGAATCTATTAATACAATTTATATTATTATTTCAGATTGCAGGTGAATAAAAGCATTGCTTCACAAAAACAAACAACCAAAAAAAAAAAATATATATAGTGAAGTAGAAGAAATGTACTAAGCTACAATCTATAAGAGATGTCTGGCTAGTTAATCTGGGGAATTGGTTTCCCAAAGCAGATCAGTTCTGAAGAGTTTCACAAGGTTTAATTGAATGGCCCTGAGTCAGCCAATTCCTATTTAAAAAAAAATAAAATTCATAACTCATTATAAAGATTGTACTAAATGCTGTGTGCTAGGGGATGTTACCTGGTTGTGTTGATGAATCTTGAGATCACTGGATCGTAAGTACACTAAGTGGTAAAAATATTACTGTAATGTAGGAAGTGTCTGTCAAACCCTGCTACCTTTGCTTTATTTATACTGACTGGAGTGATCATCTCTTTAGTTTCTTTTAGCAAACAACAATTTGTTGTTGTCTAATTTAGGGGAAATCAATTTCAGGCTAAAATCTAAATTCAGAATCTAAAATTCATATCAGAATTGTTTATAAATAGAATGATACAATCCTGAACTAGTAAGAAAGATAGATATTTCAAATTCCTCTTCTGTAATTTTTGCCCATTTGTAGTCAATCTGTAACTGTTAATTACGATGCCTTACCTTTTATTATTACACTTTATTTTTATTATTACACTTTAAGCTGCATGATCAACAATATATAAAAAATATATATATTTGTGGTAGAACGCATCTTAAAGATTTTTTTTCCCAATATTTCAAAAACACATCCTCCTCAAAAATAGCGTGTTTTTTTTCAACAGTAGAAATGTTCTAATTCCTTTGGGGAGAAACCATCCAATCACCTTGCCACAAAGACACTGCATGCCTTACATGAAGATCAAGACAGAGCAGGGTTAATGAGCAGAATAGCCCATGCAACCTAGAAATAACATGCTGAACACTAGTCATAGCAATATATTACTCATGTACTATATGAATGGGGCATGCATACAGACCTATGCAAATTATTATATTTCTTTATAAATATTATTTATAAAGGGTGCTAGGGAGTGTATTGCATATGTGTATGTTAAATTTAAAAAATAGTAATTCTGGGCTACAAAGACCTACAGTTTTCTGTAAATTCAATTTGCTACTCATTCATTGGGTACTAGCTGCTTTCTCAGAATCCTGCATATGGAGAAAGATAGACATGGGGTATTATTTTCTTTATCTAACTCAGGAAAAGGTTTAGGAGACTGGTAAGATTGTGCGTAAAGTTAAAATATATACATGTATGTATATATACAAATGTGTATATATATGAATATATCTTTCGTACTCTTTAGATACTAGGTTTAAAAATCACTCCGTAATGATGCGAGATACTAAAACATAGAACTGTGTGTGTATATATATAGAGAGAATTTATTATTATTATTTTTTGTATGTCTCCATTGCTCTTTTTAGAGGTATGAGAGGCCGAAATTTAGTTTTCTTCCCCAACCAAAAAATTTAAGTCTTCTCCCTGAACTTAATGCATTTTACGGAAAGCCTTGCTTACCTATTCTTGCTTTTATCCTCAAGATGAACTCAGCTTTCTGTTAATTTAGCTGTCAGAAATTTAACACTTTTGGGCTGTCTTGAGGGACGTAACAGTAAAGGTCATACTGCCTAAAGCAGCATGATTATTTTAGGGTAATGTTTTCTGGCTTTTTTTTTTTTTTTTTTTTGACTATTTATTTGACTATTCAAAGGTTTCTGCAGGTAACTTTAAAAGAAAGTCTTCTGAAACCGAAGATTTTAGCTTACTTTCTGCTAGATGGATTTCTAGGGTTTTATGCTTCAAAAAGATATAGTAATTTGGGATAGGAAAAGCGTCTTTACATAAGTTTCAATTGTTACATGAGGGTTTTATTAAAGTACATGATAATATATCTGGAGGAGAAGATCCAAAGCCAGTTCTATATAGTTATCATTAGAAGAGGGTTTATGTGGGGAGGAGTATTCTTCAACTTATATTTCTTCTTCCTTTTCGTATGTATGTGTATGAGGCATATATCATTTGCAACATAAAAATACATCTAGATTTGGTCTCCAAACATTGGGGGGGGGGGGGAGGGTGTCATTTTTTCTTAATTTTAAATGTTCTCTGAAATTTTCCTACAATTCAAATGTGTATATTTTGTATGTGTATATATGTTACTATAAAACTATAACATTTTTAACTAATCAAACTCAAGACAATTTTAATGTATAAGCACATAAGAACACTAAAATGACAGGAAGAAGACTAATTAATTTTGTTTGTTTTCTCTAAGATTAATTCATACACGAATACAAATTAAGTACAATACAAAATTTGCAAAGGTGCATAATATTGCTGTATAATTTGCATGATACACAATATTGGTATATAGTGAATATACAGAAATTTACCTAGAAACAAATCTGAAATGACTAAGCATTTCGTGTCAACAAAGTTTTTTTCATTCTTGTCACTCATTTCTAAATGAGTGACAAAACATTAGATTCTCCCCAAAACATCAGACTATCAGCATGCAAGTGAATCATGCAGGAATATTCTAATTCTGTCAACAAATTCAGATTTTCTGATTATTTTAAGTACTGTTCTTTTTAATATTGTCAGAACCAGTCCTCTGAGCCTTGCAAAATCTATAGCTGTTAAACTGGCAGTGTTTCAGGCTTCTATATCAGCCCTGAACATGATCATAAGTACATTTCTAGATTTTTTTTAATTTGAAAATATAGTGTCAAAAATTGGAAATTCATCTTCATTTTCCCCACACTGAAAATGTGACACTGTTTTTTTCCATAAAAAATCTCAGGAATTTCCTGAGTCAAATTCACCACAATTGAATTTCTCTCTACTGTTTTGTCTGACATTTGTTACTGCTCCTGAAATCTTTCCTTGTATGTTCTACTGCCTTTGACCATGTTACTTTTTGGGCTGAGCCCATGAATCATGGTGGTGTTCTTCTACAAAATCACAAGCCTAAGTCTGTAGGCAAATAGATGGAAGTTTCAGGAGAATGAAACATTGGTAGACTGCCATACAGCCCACCGACCTTTATGACAAATGCATGATGTGTAGTGCTTTCCATGTTGTATTTGACTTTAAGCAAGAAAAGTAGCATCTATGGATTTTATAAAAGTCTGTTCTAGAAAAGCTACTTTATCAACCTTATTTTTACTGCCTAGTTCATATATCAGAACCATAATTATATTCAAATTATACCTTGGAAATTTTGCCAGTTGTAACGATAATCAAATGTTTCATGTATTTTTCATCTTTCATGAAGCTTTTCTACATATATCGAAGAAATTTTACTGTGTTTCTGTAGTAGATTTCTGGTGCTAGCTCTATATATTCTAGCTAGTTAAAGTATATTTTGCAAGACAGCATAATAGGAAACTTGGTTTATGGGCATAGAGGAAATGGAAACTACTACAGAAAGAAAATGCTCGAATGCTCTTGCAGGTTTGTTTTTCATTTATAGGATCTTGAAGAGAGTTAAATGCATACATGTAACTTTGGTGACACTTCAACAATTTATATTGTTAGAGAAGTATTAATAAGAATGAGAGCTGCCTAATTCCTTGTTTCTTGGTGAAAAGGTATGACTGTCATTAATCGGTACTCCAGGAGATTTCTATTCTAAATATCCTACCTTTGCTTCCTTCTTAATGTTTCAGTAGTAAAGAAATATGGTTGAAAATTGAAGTTGAAATTTCAAAAAGTCCAGTTCTACTTAAATCACTTTCTTTATGTTTATTTCTGGTTCAAGATTAATTTTCTTCCATTTTAGTGTTTATAGAGTTGGCCTTGTAGAAATACATACTCTCAGGTGGTTCAGAAAGATTCATTTTTAATTTTTGCAACTTTTATCCTAGAAATTTTTTTTCACTTTACTGTAGAAGAATTGTGGGTTTTTTTATTATTATTATTATTATTATTTATTTTGTTTGTTTTGTTTGTTTGTTTGTTTGTGTGTGTGTGGAAAGGTTAAATTTTTAAAATGCAGTCACTTACTCAAGACATTGATCTGAATGATTGTTTTGCAGTCTCAAGGACAAAAAAAGAAATCTGTACCTAAAGCTTCCAGAAGAGAGGGCAACTACCTTTAAATATCATCAATACAAACTTTATTCAAATGAAAAAAACTTACCAGCTAGAATTCATCATAACTAGTATTTAGATCCACCATTGTAACGTATTCTTGTAGACTAAAATAAAGCAGTGCATGTACACAGGAGAAGGAAACAATTTGTGGCTTTGGATTAAAAGTGACAGTCTTATTCACAGGTCAGGAAATCACTTGAAAGCATGACTAACCTAAGTATGTGTTTAAGTCCCATTAAATTAATGTATCCACTTAAAGAAAGTCACAAGCTCCATTCCTGATTTACATACTTGTTTACTATTTATGGTATACTATATTTTCTATACTGGAATGGAAATTTTATGTGCAAGATCAAGACCTTAAGCAATTTATTCCTTCCACTTTATATTAGAGATTGCATTGTACTGAATTATCTTGGTCAAAGGTGAGATGGAAGAAGATGCATTTCTGTATTTCTGTATATATTTCTGTAGATTACAGTGTACTTTACATTTTTCTTTCTTGATTGGCTAAGGTGCTTTAGCCCACTTTATTCAAGGAAAAGAAAAAAAAAAAGCAGAACAGAAATGTTTTGTTTTGTTTTGTTTTTGTAATATTTCACAAGATGTTGGTGTAAGCTTCAGGCCTCAGGACAGAAATAAGGGCCATTGTCCTGTTTCTCCCCATCTTCCCCCTGGTTTTGTATATTTAGCTTGCTGGATTTTGGTTCAGAATGTTAGATTCCATGCAGTAGTTTGCACAAGTTCCTATGACATGATTTTTATTCCAGTTTCAAGTCAAAGATAGTTCACCCTTTTTAATATTATTTATGCACTTATTCTAGAATGTCTTAAGTATGGAATCTTGTATGTAAGTAATAGGTGCCAAAAGAACGCATATGTTTTCAACCATTACTCCAGAGTTCAACAATGCTTAACGACTGATTTACCGATGTGTTACTAATGATAATGATCAAGATATTCACATATGTTGTGGGGTAAAAATAGATGCTTAGAAGCTGAATTACAAGGAATTAGAAAAGTGTTTAAAGCTCTGTGTCCAGATCTCACATTTTTTTCTGATTTTTTTTTCTTTATTTCTTATTGGCTTGCCTTTTTTTTTTTTTTTTCTTCGATTTTTAGGCTTTGAGAAGCTCAAGAGCCAAAAGAAAATCACAACTGAATTTGGAGAGTTTTTCTGGATTTTCTGATCTGAAATGAAATAAAGTAATCCAAAATTATAAGTCAACTTGTGATACTGTGATACTGTGAACTTATTTTTACTGTCCTCTAACTGCATACTTTACAGCCTGACTCATGTCTTAGGTGTATAACACAAACTGAGTCAATGTATCCCAATGTGGTTTCATAAACAGTTACTACAATGCTGGCAATGATTTTCATCTTATACAGACAATGGAAATACAGTGTTAGTTACATTCTTAGGGGCATTGTTTCACATATAGATGTTTTAAAATATTAGGCATTTGTGCTTTATTAGTTGATATAGCTTTGTCTCAGTAGAATTGTCTGTACAACTGTAGGTAGGTGCCATTTGAAAATCATTTTTTCTTTTTTCTTCCAGAGTGAAACTTGCAGCATCTTATATAAAACCTTCTATGTGTTACCTTGAGTAGTCAGTACTATCCCCAGAGATCAGTGGTTCCTGAACAATAAAGCAATCCTTACTGATGAAGTGGGAGATCCCTATTACATGTAAAGAGTGTTTTGCACTGTCACCTAATATTCCTAGAGCTACTAAGATTAGTCAGGAATGGGTTGTTACTGGTTTTCTAAGTAAAGTTCAGTAACAAAGAGGTGGGAAAGTATACTATGGGTAACACTAAGAGTTTTATCTCTAACAAATTAAATTATATATCTAGGCATGCCACATTGAGTTTCATTGCTACAGGGATATTTATTTCTGTGTTTTCACTTCTTAAGAATGTTGGTTCACAGGACCTATAAATGCTGAAACCTAATCTGTAGTGTTAACTTTGTAGCAGACCAGCGACTCCTGTTCTCCATTCTTGGTTTAGCTTACCATATTTTCTTTTAGTTAATGGCAGCCTTACTTATCAAACAACTATTTCTATGGAATTTACAAATGTTTTGTTTCATAAAGTTTTTCAGTTGGAAATTTCAGTCCTGCCGAGTGTTTCATCGATGGTATTTGTGCCATCCTGCCATAAAGTGAGCTATCAGTACCTGCCTGTAATTGAAGATTACCTTACAGGGGAAAAATAATAGAATATGAGAAAGCAAAAAGGGACAATACTATATCTTTTCAATTCATGAGTATGAATTTACCTCCTACTATTGAATTGTTTGGCATAACAGCAAAGTTTAATCACCAAGATGCTGGTTTACTAGATGTTACTAGTTTCAGAGATGTGGTCATCGTTGGAGGATTCCTAATGTACATATGTCTGCCTGCATGTATGATTGTGAGAGTTGTAATTTCCTTGTATTTTGCAGTTGCTAATATATTAGCATAAGAGGATTTCCTCAAGATAGCCATCATTTTGGAATGTCTAGATAGCAGGAAGAATATATAATGGTAACATTTCTACACTTTCCTCTATTCTCTTTGAGGCCATCAAAATGTCATGGCCACTTTCTAGGCTCCAGAGTCAGCTTTTTCACTGGTTGACCTGGACCTATAAGTGAATATCATTTATATCATATATTTTGTCATCCACCTTTAAGATTGATTTTAAGAAAAAACAAACACCCTCTTGCATGGTTGCTGAGCTCTGGTCATTTCTCATTCACTTCCACATTCACCTTTTTTATTTTCATGGCCCTTTCTGCTGCTTTTTCTTCATCTTCACATCCTCCCTTTGTTCCTTGCCCCTGGGAGTTTTTCCATTGTTTGAATTCTCCTGTTCACCATAAAGAGTCTAGTTGTATGGTTGAACAATCCTTCAGCACCGAGAGAGCTTTCTAACCTTCTGCCACCTTCTTTTTAAATCACTTTTACACTTATTTTTCCCGCAGAATAATTTTAACAGTTGTTTTCATATCATCATATCTTCCTTGGTCACAGTGACCAGTTGGAAAAAATACATTTACATCACAAAGTTATGTTACCTTGAGTACCAGGGCAAGGCAGTAATGGCACCTCTGAAGCCAGAATATACCTATGATAATTGTTGGCTTAGAGGTCCCTGTATCTTCTAATTAGTTGTCCTATTAATACCCTAGAGTGCTTTAATTTTAAATGAAAGATAATAGCTGCCTTATCTCTAAGGAAACTGGTCTTGATTTTATTAACTTACAGGACAGAAGAATAATTGGCACATATCATTGTCCAGAAATGTATTCAACAAAGGTATCTTTCATTGTTTTCTGCTTTTATCCTCAGAGACTTAAGATTCAGGTCCTGACCACTTATGGTCATTAAAGATCCCATGGCACTTTTTTTTTATAGAGTGGTCATCTCAGCCCCAAGCATCCGGCCAAATATCAATTTATGTAACTGTTCTGCTTACCTAACATTCCCCACCACTACTCACCCACCCCATAGTTTTAATTGGCTCCAGCATTCTCCATTTCTTTGACTAAAATATAGTGTATTGTTCAGCACTTCACCTCAGAGGTGATTGCACTTCAGTGGGAAGTGGTTCTACTTTCTAATGCTTGTAAAGCGCTTTGGGATCCTTTTGAATGGGTGGTGGTGTGTACAATAAATGTAAATCATTAACATTCTGTCTCACACTTCCCTTAATTGTGAAGCATGTTTTATTAGAGTTGGGCGAACCTGCTTGGTGAAAATAACACTTCCAGCTCTCTCTAATCTACTGAGGAACCTTTTGTCAGAGGTTGAAAAGTCGGGTTAATTTTGTTCTATTGTTGCTGTTTCATTTATTTTCATATTTACTCATTTACTTGTACTTCTAGATTGGAACTGGATTGGAATTCTTCAAAATACTATGAAAAATTCAGTTCTTGTAACTGTCAATCCACTGTAATGGGTGCAGGAAATTCAGATTTGTGCTGGAGAAGCACCTGAACTTTGTGGTGCTTACCTGTCTATTCTAACACTTGAAGGTTCACCCATCACTAATTTTTACTTTACTTTGAATTATTTCATATGAGAAATTCTTGGAATATTGAGAAATGCTTTGTTCCAACTCCTATATCAGTGTGGTATGTGCAGAAGAAGACACTTTGCCCTAGAAGATAGTCTAGAATATTGCTGGATGTTCTTTCTGCCCACCATCACTAATATTGCTAACTACTGCCAAAGATTGCCAGATATATGCAGCAATTTTCTGTGTTAGCAACATATATTCAGTAAATTTCTTACTTCATTGATTTTAATATAAAATCCAAAGTCAAATGAATCAAAGCAAAAAGTTAACTGAGGGAATGATAACAGCTGTACACTGTCTATTTTAAACTCTGGTAGACTAAAATAACTTTTGTTATATTTGTGTTCCATAGCAAAGTGTATGAGTATGTAAAGAGCACTCAAATTTCTAATATCATTGCAGATCAAAAGGATAAAATTTTTAGAGTATATTCAGACTAAGAATATTTAAGAGGTGAACAAATTTGTTGGCACTGACATCTTTCCAAAGATAGTGTCTTAGAATACACAACACATAGGTGAAAATAACCCAAGCTCTAGGCTCTGGGGTAAAGCCCTTGTATTAGTAAATGTTATGTCAAATTTCCCCTTATGTCATTGGAACTAAAATTTATTTTGTCTTTGTAAGGATATGTGAAAATATGAACAATGTAGTTTCCAAAATGTCTTTGCACCCCTCTTGTAAGATAATTTACCTGTTTGTTTTTAAAAATTCTTGAGATCTTACAGTTGTTTTTATTTTCAGTCTTATGACAGCCAATTTTGTCTCCAGAAATCTCTTCAGAAATTTCTAAATAACTGTACTCATTATAAGGAAATAATTGCAGACCCTCTTGTGAAGTTTCATATATCTATTTGATAATTTTCTGTATGTTTGCTTTTGTTCGTATTACAATAGCAGAATACACTTTTTGCCTTAATTCTGCTTCATGCATATGAGAACTGATTTGATGATCTTCCTGGCTAGAACACAGTATTTCCTTGCTGTGTTCATTATCAAGTACTTAAAGGAATTCGTGAGTTTCAGCCCAACTTTCCTATTTTTTCTGGTGCTTCTCAAAAGCAAATGCTGATTTCTCTAGCTAGAAAATTCAGAGATCTCATATAGTTGTGATTGGAAGCAAGCAAAGTAAGTGATGTTGGCTGTTTCACACTGAATCATTACATTTAATCTAAAAGTAAAATATAACGAAACTAGAGGGGTGCAAACTCTCAAAAATTGAGAAAAATAGAAGGGAAATCTGGCATCTCAATGATGCTGATTTTCATGCATCACTTGAACAGATGTAATCACTCCAAATGGCAATGTTTTCAGTAGGTCCAAAGTACTTTTGTGAGTACCTATCTTCCACTATGCAATGGATGCTATTAAGAAGTGACATAGCTTTTTTTTTTTTTTTTTTTTTTTTTTTAAGCTAATGGCAAATACTGTGCTATATCAGGTAGCACACTGAGGTGCCTGGTGGTGGCTGCTGGCTTTTAAATATTACAAAAGAATTAATTCTATGTTACTGTTTAGAAATCCACAAAAGTCACAATTTGTGCACTTTCAAGAATAATCATAGTATATAATATGTACATGATAAATGGTTAAAATGGATGACTTATTCCTAAAGGAGCTCTGGAACAGTTCCACTTCTTATTTGGCCTGGAGTATAACCTGCACTGCCATCACTCAAGTCAGTGTAGTTATTTAGCTGCTCACTAGCTATTATTGAGTTTGAAAGTATTTTTATTGAATTATGCTTTGTACTCACAATTCAAAATATATGCTTGGAGGAGAGGCTGAGGAGAATTAGAACTCCTTAAATGACCTTATGTTAGTTTTCTATATATTACTTATTTTGAAGTTCTCCTACTATATTTCAGATCTATTTCAGATTGACCAAGAGTGGAATTGGTTCATATTTGAAATCTTAAATTTCTAAGATTTTATATTCAAAATTGCATTCACATTTGCTCTCTGAACTGTCTCAAATATATATATATATATATAGTAGTCAAAACTGTTTATTGAAACAAGTGTTCAAAGCACATTTGATGTGATTACACTCTGAACTATATGTCTGAGTTTTTCCTTGCTCTAAATTGCAACCATCTGCTATTCCAGTGTTCAGGTCTCCACAACATGCACACTGTAGTTACATAACACATTAGCACTGGGGAGTGGAGATAGTTATACTATTCCAGATGGTTACACTATGCCAGAATCTTTCCCCATGTAAACAGTAGTCCTGTCTGCATATGGGGAGTGAAAAGGTGCATCCTCCTGTGCAATGCTCCAGACCTCTTTTTATAGAGGCAGACACCTTGCAAATACCTGAAGTTCTTGTCAGAGCAGAACCTTTCATTTGAAAGAAACAAAACAAACAAACAAAAAGCAAAGGCTGCTTTTACTCCATAACCCCTACCTGCTTTTACTCCATAAACCCTACTAAGTAGAATAATAGCCCCAGATATTCTACCCAGTGGCAAAATCTCACTTTCAGGAGCTGAGCATATACACCACATGCAGGTATTGCTTCTGCTGACTAAATATAGGGTCTAGAGAGATAACATTTATTCCATTATATGATATCAGCCATATTGCTCCCTGAGTTCACAGATAATTGGCAAAAAATATAGCCACAGCTATGATTAAAGTCTTTCAGACAGGCTGGCATCCAAAGAATGAGTAGCCAGCATGGCTTCAATTTGCAATTGAATGGGCTTCTTTTCTTACCTTGTTAAATCTGCCTTCTTATTTCTTACAGATGGATCCACATGAAAATATTTTGTTGAGCACACTTGAAATTAAAAATGAGATGGCTGCCTCTGAGGCTGTGATGGGGCTTGGGGACCCTAGGAGCACGATGCTGGCCTATGACACTTCAAGCATCCAGTACCGGAAAGCTGGCTTACCCAGACACAGCTTTGGTCGCAATGCCCTGGAGCGGCACGTGGCACAGAAGAAAAGTAGGCTACGGAGACGTGCATCTCAACTGAAAATTACCATCCCTGACTTGACTGATGTAAATGCCATAGATAGATGGTCACGCATATTCTTCCCTGTTGTTTTTTCCTTCTTCAATATTGTCTATTGGCTTTACTATGTGAACTAAGAAACAACGTCACACAGGAAGCAAGAACTGGATTTCTCTTCAAATCAGTTGTACAGCCAAAAGTGGGACTTAGAAAAATTCTATTCAGGACAAAAAGTTATTTTAAAACACCTTAGTTGCTGGCCCACTCTCTGGTCTGCTTTTGTAACATTGTGTTTATTCCTGCTAAATCATAAATATGTACATTTGCAGTATAGACACATACCCTTATCAAACTATAAGTGCATTCAAATGCAAATGCAAATTAGATTCTGACAATCATCTCTGTCTCGCTGTCCCCCGCAATCTTCTTTTAGTGCTCATGTAAGTTTAGTGACACAAATTACAGGTGTAACAGGGTTTAATTTCAACAGCAGTATATACCATTCCCTGTGAAACTGTGTGTACAAGACATGCGTCTAAACTTAAGAGAGTGTACTGCTATCATGCTTATGAAACACACAGTTTACCTTTTAAAGGTGTAAACTTGAAAACAAGTAGTGCCTATCATCTTTCCAAGATGATGATGCTCAGAGGTTTCCCAATCATATTCAGGTATTTCCTGTTTATTGAAAGAGCTAAACCTTTGACTGATAATATTAGGGTCGGGTGTTTGCACAGATGCTGAAGCATAAAGCACTAGTTTTGTTTGGGTTTTAAAGAGATAGCATATGCTTGGAGTCTCAATGACTGTGGTTGTGATCTGTAGAGAAATGTAGCAGTGGTATAAAAATGAATCAAGTGATCATGTCCTGAATAGGTAGACATGCTGTTGTTTTGTGTTGGGGAAGGGGAATCATTTTTCCAATGTGCCAAAAGTTGGTTGGCCAGATAATAATTCTCTAGGTGGCTGAAGGAAATCAATGGTGCCCTGGCATTCTACTGAAAGGCAGAGAACAGTTAAAAATCAAGCACCAAGAAAAAACAAGGCTACATACATATGTAAGAATGTGTGTGTATGTATATGTCTGTGTGCATTCCTATACCTACTTGTCTGTGTATACAGGCATAAATACACACACATTGCAAATGAATGTTGTCAATCATAGTATGTACCTTAGTCTGAAATATTCATGTGGGTTTGTGTGATTTCTTAAAAGTTTGCAGTCTCTTTAGTGTTATGCTTGTCACTGTCATTATGCTTAACACATAACATTCAGTTTGATTAAAGTTATCATACGTCTTTCAACAGTAAATATCTGAGCATATGTACGTCAGTACAAAGATACTGACGGTATTTTCTCAGTCTGGAGTAGGTAATACCATTTCACATTTTGTTTTGCTTTGATTAATGTACTATTTTAAAGGGAAAGATTTGGTAGCTATCACTTTAATAGTTTACTTACACTGTAGCACCATAAAGTGGTTTGGGTTGGAAGGGACCTTAAAGATCACCCAGTTACAACCCCCTGCCATGGGTAGGAATATCTCCCAAAACTCCGGGCTGTCCAAAGCCCCATCCAGCCTGGCCTTGAGTGCTGCCAGTGATGGGGCATCCATAGCTTCTGTGGGCAGATTGTGCCAGTGCCTCACCACCCTTTTGCAAGTCTCCTGCTTTAGGATGTTTTCCATTGGACAAACTAGCAAAATTCATTTTTTTGCTGTAGGAAACTTGTTTAAGGTATTTTTTTATAGAGCTTTAATTTTATAGGCAAAATAGAATAGACAAAAATAAAATTTTATAGGTTAAAGTGGAGTTTGCCATTTAGTCCATTGTGGAAACATTTTCTGTAATGAAAACAATAAACATTTCCAAGAACAGTATAAAAAGTGTAAATTCTTGATGGCTTTTAAAAATCAGATCTGCAGTCTTGTTTAACAGAAAATATTTAATGAAGCAAAAGCCACATGCTATTGTATCTATGCTACCTCTCATTTGCGTACATATTTCTGAAATAAATTCCAATTCCAGTACCTTCCAACTAACAAAAGAATTTTTTTCAGGCAGTTACTATTTCCCTGTTTAACTTTGGCAATGCTTTAAAGTAGTTCATAGGAACACTTTTCATAAAATATTTTTGTTGTTGTTGTTCTTGCTTTAAGTAATTTTCTTGCAAATTAGTGTGTTTGGTTCCCCCTCACCCCCCATTAACAGTCAATGACAGTGATGGGAACAAAACAGTTCTGTGAAATAATAAGTGATTTTCTGACTTTGCTTTGAGCATGTGGCATGCTTATTTCCTTTTCCAATGGGGAGAGAATAGTTTTAAGCCTGAAAAGGGATTTGCTGGGCATAGACACCATCTATTGTTCTCAATGGAGTTGTATGTTCACATACTACTTTCAGGTTTGGAGTCTGCAACGTGTAGGAGTCAAGCTTTCATCATATGATAAACTTTCCAAGTCAAAAAATGTTGCTTTTTAATTCGTATACTTACTTTCTGACTGCATTTCATGCACAATGCACTAGGCTGTGTAGATGGATGTGGAATTTCAAGTGTTAGGAGTAAATCATGTTGGATTTTTTTTCCCGATTCAAAGAAAACTTCAAAAGTGCCACATTACAATTCAGAGTTTCTCTTCAAAGTCTGTTATTTAATAATGGTACCCATTATCATAAATAAAAGCCATCTTATAGTATTCTTCTGTAGAAGGTTTTTTTTTCATTTCTTAAATTGCTACCAACCAACTCTTTGTGTTTTTTCATTTGTTATTTATTTATTTATTTCACAGAAGCATAGAGTGAATACAGGGAGCTGGCAGCCTGTTTGTGGTTGATACACCTCAAATATGAAACCTTACAGAGAATATGTTGACTCTGCATTGATTACTGAATGAGCTAATTATGAAAATAATGAATGAGCTAATTATGAAAGCTGCAGAGACTGAATCCTAGAACTGCACATCAATTTATCTGAAGTTATAGTATAAGCCATAATACTCTCTGATGTCACTATTCAGAGCGTGAAAGAGAATGTTTGGTTTCTGCTCAGGTACCACTAGGACAGATGTATTACCTGGGAGGAAGGAGCTCTTTTGCTTTTACTATGTCCTTCTGGCTATTAATGTGATATATAAACTCAGTGAAAGGGAAGGCTTCTTCCAGAAAAAGAGTGGTTATCATATTGTACTAAGGCTGAACACTGTGATACAAAAAGATGCGGGTAAGAAAGACTGGTAAGGCACTGTCAAGGGAAAAGTAGAACTCAAGGTGAGCACTCCTCTTCTGAGATACTTGAGTGAAAGTGAGAAATTATGACAATGTACGTGAGATATGGGTTTTAATGGGTGTGCTACCCTCCAGGTAAACAAGAAGAAATTTGCTTTTGCTTTAGAACTGGCAGAAAATCAACATTCTAGATCTTACTAATCCTGTTGGTTGTTGTTAGTTTCAATAAGCAAAATATAAAAGTTAATAATTTAGATGAACCTTGTAATGTAATTATAGTTGCACATTTTATTGTTCTACGAGACATGATAGCCAGCAATTAAGGTGTTTTTCATCTTTGTGAAAATCATGGGCAAATTATGACTATAACATGGCACAGTTTTAATGAAATCTTTGAGATCAATCTGTAAATATCTACTGTATATGACTGCTAGTAAGTATGATAAACATTTTCAGAACTGAAAATCCATGCAGCATATTTATGTGTTTGCATAAGGAATGTTATGTTTCTATCCTATTACAGTTTAATGACTGGGAAGAAAGACTCAAGCAATGACATTTTGAACATTTATTTTCTCATTCCCAGAGGAGGAAAATGGATAACAGTATGTCACAGAGTTCTTCAGAGATTTTTTACATTATAATACAAAGGACATAAAATCTGTAAGGTACAAAAGCACAATGCATAGAGAAAATGAGAGGTTGTCTCACACCTGGGGAGCAAATCCTACTTATTTCAGACAAAATATGCATTAAAATTAAAGTTCAAATACTTTTCATTATAATTATTAGTCAGTTACAATTCTATAATTAACACAGTACTGAACATAAGAGAACAAATGTTAAACATTATCCAACTATATGTGCATATGGACATATGTCTAAATGTCTGTATGGACATATGTGTGTGTATACACAAATGATGAGTGTATATATATGCACACAGATTCATATGTTGGTGTGTTAAAGGAATAAGCTAATAATAGTTTTGTTTCTGCCATCAATCAGTGTATGAATATATTTTTGAAAAAAAAAAAAAAAAACATTCATGTATTTAAAAAAAACCAACTTACTATACAGGGTAACTGGGCATTTCTATATCAGCAGATCAATGCATATAATTCATATGGAGCATTGCACCATTTGACATGATGATAGTACTATACCTCCTAGCATCTGAAATTAGACTAGTCCTCACATTGCTTGCCTATTTCTTCTCTCTCTTTTTATAACAACATTGTCCACTAGTAAGTTTTCAAAAACAGTCCTAAGGGAACCAAGAAAAAATGACAAAAATATTAACTATTTCTAGAAAATAATCTAGAGTGGGATGGCCAGGGTACAATACTATATCAGTAGAGATCGTAACATTTTGCTATGTGTACATAAAACATTAAATGTGAGCAACCATAACTTAAGCTGAGCGTGTGTAAATATTATCAGATTTCTTAAACATTTTTAACTTCTAATTTGTACTTTATGGTAAGGCAAAAAGCTAATTCTATTTATGGTTTAGATTAATGTGTCCTAAAATTATGTAAATAATTAAATAAGCTGTAAATGAGCAGTCAATAGATACAGTAATTGTTTAGTGACTTTTTTTTTTTTTTTTACTAAGTACAATAATTGCAGTGCTCTAGCAGAGTAATTTAAACACCCTTTTGCATAAAAAGATTTGGATTCCAGATATAAAAATGTATTGAAAGTACTGTTGTGTAAAATAGCCGCTGCGATTCTATTACTGCTAGCACAATTTTTTTTTTTTTTTTGGTATGGTTAAAATGTTCAAGCAGCAGAAGACAGTAGTCAGTACTCAGATAGCAAAAACAAATAAGGCCTGATTTTCACATACAATAAGTTACCTTTATGTTGCTCCTGTGAGTGGTGATATGAAGGAATCCAGGGTAGATGAGAATTCAGCTGTTAGTGATTTTGTTACAGAAAGCCTGCATACTGCGTCTGTTTCTGAAATCTGTATCTCTTATGATATCTAATAGTAGACTTACAGTTTTTCTTTCGAGAAAAAAAAAAGTTTGACTGTCGTTAGATAGCATAGTCCCCCCAAAGCCAAAGAATCTTAACTCCAGAAATTGTTTAAAAGGGAAAACTATTAAGTCACTGCTTAACACCAAAGGTAAAGCTTAATAAAATGCACTAGAAACTTTGTCGAAATTTTTAAGAAGCAAATGGAATATTGATCAAAAATACTGCCCAATTTAATTTGTAAAAATAGTAATAATTTAAATATCCATTAATATTAAATTGAAATAGTTCAGCTGTACAAGAATATGCAACAGAAACATTTCATAAGTATAAAATTATTTTCTTTGTAAGTGCTTTGACAAAAAAAAAAATGATGAAAAATCTCACATATACTTTCATACTAAGGGTTGTATTTTTTTAATGTTTTTTCAGACATAAGGTCATCTATTCCAATTTGATAATGTTTTGTATGTTTTCACTGTTAGTGTCATTTGACAGATATTCACCAGGCTGTATTGTTCATGGTCTGTCCTGTTACTTTCAGTTGAAGACAAAAAGAACATTTGAAACATTATTAATTCTAACAAGCTGACTATGATTTGATTTCTATCACATTTTTATTTGCATGGGTGTTTAAATGGTTCTGTTAGTACTGTCTTTGCACAGTTCTGATTTATCTTTTTTACTTAGTACAATTTAATTCATAATGTAGTAATCATCAGCCTTACTAATGACCTTGTAGCCTTTCTTATATGCACATAATGCACATTTTCCAATGGCTAGAAAATGCAAAATACTAGTGGATATCATCACATCAGATCTTCATGTCTTTCTCAAAAGGACTGCTAACCTCTGGGATATATGAGGTAGTAAAATGATGATTGTAAATGAGTAGCACATAAGAGATATTTTCTTGAATTTAAAATTATTGCAGCCAGTTTCAGCATGTAAATATATAATAATGTTGGCTAGTGTGTAATTCTTGAACTAAAAAAAAAAATATAAATAAAGAAAACCTAAAAGATGTATATGGAGTTGTGTCATGTTGGGCAGGTTCTTTTCTCAAAGCTGCAGAAGATTTAACGGTCACAGCTCTCATCTGAAGTGAATGCCTAAGATTTTTGGGGTCAAAAAAGGAAGCTGGGCATTGAGGCATCTGAAGTGTAGGTTTAATGTGTGAAGGGGAACCCATAACTTGGTGTTGATTTGCCTGTGCAGCAGTAGGGGAGTTGGTGATCTCAGGAACATCAGCAATGTACAGTGAGAGGTTTAGTGCTAGTCAATCAGAAAACGCTGAGGGAAGGGGAACAGCTGAAAATCTCTCCTCAGAAGTTTGGTAAGTCCTTCTCAGAGTCAACTCTGCTGGTGCCCTAGTTACAGAAATATGGCAGTGGCTGTTTGTGGTGGGATAGTATTCCCTTTTAGAGAAGAAAGTCTAAACAGTCTTACATCATTTTATGTGGTGTTCCCATATGGAAAACCCAAGCTCTGTTCCTTCCTCTTTCTGCTTAACCTCTAACAGAAGACAGCCCAGATAACCAACTTATTGACTCTTTAAGGATAGTGGAATTAGCTCTTTTCCAGGGGGAGTTGTTCTATTGCATAAGAGATGATTCAAGATTAACAAACCAGGAAGAGAGCTCTGTCAAGCTGCTGAGGGAACAGTTCATGTTTATTATTTCTTCTTGTGTTATGCCAGCCCAGCCAGAAGCTCATAAGGGAGTTCATAGCTGTGTTTCCAAAACCTAAGTATTGCTACATGGGGGAGATGGCAGGGTATTTATAGGTAGCCTTATGTGGCTACATATAGGCTACCTATAGGTAGCCTAAAGGACCCACAGGTCCTGCCACAACTGGATTCTTTAGCTGGCCCAACCAGGGGGAGCAGATGGAGCACCAGAAAAGAGAACAAATGGCCAACAGGCAAAAGGCTGCCAAAGGCTAAAACTGCCAAATCTTCTTTCTTGTCTGAAAACACAGACAGCAGCAGGTAATTCCTTTTGAAGTAATCCACCTGGCTACCCTCTGTTCCCAGCCCAACAGTCTTAGTTTTATGGCTGATCTGTTCTGTATCAGTTTTCTGTGGATAAAGAGCTCCTTTACTGCAGAAAAGGAGTGGAGATTGAAGCTGGGAAGATCCGGAGTCTGGCATCTGGTACTGAGGTGAGGAGCTGCTCATGACAGGATGCTGGGTATGCATCAGGAAACATACAAGAGAAGTAAAATATTACAGACTGTTAAGGAAAACTCAAGCATGATTTCAGCTCTTCAGTCTTTGTAATATATCACGTCTTCCTCTGAGCTTCTGAATTGTAGATCCGAGTTCTGAGAAAACACTTAAATGTTAGCACATTTGCTTTGTTACAACTATGTGACGGACAGTTGCCCCTTATTTTCAGAGTTTATTACAAGCTAGAAATAAATGTATTACAGTTTTAAGACTGATTCATGATTTTGGGGCCTAAGAATATTTTTATTTGAGTATCAAATATCTCAAATATTTTTAGTATAATTTCCAAATCCAAAGAGAGCAATTATATATGTACCCTTTTATCTGCTGTATCTATAAATACAACTAATGTTATCACATTCTAATAAGTGTTATATCAAACCCACTGGCACAAAAATAGGGCTTATGCTGCAGAATATCTGATTTTTTAATTTTTTTCCTATTCTGAGTTTTAACATTATTTCACGACTTGGATAACGTCCTTTTTTCATTCAATTTACTTGACTGCAATTTAGAAATATTCATACAAACTTCTTATTGGTAAACTGTACTATTGACTATTTCTTTATAATCTAAGAGTAACAAAATGTTTTATTAAAAATTATTTAACAAATCACAGTTCTCAAATTATAAAAGGGAAATCATTATTTAAAGGAACAAACATGCATCAGCCAAATATTGAACAGCTGTGAAAGAATCAAATAGTGGGAACTGGCTTGTAACACATTGTAACTGTTGCATATTAAATAAATCTAACATTAATAAGTAAATAGCAAGTAAATTCTTTGGTTATCAAAATTAATAACCAGCATGACATTATTAATTTTTAATGCTTATTATACTTGAAGGGTATTTTGAGTGACTGATTTATTATGATGTTCATGAGTCTAAGTATTCAATAAATTAAAAAGGGATGGTTACCTACAGAAATGGGGTTGCATTTTCAGGTGATGTAAATTATTCATGCAAATAGAGATACACTTCACTGGACTAAGACTCTGGACAAGACAAGGTTTTTTGTTGTTATTTTTGTGTTGTTGTTGTTGCGATTGTATTGTTTTGTTTCATTTTTAATTTTAGGGCAAAGCTTTTGAAAATATGTTATTCTTGGAAAAAGATTATTTTTTCTATATTTCTGATGGGTCGTCAGGGCTGATTTATGATGTTCATTTTGGCACTTTAACAGCATGTTTCCAGCTGTGACTATTTTTTAAACTTTCCCATTTTTAGACAGAATATAGCTAAGGAAAAAAAATCTTCCTGTCGTTCTGGGTTTTAGATTGACTCAGGTTCCCTTACTTTAAAACCTAAATCGTGTAAACTGTGCACATTTTTAGTTCTGGTGCTAATTGTTGTTCAAATACTACTTGAGTAGAGATATGTAGATATATATTGATGTGCATAGTCACACATATTTACATTTCTAAGTTTGGTTGATATGTCTAAAGACTGATGTTTCCTAAGCTCACAAAAGAATGGTATGAGGCCTTTGAGATCTCCTAGTTAGATGTTTCCAAAGATCTTGTCTGAAAAATTGATTGATCATCTCTGTCTTTAATTTTCAACTTTTTATTGACATTTTCCAGTATTGATGTTTATAAAACCCTGTGAGGAGAGATGACTGGCAGGCACAGGTGTAAAATGTCATGCAAGTTACAGGGAACAAAGGCCTTTGTATGCTCTTTGACAGCAGTGAAAAGGACAAGATGTGCAGTGTCTAGTAATGGCTACATTATAGAGGATGATATTTTCCCCTTCCATGTCATGCAAAGAAATTGTTCCTTGAGGAGAGAGGGCATTGTCTGGAAAAGAAATGTGGTAATACAGAAGCCAAAGCCTCCACGTCAGGACAGAAGGATTTGTCTTCAATGTTTCTAGACACATTGAATTGTTTTTGCATCAAAACTTATCTGAAAGAAAAGTGTGTGCCAAGCATGCAGAAGAAAATTCACAGGGAGTGTTGGATAAGAAGAAAGCAAGAGAACCACAGCATGGGAAATCCTCCCAACCAACATCAGCACCTAATCAACATTGCCTAATTTCTCCAACTCATAACAAATGCTTTAAAATTAGAGGGGTTTAATATTGTAGGAAGGACAGACTATCTATTCTCCACCCTTACACACACACACACAACCTTATTTTAATGATATTGTTTTTACACAAGTTTGGAAATTTAACTTGCTGACCTTTGTTAATTCCTGTGAATCATACAAGCCTTAATTGTTTTTGGAAGGGTTTCCAGATCTCTCTGTGAAAGGTTAAGCATTATTTATTTGCCTTCATTACTACCCAAAGCTACATGATTACTGAACAGGTTTGACATTCACACTAATTAAGGATAAGAGAAAGAGGGAAGAAAAAAAAAAAAAAAAAAACCTTTTTATGAGATCCAAATGGAAAAATGGAAATTTACAAAAGCAAGAAATATTTAATAAAAATAAAAAATGGATAGAAGAGGCAAATAAAACATAAAGTACAATTTCTCACTCATGCTAGAAGATTTTTAATTACATTCAGGCTCTTTTTCTGTCATAGTATATTTCTGTCTATTAACTGCAACCTGCCCATCCATCACCCGCTCACTATCTGACTCAGATTGCTTACAGGGAAGTCTGGGAAGTCTGGGGAAGTCAGGGAAGCCCTCCTGGTGCTGATGAGCAGGAAGGATGTCCAGCATAAGTCCATGCTTCTTCCCTAGGGGTATACTTCACAGCTGAGAGTGTTTGAAAACAAATACCAAATCCTGCTCCCTTTGCTCAGATGAGCAGGTTCAGACCCAAAGGTTTTCACAAGGGGTTAAACATCATTTATAAAACCAATCATTTCTCTTTACTGGGCACACCTTGAAAGTTGTCGAAGGGAAGGGAAGGGAAGGGAAGGGAAGGGAAGGGAAGGGAAGGGAAGGGAAGGGAAGGGAAGGGAAGGGAAGATCTTCCTCCTTGAATAATAATTGACATAACGATGCAAACCTGTTAGCCTATAAACTCAAACAATTTGGTTAGACTTTGCAAGAAGTCACACATTGCTAAGTGGAAACTACACTGTATGTAAAATCTCTGTGGTATTGGGAACAGATTTGGCTTTTCTCCTTAGTGGTAGATGTAAAGTGAGCTATTTAATTCTAATGACATATATTATTATTCCACTGTGCATATTACTTTGAAAAGTCATTTTATAACAGATCTGCGCCATTATTCTTTAGTAGATGCAGAATGCCTCTTGCTAGTTTCTGTATTTATGAGATCTACTCTGAAAGAGGATAAGAATTGTGCCACTACTTTCCCAGCTTAAAAGCACATGGTAACCATTTCTTTGTCAGTGAATCATACTGCATAAAATAATAGATGAGTTTGGGTTTTTGTGTTTTTTGTTTGTTTTCATTAGCAAGATGTCTAAATTTGACATTCCCAAACATTTTGCTTTGTGAAGATGCAATGATTGTTTGTTATAAAAGTTATATCCCTGTTGATAGCTGGACTGCTTAATTGTGACTGCTTGGAGAAAACACTGTTCATTTCTTGTTAGATGAGTCTATCTATATCAAAAATATTTATGGAAAAATATATGCTTTGTGGATATTTATTTTTGAAAAGTTAGTATTTGTTACTTTATACCCTTGAAAAGTTTTGTGATGCTTTTGGATTTAAATTTATACAAAATATTTATCTTAGGAAAGCTTTTTTTTTTTTTTTTAAAAAAAAAAAAAAAAAAAAAACATTATTGTATTAGTACATTATTTAACACTTTAAACAAAGAAAAAAAAATTATTTTAATATCCCATAGAAGTGATTTTCTTTTCTAGGAGATTTTATTTTTAATTTCAACTAAATTTTTTTTTTCATTTTTAATGTCAAATGTTGGTGTTTGTGTTAAGTTTGCTAAAATGTTATCTTCTTTTTCCACCAAGCTTTCTGGAAAAAATAAAATCTAAGTACTTCAACTCAGCAGTTAGCTTCCCTCTGAATGCATGATGAGGAATCTTGGCATGGTGAGGAATTAGGAATGGACAAGAAAACTCTAGCAATGACAGCATTTTCAGTCTGCCTGCTTTGGTGGCCATAATCTTGAACTTTCTGATTCATTCTGTACACTGTATAACTGATTTGGTTGTCATTTCTTTTAAAAGTTTAACATTCTTATATGAGAGATGCTCAAAGCTCTGAGACCTAGTAAAGCATGAGTACTGGGTGCCTGTGTGGTGCTCTCTCTGCAGACCTGGTCTCCTCAGCTTCTCTGTTTGCTCTCAACTTCTCTTCTTGCTGCAAGGTAGGACCCATGAACATGCATGCAAAGTGCAATCAATTATTTATTTATTTATTTATTTTTTATTAGTATCACTATGTTTATTGTACCCAGGTCAATTTGCTTTGAGGAACTGAATCAAGATTACCATAGCTTTTGCATATCATGTTATGCAAGATTACCATAGCTTTTGCATAGCATGAACTCAAAAGATGTTGTTGGATGTCTAGATACTTCTGGCAGCTAGACAACAAGCCTGTTGTCAGATGGGGATTTGCCTGAGGTTTGTATCCCATGTGGCATCTCCCTTTTTTCTCTCCTTGAAGAGAAAAATGCCCTCTGCTGTCCTCACATTTGGTGTTATGTGAGTGAGTGATGGCACCAAAGTTCAAGGAGAAACACCTTGAGCACACAGCACAGCCTAGGTCAGTGACACCTGCTAACAACTTGCAACAGAACAGTCCTACAAGGTTTACTGCAGCCCTTTGCCTCTCATAACTATTGTTAAATTAAATATTAAGTATTTCAATTTATTACATCTTATGTTAAGTACATTTTTAATTACTTATGCCTTCATTATATCATTAGTATGGTGTAACTAGAACAATTTTTTTTAATATTTATTTCAAATGATCAAGTGCCATAATGGGGAAAAAGTCAAATGAAACTTTCTCTTCAGAGATCCAATCTTTTCTAGATTATCAGGTCATCAAAGGACTATAAGAATTTAGGATCTAGAAAATAAGTTCTGGATTTTGAATACCATTACCAAATCTAATTCTTTCATTAATTGTGGACCTTGTAGATTTCAGTGCTGAGTGGATATGCTAGCTACATCTGTGTTTTGGAAAAGAGCACCTTTAATCTACTTATCATTTCTCATATCAGAGCGTGAGTTGTCGGGTTATCAACCCTCAGTAGCTACAAACAGAGAAAACAGACACCCACAGTCTTCCTGCAAGGACTGTGTGGAAAAAATGAAGTTACAGATATGTCAAAAATGAAGAGAGACTTTGTAGACAGCTGGCATCTAATTAATTTGCAGCAAAACCTGAGGAAGACAGTACGTATGATCCCACAGGTATTGCTGGATTTTGTTACTGCAATGATTATGATACAGCCTTGCCAGCACAAAGAACAGTAAAGCATTTACTGTGCACTTGGGGGACAGGGGTGTTATTAGTTGATGGAAGAAGTGTACTGGGATCCTTTGTATTTGTGTGTTGTTGGTTCGTTGTTTTTGTGTTGTGTTTTGTTTTGTTTTTTTTTCCCTCTCTGTTTCTTACTCTCTGAAAGACAAAGGAGAGGCTCCATTTTGGAATATTTTTAACAACTAACCAGCCTCCTAGCTGACCTCAGAAAAGCTAGAACTTCAACAGGACTTTCCTATGAGACAAATGAACCAGCATGCCTTATTTCATTGGAAGCAGCTCCCTTTCTGACAGCTATAGTTTATTATGGTTAGTCCATTATAAATTACATGATGTCTCCAAGGACCCATTCTGTACTTGAAATATCACAAGACTGCTGTCATGCATAGTGCTGCAGAGAACTGCTAAATTTATATCCAGTAAAAATGTGCTTTACATTGCAGAGTGATCCACTTTAACTTTGATGCATAAATGGGTTGGTTTTCTTTTAAGTATTATCTGATATTTTCTGTTTGTCCACAGTTTTAACTTGCTCAGAAAAGACTTTGGGAAAATCTGTCCTTTGTGCTTGGTGCATAGAATGATTATCATTATTTCATAGAACTTGGACATACTTGCAAATTCCCCTAGAGACAAAGCATACAAAGGGCAATTTTGTCTGCCAGCCCATGTAAATTCTCTTAGATTGTATAAAAAGACAACAGTGGCAGATTGGCTCCTGGAGCTTATAGGTTCTTCTGCCACTAAACAGCACAGCAAATAGAAAAGACTGTGAAGCAAAAGTTGCCCTTACATATAGATAATGTCAGTTTAGTTGCACAGTTTCAAAATATGCCCTATGATGCTATTTTAAAAGCTTTTTTTTTTTTAATCATTATTGAAGTAGGATGTGAGAAGAATCCTTCCAAATTTCAGCATGTTTTTAACAAAATGAAAAAAGCAAAGCATAACTGTCCCCCCTCCTAGAGGAGAGAAAGAGCAGACTCATGCTCAAAATCTCTTCAGATTACTATAAGCCATTATCTACAAGAAGTACGTTCCTATGAATTCTGCCATAAACCTTCCTTATTTTGTAGAAGAAGGATATATGGAGGACTATTATGTTAGTGTTTGATGTGGCTTCCTCATGTGGTCAAATAGCTGATAATTTATTAAACAGAGTTGATGTTTACAAGTGTAGAGTAGATGTTTACAAGCTTATGTGAAAGAAGAGAAGCATGTTAAATTGAAAGGATTTTTGCTTTGATTTTTTTTTTCTTTAGACTTTAATAAATTGCATCCTTTCAGGCAAGAAACATCTCCTCAAGCTTAAGTGATTCTACGTGATTTTTGTCCTGAGAAAATGGCACAACATCCATTGGTCCTGATAACTATGGGAGTGAAGTTATGGGCAGTGATAATGGACTCATCTCTCCACAGATTCTATTTCCCCTCTTGGATAGGCAGCGATGGGTGACAAAAGTATGTTTTCTTCCTCCAGGCTTGACATCGCATTAGACTAGCTGAAAGTTGGGCTAGAATTATGTTTCAGTGGTGGTCTTTGCAATAGTAAATATCAAGCTGTCCCAGCCCCTACCCCTTCATCTTCTTTTGGAGCTTTCTGCAGAAAATAATCCTCTATCTCCAGAACAGGAGAGGACTGAGGTTCTGCTTAAGAAACCCAAAGGGAGGAGTCCTCGCTGTCTCCAGTGCTCCTTCTCTCTTATCATTCAAAAAGGAGCAGATTTCAATGTCTTCATTTAAGAATTTCAAACTCAGGTTATCCTGATCTTTCTACAACGTTGTGCATCCAGTCCCTTTTGTTTTTAAATAGATTTAGATTAGGTGTATCTCTTAGCAACAGTGGACAGGAAGAGATGCATTCCAGTTGAACTTATAATATTTTCAAAATGCATTGGGTTTAAATCAGGTTTGTTCCTCTGAAGAATTGAAAGGACATCAAAATACATAGTAAAACATATTCCTTAATAAATACTTTCCTTAAGGAATTTGCTAAACATATCTTCCTGTGTTTGCATTTAAAAAAAAAAAAGTTTACATGCATTTGCAGCTTCCTTTTGTCTTTAGAGTGTTGCACTAAGAAGACATACTTAAGTGAAACTCAAATAAATGGACAGTATATATGCTACCATTTCAAATGGCATTAGAGAAAATGTCAGGAGTTTGGGGCAAGGGAAGGAAATAAAGTTTTGAGGATTTAAAACCTGAACCTTTCCTTGCAGGCTGTGTAAAGTCTGGGAGCTAATAAACTCCTTTTGATCATCTGGTCATCAGGAAAGTTCATGCATAACCTGAAGGTTCGTGAATTATAAAAAATGTTTTCTTAAGCTCATTTTAATGAAGAACCAGAGCTTTCATAGGTTAGTTTTTAAATTGAGAAAAGGTTAATGTAGACTGTAATTACTGATCTATGAATACAGCTGGAAATACAGTACTGTTCTGCATCATTATTTGGACTACTTCTGGGTAGGAAAATAATTCAACAGTCTAAATGAAGATCACTGTCAGATTCAGTAACAAAAGCATTTGTTTGCTAGGTCTGATGATTATGTAGGAGGCGCTTAAAATAATTCAAAATAATGGGCTTTTTTCTGGCCTTCATAAATATCAATATTGTAAAAGTGGATAAGAATATGAAAATTGGCTTTTAATGGAGTTCTTATGCTGTGAGTAGCAGTTTTCTACCTTTAGGAAGTGTCACCTTTGGAGAAAAGGGCCTAAGAGACCTTGGGGACAAGCAGATGACTGCGTCTTTAGTGTGCTCTTGCAGCAGGGAAGCCAACTGTATTTTGGGCAGTATTTGAGTACAGAGTATAGCCAGCAGCTAAAGGCAAAGCCACTCTTGACTTCTGATGGCCATGCTTACATATGATACAGTGGGTTGTTTTTTTTTGTTTTGTTTTAATAAAACCTTAAAAATGTAGTGATCTGTGCATAGAGTATTGATCCTGTATCAAACTGTTAATTTTTGCATTATTTTTATACCCCAAATCATGGGTATGTTCTATATGTACAGTGTCATGTTACTGTTGCGTGTTTAGATGAATATGTAAAAAGGAAAAAAAATATTATTTTTGACCAGACTATCCCTTTATTCACTTTTGTGGAAATCTAAAATAAATGTGATGTCATTGTTAAGAAAATGAAGTATTTAAAATGATTTGTGTGTTTAGCATTACTTGAAGGAATAAGTCAAATTTAAGCAAAACTATATGGGGAAAAATATATAAAGGGAAGATCATAGAATCACACACAGAATTGTCTAGGTTGGAAGAGACCTCAAGATCATTTAGTCCAACCTCTGACCTAACACTAACAAGTCCTCCACTGAGCCGTATCCCTAAGCTGTACATCTAAACGTCTTTTAAAGACCTCCAGGGATGGTGACTCCACCACTTCCCTGGGTAGCCCGTTCTAATGCCTCACAACCCTCTCAGTAAAGAAGTTCTTCCTAATATCCAACCTAAAACACCCCTGGCGCAACCTTAACCCATTCTCCCTCATCCCGTCACCAGGCATGTGGGAGAATAGACCAACCCCCACCTCGCTACAGCCTCCTTTAAGGTACTTATAAAGGGCGATAAGGTCGCTCCTGAGCCTCCTTTTCTCCAGGCTGAACAAGCCCAGCTCCCTCAAGCTGCCCCTTGTAAGACTTGTTCTCCAGACCCCTCACCAGCTTTGTCGCCCTTCTCTGGACTCACTCGAGCACCTCGATGTCCTTCTTGTAGCGAGGGGCCCAAAACTGAACACAGTACTCGAGGTGCAGCCTCACCAGAGCTGAGTACAGGGGGACAATCACTTCCCTAGACCTGCTGGCCATACTGCTTCTGATACAAGCCAGGATGCTGTTGGCCTTCTTGGCCACCTGAGCACACTTCTGGCTCATATTCAGCCGACTATCAACCAATACTCCCAGGTCCTTCTCTGCCAGGCAGCTTTCCAACCACTCCTCTCCCAGTCTGTAGCTCTGCTTGGGGTTATTGCACCCCAGGTGCAGGACCCGGCTCTTGGCCTTGTTGAACTTCATACAGCTGACCTCAGCCCATTAGTCCAGATATAGAGTTTATGAGAAACTGGAAAGCGAGACATACACTAACTATCTGTAGAAATAAGAGTAAATGATGTTTTTTGCATCCTCTGTGATACTGATTATGATCTAGATTATAAAGAGCCTGCTCATACTTTCAGCGCAGTCATCATTCAGCTTCAAATACATGTATTACTCTCATTACAGGCAGGCATTACAACACCCTAATGGTGTTTAAATCCACATAGATAGTGTCCTAAATTATTGGTCCAAGTTACCAGCTGGAGCTTTACATTTTTAGAGGCTCTGTTGGACTGGTCTATATATGATTATCTAATGTATTCTGCCTGTGGTATGGGGCCACAAAAAGTTGTCAGGGAGATCAGAGATGGCTTATCCTGTGATTCTCCTTCCACAAGTTAGTCTATGTACTTGTAGAATCTACGTAAACTTATGAATCTAAGATATGCATTAGCAATAATCTCTACAGCTGAGTTTGTGTGAAGAAGCTTCTCCGTTTGGCTCACCATCATTTTATTAAAATAAACAATGAATACTGTTCCTAAACTTTTCCATACAAAAGATTGAAAACTTTATAGATCCCTATTGTATTTCCCTTTCATCTCTCTCTTTACCTAGCCTGGCTAATCATGCTGTTGAATTTTTAAACCATGAGAGCAAAGATCACTGACTTTGTTCTGTATGTTCTGCATTTGGTTGTGTTAAAAATGTTAATATGTCATTAAAAGACATATCGTAAACCTTTTCAGTTACAGGAATACTCTGTAAAAAGAGTATTATTTATGAGGCTGGAAAGAAAAAGCAAATAACCTAATGGTAGACAGAGTATTTAGTGGTAACCTTATTTGCATTGCCTTTAACATATTTACTTTACAAAATAGCTTGAGAATTTGCAATGGTCTGTAATTCATATGAAATTTTGTTGCTACAAATTCACCCTGCTGAGATCTTAGAGAATATGGCCATGTAGTAATTAAGAAAGAGAAGACAGAAATGCTTAGCTGTGCAGGGTGTGCTGTGCAATTTGGGATGAAAACTGATGCTCATCAGGAGAGGAACTATTTTATATGGAATGCTTTCAGCTAACTTAAGGTGCTAATTTTTGAAAACCTGCCTCCTGCAGGTACCACTGGTTCAATTGTATTTAAGTTATCACCAGTAGAAAATCTAGTTACTATTTCTTAGTAATAATCATGTCTAAGAGGAGGGGTCTGTATTTGTTTTTTAAATGATAATGAATAGAGAAGTAGATGAAAAACACAAGGAAAAGGAGCAGAATTATAGCATCTATACATTCTCCCCCCCAAACTTACAGATGAAAAACACATTCAAGTGGAAACAAAACAGTAAAAACAATGGGTGACAGAGTACGGGTGACCAAAAAAAAAAAAAAAAAAAAAAAAAAAAAGCATTTTTAATGTAGAAACTTGGGAGAAAAGCCTGCATCATGGTGTTGATGGGCAAGTGTCAAAACAGAGGAAGTTATGGGCTGAACATGATGAAAGTCTTGTTAAAACTGTGGATTTCTCTCTGAAAGATCCTTGCTTTACCACTGTAATATTTATGTCCACTTCCTGGTGGTGTTCTCTGGACTTGGTCTGTTGCCTTACTGCTTTCTTCAAGGTGCCACCTGTGGCTCCTTGCTGGGGTTTAGATAGATGTTTGGAAAGATAAGATCTTGGCTTGGCCCAAATGGTCTGCCATTCTTCTCTGCAAAATCAGCTTGTCTGGAGCTGATATTGCTTGAGTTCTCTACAACTACAGGGGGGGTGGCGGGAGGAGGGGTTGCAGAGGTGTAGGGTTAGTTAGCATTTGGACAAATTATTTGCTTTTTTATCCTAGTTCAGTGAAAACTTTTGTTTCTGTGGGACTGTGTTCAGGTTTTGTCTATGAGAATGTGACTCTGCTGGGCAATAGGAAAAATCTTTAGAAAAGGTAGGGAAGGCTGATTGAAAACTGGTAGCTCTGTTACAATTGTAAGGCTTTGACATTCGTTCTTTATTCTGCACTGAAGCAAATTAAGACTATGCAAATTAAGTTTGTGAAAACATCAGAGAGAGCAACAACGGAATAGCTGCTGGGAGCCTAAGGTTTGAGATGTTGTGCTTCCTGATTCGTTAAGTCATGGGCAATGTTCCAAATCACCCTTTCTTAGTTTGATGAATATTTAAAGAAGTACGGGAAATGGTGCAGAATACCAATATCCCAGTGATTAGGACTTCCACTAAAGGCACAGGAGAGAGAGAGATTTGTCCCTGTTCTGTGTAAATCCTTGCTCTGGCTAGGAATCACCGCTAGTTCAGTGCAGTTTTGCTCTGTAAAGCCCTTCTCAATATGTTTGTACATAAAAATACTTCAGAGTTTTTTGGTGTTTTAAAAAGCCTTTCTTTTGAAATTTTATCAGAGTATTCCAATATTTAAGAGCAGTACAGCTTGCTGTGAATGGTTTGGAAAGCTTCACAGACAGACACTAAACATTTCAGGAGAAAGGCAGACTTCTGTAATGAAACCATTTTAGAAATAGGGATGATGATACTGTCCCTCATTGCAATAGAAATAAAAGAGAAGTTATTTTAACATAGAATAAATAATAAACTCCCATTCATCTTTTAACATGCTGCAGATAAAGGTAAATTAATGTATACCTCCTTGTGCAAGAGACAGTGCATATCTTTGCAAACATAAATAAATAAATAAATAAAGTCATAGAAACCTGATACACCTGCAAGTGAATATTTGGGAGGCAAGAGTAATCATCTCACTTGACTTCCATGGACTGTAGGCATAACTGAATCATCCTCTGAGAAATTAAATATACAAACAGTGACTTTTAAAGAGCTAGATGGATTTGCTTGAATCAAGCCAGCAATATGCAAGAATCATTTAACAGAGGAGGAACAGATAATCCGATTGTAAGCAAAAATATATGAGACAACACAGGAGTGATTTTTTTCTTTCGTCAAATTTCTATAGTTTTTTTTTTTTTTTCCTAGATTATTCTTTGTCTAAAATGTTTCTAGTAAGTCCTCTCACCCAGAGTGAATGGGATGCTCTTGAAGTAAGATGTCCAGTGTGCTGTGAGAAAATCAGAATGTCATCCTAATGAAACTGGCAGTTTCTCATTTAGCTCACATTTGAAGACAGAGAAGGTTAAATGTCAGCATATAGAGACTTCAAACATACAGTCTTGATTTGGCCTCTCTGCTATCTTTTTTTTTTTTTTTTTCCATATATGTAACTTTTTGTCAAAATTAATTTGGTAACAATAAAATACATCAGATGACCTACAGTTCACATTCACTAGAGCTTTCATAGCATCCATAGTTGAATAATTTTAATATTAATGGCTAGTTGGTGCTTTTGGATAGAGTAACTGAACTTGCAAAGGGAGAGAAAGGTGTACTGCCAAACCTTTTCAAGTGCTATGGCAGTAATGTGGAAGACTTGGCATTTCCCACTATCATTTTCATTCTCAAAGCTCAATAAGCGTATTCCAAAGAACATATTTCAAGTACATGGGAAGAGTAGCCCAATAGACTATCAGCCCAACTCTTCTGGACAGCTTCCTTTATTTTTATAAATTAAGGCATACTTTGTGAGAAACTAGTGTTGACCCAGGTGATGACCACAGAAAGAGTTTTCCTATGCTTTCTATTACTGTCACATAGTTCTGTATCCCTCCATCATCTGTTTTCTTGTAATCAGAATAAGAAAAGTATTCCTCCTGCCCTCTCCCAACTAGCCGTACATTATATTGTAGATATCATACAAACTGCTATATTTTCAGAGACCACACTTTAAAGTCTAGTCTTCAGTTTTCAAATTTCTTAATTCGCCTTCATACTTAATCCAGGAATCAGCACTGGGAAATGGATGAGTACATTACTGTAGTTTAGCACCAATGTTTCCATTGACTTGGTAAATTACTGAATTCCTGGAAGAGCTGTGGTTTACATACATCCTCCACCATTTGGACTGTGGGTGGAAGGCTTGATTGAACTAAGGGTGTTAAAATGACACTATTAATGGTTTTGGATGATGTTGGCCCTATGAGAACAAAAAGAACTTCAGCTGGTTAGTTATTTTGTCTGCAAAAATAGCAACAAAAGGACTAAATACAGCAGGAGTGTGTGCATGCACCTATGTACAGACACATCCACACAGATACATATAAAAAGAATGCATCGTTACAGTGATAACAAGGGTGATATGAATTATTTTTTAACATTTTTGTTTAAGTTTCCACATTTGCTGAGATGGAGAAGTTCACTGTTTCCTGTAGCTATGACTATACAGCAGTCTGTAAGAGAATTCTGTAGCTTACGGTATTTTTGTTTTATAATGATTTTGCTAAGAAATTATTTTTAAATGCTAAGAAATTATCTTAAGGGACATTTTCTGAAGCTGAATTCTGCAACATAGTATTGGTTCAGTAACAAATGTGCTGACAAATGGTGGATCAGAGAGGAGAAAATGGCAGCAACAGCCTTTGCACCAGTAATCCAGAGCCCCACAAGCACCTGTCTCCAACCTCATGCTTATGATTCTAGGCACACTTATTGACATATATCAGCAATTTTGACTCCTAACAATGTTAAAAACAGCTCCCAGTTATATTTTCAGTTATTTTTCATTTAGACATATCTGAAAGTACAACAACAGCAAATCTTTAGCTCGTTCTCTCCTTTTTCCTTCAGGTTTGTTTTGTTATTGTTATTGTTTTGAGATTTTGTTTGTTTATTTGTTTATTTTGTTTTGTTTTGTTTTTCCTTTTTTTTTCTTCACACCAATACTGCAGGTCTGTGTCTCTCAGAGACAGAGAGAAATTGATATTGGGACGTGCTGAGAATGTATTGTAGTTACCAAGGAAGTGGTTTCCCAAGCAACAGTAACCACACAAAATTTGACAGAATTTCTTCCTCTGTTATTGTATCATGTTTGCAGCTTTGAAGGAGCCAGTGTGGGTAGCATAAGTGATTTTCTCCTTGTTAACCTTATTTTTTTTTATGGTAATGTTCTTGTATTCATTAAAGGAAGGGGTAAATTCACTTAAAGCTGAAAGTTCTGGTGTTTTTGAGAGGTGGTTTTTTGTTTGCTTTGATTTGATTTGCTTGTTTTGCAGTTTTCTGGTAGCAGACAGATTGCGGGTGCGCCAGATAGTGCTTCAGCATGTGGGCAGATGCTGGAGGCAACATTCTCAGCTGTTACACACCATTGATGATATTTACCATTCAAGAAAGCCATGCCAGTGTCTTGGTTTGCTCCAGAAATTGGAAGAGATATTTGCCAGCTTGATGATGTCAGAAAGTGTAGGAAATATGCATTTGTTCAGGATTAGTGGAGGGATCCAAACCAACAAAAATGCAGGGGCAAATGTCCTAAATTCTCTATAGAGGTGCAAACAAAAAGACAAGCTGGACATCACTCAAAGAAAACAGTATTATAGTTCTTCTACTTTCATCAAGAAATGAGAATAACAAAATAAATGTAGCTCTCTGAAAACTAACTTAATCCTTGTTCCTATAAAAGAATAGAAAAGAACAGGTTCTACAGCTTAATAAGCAGTGCAATGTAGTGTGTTTTCTCAAAAGAAAATGTGAATAATTTCTACCTGTTTCTGTGTACTGAGTTTTTTAAGTGGTAAGACACCACAAAGGCACTGTTAAAAAGGCTCAGTCCTGTGTAAAAAAGAGACAGAGGAATCATTTTTAATTTCAGTTTCAGGTACTAAGAAAATCCAAATTTCTTTCAGAGAATTGTCTTAAATTCAACAATGACTCTTGATATCAGCATGGTGAAATCAAAAAAGAACATGTGGTGGTATGTAGATGAGCAGAATCCTAAAGGAAGATATGCATTTTAAGTAGGAGGTATTTTCCTGTAATATTTATTTAGGTTCATGTTGTGTTAATTCCCTGACATCTTTACTAAAAATTTAGACTTCTGCTTTGACTAGGATTGTATATATATATCCTAGTCAATATAATATATATATATATACGTATTTAATTGTGCCAACTCTCACTTGTCTTCTGAATTGCAGGTTGCCATGGATAATGAAACATTAGAGCTATAAAAGCTTTTAAAGTGTATGAAGAAATCATTATGGATATTATGAAACTGTTCAGCATTATGGATCAAAGCCAGCTGTACATTTCCAGCCATAATGGACACACCTTTTGCTCATAATTGTTAGTCTGCAAGCACAGAAACTGGAGAGAATGACCAGGGGGATTTGGAGGATTTACTGGCTCTGAGTCTGTACTAGCACTGCCAGATACAAGCGGGCATATAAAAAGTTTTATTCTTTTCCAGTATTCATTTATTTCTACCTTTGTGATCTGCTTCATACAAAGAACTGCCTTTTTAACCCATCTCTCAACCCCTCTTCAAGTTCCAGAACTAACGTTCCAGTTAACTAAGAAGTATCATGTTCTCTTCAGAGAAAGCTACCTTTACCCTAGAAAGCCTCTTGTTTTACCAGGAAATATGCAATGCACACTGACCTGATAAGGTTGCACATTCTGTTTCAAATTGTGAAAGGATATAAAAAGACATTATTTTTTGTTTTGTTTTCTTTTTTGTTTGTTTGTCGTTTTTTGTTGTTTTTTGTTTGTTTGTTTGTTTGTTTGTTTTGGTTGGTTGGTTGGTTTTTTTTGTTTTGGTTTGGTTTTTGTTTGTTTGTTTGTTTTTTGAGGAAGAAATGGATGAGATTTCATATTGCTTATTTAAAAGTCTGGAATTGACCTATAGTATGGTGTTATTTGTGGGATAATACCCCTGTGGATTGAGTGCCAAATAACACTGCCGTGCCAAGACCTGGAATAAAATATTTTCTACATGAAAAAATGTATTTTCTGCATGACAGCGGTCTGGCCTGCTGTTATGACTGGAATGAGTGACAAGCTCTTCCTTCCAAAAAGAGAAGGAGCCCCTTTTTCTCATCACCTCCTGGGATGGCAGTACCTTCTCACTCATTGCCTGAGGAAATGTGAACTATTTGCAGAGTCTAATGTCTGAAACAATGAGAGAAATTTAAAGACAAAAGACCAGAAATCTCTATCTTTGCAGCTAGAAGAGTTTCTTATGAACTAAATGTAGAAGGTTTGTAACTGTCTTTCTGGATATTTTCTTCCAGATGTGAATATATTGCTATCAATAACAAAGTTTTGTTAGAGGTCAGATGCAAGGGTTGATTTAAAATTTATAATTCAGAGAGCTTTTAAAACTGGCACTCAGGAATTATTTATCTAACTAGCCTATTCAATCTGTTAGCCATCGATCACTTCACCTGCTCCTTTCCCCTTGATCTTTTTTATACCACCTATTTGCTTCTTTGCATAAGATTATTTATCACCTGCTCTTCCACTTCTTACCTATCAATAGAAAAATTGCCTCTTTCACCTCTTTATTCAACATCATTCATACTCCAGAAACTATAATCCACATTCCTCCCTTCTCATCCTGTTAAATACAGTTTAGAACTTCCTTCCAACTCTTTTCTTCATTTCTACTAACTTGACATACAGTACTCAATTTTTACACGGTATTTGTCCTTCTTTCCTTCCTCCTAACCATTTGTTTTTTCATGCTAATGAAATAGCACTCAGGTCACACGGTTCAGACTGCTCACCCCAAATGCCTGACATTGAGCTAGTATTTTTCTGAACTATTTCCCACAGTGCCAAAACCTGCTGATCTGAGTGCGTGATGGGAACAGGTGGTCCAGGCATAAGCAGCAGTAGGAAGTCTTTAACTGAGTATTTAAAAAATGGATGCTTGGGTTGAGCACAAAACCTGAGCAGAAGGGCAGAATTCATTTTAACCTCTTTTATTTTTCAAATTCTTCCTTTCTTACAGATTAGCACCTTTTGGTATGTTTGGTATGTTGCAAGGCTATTTTTGATTTAGTTACTGTTCTCTTGAGAACGGGGAAACTGTGTGCAGTCTCCTGGGAATTGTGTAAATTTTGTAATTGTGTAAACACAAAGAATCAAATATGGTGGTAAAATGTCACAGAGTCAATTGGCACCGCAGAGTGAAAGACTGACAGATTTGCTTTAAAGTAATTTCTGCTTTAATTTTTGATTTTGTTATTTAATAGAACTTTATATAATTAGCTTATATTTTAATGTTTTATTTCCTTCCAGGTTACTTTTTTTATTTAAAAAAAAAAAAAAAGAATTCAAAGTAGAAAAAAACATCACCACTAATAACTACTAACAACAATACCACACACAGGAAGAAAAAAACTGGTAATTTTTTCACTTCTCTCTATTGCTGGACATGGGTCATTTTTCAGGGCCTTTTTCGTATCCTGTTTGTGATGAAGAGTGTAAGTATTCAAATTGCTTCTTAAGCAATTTGTGAGGCGGTACTGTGCAGCACTTGGGTGAAAGACTCAGCTGGGTTGGCAGACAATGTTGTGCAGGGTACCCTGGATCACTTATTCTAGTAAGGAGAATGTATTTTTACTTAGACAAGTAAAACATGCTCTGCTTTCTGGACTTTTAAAAAAGAAAACTTTGAGAGGTTGGTGCAAGGGAGCTGACAGGAAGGTTTCTGGCAGCAGGAAGGGGTGAACACATAGCCAAGCCACCAAGATGAGAGAGGGACATTGCTGAGGCCAGCAAAAGGGATGGGGTTCATTTAGATCTCAAAGACACTAAAGAACAGGGGCAAGGAGCTGCCCTCTGAGGACACAGGTAACTGGGCAGATCGGCACTCCCAAGGTCTGTCTCACCTAGATGACCTCAAGTTGTCATTTTTTTCATTATTTTTTTCAGGTTTATCATGTTGTAATAAAATCTTCCTTCAGAGACTGAAACTCAGGATGGGGATATATTTATTTTGAGGAAATGTGGGGCAGAACCCACCTTAGGGCTCTTCTAATGTCAAGTTCCTGCCATGTGGAAATTAATATTTATGTTGTTGGGTTTTTTTGTTGGTTTGTTGGTTTGGCTTTTTGTTGTTGTTGTTTTGTGATTGTTGTTGTTTTGTTTGTTTTTGTCCTTCCATCTGCCTCCATTATTTATCCAGCATGGCAGTTATCTAAGTTTGATTCTAATGATGGCAACATCATACCAGAGAGCAGCAACAGCCAAAAGACAGCCAACCTGTAGCTCTTTGCTGTAGTCAACTGTTTAGAGGCACATAACTAAATATAAAGTTTAGACCATGTTCTAGACCATGATTTCACTCCATCATGTGCTCATGTGTTTTTTTCCTGCATCATTCATCCATACTATATTTGAACTCTGAGACAGATGAATGCTTCTGACACCACATCTAGTAGCCTTCCTAGGTGTTTTTAGAAGTACCATATATGTTGCAGGTATATCACAGGATTGCTGGGATCTACAAAATCTGAATTTGCTATAAAACCTCTGTCATACCATATGGCTTGATTCCCTCTATGGCCAGTGGTCACAGGAGCTTCAAACACAGTTTTGTGCCCAGTTCTCTTGATGATTGTATCTGTGTAGCTTTCAGTTTATAAAGAACAAGGTACTAAGTATGCTTATCCAGGCAAGCTGTCCCTTCCTTTTTGTTGTCTGTGCATTGTATTATACCAGATTTAAAACTGCTGAGAAATAGCCCATCCCCAATTAGCTCCCGAACTTCTCCACCTCATAATTCATCAGTCATGATTGCTGACATCAGGGAAGAAGCAGGAATGTACTACCAGAGAAAGACAGAGTTGACAAAATTATGGCAGCATTGTTTTAGATCAGAGCTGTGGAAAAACATCCTGAGGTTTCATGTCAGTACTGTAGATACATGAGTAAGTTAGGCTTTACTCAGGAAATGATAGTCTAGTCATTCTGAAGTATTACCTGTAAAGATGGGAAGAGTCAGACAATAATCCTTCTGCAGTGTTAAAACCCATAGTTTGAAGTAATGTTCAAACTGATGAATTTCAGCATCTCCTTGAAGTGGAGTCAACTTTGAACAAGTGAGACTTCTAGAAGAGAGCAGCTAGCTACAAGTAAGTACTTGTGTGTCCTCATCAAGATTTTGGTCAGTGAAAACAACATCTAGGCAGAAGTTATTGCATAATAATTGCAATGCTGTTATGAGAGCTCTGAAAACATTCTAACCAGCTGAAACCAATACCTCTTGAATTTGGAAATTCAGAGATACTCCCTTCCCAGGGTGCCTCCTCTAAGCAGCAGCAGTAAGTTGAAATATTGTAAGACTGGATATTGATTTGCAGAATAGTGACAGATATTAACCAGATTTTCTATGTGGCACGGGGCAGCAGGAAAATAATTTTATGAGTTTTCTGCATACTTGTAATATAAGCCATTTCTTGTGGTTTGTTGTTTGTTTTCCAAAATTCCATATTATTTCTTCAGTGAGTAATGTGAGAAATGTTGTTTTGCTTTTCAGGGAATGTCTAAGTTGTGTTTCAATGTTTTTTCCTAATATTTAGAGGTGTAACTGAATATTTTGGGGATTTTTTGTGGCCATTGATGTGGCTCATTACTAGAGGTGGGCCTTGCTTTTTATCATTTGTTTGGCCTGCACGAGCAGTCATAATAGTCGAAACTGTATCAAACTGTGTATTTGCCAAAATGTCATACAGCTTATATATGCATATTGACCTGAATTACTTAATCCATCTGCTTCTTTTATTACATATTGAATTTAAACAGTAATATTGTTTGCTGAATGCTGTTATTTCAGAAGAGCCTAAATTCCACCAGCCCACTTTTCAATGACTTCCTCCTCCCTAATTGGAAACTGCATCTTTCATCCAGCCCATTAAGTCAATTTTGTTTTAAAATGATGAGGTACTGAAAGGAGACTGCTGATGATGTCTTCATACATTAAATCCCTTGCTTGTTGAAACTATGGTGGAATAGTACAGCTATAACAATTCATACATGTACATAATCTATGACATTTTTATTCTTTCATTGCATCTGAAAAAAAAAATCAACACACTCAGAGATTTAAAGCTTAAAAACAAAATTTGATACTGAAGCCAGAAATAAAAATGTCAAGGTTAATATTTTTTTTAATGCAATAACAAACGTATGTTTTTTTTCTAAAAAATATGAAGATGCTGTTTCTACTAGAGTTCAGGATAGTCAGTTACCCAGAATCTTCACTTATCTCAGAGGAGAAAAGAAAATTGTCTGAGTATTTACAGCTGCAACTGGTGATCTTTCTGGTTTGTTTGGAGGCACAGTGAGCCAACTCCTGTACACAGGTGTATTCACACTGAAGGCAGTAGACTAACCTGAACTAGATAAGGGGTGGGGGGGGGCAGTTCCCTTTTTTTTTTTTTTTTTTTTTTTTAACCTTAAAAACTATATTGAGAGAAAATGTCTCTCTGTGACACCCATGTGGAGAGTTATACTGTTCTGAAAAATTATTTTGCCAATTTTAGCTTTTTTTTTTTTTTTTTTTTTTTTTCCTCCCTTTCTGGACATACTAATATATTGTCGAAGTGTTTCTAAAAGCCAACTATGATGAACACTAATGGGCTATCTATAAACAGTATGCCATTTCTCCAACAGGTGTTTCTGTTCACATTAACTTTGTGACTATTCTGTGAGTCTACAATGAATGTTAGCCTGCAGCAAACTGTTATAATAAAATATTTCCTGCAAATGTTTCTTTAGGCATTCACATTGCTTTCTAACATAATGTCTCTGCCTGGTTTATCAAGATGATAGTGAAGACCACAATGCAAACCTCTGCACAGGTATGTGTTCCAAGGACAAATATTTCATCATTTTGTAAATATTTTGATGGAACAATGGGAGGAAAAGGGGAAATTCCCCCATTTTTTCTTTTCCCTTTTCCTGTGTGTGTGTGTGTTAATACTTGCAAGCTCTGTCTAAATTAGCTTTTAGCTGGGAATAGTAACAAGGATAGGGAGCATTCTGTACCATTTACTGGTGGAGGCAAGAGGTCCAGAGGGTCAGACTGAATATTGAAATAAAACTCAGACCACATGCAGTGTAAAAATTGAGGCCTCAGTACTAATTCTTTTGTTCTGTAGGTTTGTTGCTGTTGCTCCAAATTACTCATTAATATGAATACAAATTTATTTTCAAAATAAGTTTGCAGACTTCTGCCTTGTTTTTACTTTCTTTGTAACATTCATGAAGTTTAACAAGGCCAAGTGCCGGGTCCTGCACCTGGGGCGCAATAACCCCAAGCAGAGCTACAGGCTGGGAGATGAGTGGTTGGAAAGCTGCCAGGCAGAGAAGGACCTGGGAGTGATGGTGGATAGTCGGCTGAATATGAGCCAGCAGTGTGCTCAGGTGGCCAAGAAGGCCAACGGCATCCTGGCTTGTATCAGGAACAGCGTGACCAGCAGGGCTAGGGAGGTGATTGTCCCCCTGTACTCGGCTCTGGTGAGGCCGCACCTCGAGTACTGTGTTCAGTTTTGGGCCCCTTGCTACAAGAAGGACATGGAGGTGCTTGAGTGGGTCCAGAGAAGGGTGACGAAGCTGGTGAGGGGCCTGGAGAACAAGTCCTACGAGGAGCGGCTGAGGGAGCTGGGCTTGTTCAGCCTGGAGAAGAGGAGGCTCAGGGGTGACCTTATCGCTCTTTTTAGGTACCTCAAGGGAGGCTGTAGCGAGGTGGGGGTTGGCCTGTTCTCCCATGTGCCTGGTGACAGGACGAGGGGGAATGGGCTTAAGTTGAGCCAGGGGAGTTTTAGGTTAGATGTTAGGAAGAACTTCTTCACTGAAAGGGTTGTGAGGCACTGGAACAGGCTGCCCAGGGAAGTGGTGGAGTCACCATCCCTGGAAGTCTTTAAAAGACGTTTAGATGTAGAGCTTAGGGATATGGTTTAGTGGAGGGCTGTTAGCGTTAGGTTGGAGGTTGGACTCGATGACCTTGAGGTCTCTTCCAACCTAGAAAATTCTGTGTGATTCTGTGATTCCGGCTCTTCTCTTTGAAGAGACATGGCTACACAATAAAAATGTATTCAAGGTGGTTTTACCAAAACAATAGCAGGAATTATACTTTTTGGTTTGTTTGTTTAATTGCATAAGAAAAATGATATTGTAGAATTCTAGGCTTGCCAATCTAAAAATGTTAACCTAAATTGTACAATTGTACGGGACCACTTTACTACTTTTCTCTCTTTTTATTTTGTGGGATTTTTAATTGTTGTTGTTTGTTTGTTTTGTGTGTTTTTTTTTCCTCAACTTTTGTTGTTTCCTCATGAGGCCAATACTGAGAATATTGAACAGCACTACGTAATGATATTAAGTATGTGTATAGGGGTGGAATAAGGAATCTACATGTGTCAACTCTAAAAAATGGGCTTATAGGAATTGCTGAGATGAAGAGAGAGACTGTAGAAGTGCTTTAGGGGTATTGAGAAAGGAAAGTTACTTTTTACTTATAAATGAAAACAAGAAGGAAGATAAAGTAAAATCTTTTCTGTAGTGTTTTCCATAGTTTACTTGAACCACATTTGTTGTAGGGTTAGAAGATAATTATGCATGATATTTTTAGCCATGCAGTAAAAGTTTGTCATCATGTTCACTTACAACTCACTTTAAGCAAAATCCTTTCCTAGTCCCTCTTCTTTTAAGTTAGAGCCACTTGGCAATTGAAGAAGGATTTTGACAGTTTCCTCGCAAAACACTATGGATTTTGGCTCTGTTGCTCTCTTACAGGAAGTAACAGCTTAATTTTTAAATAATGTAATTTGTTAGAATCACAGCTGCTTTCTCTGTTTCAGCTCCTGATATTTTCTTGATTCTATTCTACCAAAAATTGAATCAATAATGAAAAAAAAAAATGTTCTGCGAGGAGTGACTTAGCTTTCAAGTAGTGCTAACTTGTGTTCTTTAAATGGTATTACCTTCTTAATTCCACCTTTTCTTTCTGACAAATTAATACACTTCAAAGTACTTTCATTCAAGAATTGTTCAAAAAATAATTTATGAATGGAGCTTTTATCTTGAGGATACAATAATTAATACAGACACCTTCTAGCAACAGCAACTGTTTTAGTGCATAGTGTCTCACAAAGATTATTTCTCAAGTATAAATTATAAGCTTTACTTTAGACCTAGTCATTTGGCAATGAAATTTTACAAGAGCATTTTTACTGGCAGTTTTCTACCAAGTTATCTTCTATCTAGTTTGTAATATATCTAATGATTGATGGGCATGCATGTTAACTTTGGTTTCAATTTAATATATTTTATAGAAACTTTGTCTACATTTAATCTTTTATGGTAACCCTGAACATAATACTTAGTCACTTAGTGTTCCTCACTACCATGAAGATACTTACATGGTTACAGAACAAACACTTATGACTAATGCATTTATTACTCATCTTTTAAAAAGGGAAAAAGTGACAGAACTATCAGAAACACATTTGTTTAAGATGCATTTCATTAAATAAAAGCAATGAGAGTAGATTTAGCAATAAATGTAATGTCCAGGGATAACTGCTTGAAGAAAGGCTTTAAATAATAAAACACTTGCTTCATATACTTCTAATTATTTTATTGTGTATGGATAACACCCTTCCACCTCAGAAAAATCAAATAGCCTTTGTTTTACTCAGTGCTGAGTAAAAGACATTGAAATTTTCAGTGGCTGAGATCAGAGGTTTACTTCTCTTCAGCAGAAACTCACATTTCAAAGTTACTGTAGGAAGTGGTTAATTCAGACACCATTTCACATATATCTCATATATCTGGTAAGATAAAGTAAAGAAATAGAAAGGACAACAATGTCCTTAGGAACTAGTATGCTCATTCCATGTGCAAATCAGATATTCCATGTTACTCCTTCTTGCCAGCTCTTTTATTTCTTCTGACTTTTTAAGATGCAACAAAGAAGTAATCTTTTCAGGATTTCAATATCTAAAATTATATTCAGGATTTAGAAACAATTACAGTAAGTGCAATGGTAAAATTCAAGTTAATAATTGGATTCATACCAGTGAATCCAATTATTAACTTTCGCTCTCTATGGGTACCTCAAGGGAGGCTGTAGCGAGGTGGGGGTTGGCCTGTTCTCTCACGTGCCTGGTGACAGGACGAGGGGGAATGGGCTTAAGTTGAGCCAGGGGAGTTTTAGGTTAGATGTTAGGAAGAACTTCTTCACTGAAAGGGTTGTGAGGCACTGGAACAGGCTGCCCAGGGAAGTGGTGGAGTCACCATCCCTGGAAGTCTTCAAAAGACGTTTAGATGTAGAACTTAGGGAAATGGTTTAGTGGGGACTGTTAGCGTTAGGTCAGAGGTTGGACTCGATGACCTTGAGGTCTCTTCCAACCTAGAAAATTCTGTGATTCTGTGATTCTGTGTGATTCTGTGAAGTCTGAGAGCAGCATAGAGCTATGACTTTGACTCAGAATCATATCTCTGAAGAGTTACTTTTTTAAAAAATAGAGGGCCAAATCCTGGGGCCAGCTTTAGCTTATTCCTGGCTAACTATAAGAAAGGAAGTATTGTTGTATTTCTAGTACTACATATTCTTGTATGTTCTAGTACTACAAACTACTAGAAGGTTTCAATCACATACAACAAGGTTTGCAAGTAATTTCTCATATATTAGTTGTCAAAGGAGAGTAAATTAAGTTTTAGTGAATGTCACTTGGCAGTACACTTTCAGATCCTTTGCAAAACCTTATTTACTGATTGCAGAATCCATTATAGGAATTCCACATCACTCTCCTCTGATTTTCTGAACTATCACAGAATACTGAGATGAATTTTTAACTCCATAAACATGACCTCAAAATCCAATATCCTCTTCTTTCTTCCATTCATAATCCTGTCAATTTTGAAAGTGTTTCCTTATTTCTACAGACTTATTTTCAAGTAAGTGTTTCTATTTCTTGTGTTATTTTTAGTATTTATATTTGAATGCTAAAAATAGGAATAATTTTGCTTCCACAGCTGTTGAAATGTCCTGGGTTTTCTTTATTTTCTTCTTTATTTAGTTTCACTCTTGACAAAAATTCTAAAAATTTCATAACTTTCTTGCATAATAGGAATAATAGGCAGGTCCCGCTTGACGAACCTGATCTCCTTCTATGACAAAGTGACGTGCTTGGTAGATGAGGGAAAGGCTGTGGATGTGGTCTACCTTGACTTCAGCAAGGCTTTTGACACCGTTTCCCACAGCATTCTCCTCAAGAAACTGGCTGCTCTTGGCTTAGACTGGCGTACGCTTTGTTGGGTTAGTAACTGGCTGGATAGCCGGGTCCAAAGAGCTGTAGTGAATGGAGTCAAATCCAGTTGGAGGCCGGTCACTAGTGGCATTCCCCAGGGCTCGGTGCTGGGGCCGGTCCTCTTTAATATCTTCATCAATGATCTGGACGAGGGCATTGAGTGTACCCTCAGGAAGTTTGCAGATGACACCAAGTTAGGTGCGTGTGTCGATCTGCTTGAGGGTAGGAAGGCTCTGCAGGAGGATCTGGATAGGCTGCACCGATGGGCTGAGGCCAACTGCATGAAGTTCAACAAGGCCAAGTTCTGGGTCCTGCATCTGGGGTGCAATAACCCCAAGCAGAGCTACAGACTGGGAGAGGAGTGGTTGGAAAGCTGCCAGGCAGAGAAGGACCTGGGAGTATTGGTTGATAGTCGGCTGAATATGAGCCAGCAGTGTGCTCAGGTGGCCAAGAAGGCCAATGGCATCCTGGCTTGTATAAGAAGCAGTGTGGCCAGCAAGGCTAGGGAAGTGATTGTCCCCCTATAATCGACTCTGGTGAGGCTGCACCTTGAGTACTGTGTTCAGTTTTGGGCCCCTCGCTACAAGGACATCAAGGTGCTTGAGCGGGTGCAGAGAAGGGCGACGAAGCTGGTGAGGGGCCTGGAGAACAAGGCCTACGAGAAGCGACTGAGGGAGCTGGGCTTGTTCAGCCTGGAGAAAAGGAGGCTCAGGGGCGACCTTATTGCTCTCTACAGGTACCTTAAAGGAGGCTGTAGCGAGGTGGGGGTTGGTGTATTCTCCCACGTGCTTGGTGAAAGGATGAGGGGTAATGGGTTAAGGTTGCACCAGGGGTGTTTTAGGTTGGATATTAGGAAGAACTTCTTTACCGAAAGGGTTGTTAGACATTGGAACAGGCTGCCCAGGGAAGTGGTGGAGTCACCATCCCTGGAGGTCTTTAAAAGACGTTTAGATGTAGAGCTTAGTGATATGGTTTAGTGGAGGACTGTTAGTGTTATGTCAGAGGTTGGACTCGATGATCTTGAGGTCTCTTCCAACCTAGAAATTCTGTGATTCTGCTATTCTGTGATAATAGGATGGCAAAAGCATTGCGAATAGTATAAGTTTGGTCTACAAATGTTAGGATTGGAGAGGAAATATTGTGACTTAGTCTTACTCCTCCTACATTATCTTTTAGATATCTTTTTAGGCGGGAAAAAAAAAAATTATAAATTGAACAAGTGCATGTATGGTCATTTTCTTAACCAATGTTTTTTGTTATTTAATTTCAAGTACCTATATGAAAATTATAAATAGTTAGTATAGCTGGGCTGTGTGTTTTCAAGTGGATAATGCACAGGTCATATATTTAGTTATTGAAAGATTTACTCAAATCTCTATCTTTTACTGTTTCCTGCTGTGCGCAATTACTATCCACATTCTTCAGACTTCAGTAAATTTTCAAAAATCTTTCTGTTTGTATTAGGGCAATCTGCCCAATTTATTAGAGCACTTCATTCTCATTTCTTATCTTTAATGAGAAAGCACTAATATTCTGTGTATAAAAGACACAAGATAAAGTAAAATTAAATGAAACAGTTCAGCTGAACCTATCTGACTAGCATCATGACTTTTAAACTTGACTATAGAGGTTAAGATAGCAAATGAAAGTGTTCTGTTAGATGAGAAGACAGTGTCCCAACTTTTTCACCTTTTGTCCTAAGTCTTCAAGGAAGAAGAGATCACTGAGAAGAATTCCATGGATTTTCTGGTGATATTGATGCTGCTACTAAACCACAGAAAAAACTTTTGGTAGTTATGATAATGTTCACGTGGAAACTTGGGAGGATTTGTAGAGCATTTAAACTGACAATAAAGAAAAAAAAATGATTCCAGTGAACACAAAGAAGTTAGACTGTATTATAGAGAGTGGGGTAGTTTTACCGTGCTAGGCAGCTAAACACCACAACTGCTCTCTCACTCCCCCTCCTTAGATGAGGAGGAGAAGAAGTAAAGAACAACTCACAGGTTGAGATAAGGATAATTTAATTAAAGGAAAAATAATTATTATTATCATTAAGGAAAGATTCTTATTAACTAAACAATTTAACTAAAGGGGGGAAAAAAAGGGAAAAGGAAAAAGGGAGGGGGAAAGGGAAAAATAGAATAATAATAATAATGGCTATGTGGAAGTGCAGAGGAAAGGAACTCTACTACCCACAAATGACTGGTGCTTGACCACGTCCTTGAAGCAGGGCCTCAACGCACATAGCTGGTGTTCGGGAGGAGGACTGTTTTAACAACGAGAGCCCACCATGCCCCTCTTCTTCTTTTTTCCACCTTTTATTGCTGGGTGTGACATCAGATGGTATGGAATATCCCTTTGGTTGGTTTAGGTCAGCTGCCCTGGTGATGTTTCTTTTCTCACTTTTTTTGCCCACTCCCTAGGAGGGTTAGAGTCCTGATGCTGTGCCAGCACTGCTCAGCAGCAGACACAACACTGGTGTGATACCACTGCTGTTCTAGCTACAAGTGTCTGCACAGCACTGTATGGGCTGCTGCAGGGAAAGTTAACATACCAGCCAGACCCAGTACAGAGAGAAATGACATGCTATTTAAATCTAAAAAGAAAAAAAATAGATCTGGAGGGAAGGTTATATAGCCTCAGTTAATTTACATTTATTAAAAACTATCCTGTTTGTGTACATTGAATTATTTATTTTAAACTGGGCTATTCTATTACACCAATAATTTAGTATTCTTGCAAGGAAGAGCAATTATCCTGGTAGATAATATATAAACATAATTCATCTTCTTAAGTTGGGTGGCCCTGCAGTTTAATACAGTACAGAACTTGTTCTCTATATCCAGACTATTTTAAACACGACAGGCAAATTAGCAATTACGAGTTTTTCCTTTTAAAAGACTGACCATACCTGAATATAAAAATTTGAAACCTTTTCAAAACAGTGGGCTGTTTGTGTTTTGTTTTGTTGTTGTTGTTTTCTTTACAGAAAGGAAACCAACAGCGTCAGCGGCGGGCCATTTAAATCAGGTGCCACCGTCATTTCGCAGCCACTTGCCAATGCGATCGGCTCCTGGGCAGACGAGTTCTGCAGCGGAGCGGGGGATCGGACTGGCAGGGCTAATTCTTCCGGCACCGAGCCCACTTGAGGGAGCCGCCAGGACCCGGCAGCCCTCGCGAGGGAGGTGAAGGAGGCGAGAACGAGGCGTAGGCGGAGCCAGCAGCGCCCCCTCCCCGGCCGTTCATAAGCTGCCCCTAGAGAGCATGGCTGACCAGGATGGGCAAACAGGGCGTGGCGCATCGGAAGGTAAGGGCGCGACAGTTTGCGCAGGCAGGGCAAGCAGGAAGGGCAGAGCGTGTCCCCCCGCCCATATGAACACCTCCTCTAATGGCTGTACACTGCTAGGTCAGCTGCAATGCTGTACACCAGGTGCTCTCCAGGAAGTCTGTACACACCCAGACCGAGTGCCCGCTCAAAACTGCGTCAGTTCAGGTCTCCGGGTGCAGGGATTGCCTGAGCCTGTTGCTATCACCTGTGGGGGGCAAAGAGACTGTGTGCGTGAGGTGTGAGCAGGTGGATGACCTGGTCTGCCTCGTGGCAGAACTCAAGGAGGTCGAGAGATTGAGGGATATCAGGGAGTGTGAGTGCGAGATAGACTTGTGGAGCAACTCCCTGCATGACCTGAAGGACAGGCACTGGGGTGAAACACCCCAAATGGGGGTGGACCCCCTGCCCTGTTGCTGTCAGGCAGAGGTAGGGGACCTAGGAGTTGAGGAGGAATGGAGACAGGTCCCTGCATCGCATGTGATGCCCCTCCCTACCGGCCCCACCTTCCCAGGTACCATTACGCAACAGGTTTGAGGCCGTGGAGCTTGAGAGACCGGTAGCTGAGGAAGAGGTAGAAAGGCTACCCAGGAGGATGCCTAGGGTGAGGAAGTTGAGGGCGACTCCCTTCTCAGGGGAACAGAGGGACCTATTTGTTGGCCTGACCCTACCCGTAGGGAAGTCTGCTGCCTCCCTGGAGCCAGGGTCAGGGACATTGCCAGAAAGTTTCCCAACCTGGTTCGCCTCTGTGACTATTATCCTCTTTTGCTAGTCCAGGCTGGCAGTGATGACATTGAAGAGAAAAGCCTGAAGACCATCAAACGGGACTTTAGGGGACCAGGACGGTTAGTGGATGGAGCGGGAGTACAGGTGGTGTTTTTGTCCATCCCTGCTGTGGCAGGGAGGGGTACAGAGAGGACACGGAAAGCCCACCTGATAAACATGTGGCTCAGAAGCTGGTGCCAACACAGAATTTATTATTTTTTTTTGACCATGGGGCGCTTTACTTGGCACCCAGCCTGATGGCTGCAGATGGGTCCCTATCTCTAAGGGGAAAACAGATCCTAGGCCAAGAGCTGGCAGGGCTCATTGAGAGGGCTTTAAACTAGGTGAGAAGGGGGACAGGGCTGAAACAAGGCTTGTTAGAGCTGTGCCAGGGGTAACAGTGGCAAGGCTGGGAGAGAAGGCAATGGCCCAACTGAAGTGCATCTCCACTAATGCACGCAGCATGGGCAACAAACAGGAGGAGCTGGAAGCCATAGTGCAGCAGGCAGGCTACGACTTGGTTGCCATCATGGAAATGTGGTGGGACCACTCTCATGACTGTAGTGCTGCAATGTCTGGCTATAGGCTCTTCAGAAGGGACAGGCAGCATGGAAGGGGTGGTGGTGTGGCTCTCTGTATCAGAGAGAGTTTTGATGTGGAACTTGAGGCTGGGAATGATAAGGTTGAGTCCCCCAGCAGGAAGGCCAACAAGGGAAGCATCCTGGTGGGGGTCTGTTGTAGACCGCCAAACCAGGATGAGGAGATGAATGAGGAATTCTACAGGCAGCTGGCAGAAGTTGTGAAATCGTCAGTGCTTGTGCTTGTGGGGGATTTCAACTTCTCAGATACATCCTGGAAGTATAACACAGCCCAGAGAAAGCAGTCTAGGAGGTTTCTGGAGAGCGTGGAAGATAGCTTCCTGACACAGCTGGTTAGTGAGCCTACCAGGGGTGGTGCCCTGCTAGACCTTCTCTTCACAAATAGAGAAGGACCGGTGGGAGATGTGGTGGTTGGAAACTGTCTTGGGCGGAGTGACCACGAAATGGTGGAGTTCTCCATTTTTGAAGAAGCCAGGAAGGGGACCGGTAAAACCACTGTATTGGACTTCTGGAGGGCCGATTTTGAACTGTTCAGGACACTGGTTGGTAGAGTCGGGAGGCAGTTCTGAAGGGCAGAGGAGTCCAGGAAGGCTGGGCGCTCTTCAAAAAGGAAATCTTAATGGCACAGGAGTGGTCTGTCCCCAGGTGACCAAAGACAAGCCGGTGGGGAAGAAGACAGGCCTGGCTGAATTGTGGCTTGAGCTTAGGAGACAAAAGAGGGTTTATGATCTTTGGAAAAGAGGGCGGGCCACTCAGGAGGACTATAAGGATGTTGCGAGGCAGTGCAGGGACAAAATTAGAAAGGCCAAAGCTCATCTGGAGCTCAATCTTGCTACTGCCATCAAAGACAACAAAAAATGTTTTTACAAATACATTAATGCAAAACGGAGGACTAAGGAGAATCTCCAGCCTTTACTGGATGTGAGCAGGAACTTAGTTATGAAAGATGAGGAAAAGGCGGAGGTGCTTAATGCCTTTTTTGCCTCAGTCTTTAGCGGCAAAACCAGTTGTTCTCTGGATAACCAGTACCCTGAACTGGTGGAACGGGATGGGGAGCAGAATGTGGCCCTCACTGTCCATGAGGAAATGGTTGGCAACCTGCTACGGCACTTGGATGTATGCAAGTCGATGGGGCCAGATGGGATCCACCCGAGGATACTGAGAGAACCAGCGGAGGAGCTGGCCAAGCTGCTTTCCATCATTTATCAGCAATCCTGGCTATCAGGGGAGGTCCCAGTCAACTGGCAGCTAGCAAGCGTGACACCCATCTACAAGAAGGGCCAGAGAGCAGACCCAAGGAACTATAGTCCTATCAGTTTGACCTCAGTGGCAGGGAAGCTCATGGAACAGATTATCTTGAGAGTCATCATGCAGCACTTGCAGGGGAAGCAGGCGATCAGGCCCAGTCAGCATGCGTTTATGAAAGGCAGGTCCTGCTTGACGAACCTGATCTCCTTCTATGACAAAGTAACGCGCTTGGTAGATGAGGGAAAGGCTGTGGATGTGGTCTACCTTGACTTCAGCAAGGCTTTTGACACCGTTTCCCACAGCATTCTCCTCAAGAAACTGGCTGCTCTTGGCTTGGACTGGCGCACGTTTCGTTGGGTTAAAAACTGGCTGGATAGCCGGGCCCAAAGAGTTGTGGTGAATGGAGTCAAATCCAGTTGGAGGCCAGTCACTAGTGGCGTCCCCCAGGGCTCGGTGCTGGGGCCGGTCCTCTTCAATTATCTTCATCGATGATCTGGACGAGGGCATTGAGTGCACCCTCAGGAAGTTTGCAGATGACACCAAGTTAGGTGCGTGTGTCGATCTGCTCGAGGGTAGAAAGACTCTGCAGGAGGATCTGGATAGGCTGGACTGATGGGCTGAGGCCAACTGCATGAAGTTCAACAAGGCCAAGTTCTGGGTCCTGCATCTGGGGTGCAATAACCCCAAGCAGAGCTACAGACTGGGAGAGGAATGGTTGGAAAGCTGCCTGGCAGAGAAGGACCTGGGAGTATTGGTTGATAGTCGGCTGAATATGAGCCAGCAGTGTGCTCAGGTGGCTAAGAAGGCCAATGGCATCCTGGCTTGTATAAGAAGCAGTGTGGCCAGCAGGGCTAGGGAAGTGATTGTCCCCCTGTACTCAGCTCTGGTGAGGCAGCACCTCGAGTACTGTGTTCAGTTTTGGGCCCCTTGCTACAAGAAGACATCAAGGCGCTGGAGGTCTTTAAAAGATGTTTAGATGTAGAGCTTAGGTATATGGTTTAGTGGAGGACTGTTAGTGTTACATCAGAGGTTGGACTCGATGATCCTGAGGTCTCTTCCAACCTAGAAATTCTGTGATTCTGTGAAGAAGGACATGGAGGTGCTCAAGTGAGTCCAGAGAAGGGCGACAAAGCTGATGAGGGGTCTGGAGAACAAGGCCTACGAGAAGCAACTGAGGGAGCTGGGCTTGTTCAGCCTGGAGAAAAGGAGGCTCAGGAGCGACCTTATCACTCTTTGTAAGTACCTTAAAGGAGGCTGTAGCGAGGTGGGGGTTGGTGTATTCTCCCACGTGCTTGGTGAAAGGACGAGGGGTAATGGGTTAAGGTTGCACCAGGGGTGTTTTAGGTTGGATATTAGGAAGAACTTCTTTACTGAGAGGGTTGTGAGGCATTGGAACAGGCTGCCCAGGGAAGTGGTGGAGTCACCATCCCTGGAGGTCTTTAAAAGACGTTTAGATGTAGAGCTTAGTGATATGGTTTAGTGGAGGACTTGTTAGTGTTACGTCAGAGGTTGGACTTGATGATCTTGAGGTCTCTTCCAACCTAGAAATTCTGTGTTTCTGCGATTCTGTGAAGAAGATAGAAAAGGACTAAAATCTGTGAGAAGACTAGTAGAGTACATTCTTCCACATAGAGGGAGAGTCAGAAACACTTATCTCAGTCCTGTGAACTCCTCACAACCGTCCTGTTCTCTGTCACTACCTTATTACTCCAGATTCAAAAGTTGTACTCACTTGGCATGTCTTCAATGTAAGAAGTGAAAACTATGTCATCTGTATTGGCCATAATAGAACTAGTAATTAATTGTGCATGTACATAAAGACCCTTTCTCGGTGTGAAACCTTTATTGGCTGACTCTTATTTGCTTTCTCATAAATAGCTTTCTCTGACTTATTTCTGATATTCTAGATAGTTTCTGCCATACAGAGAACCCGACAGCTATGTGATATTTATAGTAAATAATTATATCACGTATAGCTCCTAAACAAAAGTAAACAAAGGCCACATCTTCAAACATCTGATAGTGTGATCTCACATTATGTGGTCAGGCTACATCGCTTTACAGTCATTGATGTTATAGCCTATCCTACAAATTATCAGACAAGCAAATAAATCGATTTGATTATGGTTTGAGGTTAATTTGTTTCAAATAATGTTTTATGGCTCAGAGAATGAGTTCAAATATTAGCATAAGACAAATTATAAAGAGATCTATTAAAAGTTAACATGAAATTTATATTTTTATTAGGAATTAATGCAAATTGTATTAATACATGTCATAATATGATAGCACATCCCTTGAAATGTATGTGCAACTTGACATCACAGTCATCTTATATCCTGACTTAAAAAGAAAACTAACAAACAAACAAGTGAAAACTGGCATATGCAGCTGTACTTTTTTTTTTCTTCCAAGTTTATACTTCTTTCTGAAATTACTTTTTGTGGTTTATTAAATGTTTTGTCATAAAGTAGTCATTTAATTCTTGCGTTTTAATTGTAATGGACTATTATCACTGCTGATTTACAATATATTATACTCTTACAGGCAAATTTAATCACAGGAGCTCTTCTTCCCTCTAAGCTTTACAAGAGAGAAAATTCTGCCACATATATTATTTAGCAAATAACTGCATATTATAAAAAGAGAAAAAAATATCCTGAAAATCAACCAAACAAAGCTTTTGTATGAGTAGAGAGGAATTTGCAAAGATCTGAATGGTTAGGGGAAAGAAATAATAAAATAAATGAAAAGAGAATGATGTCTTCATGTATCAACATCAGAAAATATTTGGAAAAAAAATAAAGTTGTGTTTGCATGTTAAAAAAAGAATCAATAAACATAAAAAGAATAACATTATCTTGGTTGTCATAGCTAGGCAATTTTAACATTAATACTTCAGTCAATGTGAGAAAAAAATTTCATAACCATTTAAAGCTTTAATAATTCTATTATTTCTTCCTCAGGAAATAGTAAATGATGCTGCCAAGATATTTCAATTTACTTTGTTAAATAAATCAAACTTTGTTCAGGCTACTCTCTTGCTCCCATGTGGCTCTTCTCCATTATGCTGACTTTTCTCTAGAAAGTTGTGCAAATGCCCCCTTTTTTGAAAAGCTAATTCTGCAGAAATGTGGTTTGGGAGATTTTTAGTTACAAAAATGAGTTACTTCAGCTGACTTTACTTAGGGAAGAGATTTTTAGTTTTTTTTCACCATTTTTATGAGCCAACTAGGCAATCACCTATATATTAAGACACCATTACCACATGACAGGCTCTCCCAGGTGGTGTGGGCTGTAACCCTCTGTGGTTCAGCATGGTACTTCAAATGGATGGCCAGTTTCTCTTTGAAATGTAGCAAAATATGAACTGAGGAAAAAAGGCGTTAGAGGCATCTGCACTGACAGATTATTTACTCAGTCATAGTTCAAGAAATAATTACTAGAAGTAGAGTTATTACAGTTTAACGTATAGGAAGCAAATGTAGGTACTATTTGCTAACAGTACCTTTGCTGAGCCTTTCTATGCAAAACAAATGCAAATATCACGCTGTGAGCAACAGGGGGTCAAGGAATGAGATCTGTATACATATCATCCTGGATGATAAGTCTTGATTTCACTTGTCCTAGCAGTAAGAGTTTATGTCCTCAGAGAGCATGTATGATAGCTAGAAAATGATGATTTCTTGAATGCTTCAGAACCTGACACATTTTGATGTGAGGAAAAAAAAATAAATAAAAATAAAAATAAGCTCTAAATTTTGAAGAGTTTAGAGTCAGAAAAGTCACCTCATTCAGGCAACTCAAGTAAAGCCTTCAATTTATTTTCTAAAAATTGTTTTTCCGGGACTGACATGGACGATCTATGGTCTGCTGTACTAAATAAAATGAAGAAAAAAAGAAGAAAAAAAAAAAGAAACAAACAAACAAAAAAAAAAACAGGAGAGACAAGATTCTTATCTGAACAAAAAGGATTATGTGATTGTGTCTTTCTTACACTTACTATTCCAGTGCAAAGCACTATCCACCCTATTTCATTTTCCAGTGCATTCTTGAGTTCTCTTATTGACTGTGACATGTCTTGCATTCTTGTAAGTAGAATAGCCAATTATTGCTTGGTCTAGTACCACACTTCTAGAGAGCTGCCTCTTTGTTTCCTGCAAGGCTTTGTTCCCTGCTCAGAGTTTGATACAGATATAATTATTTTGTGAAATGCAGTAAGCAAGACATGCATACTTTGATCTCTGTAAATATAACATGACAATTTTAAAAACTTAGGTTCTTTAAAAGGCACAAGTTTCCATCTTTCACAGGTAAAGACAGATGTATAAAATATCTACAGTTCCTAAGCTTTTTGCTATTGCCAATTATGTCAGAAGTGTCAGGTTTCTTAACAGAATCAGGAACATTAAATAATGTTTCAACCATTTCTAGCCAATTTCTAGACCTTTAATTGAAGTTGCAGGTAAACATGAATTTAAATTAAAAGACCATGGGATGGGCACTTGTTCTGTCCTTCTTACTTCGAAGGGAGATGGCATCATCAATAGTAGAGGGATGGTGTGAATATCACTGAGTCAGTACCACCTGAAACCATAACAGTTACTCTCACTGAAGTTTCAATCAGTGCTTTTGGAACAGTTAATTCTTGCCTAACTTAATAAGTTAGGAGATATATGTAACTGTGTTCATTTGTCCATGAGCTTACATCTCTTCCTAGTCCAGTCTAAAGTGGGCTGTAAGGTAAGTAGGATGTTGTGTCACATCTTGCTACCTGGATTGCTTGTTTGGTGCTGAGAAATATCAATTTTGAATTCATGGTCAGAAGGTGGCAATCATTTAAATATAGCTAATGTTTTAGATTTTTTATATGTAACTGAACAGAATAGTTACAGACACACACATGTACCAGGATGATAATAAATAAAAAAAACAATGTGCCAGGATAGAGCAAATTGATTTTGAATGCTGAGTCAGAGACATGAGTAAATGTTACATTCTAAATTGAATTGAGAATCAATGAGTTTCATTTAATAACCAAATGTTTGAATGTTACTTATTAAAAGTTCCAGATATCTGTTAAGAGAAAATCTTATGGATTCAAAATAAACAGTAGAAAAAAAAAAAAAAAAAAAGTCAATGCTGTAATTTAAACTTTGTGTTTTCAACGTGGCTGATGTTTTTTTCAGTTCGTAGCTGACAGAACGGTAAGTGTCAGGAATCTTGTTTCCAATGTGAACTCCAAAGAAGGGTTTACGCCAGCAGTCAAAGATTTTTCTGTGCTCCTTTGCCATGTTTAATCCCTTCCCATGCGTTTTGTCTTATTTATTCTAATTGTAGATCCACATCTTCTCTATCTCAGCTTGTTCCACTTAATTTTCTTTACCTGTTTACTTAGTGGCTCTGTTTCTCATGCTTTGTAGACTCATTGTTCAGATTATGGTCTAGTCAGCCCGCCCATTTGTCCTCTTCCTGTATCTGATTATAGTGTCCTCTTGATGGTACACAGCCAGGACCATGTCCAAAATGAAGATGAAATAGATCTAACTGATCTGAATTTAATTTTGAACATATTTTGCTTGCTTCTGATTCAAATGCATAGATAAATTCATCATAGTGAAGACCTGCTAGACAACATTAACTGTACGGTGAACATGTAGCAATATAATGCAAAATCAAGTAATTTTCATGTTTTGTCTTTTATTGGAAGATATGTAATTTTAACTTTGAACTACAACAGGACTCAAATTATTTGTCCTTCCTTTTAAGTTGTGTTCGTCATTTCAAAGTCTATGTGAGGTACTTAGATCAAGGTCATCAGAACTTAGGCTGAGCTTGTGGATTTTTTTTTTGATTATTTTTTTTTGGCAGCATTGAAAGTATTTTGCTTTATACTTTTATCAAAGAAGCATTATAGCCTAGAGTTATTTGGCTATCAGTGGGGGAAAACATTATTTCAAACGTCTTTATTGGGGGAAGTGTAAATAATAGAATAGTTAGTCTGCACTTTTTTTGGATCAAAATCTCATTTCTGACTTTATCCTAATTGATTTTATTGCTTGTACTTGACTGAAGGCTATGCCTTTCATGGATGATATGTATTATTATTAAGCAAAAGGCTTACCTCTCAGTTTCTTTCTCCCACATTTCTGTAAACTACTTAGATCACTGTGGACCAAATTGGTATCCTTGCTAAAGATGTAGAGGGAAAAACACCTGCACACTTCTCCAGAGGCTGTAGAATGTTTATAATGAGTAATTAAATCAAGAGTTCTTCTGAAAATGTAAATATCATCCAAGATATGTAAGGATTGATTTTTTGGAATTTTATGAGCTGCCATAAATTATTGCAGATTTTCAACCTTCAGTATTATGTTTTTTTCAGATGTGGATGAAAATGGCTCTGATATATTCCTGCTAGATGTACCATTTTTGAAGATTATTCAACCAAGTTATGGTACAAGACTAAAATATGTCTGATTTTTTTCTTACTCTTCTCTAGATTAGCTCCTGAGGTGTCTGACATTTACCTGTGCAGATGCAATTTCATAACTTCTCTACCATTAATCCAGCCTATGGCTGCAGTTTCCTGTGTATCAAGTCATCCTGCACATTTGTCTTTGGCAGTTTTTCCTTTGGGAACTTGTGACATGATTTTTTAGAAGTAAAGGAACATCCTCAAAATTCACAAATTTGATTTTTAAAATCTACTTTTGATTTGATTTGGTAATCAATTGTATGAATAGTAGAAAGAAACTTTTCTCTGTGTAAGGATGTCAGGAAGTACTTTGATAAAGCAGTTTACATGCATATTTAAGTCGCTTAAGGGATTGGCATACCCTGATGGGAACTAGGTCTGACCCAATTTCTTAGATCACTTCTGAAGCTGTCTTTGTCTCTGCCTACTCACTTCTGTCTTGCATATTAAACTCTTCTGAAGCAGCTTTACTGCTTTTATGCCTCTGAATTCCAGGACATGGGCCTTTCTGGTGGGGAGAAGATCCAATGTTAAACATCATTGAGGTACTGTCTTACAGCTATACCTGTGCAGAGAAAAGCAGTTCTGTCACATATCTCAGTGCATGAGGTGTGTTGGCAATTTAGTTTTACCTGGAAATAAAAGTCTTTGTGCTGATGACGAAGAATCATCCAGGGCCCGAGGCCCTGGGGCCACTGGAACGGGGCAATCAGATTTCTTTTCAAAGGTGGGAGGCACTTTGTGGCAGGACATGGGCCATGAGTCAGGCCTCGTAACAGTATGCCAAACATGAGCTCTCCCACACAGGCCTGCAGGGAAGGCGGCCTTTGTCTCCTGATGCTGTGCTGGGAAGCTTGTGGGGAGGCAAGGAGGATAAGCAGCTCTGAGGAAAATCCTGTTGGAGAGCAGCAGAGGAGAGGTAAAATGGCTGCTGGGGTCCTCACGCACCAGTTGCAGCCCCTCTGCATCTGACAGGGAGAGTGGTGCCACTGGTGGCAATAACTGAGGTTAGCCACTGGCCACCACACTGGTCCACAGTGAGGGCAGGCTGAGATGTCCTATCAGCCAGTGAAAAGGCCAACGCAGGTGTGGGGACACCATTGCTCAGGCCAACACTGAGGACCTGAGGTAAATGTTACTCTGCTGCTTGGTACAAAGGACCAGGGAGGCTCTACTCAGGTCTTCTCCACAGAGGCTCTCCTAGCAGTCTGGTTTTCAAGTCCTACAATCCCAACTTCAGCTGTATAGTTGGGATACAGCTATTTGGTGTTTTCAGGGTTTCTCTGCCTTTTCAGCCATAACGTAGGCTTATGATGGTGTTCTTGGTCCCTGACATCCTCAGCACCCAATGCCTCTAGACTTGACCTCTGGTAATCAGATTAGGCCTCTGCTACCTTGATATACCACCACGAAACCAAAATAAAACACAAAAAACAAAACAAAACAAAACAAAACACCCATTCAGTGGTTTTGGCACCTTTTTTTTTTTTTTTTTTGATGGGGACACAAGAAATGCAGTCTATGGCACCATTTCCCACAGAATACTTAACTTTTTCTAGTCCTCAGTAACTGCTGCTAAACCAAACAAACTAATGCATAAACAGGCCTTGGATTTCTGTGTCCTGAACTTCATTTTAATTTATTTTTGTAAGTCTTTGTCTCTGTGGAGACCACTATGTTAAAGTTGTGCATCTGACCAGACTCCCAAAAGCAAGAGTAAGACAACCTGGTCCTGTTCATACTCTTGCAAAAGTAAGTGTATATAATGCTTACTGCAAAGACCGTGTATGTATCTTTAAATGGCAATTTTTCAAAATTGTATTTCAGACTGTTATGCATGGAAAAAAAATAAATCTGAATTGAATCTACCTTTAACTTATACATTTGAAGATCATACGCTTATATCAGTGTTTGATGTTAGCCCTGAATTGCTCCCATTCATCACAGGAGTTTAGAAGCTTCTATTGGTGGCAGTGGTTGACTGAATATAATATTTGATAATAACAAATCCAATGTTGCAATAAACATCTCATTTGAAGCAATGATAGTAGGCTATTATTCTAAGCAGCCTTAAACTTCGTTGGCTGTAACAAATTATTTAGAATTATTCAGGGTGAAACGTAGGTGAGTTGTTAATGGAGAAGCTGTTACCCCAAAGTACTGTTTTAATCAAGAATTTGAAATGCAGACTAGAGGAGAATTTGATACTATAATAGCACCTTTCATACTGAAGGCATTCTGAAGCAATTTTCAGTAATGAGCTAGATAGTGTGGGTGCTCTGCCTGTGCAAGGAATACAAATTCCAATAGCCACAAATTACTCAACATAAACTTTCTTACACAGAGATTAGAGTAACGAAATTTGTTTGGAATGAGGAAAATCACGTAAGAGACTGCACACCTACCCAAAGATCATTTAAAAAAAAAAAAAAAAAAAGTATTAGCATTTTCACCTCAACACAAAAAGAAAGTAACTAAGTTAAAGGGTTTTTGTGGGTATGTTTTGGGTATGTTTTCAGCAGTAATTTCCTGGTCCCCTTCCCACCAGTGCTTCAAACCTCAAAAATAGGACACCTGCATACACCTTCACTTCAAATAATCTACGAAAATGAACAAGAACATAGTTAAAGCCAGGCAACATAATTAGAGAGAGAGAGGGAAAAAAAAAAAAAAAGAAAAAAAAGAAAACTTTTTCTCTGAAAACAGAAAACTTCAGCGAGTGAATGTATAATTGAGATTTTTATTTTTTTTGTAGTTGTCTCAGTGAACTCAACCAATAGCATAAGAGGCTTTCAGTCTCACTTCCTCCAGGTTAGTGGGTGGAATAGAGCAAAAAACTTGTATAAGGTGTCTAAAAGTGATTTTAAAAGTGATTTTTGTGTTAAGAAAAGGAGAAATAAAAGATTCTTTGTTCTTGTATTAGGAAATCAATAGCCATGCTGTAAAGATTCACATAATGAATGATATTAGGGAATAGGAGAGAGGAAGTTTCCTGGTTTGGTATATTATACGTTGAAATGGTTTGTGTATTAGTGCCTAGCATCAACAGTTTGACAATGAAGTCTCTGAACTATTGATTTATATATCACTGAAAAACATCCTTATAGGTGAGGTAAAAGTCTGTTAAAGCTGACGGAGTCATATGAGAGCAATATACTGTACAAATCTATATTAACTTCAACTAGAGAAAAATAATTTGAATATTTGAAAAAAGTTTGTGTCAACCCTAGCTGAAGAAAAAGTGTAAAGTTAAAGAAAAAAAGTTTTGATTTACTCTGACCGAAAAGCTGAACTCAGTTTCAAAATGTAACTTTAATGATAAGTATTCAGAAAAGGTGACATTTGAGTAACAGATAAAGGGATATGAAAATGTTTTAGAATTGGTACTCCTAAGGAAGTAGAAATCAAATTTTTGGTCAGTAAAGCAAAGATTTTGCTACAGCAAGGATCAAAGATTTCTTTCTTAGCTTCTGAAAATGTCAGTAGATTAACCATGGATTTGAGCATGCCAGTTTTAGGTAATAAAAGATAAAACACAGTCTTCCAAATACATGAATGTGGGATAGCTACACAGGAAGAATAACTTTATGTACAAGTCGCTGGAAAACTGTTTTCTTATTTTGACAAATATTTATCATATCAGCTCAAGCAAAAATCTGGAGCAATTAGAATTTGGTGTATTGGAACACCAGATTCATAATTTCCTTGTTTCCTCTACTTATAAAATTTTCATGTTCATACAATTCCTGGATTTGCAGGAATAGTGTCATGAGTTTCAGTTAACAAATGTGGATAAGATGTTCAAATGTCACTCTGAAAAGTTATCACTGACAGGCATAGAAATTCAAATACAGTATTTGAATGTTGCTTCTCTGACATTTTTATCAAGCTGAGTAAAACATTCTGGTTCTGACAGTACTTCTTTGTATGCTTGGCTTTAATGACACTCCATTTTTATTCATATGCTATATGCATATGAAATATATTTTGCCACATTATATATCTTTTAAACTTCTTTCACATTCTTTGATTAGCTCGTTGAAGATGAGACAAAATAATGTGGTACCTTATCATGTAAGTGTTGTGTAGTGCAATACCTCTCCAAATGAGAAAAAGGGAACAGATAACCTTCTAGATATAAAAAGATTAAAGAAGAAAGTGACCAAGAGAGTTATTTGCCAGTCTGTTATCTGTTTCCTGTTATTTTTGTAACAGGAAAACAGTTCTAAGACTTTTTAGAGAATATTCACAGAATCGCAGAATTTTAGGGGTTGGAAGGGACCTCAAGAGGTCATCGGGTCCAACCCCCATAATGTTAGCACCATCATACTAAACATTCTGATAGTATAATTGTCTGCAATGAAATGCTGGAGGAAAAAAGGATCTAAATTTTGAGTAATGAAAAAGATGATAAATTGCTATCACTTTGATTATTATTATGTTATTATTGTGTCTCATTTTCTTAACTTCAGGCTGGATGAGGTACAAACTCATTTGTGCAATAGCTACATGAGCATCTATCTATCATACTACAGTCTTGAAGGATCCAAAATGCTTTCAGGAGAGCATGGGACAGAAAAAGGGGTATTCCCTAAGCAAAACCCAAGCTATTAACCTGCATTCTGTTATTGTTTTCCATTTTTAATTCTGTAACTTCATAAAACTTGGGGGGGTAGGGGGGGGAGAGGCTCTGAATGTTTTTGATTCTACTTACTTCTATTTACATTGTTCTCATAATTACCTTTCTAGGTAATTAGAATTACCTTGTAAATATCCTGTCTTCTTCAAACTAGAGCTGCAATAACTTGTTCTGAAACATACTTTGAACTGAGTGTTTTATTTAAAATTCATCCCATAAATGCACACTCTGTAAAATATGTAAAATAGTTTTTGAATTGATTTTGTTTTTTATTAATCATGTTTATAAACGTGTATATATGTACACATTAAGGGTGGGAGGATTGATAAGAAACAGTGTATTTCTAAGAACAGTATCATGGTGTTTGCAAATCTATCAAAAACTGCCATACTAGATAAGAAATGATTTCCCCAGTACTTTGGTAAGAAGTACTTAAGAACATAAGAAGTTCTTAAACATGCTGTACATTACTGCCTGCCTTATTTGCATTTGTCATTTTCCAGGGCTATTCCGTTATCAACATGACAGCTTCTGTGGTTGTACTGTTCACAATAAATTACTTTTTTTTTTTTTCTTTTCTTTTTATTTAACTCAAGGTTATCCTAATCCTTCAAGGGCACTTAAGGACAGTAAAACTATGAAAAGACAGAGAACAACAACTGAAGTTCCACCACAAGCTAGTAAGTTCATTTTCACATTTGGTATTTGCAGTGAAGAGTACAGAAAACGTGGAAACTTTGCACCATTGTGCAATAAACTATGACTTTCTTAACTGTGACTAGAACACTACAACATAGAAAATTTCTGTATTTTTAAGACAATCATATGTCTAGTTTTGGGGGATAATTCCTTTATTTGTTAAGTATTAAGGGGAGAGAGAGGGTGGCTATTTATTTGGTCAAATCACAGACATTCAAAGATGTTTGCTCTGCTGTTACTGAAGAGGCTAGCTGGCTAATGTATCATTTAGATGTCTGAATGAAGTCATATCAGTCTCATGCTGTGCATCTAACTTATAATTTGTAACCACAAAAAATAAATTAAAATACTGTTTGAAAATTTCTAGCTTGCGCAGGTATAAATAATTTTAAAATCACAAAAGTATTAGCAATGGGAAAAACATGGAACAGAATTAATCTAACATGACTTTAGATACAATGCTTACAAGACAGGATAAATATCTTTGTTCTTAAAAAATCAGTAATTGTTAGAGGAAGTTACTGCAAACAATAATTGTTATCTTTTCTATTATCATTGTTTGAATTTCTCCGAATAGTATCCACACTCTAATATGTACTGTAGTTTTCAAAGTTACAACTAGATTTCAGATTTCAGGAGACTTCTGCAGGAATTTTCTGAATGTCACAGATATTAAAATGTAATTATTTAATTTTTTTAAACAAGTATACCCTTTATCCCTTATTTCCCGGTGCTTCCTTTTTCCTTTTCCTTTTCCCTTTTCCCTTTTCCCTTTTCCCTTTTCCCTTTTCCCTTTTCCCTTTTCCCTTTTCCCTTTTCCCTTTTCCCTTTTCCCTTTTCCCTTTTCCCTTTTCCCTTTCCCTTTCTCTTTCTTTCTTTCTTTTTTTTTGGCTCCCATAACTACCTACCAAATGTTAATTAAAAATAATTAGTACACTTTTTGACACCTCATAAAATTACACTTCTGACATAGCTGGCTTGTTTAGTCCTTTTTCATTCATCAAAACTGAGATAATATTGAGGGATGATTTAACTATTCTTGCTGACATAACAAGACTTTCTGAAGTGCTTTTTATCTGAAAGGTAGATTCTTTGTAAACATGATATTAAAACATAACTGATACCCAGTCTCCTGAGAAACACCTCAAAATGTAGTTATGTCTTCTGCTAAATCCAGAATTATTGAACAATCTACATCTAGAAACTGATCTACATCTTGAAGCAAACATTATTACTTGTTCTGCTTTATGTCAACCTAAACATTTAGACAATCTAATGGAAAGAAGGTTGGACAGTGTAGTAACAAATTGGAGTCAGGAGTGAAAGCAAAATTAGTTGCTCTGGCACAAGCTCTTGGCTTGTTATGGAGTTACATGATTACTATAATTAGTGGCAGTGAAGATGTACGATTCTCTTTATGAAATAGCTGTGGATGATCTCCAAAAAATTATTGTGCTGTCTTGGATGAATTCCATTTGGAAGATAAAGAAGAAAAATGGACAACCTTTAAGGAAAGATCCCCTTTCTTTCACTTTTTCTCCTTATTGTTTTATATTACAATTGTCCTTTTTTTTTCTGGATGGTGGATATAGAAACATGGTCACTATTCTGTCTAGGAGGAAGGACAATCTAAGTCTTTTTTCTGGCCATTTTGAAATAGAAAACAGTTTCTGAGATTATTATTATTATTATTATTATTATTATTGTTGTTGTTGTTGTTACTATTATTATTATTATTAAGAGGAAATTAGTTTGATTGTGGTGCACTCTAAAACCTGCTAGCTCAAGACTTTTAGAAGAGTAAGGTAGAGGAATGGTTAGGTTTGCCAGCTGTAGTGAGGTACCTGACACTTAAGCCTATTGTGACCAATTTGTTTCTTGGCATTTAGAGAAGCAGAAGTTTGTGTATGTGGAAGACCGTAATGTTGAACTTCCTTTTTATTTTATATGCTACCTAGAGTCCAAATAATGCAAGGGCATATTCAAAAAGTTTTATCTTTGGGTCTGGGAGCTTAAATTCCATGTAATTGATGTATTAGACATTCAAGTTCATTTTTGAAGCTGTGGTTAGGTATCTTATCTGTTTGGGGGGCAGTTATATTGTTTTAAATGTGCTATATTTGCTCAGTCAAACTTGAAGTCTGTCAGCAGAGCTGATCTTGTATTAAGTGCGATTTCAGCCAAATTGTCTATTATTCTGATACCTGACACTGTGACATAAATTAAGAGTCCTATTCATCATATATCTTCTAGCTGTAACTTTACAGCCATTACTGATCACATATATATTATTTTTCATTTGTATGGTGCTACCAAATATGGAGTACAATGAATGAGGAAAAACTTTGTCATAGTAACGTTACATAAATAGTACTTTCAGAACAGGGAGAGAAATAGTGTATCCAAATGAAGATTAAAGAGAATTTGTGGAGAAGAGCTACCTGAATTGGAGAAAAGTCAGGAACCCTGGGGCTAATAAGCTCATTCTCAGAGAAAACATGAGGCAAATTATGAAATCATGCCCAAAAGTACGGATGATCAAAAGTATATCATTACTTCCACATATGTTTTTTATTTCATGAAATAACAAATAATAATATTCAAAAATAACTGCAATCATGACTTTAGTAGCAGTGCTGGAACATCCATGTAAATATAAAAAAAATTATTATGTGAAATGATGCTGTCCTTCCAAAATGAAGAGAAAGTCTGACTTGAGGGGTGACAGCAAAGTCTTTCTGCTCTTTTTTTCTTTAATCTGTTTAAAAAGCCAACAGATTCAGCAAAATGTTATCACTTTATAATGGTCTCTTTCACAAAGCAGGGATCTGAGGAGGCCTTATATTTGATGCTCCATTTCCCAAACTAAAATCCCCTGCTTTGACATTGTTCAAGGTGAGCTTAAATAGGGCAAGTGGCATGCTGTTCTTACAGCTGTATTTGTTCAGGTGCACAGATCCCAACTGCATGTGGCTACCCACTCTCTGTACTAAATGCCAAAAGACAGAAAAGGGAAATGGCTAGGGAGGAGAATTCTATTTAAAGGTCCTGCTATCATTAGTACAGTCGCATTGTCCAAATGCATTATGATTAACAGTATCAAACATGATTTTCTCTTCCTTGCCATGAAAGAAAACAAATTATATCATTCTTTCATAGTGATAATTTTCATATTTGGTTGTGTTTAAGAAACAGAGGAGTGTCTTCCTCTTTCTTTCCAATGAACTGCAAGCTTTACCTTCTTTTTTATTCTTTTTTCTTTTTATCCTTCCTTCCTTTCCTTCCTTTCCTTCCTTTCCTTCCTTTCCTTCCTTTCCTTCCTTTCCTTCCTTTCCTTCCTTTCCTTCCTTTCCTTCCTTTCCTTCCTTTCCTTCCTTTCTTTTCTCACAGAGTTCTTATTAAAGGAAATAAATGTTAATGGGATGCTTCTAGCAGTATAATTAAAACTTTCTGGCTTGATTAAAGTCTGCAGACTATCAACTGCTAAACCATAAGAGATTCTGCAATTGGCATTTTGGAATATATAATGCATTCAGATGAAATGTCCCAAAGGAGGTTTATTTTCTTCTTTTGTCATAATTCATGACAAAAATTGAAGAAGAAAACCATGCAGTGAAATAAAGTAAATAAGATACTTGTAAGTATGAGTGAGAATTGTTAACATGCAATCAAAAATTCATGCTCTCTTCCCAAGACAAGGCATTACATATATATATTTTTATACATTCTGTATACATATTTGTATAATCATATCATCTACATTACATGATATGCTATATAAAAATATAGATATAAATGAAACACTAAATAAAAATACATGTGCTGTAGACAGCAGTAATATCCAAGCATCTGCCTTGCTTACTAATGAAGCTAAGACACTGGGGTGAATCACGTTGCCAAGAAATAAGTTCTTGTACGCATTTCTGAAAAAGATTTAAGAATCTGGGCATTTCATTGAAAAGGAGGTGGGCAAATATTTGTGTGAAATATGAAATAACAGGTAGGAGGACCTAGGTGATGTGCAAAATGATTGTATGTTCTATTACAAATTATCCTTTCATTAGAGAGTGAAATAAATTCCATGCTGAGGTCAAGGGAGAATAAAAATTGTTAATTTGTAATAACTTGCAGATGGTTGAAAATTGGTCACAAAATGACAAGAGAATATGATTTATTCAATTCTCTGTAACAGTCCTACTCTTTTTTTTTTTTTTTCTTTTTTCTTTTTTTTGGTAACCCTGGAATTTGTCCAATTTGCTTTAGAAAGAAAATATATTCTGATTAATTTAGTTGTGTTCATCGTACGCAGTCTGAGGCTTGAAACATGTTGTTGAAGATTTCATAAGAAAAAAAGACAACTATAAGATATTTTGTTTTTCTTTCCCTCTTTCCTTTATTTAAATTTATTTATTCAGCTCAGGCCTGCATATTGCTTGGAAACAAGATATATATACATGCATATATATCAAGTCAGTGCATGATACTGACTTGATACTGACTGCATGATAGGTGAAAGTGTGACACTGTACTAAGTGATTAAATTTAATCGTTGTACTACATTTTTTATCTAGAACAATTCAGGTAGATCTCCCTATGCAAGTGTAAGTCATCTCCAACGTTTATATGTGTTTGTTTAGGTATGTTCTAACGCAGACTCTAACTCAGTTGGTGGAAGGTAAAGCAGTGAACCACCAAGATATACTGGTTTTAATTCTTCTATATCCCAAATAAACAATTCTGTTCCTATTCTCAAGTCATTCTTTTGTTATAGCTTTGCACATTTCATTCTGCTATTCTCTATTATAGATCTTCTCAATGCTGATCCCAGCATTCTTCTGTATGAACCAATCCCTGCCTCTGGATTCCTAAATCATGGCAGCTTTTAAAGACTTGTCAGGCACATCTGGAAAAAGCATAAAAAAAATATTTGTACACAGCCACTCTCGAACTGCATGAAAAATCCTTCCTGCTAATATAACTTCAATGTATAATGGAACTATTACGACTGACATGCTGGGTGCATAGACTCACCTTCATTTTCTGCATAGATGAAATTAGCAGCACACAGGTACATCAAGATCAGCTATCTGGAGCCTTTCTTCATCAGGATGGTGGCCTAATTCATCTGACTTTGTGTTAGGCCTTGTTTAGTTTAAAAAAAAAGAGTTGTTTGCCAGCATGAATCATACCAAAGCAAGAACAGCCCTTTGGAATGCTTAATAGTCTTTCTCCCACTAATTTTATTTAAAGATATTTCTGGTGATTCAAATTTAACTATCCTTCAACTTTGAAACTTTTTTGCCATATGGGTTTCCCAGAGTTGTTACATAATTTCTCATAAGCTGAAGAAGCTTAGTTATTAGCATTACTTGAAGCATTTTTTTAATGAAGTGAGAAAGATTAAAAAACAGAAAAAAAAATAAACAACTAAAGGAGTAAATTAGGTGTTGGTTATTTTATATTCTCTGAGAGCCACAAGTTTATATACTATCTTCTAAATAGGACATGAGTTTATTTTCCCTCAAGAAGCAAAGCGTCCCTGTAACACTACAGGGAAAACTTGTTTCAAGACAGATCTGAATTCAGAACTATCTAATTTTCAGTTTCTGTGAGGACCAGTGTTTTATAATCATTGTTCATCATAGATTGCTTTCTAATTTATATTTCTGCTATGAACAAAGCCCTTTTGAGCTTTGGGAGAAATAATGAAACTGGGAAAATTGAAATTTTGTTTTTGCTCCATTTTAGGATGTGGATAATATTAAAAACTGCTGCTTTCTTTTTGTCCTAATACCATCTGTAACTAAACAAACCACTGTAAGAAGAGAAATAAAGGAAAAACAAGTTAGTAGTTTCCAAATTTTGAATAGCCATTGCAAAAAAGTTGAGACTTTTTATTCTACTGAATATGTTGCAGATGGGTAACTTGTAAGTTATCTTACTGTAAAGCAGGGATAAAAAAGTAGTCAATATTTGAGCCTGAAAGAATTTTATGAAGAGTACGTGTTACAAATTTCAGGTTATCCATTCATGATTGTTACTTCATTCATTTATCAATTGTCCTTTCTGTTTTCAATCTCTGATCTTGCAAGTTATGAAATTAGTGTAAGTGCAAGATGTAGATCAAAAGATGTAAACATTTATTGAAAATGGTAAATCTTATAGAAAAACATGAAATCAGTTTTTATTGATCAGAGGCTTCATCAAATTAAAAAATAATAATAATAATGTATCCTTTAGAGCAGTTGTGGGACTGAAAAAATGGTATATTAACATTTTCTGTATTTGACAAATTGTTCAGTTGCCTAAAACATTTCAATTAACATAAATATAGTGCCTGAAGAATGAACCATGTTGTACAGAAGGGATTGTTAAATAATGGTAAATTGGTACCCAAGAGATTTTGAGAATGAGGTGAAGCAAAAATTCATTCCCTTCAGTTGTGATTTTGGAAATATTGTATGTAGGAGCTCAGTTATGAAATTTTTGTTCCGTTGCTTTCATATCACTTCTTGACTGCTTTTTTCTTTCTGAGGTGAAGTGTTGTGGTCTAGTTAATCTGTTATTTTAAAAATGTTTTATGACAGGATCGTCCCTGAAAGGTGTAATCACTGTATCCCCCCAGTTATTTAATCCCTGTCCCCATGTTGCCTTACCACTTGTTTTGGCATAAGTGCTTCTGTGCCCATATGGTGATTCTGATAACAGAACTGATTCAATTTACTACTGTTATTTTTACCCTTTTTTTTTTTTTTTTTTTTTTCCTCCCTCAAGCAGCATAGTTTCCAATTCATTTTATTGTTCAGCCATACAGTCTTCTGGTGTGTCTTCTATACCTTCTTGTCACCCTGGTCTTTACACTTTATTTCTACATCTTTTTTTTGTGTTTGGGTGACTATTATTTAAAAGATGAATTTGAACAATCACTTAAAAATGCCTTCTGTTTTGCTCTCAGTTCTTTTAACCATTTCTCTAATTTTCTAAAATTTTCCTTGACTGTTGTGGAGGAAATAACTTATATTCCCATAGACTCCTATTCTTGATTGTAGTATTTTAGAACCCATGCCTATCTGTATATACTTAGGGATTTTTCCCCTATGTGTATTAATTTGTATTCATACTGCATCTCATCTGCAATTTTATTGCCAAGCCATGTTATGTTGTGAGATTTTTTTCTGCAGCTCTTTGTAGTAAGTTTTACTTTTGCTTATTATGAAACATTTAGCACAGGAATTTTAGTATTCAGACATTTTTTCAGATCATATAAGTATGTATATCTGCAACACAGGTGCTGGATATAATTCTCTGAGACTTAAATCCTATTGTTATGAATTTATGTAATCGTATAATCTGTATAATCTCTACCTGTGTTTTCTTGTTTGACAAAAGTGTCTTCCCTTTTTTCTCAAGATAAAATCATTTTCTTGCAAATGAATGCAAAGACTTTTTGTGGTTTTGCTGAAAACATAGTGTAGAGTGTTTGGAAGTCCACATATACTATTATCCAGATGATTTCTCCTTTTTTGATATTTAATAATTCTTTTAAAACACATGAATAGTGTTTGTGGGCTGTCCTCTGCCAGAGGAAAGATCTTCCCATCTTTTTATGCAAATAATCTGAAGCATATACAGTACATCTGATTACTTCTGTGCAAAAGTGTTTTCTGTACAATTCCTTCCTTTCATTAAAATGAAAAAGCTGGCTTTTTATTCTACTGAAAACCTGTGTTGAATTGTGGTTTTGTGCTGAGCTAAGGGGAAGGATTCTTTTAGAGTATCAGTCCTTATTCTGACTTGTGATACTGGTCATGCAGAGATGAATATTTCATTATTTTAAAACACAAATCCCTCTTAGAGTTTCTTTACAAAGATATAGAGTGTAGAGATACTTCTGTGGGTTACTGCAGTGAATTGAACCTCAGAAGGTGCTACAAAGCACAATGGTGATAATTATTCGTTGTTCAAACTGTAGTTTTAAGATTTAGGCAAGAAATGAAGAAATAAGGTTTAGTAATGAAAATGTTTTGTACCATATACTGTATACATCTGAGAAGATTGGGTGAGCCATATTGCCACCAGTGTTTAAATTTTACCTTCTTATTTTCCTTCTGGTATGCTGGGGGGGGGGGGGGGGGGGGGGGGGAGGGGAGGGAAGGAGGTCTGGCTGGCTGGCTGGTTGTGTGGGTTTATCCTTAAACAAATCCAAATTAAATTTGGTAGATCCAAAGGTTTTCTGTGTCAGAAAGAGAAACACAATGTAGGATGCTGAGAGGTGGATGAGAGCAGCCTTTCAGAAACATAATAAATAGAAATAAATTGTTTTTATGTTATTCAGGCCATGATGTCAGGATGGGTAAGAATATTAGGGTAAGAGATTTCCCTGAGAAAGTGTTCCCAGTTGATTAGAATTTTCTTCCAACTAAGTCTTCAGTGTTGGTAATTTATCAGAATGGATGGTCTATTTTTTGTGGTTCCAGGAGCTTTTTCCCCCTTTTTTTTTTCTTTTTCCAAGACAAAGGAAGAAGACTAAAAAGAAGTGTGAAAAAGGAAGGAATGGAGTGATAGGCTGAATATGAAGATAGATGAGTGAAGTAAAACAGAATAAGAAACATAATAAAGCCTCACTGAGAGCAAGACTTGAGTTACTTAAGTATTACCTTCTGTAGGTGCTTATTATTCAAATGTAGTCTTCTAAAGCTAAAGGAGAGTAATAAAGAAAAGTAAATGGAATAAAGAAACTGAGTGAAGACATGGATTTTAGAAAAGGGTACATGAAAAATGAGGATATATAAACCACTTTAATTTGGATCAAACTCTGCTATTCTTTAAATTCTTAGTCCTGGAAAACTTGACTGTGAAAAACTGTTAAATTCTGTTTTTATTTTTAAATTATATAGTGGATTTGTCATTGATTTTAATAGTGCTATGTAAGATTTGTATCAATGCAAAAAAGAAAAGGTCATTTTGCCTTGATTATTGAAAATATAATATTAAGGCAGTGATATTTGGTGGTAAATATTCAGTGCCTGGACATTGTCCACACCTATCACAATAAAAGGTCCTGTTCAGCCTGCCCATTCAGTTTTCCAAAGACTAAGATTCAGAATTTCACATTGAATCATTGGGATTAGAAATTAGAGAGCGATTGATTAAGAATGAATAGGTGCTATACTTGCGATGTACTGCGCCTGTGCTGCGCTTAGGCCTCCAGATAACAGGAGCACCTTGGACCCCAAGAACCAGACCAAAACAATCTCATGGTTCAGACTTTAACCAAGGGGTCAGAGATAAGGAGGACTGTTTACGAAGGGACAAGGTAAGGAATGTTAAACATACAAGGCCTCGAAATAACAGGAGCCTCTCAGACCCCAAGAACCAGATCAAAACAACCTTATGGCCCAGATTGTGACCAAGGCCTCAGAGAGCATGCACAAAGAGATGAGGTGAAAAGATCAACCCTGATGAAGACATCTTACTTCATCCCCACTACCCTCAGCACCCACCACCACAAGGCACTGAGCAAGCGCAGACAAGAGGAATTTATGGAAATGACTTCTTGTAGCTAATGTTAATACTAAGCGGGGACAGGTTATGTATATGTATAGGTGTATTGGGAAACTTCACGCATATATAACTCTTTACTGCATATAACCACAGCAAATTGCCATGTTAGGTGTGCACGACTTTGGTGGGACCACCCCCCATGCTGCCCAGTGCTGAATAAACATACCTATTTTACAATCTTACTGATTGTGGAGTCAGCTTTCTGCAAGTCAACATCCCATCTTCTATCCATATATTTGTAAATATTCTCAAATAAGAATTTCCTGCTTTGACTGTACAAATGGAGCATCCAGTAAGTCATGCTAAAACATCAATATTCCATGTGGAAGTCCATTTTGTATATTCATTTAAATTTCACTTTTAAAGAACTACCCTTGAGATGCATTTAACAAAACAAAAAAGAATTTCCATATACAACAACAACAAAAACTTTGATGATCAACCCAGACTACCTCTGGTTTTACATTTCCTTACTTCAAAGGTTCCTTCTTTTCTAAGTCAGTCTGACAGAAGAATCTTAGAAAATTTTCTCCCTGTAGTTTCTAAGTGTTTGGGGGGGGGAAGGGGTTGGTTTTTTGGTTGGTTTGTTTGTTTGTTTTTGTGATTACAGACAAAATTCAAATAGCCCCCAGTGAAACTAAAACTGCCTATCAACCTTCTCCCAGTTAGGGCCAGCACAATTTCTTTTCTCTTTAACGAAACAGGACATACTTTCTTTTTCAGTTTGCTTTGGTAGTTACTTTATGCGCCCTACCTTTTAATTGCCAAGAAATGTACAGGTTAGATTCAGTAGCTTCAATAGAAAATGACTATCATCTCTTACAATTACTGATAAATGCATAGGCAAATTCAGATTCTGTTGACCTTCAAGTGTATTGGAAAGCCCATCTGTTTGGACAGGCTTTTTCCTGATAGGGTGAATTCTTTGTTTAATTGCAGTGTTATCCCTTTTGTATTGTTAACTAAACTAAATTTAATTTGCATGCACATAGTACTGTTCAGTGGGTAAGACAGATTATTTTGCTCAAGTCCTTTCTCCAAAAAAAAATCTCATGTACGTTTGAATGTAATGTATGACAGGCTCTGCCACTGACTGGAGACCCATGTAGCTGTAATTATCTTCTTAAATACATGCTAAGGGAGAAATCTTGACAATTCCACCACTGTTTCATTTGTTTGATAGCTTTACTATTGTCTGTCCCAATACATTAATTTACAATGAAGCTAAACTGAATTAGTCATATCTATAAAAGCTTTTCAGAGTTGCACTTCTTATATTAAACAGAAGTATTTCCAGCTGGTATGGCAGCTTGTGAGGCTTTTTTTTGGCAGAAATGTCACGTAATTTACCAACAGTTACAAAATAAGAGTTACTTCCAATTTATTTTACAGGTCTTACTACATCAATGATAACTGCAGTTGCTCAAGGAGGTTAAGCTCATCAGATACTGCTAATACAGTTCAAACAAAACATCATGTTTTTCACCTTGCTGTACCAATCTGACCTGATAAATGCAATATTACTCATACAGCCCTTTATGTAATGGGGTCCAGTAACTGTTCAGGCATACTATTATGTCAAAAAAATAAAAATAAACAAATGGCCAACACCTCTGGTTATACTCTGTCTTGAAAGCCAGGAAATTCAGTCATTTGGGCTTCATTATCCTCTTGAATATTAGAATGTATTTTTCCCTTCTCATCTTTGTTGATTATGAGGATATTAAGAGCATACTTGAACATGAATAGCCTCTCTTGAGAATCAGCTACAGTAGTAGAGTTACATTTTTTAAAGTTCTTAACAAATTATGGATTTGCTCTCAAAAAATCTCTTTCAGGTGCTTAGATCATAACTTTAAGGATAAAAGCAGGGCATTTTTGTTAACTGAGCCAAGCTGGGGTCTAATTAGAGGAACACAAATCAGTTGTTAGAGGTGAAGGCTACTTGTACACTGAAGTGGAAAAAAATCAAGTTAACAAGAGCAGTTATTTCAATGGGTAACTCACTAGGTTACATATTAATATCCCTGATTCCTAACAGACATTCTAAAACCAACATATGGTAGTTTTTCGAGGTGATAACCTCTGTGAAAGAGGATACTACTGTTAGAATCAAGGATTATAAATAAAATTACTCTTACTTTATCACCCCATTTTGTATTATGTTTCCAATAATCTTTCTCTTAAAATTTACTATTGGCTTGTCTATCCCAATATCACAGACAACATGTAGGTTTATGTTAACAACTTGATTTGCATCTCTCCATATTAATATTTACCTATTTTTATTGTTGTTCTATTCCAATGTTATTCTGCCTTCTGTTAATTCAGCCACTGTCCTCAGAATTATCAACTATGACAACTTATTATGTCCAACTTATCCAAATTCTAAAGTGTAAATTTAATGAGTCTGCAGCAAGTATTTGAGGTTCCACTAGTCAGAAGAAGGAAGAGCAGAACCTTTTTTTCCAAAACTAAAAATCTCCATCCTTTTCTGAACTATGTTAACTTGAGTTTACTTAGGTTTGTGGTTTTTTTTTGTTTGTTTTGTTTTGTTTTGTTTTGTTTTGTTTTCCATACATTTTTGATAAACAATTAAACATACTCAGGACCCAGTGATATGAGTGATTACTTACAGATGAACTTTTCTGTCCTTCTAGTTCCATATAGAAATCAATGAATTCACACAGCCACTTCTATAACCTCAGCTGCTGAATGGGAGCTACTGGTTTGAACCATCACCCTTTAAACAGAGATGTATTAATTGAAAGAGTCTTTTGATTCAGCAGGGTCAACAAATGAATTCTGAAGGAAGCAATAGAGTAAAGTGTGATCTTGGGAGCCATATTATCTCAGGCCAGGCTATATGTTGTTTTTTGTTTGTTTATTTACCTCAACTCTCCAAATTCATTCTGTTAAAATACATTAAGTTGCCCAATGCTTTGCTAAGGGAATTAAAACCGACAATAAAGGATATAACCTTACAAAGTCTAAAACAGACCGTAAGGCATAAGGTTTATAGTCCTCAAATTTTGTAAGGGATATTTTCAAGGGATTTTTTTTCCCTGAGGGTCAAAAAAAAAAACAAAAACAAAAACAACTTTTTTGACATTAGATAATATCAGTTGTTCCCTCCAAAATTTTCTGACAGTCAAGTAAAATTAGCAAAAATATGGCATTCAAAGAAACAAAAATGCTATTTTAAAACCTGAGTAAAAAAAAAATTATAATTTAAAGTAATTCTAATATAGTTCTACATTCTACTGAAAATTTTCACTTAGAAAACCTGTTGGCAATGGAACACTGGGACCTAAGTTGTGATGATGTACCCTTATAGGAAACGCAACAAATAATTGTTTATAAATGCAAATTTGTTCTAGAGATCAAGGAAATCATCTTTACTGCAAAAGTAATCTTTTTGCCTTAGGATTCTTAAGGAAGATTTTTCCCCCCTCTTTCCTTTAACTATGGTAAAACCTAGATTGTTACTGGCTGGATTACATATTTTATGAGAATGCTGTTATCAAATATGATCTAAATTATATCAAAGACATTCATTCTTCTAATTGTCTAATAAAAAATCTTTTTGTGTCAGTATATAAAGTGTCTGTATATAAATATGGCTTTTTCTGGCTTTCCAGGTAACTAAATACAATTTTCTATTTTGTTACAGATTATGTATTAAACTACGTATTATTTATCATCTTTGATTTTTGTAGCAGGTTTTTGCAAATATGAATGTGCAGAATAAAAACATGTTCAGCTCTTGACCTTGGCTCTACATTTTCTAAGAAATCTTGATATTGGTAATAGCTCTTGAAAGAAAAGAAAAAAAAAATCCCTTGTTTAGTTTATGGAGTCTTTAATATTTCAAATTAATAATATGGATTTTCAAAAGAACAACTGTTGTGGTAATGTCTACAATATAAAAAAGCAAACATAAGGTGCATAAAACCAATGTTATGATGTCCATAAATTACTGCTTTTTCATACTAAGAAGGTGAAAATTGAGTCTTTGAAGAGATTGCTATTTTTATTTGAGGTGTATCCTTCAAAATAGTAAATGACAAAATATATTTGTTTGACTGAATCTTAACCCAGTTGAGCAAAGAAATTAAAGAATACAGTGTCCTTATAAATTGCAAGTGACAGAATGCAAGTCCTGCTGTTGTTGCTGCCTTAATTACTCATGGTTAACAATGTCTGTATTACACACACACACACACACACACACACACACCCCCATATGACTTGCTCAAAAATAGATCAAATTAGTGAAAAGAATTGTTAATTCCTTGATGTGATTCTGAAGATTTATTTCTCCCTCAGCCCCAGGGCATGCTTGTGTGCAGCCTGACCCTATCAATTCAGTATTAGTAGCCGAAATGTTGGTATCTGAATACAATATCCAAGTGTGTGTTTGGATTTTTCTACACTGTTGGCCTCTCAATTTATGCACTCATGTCAAGTCACAGCTTTGGTCCTGAGGCTAAATTTATTATGTCTCACAAAGCGAAGTGGTATTTCCTATTTTCTAAGAGATCTCCAAGTTGAGAAGAAGGTTGTACAATTGGTGTTTATGGTGTTTTACAAATTAGGACATATATGGCCCAAGCAAAAGTTCATTGTAAGGAGTTTCCATGAACTTAGGATGAAACAAGATGCAATCACCTATCACTCCCTTTGCTAGATGTAATTATTTATATCTTATTGGTATTTTCCACTGATTCCAGGTAGTTTCTCTGGAGCACAAAAATGAGCTATAATAAATACTTTGAGAGCTGTGTGTATGAAAGCAAAAAGGTATCTTTACTCCCAACTAAATGACAACTATGATATGCAGCTCAAATTGGTTTAGTGAACATGTCAAATGAAAGTACCCACTTTGACAGAGTGAATATTTTTGTAGTTAATAAATATATTTTACCATTTTATGCTGATCCCATTTTATGCAGAATTCTCTTTTTGTGTCTAATAAAAATACTGAACATGATTCTGAACAAAAAGTGAGGTGATTAAATTTTTTTTTATTCTTCTAAGTGGTTTGCAAATATTCAAACATTCAAATATTTCAAACATTCTGTGAAAGGTAAGAACATGCAGTGCTGTGTGCCTTTCTTACGTATGTGAAATTAAAATTTTCCACTTGAAGAATAACCTAAAAGCCAGCATGGGTAGTATTTGCCTTTTCTTCCTTGGTATCTGGTCAAATTGTCCACTTCATGTCAACTTCTCTTAACCCTTTTTTTTTTCTTTTTTTTTTCCTATATTATAATAAGGGAAATAATGTAATATATTATTTTAATTCTCCAAAAATTCACAAGTATTTGGATATAACCGTAGGTTCTTCAGTGTGCTAATTCAGTTCACATGCAGTGGTCGTCAAGGTATCCTGATATCTATTGTTGACTTAAAGTATCAATCTGTCTCTTTGCTCATATGTATCTTTGAGAACAAATAATAAGCATGTAAAACATTGAGGGCCTTTTCAAATCATGAACCATATTAGTAATCTGCATTGGTTTGTAGTTATCTGTTGTTCAGCGATTCATAAAACCTAAGTTATTTTCCTGGCTCTTCTACATGCTTGCTGTCCTTTACTAAAATTTTCTGTATTAGGATTTTAATTTTCTGAACAGAGCTGTAGGATTCTTTCTTCCATTTACCTCAGTTACCTAACATAAATCATTTATGTTATCCAGGTGTGATGAATATTAAATGATATTAAATGATCTATGGAGGAAATCATATTAACAGACTTATTTTATTATTGGAACAACTGCAGGGAATTATAGTCAGCCACTTGAGTGAAAGATGTGTAAGGCAAAATAATAAAATATGGAGATTGGGTAGTAAATCATTTTGATCAGGAATGAACGTAATAAACATATAGAAGCTGAAAAGCTAACACTGACTAATGGAGCCATGAATTTCCAATTCCTAGAGGACTTAACTCTTCCTTCTGCTGGACACACACAATTGCAATCATGTCATTCTATGAAAATACACCTATGCATTGAGAAAAATATCCTAAATCAAAACCTTGTATAATATATAACTGAAATTATATGGTTGCATAATTGAAATTATATGGTTATTTGGCACAGTGGGCCAAACTTCAAAAATGTCAACTTATCACCTCCTCTGAGCCTTGTCTCTGAAACTGCTGGACTTTAACTATAAAACTGTTTAACAATAACTTTTGTCTGCTTTAAAGTCTGAGACATTTTATTAAAAAAATGTGTTATTACTGCTATTAAATATTAAATATACCTAAAATATCTTTCATTTAATATACTTGTTTGGTTTGTGGGATGTAATCTCAACCTTGTACCTGTTTGTCTTCTTTCAATAATTTTTTCCCTTTTTTTAATTTGCTTTACCACAGCCTCAAGAAAATTTAAAATAAATGGGCAAATGCTGTTGGAATTGTCACATTGAATCAAATTTTCCAAATTCCAAAGAAGTATTTTTAATGTGATTTTTTCTTTTCTTACTGAACTTGCTTTTTTCCAGATAACACAGGAAAAAGAGTTGTTGGCTTCTTTTTCAGTTCAGAATAACAACGGGTTACAAGAAGCCATGACCTAAGTACCAACCTGTTCTATACTAACTTGACCTAGGTCAATGGCAGGTCAAGAATGACAAATTCCATCACTTCAGTGACCTTGAACAAATAAGGTTTTACCCATCTTGCTGGAAAGTGCTTAAGAAACATGTTAGAACAAGGTGCTGTTTATTGCCTGGCGATCATCAGTTGGCTGAAATTGCTTGAGCCTTAACTCACAAGAGAAAGAGAAAGAGAGAGAGAAAGAGAGAGCAGTCACTAATAAAATCATGTTCCTAACATTTTTTCTTAAAAGAGTTGACTTGGCCTTTGTTCAGTCAGGTCTGATCCAGTAAGCAAAGCACATGTCTGGAACAAAAGTGTGTGTGTATGGTGAAGATGGAGGGGGAGTAACCATTTTATTTGGTGTTCTTACTCTGACTTACATTACAGTTCTAGAGTAAGTACATACACTTCTCTCTCTCTCTCTCTCTTTCCTATTTGAGAAACAGAGTGTTATATTATGAGGTTTTTAATGTGTTTTCCATTGTTGGCAGACAAGCTGTTTCAGTGGTGTAACTATGTGAAGTAGAAAACTGTATACACTTACCTTTCTTCTGTACTAGATTAGACCTGAGATGGCCCATTTTGTTTCCTATGCCTTAATTGTCTATATCTTAACTCCTATTCCTAAGCTTTATTTCCTACTGCCTTAAAGTATAGCAGCAGTTGGGTTCATAACATGAAAATAAAGTATTCTTGTTGAAAGAAAAGACCATGTAATGTCAGGGAGAGAAAGCCTAGGGTGAAGTATAGGCCTAATGTAAGGATGTCCATCAATACAATACCCACATATTACTTAAGACCTCTAACATGAAAAGTGGACTCTTTCATGGACTATCATTTCTGAATAATTTTGTTGGAAGTATCATTGTGTATGAGGCAAATTCTTTCAATTCACTTACTCTTGTAGAAAGATGCTTGAGACCTGCAGTGATTTCTAGTTCTACTTCCTTCATAATTTTTCTTCTACTTCATAATTTTTCTTACCTTTCTGTTTTTATTTACAACCAAAAGAATTGTGATTTTTCAGACTACTGCCTGTGGCTCTTTCATAAGTGACCTGTAATGTCTAATTATTATGTACCTAATCAATTGTATAACAGCCAAGCATGATTTATATTTACTTCTCAAGAAAATGCAAAACTTGTTACCTCAGAAGAATTCAAGAGACCAAAAATAGACAATTGTCTTTGTGTCTTAGTAATGGAAGACAGCAAGAACATGGAGACTGCAGAGTTCTAGAGTCACTATGGCAATTTGTGAAGCTGCTGTCTTACATTCCTGAGTGGAATAACACCTACACACACACTGGCATCATGTTCCACTGTCAGAACAGTGTCATTTTTAGTGTTATTTTTGTTTCATTTAATATCAAAAAGAACTGTCTTTTCAGTTCTTAGTTTTACTTTAAAAAATCCAAACAAGCTAGTGAGGGGTGATGAATTCATAGACTGAATGAAACCAGTCAGACCAAAACAGACAATCAGTGCTTTGCAATTCCAGCTCTCCTCCCTGTCCAGCTAGAGACTTTTGTATCTTATCATATCCTCTGTTGACAGGAGAAAACAGATTTTCTTTTTCTCCTTCTTTTCAGGTATTTTTAATGTACATAAAGTTTTGTACTACACCTCTCCTTCCTAGATTAACCAAATCCACTTCCTTCAAACATTTTTCATATTTTATGCTTGCAGATTACTTCTTATTACTGCTTTCCTGGGATTTTCTCCATTTGCTCCACTTAAAAATCAAACAGAAGTCCTTGAACATAAAAATTAATGGACCAATAAGTATAATAATTTGAGGATAGAATTGTAGTTATTTTACTTTAATATTAACGCTTCAATATTAAGAACAACAATAAACATTCTTAAAGCAATAGAAAAGTCCAACTGAATAGAGGCGGAAAAAAGGGCTAAGAATAATAGCAAATTCATACTCATTTGTATTTTTATTTCTGTGCTTTACATTACTACCTTTTAGAATTAATTTTAATTCTAATTTAGAATTAATTAATTTTAGAATTAACTGTGAGCTTTTCATGGTAGGAGTGACCTGGTTTGTATACTTCTCCTATAATGAGACTCCACATCACTGAAAGGATTGAAAGCTTTGTTACAAATTACTTCTTTACTGTGACAAGTTCCAGTCAAAACCTAGTGGTTTCTCACTATTATCCTGCCCTGCTGTAAGTGTTTATTTTTTAAAGGCTTTTCTATTAGTCTATAGATAACTTGCTTCTAAACAAAAGTGATTCACTGGAAAGACTGCAGTGAGCCAAAGCCAACACAAGTGTGATTCAACAGTCCATTATACTTCAAAACATAACATCAAAGGTCTAAAGAGTATCTCCTGTTAATTCATAAATATATATTTTGGAATTAAACCTATTAAAATCTGCTCTAGTAAACTAACCCGTTTGGAAAGCAGTTTTAAAATCATTCACTAGATACTCATAATAAGAATCATATGTAATCAATCATTACAAGTATTGTATTGTCATGTTATTCAGCTGAAGTTACTCAGTACATTCTTTGGATTAGATTTGCCTACAGCACCAACTGCAATGTGATTCTGTTCCTTCTTGGGTATGCAGCTGACAATAAACAAACAAGCCAACAGTGATAAGATGAAGTAGTTATTCAGTGTTCCAGGGAAAGAACTGAAAAGTGCAAAAGTGCTAGTAAGATGCATGTTGAGTATGTAAATTTGAGAGGGCTTAGCAACCTCCAGTAAATGACATGCTGGAAGTTTGTTGTGGTCAAGGACTACCATGCCTTGTGTCTACAAGGCTGAAAGTGTTAATGAGCCAGAACATATTGAAAACTTTAAAACTGACTTCCTGAAATATATCTATTTGACTTTTAAAATATCATAAAAGAATTTTCTGCTGAATTGTACAGATCAATACATAGTTAATTATATAAAATAATACAACAATCATTCAATAGTAAGTATACTTAAATAATTATATTCAATAAAATTAAAACAATATCAACCCAGAATTACATTTAACTGTGTCACAGCAATTCAAATAAATTGTTTTGTTGTGTTTCTTTTATAGCACAGTGTGTCTTAAACAAATATCCATAAAAAATAGATACAGCAAACTTTTCATTTTAGATATTAGATAATAAGATGTTACCAAATATTACAGTGTGGTCCAGTTCCTGAGCTGGAACTGGACCACACTGTCTGTAATATTTTGTAACAATTTTTCTTGCTTTTTAAAAAACGGCCAGCTCCATTGCTTTTACAATTCTTCCATTGTGATGATCAATTCTGAGTTTGGAAAAGCTGTATTCACAGAGGATATGAGTTTAATCCAGCACTGATCCCAGGTTTTGAGGTGTTTGGGGGAGGAGGGAGGGTAGAAATACCACATGAATACAATAAGTTATTGGTAATGGCTTCCTGGAACATAAGTTGAATTCAGTTACTCATACCATAGTATTACCAAATGACCTTATAAGCACAAGATAATTAGTAAGCTGCTATTTCAGTAAAACTTCCAATATTGTTGTAAATGGGTAGAAAGGAACAAACCTGAGAATAGTGCCAATCTTCCTGCTGCATATTATTTAAGTTTAGTATAGCATTTTCTTCTGTGAACCATAATATCAATGTGCTAGTCTATTACTTCCATGGAATCTGCTTTTCTATATGTGTAATGGTTTGGAACAAAATTTATCCCTTTGAAAACCATCAGGGATAAATTTGTGCCTGAAGGAAGAATGGGGCTATGATTGTATATACTTGACAGAGTTGTTATGCTTGTTATAAATATTGACATTATTATAAATTGAAAATAGGAGCGCCTGTATGAGCTTTTGGATTTATTTTGTGGTTTATGGTTGCGTTTATGGAAATATGACATAACAGACACCAAAACTGAACTGTAAATAAGCTATTCCTAAAGTCATTAATCCATGAAAGCAGCTCTTATATGAGATTTAAGAAGTCCAGTAAACAAAAACTGTCAAAATGAAGGAGTTCTGAAACACTTTAAGGAGTTTTAAAATGCCTTAAAACACTGAGTCTTTTAAAGAGAAAGATTTAGCTCAGTTATTTAAACAGTGTTTGTGAATATGGATTAAGAAGAATTTAGAGATTAGATATAGATGAAGACATTCAAAACTTTTTAGCAGAAGCAGGGACGGCAGGCTAAACTCATGAAGTGGAATAAAACAGCTAAGTTTAAGCAGGCAATATGGCTACTGTTTTTTGCACTGTCAGAGTCCTGAAGAAACACATAAGTCTTGCAACTCATTCCCTTCAATTACAAGGAAGGATCCAGGCTTATTTAGGCAAGTGTTTCCAAATTTTAGAAAGCAACCAGTGTGCAAATATGTGGGCGCTAATTTGGCAAAGAAATCATTACACCAAAAGAACTATATTAAAATATCATCCTTATAAAGGAGTATGACAGTGTTAGCTCTTGATATTTCTTAATGTAGCTTGAAAATCCAGATTTATCCATTTTACCAAAAATTGTATTACTTGTTTTGTTGCCCTCTCCATATTTCTTTAAATCTTACTGGGTTTAAGAGCATATAACTGTTAATAAGCCATATTATTACCAACAAAATAATTAAGTAATGCATAAAAATGCAGTTTCATCTGCATGAAAAATTTCAGGTACAATTTGTAATTTAAGTCATAGGCAAATATATATATATGAATTTGGGAAAAAAAATGTATTTTTCCTACAGAAAGAGAATCTTTAATAGGAACACAAATCTATTTCACATTTGACCATACCAGTAATCGTTCCACTTTTGCTATCGGTCTTTTAACTTGGAACCAAGGGTGCAAGAACTTGAAGTAATGTGTAGAAAAGAAGGAAGATAGGAGGAGGTTCATTCTGTTGCTGACTTGCATTACCACGTGATTTATAATGGTAGTGAAATTTTAAAAAAATGTTTTGCTAATCAAAATGGTAAAACAGTTTACATAGTCAAACATCATGATTCCAAATCAAAGCACTAAGGAACATAGATTGTGAAGAGCTAGCCTAAATTTAGAATTGCATGAGGTTCTGTGGTGACTTTGAACAGTATCTGACCTATAGCTGTATAAAATTATAAGTTTGGAGGATATTTGAGTCCGTATAAGCTAAAGTACAGTGAAAGTCTAGTCTAGTGAAAAGTCTAGCAAAACAAAGCTATATTTAAAATTGAATACTTCCAGAGTTACCATAACTTTTTGCTTTTCTCAAAATCCATCAGGAAGGGCAATATATTGTGTAAAAGATTGCCTCATTCACAGCAATGTAGTGTCTTATGAGATCTTTGCAAATACTAAAAAAAATTATGCCATTAAATTTTCAGTGAAATTTTTCATTTCTATAAAATGAGAACGTAAGAAACTTCTGGGAAAGTACAAATTGTCTCATTTACCTTTGGGCATTTATTTACAGTCTCATTTATTCTTTTTACCCTAGAAAACAACCATGAGAGGGTGAAAATACCAGAGCAGATAATACTGAAAGCATTTTCTTAGAAAATAAAGACGCTGGATCAACTTTTTGATCAGGTTGATTTAGATGGGTAAGTTCAACCTACTTGTTATTGGATTAAGCCCTGTCAGATTTCTGGATATTCAAACCTGGGTTTTCTTCTTTTTCTAACTTAACAACTTTTCCACTGAAACTTTGTTTCTTGTGTATAATTCTGCACTGTTTTTTTCTGAGGAGAATTTTGCAAGTGTGTGTAATATCAAGGAGTGCAGGGTCCATGCCATTAGTAGATGGATTTATAAATGTTTTAATCAGAATTTATAGTATAATTTATGAGAAAACACTTGAAAACTCGTATGTAAGTAGCTCATTGGTAAATGATCATTTCTTCATTATGAATACACTATGAAAAATATTTTTAAATGTAATTAACATTCCAGAGGTTTATTAGACAACAAAATCACCTCCTTACCAAGTGAATCTGATGTGAATGAAAAATGACGTTCAGCATACCATGGAAATAATACATATGTTGAAGTTTTCCTTATTTTTCAAATACATGAAAATTTGAAAATAACTTTTGATTTAGTTCTAAATGAGTTGCTCAATGTTTTTGTTTAGTTGATAAGTGAAATTAAAAATAGATCTTATTAACGCATCCATATTTTTGTAATATTTCTGTAGTTCTCCATGGGAAAAAAAAAAAAAGGACAAATGCCAAGAACTTCAGAAGTTTTGTTTAAAGAAATACGTCCTCCATAAAGCCTGAAAACAAGATTAACTATTTGCTAATCTCTATGCATATATAGAGAGTGAATAGATGAGAAATGGCTTACTGCTTTCACAGAATCACAGAATCACAGAACTGTAGGGGTTGGAAGGGACCTTGAAAGATCATCGGGTCCAACCCCCCTGCCAAAGCAGATTCCTCAGATGCCCTCAGATGTCTGGATGCCTATCTGGCATCCAGACAGGCCTTGAATATCTCCAGAGAAGGAGACTCCACAACCTCCCTAGGCAGCCTGTTCCAATGCTCTGTCACCCTCACCATGAAGAAGTTCCTTCACATATCAGTGCGGAACTTCCTGTGTTCTAACTTGCAGCCATTGCCCTTTGTCCTATCCCCACAAACCACTGAGAAGAGATTGGCTACATCCTTCTGTCCCCCAGCCCTCAGATATTTATATTCACTGAGGAGATCCCCTCTCAGTCTTCTCTTCTCCAGGCTGAACAGACCCAGGTCTCTCAGCCTTTCCTCACAGGGAAGATGCACCAGGCCCCGTATCATCTTTGTGGCCCTCCACTGGACTCTTTCCAGGAGATCCCTGTCTTTCTTGTACTGGGGAGCCCAGAACTGGACACAGTACTCCAGGTGAGGCCTGACAGTACTCCAGGTGAGGAGTAATAACCTTTGATTATTTCCACTTAAGTACAAGTAAAATCAGTTGAACAGGGTGTCACTTAATGACTGATCTCCCTAGCTAGGAACTGTTTGTTCCCCTGCATAGCCCAGCATGCCTTAAGATGATAAGTTTTTGATAATAACCCTAGTCACAGGCCTGCAGTCAAAACAGATAATGGGAATAGAAATGTAAAGTGATTAGCTTAAATAAGGTTTTAAATAAGCAAATGGTAAGAGTAACTGAAGCTGACAAAATATTAGAATGGAGGAAACTGCAGGTGCAGAATATGATGCAGAATATAATTCAGAAATGCAGAATACAAGTCAGCTGAAGTAATAAAGCAAAGGAGGCCATAGTAAAAACTGAGGTTACAGTTACTAGCAGTGAATACAGCAGCAACTAGACAGATTAAACTACTCAGCTGTAGAATGCAGGAGATGTGATTCAGGAAAAATAAAAGTAGGAGAAAACTGTGCTAACTCCCCACAATCAGCTCAATTCTTAAAGGATAATAGAGTATCTCCCAATGAAAAGCTTATCCACTAGGACATGCATGGTCTTCATGTTCTTAAATTAGCATTGAGTTACACACCAGGATTTTACTTGAGTCAAAAAAATTGGAAAGAAAAATCTGCTCTGAAGTTTACCTGTGCCCATTGCCAGAGGAGACTGCTAGTCCATGGGTTTTTATCTCAGTGGAATTTTGTGACTGATTTGGGGGCAGACTTGGTAATCTACCATTTCACAACTATAATATTCACAGGAAAATCCCAAGAGATATTTCTGAGTTTCCTGCCTGTAGGCTTTGTCTCTGTCTGTCTGTCTCCACCTCGCCCTGTTGCTCACACACAGAAATATACAAGTATTATTTAAAAATTGAATTCTTCACTTTAGTGAATGTGATTATAATGTTGTCAATGTTGTCAATGTTGTATTATGACTCATAATGTCTTATTTGCCTTAAAACTGAATTTACTGATACCTAGATACAGGTAGATTTATAAGAATAAGGGTTTTCTAAAACTAAATAAAATGATAAACGAGTAAGTTCTTTCTTAAGCATCTCAGTTGCTAGTGAACCTTTGAAAATGTAATCTATATCTCTCTGAAATCAAATGACAATTAAAAACAAATCAACTCTATTCTTTAGTATATGCTCAGAAGGTTTTGGGGTGTGATTCGATTATTCAGTGTGAATATTGGTGATCAATATTGCTATCAATATTGTTATCAATTCATTAATATTTATTTTATTTTTAGTCCCCATAAACTAACTGTGGGCCAGGACATGTCATGCTCGGCACTCTAACGTATAAAACAGCAGTCCTAGCCAGACATGTCTAATGAGCCACTGATGCTCTAGATGAAACTAGGAGTCATCTGCAACAGCCTGAACCATGTGAATTATGATTACTGTTTCATATTTAATCAATATCCACTGAAAGCTTTTCATTATCATTCATATTTGTCATCTCTGATGCTGAAAAGTCAAATATGTCCCTTTGTACCATTCCAAGCAAAGTTAATGTAGAAATAAATTCAAAATCCACTTGCATTCTGAATTTGTTTCTAATCACAGATGGGCCAAACATCAGCAATATAACAGTATGCTTTGGCAGCAGTTAGTTTTAAATGTACCTTGAGACTGAGCAGACTTGAGATGAGTGGTTCAAACTGTAAGTCACCATCTTCAAGTGAAATGACAATGCTGATGGTCTATGCAAATTCAAGGAAAGGGGAACTCAAGGTCAGATCTCATTAGTAATCTAAGCAACATAATTTGGTTGTTTCTGTTGCTTCCTGAAAAGCAATTTTTTCCTTGGGGAAGAGAACAAGGAACATAAAGTATTTGCTCTTACATTAGTTGTTAACATACTCTTGCTGCTTTAACAAATACTCAAAGTGTTCTGATATAGTTTTGTAAATATTGCATAGCAGGAACTGAAAAGAAAAAAAATAAATAAGAGAGAGATTTTTGGTTTGGTTTTGTATCTCTAATCTCTGTTCCTGCAGGGTGTCTAACTAATGATGATTTGCTATTTGGAGTTAAATTAAGAAAAAGTTAAACTTAAAAATGCTTAGTGTTCATACAATTAAATGAAAATAGGCTTCACAGAACCTGCTTGTGTATGCAGAGCAGAAATCTATAATATCAACAATCCAATAAAAAACAATAAGTATAAAAATGCAAATTAATTCCTAAACAAGGCAGAGGAGACAAACTATGCAACAGGCTGTTTTATACTGATTTGCAGACAGTGAAGTGGTGGTTAAATAATAGTTACCAAAAAGATGTACGTCTTCATTATTCTCCTGTCCATACAAACAGATAATTGTTCATTTTGCCACAGGTCTTCTGGTCTTTTTTTTTTAAAAATTCAATTTAAATATAATATAAATGTAAAATAAATAGCTTACTAAGTTGTTTTTATTATTATCTCAAAAGGACATGATTTAAGAAAGTAAAATTGTCGGTGAATTCAGTAGTATTGAAGACCTCCAGCTTTTTAGTGGGGATGAGGGGGTTTTTTTGTTCCTTTTTTTTTTTTTTCCCTTTTTCTTTTTCTGCTATTAAATAAAAGTCTGTAATTCTTCAGAGTCATCTTTACAAACTTTTCCTTTCCTTGAAGGAAATGGTCTCAAAGACACTCAGTGGATTCAAGAGGAGAAAATTAGGAATATGCAATGAGCCCCCAGGGAATGGAGAGACAGATTGATCAACAATGAGATCTGATTCAGGCGTCATAAAGCTTAGACAAAAGGTAAAAACTGGCATCAAAAATGTTATTGAAAATCTAGTAATATTAAAACAAATAATGAAAGATACACATAGTAAAAATAAAAATAATGTCTAGCTCTCATGGAAAATGTGTTGCTAGATTTTCAGTTAAAGCAATGTTGAACTGAAAGAGAAGAGAGCTTGTTCTATAACAAAGAGTCACAAGAACCCTGAAAAGTTGCAACACTAGGGCAAAAATTAAAGTTACTATAAGACAATGCATGAAACACAGCATGTGCTGTGGTAGGGATTTTTAATAGATATACAGCTTTAGAAACAGATATCTAGTTTCTTGTAATATTGCAATCCCCAGCACAGATCTTCGCAGTGGCCATCTTAATGAAGGGATCTGTGTGGTTCATTCTTCTTACTATCGTTAACTGTGTAATTCCCTTGTAATCTAATGGTCATACGTTTTCCAGAGAGCTCTACTTCCTTGGCATTCTCACAGCATGTCTTACAGCTTGGGAAGTCCAGTTTCAAGGGATGTATAACATTACAGTTGTGTCTGGGAAACACCAGTCAGGATCTACATGTAAGTCACACATGTGCGTTCTGTATTGCATTTTTGCTTATATGTTCCAGTCAACTGTTCCAATGTGTAATTGTTAATTAGTTTGACTCTTGAAGTTCATGAATAACATTTAACCTTTTGTAACAACTCACTCAGTGGAAAATGGGTCCAGAATGTTACAATTTTAATTCAATATCATTTTACAATCACCTTAAATCCTTAGGTTTTTATATGTTGTGTATATGAAAAACTTCCCCTCATTTTTCCTGTCATATAAAATGATTAGGAGTTGGTTTATGAAACAACTAAGTCCCACTCCCCTCTAAAAACAGAATGTAATTTTAACAGATTGTCTTCATTCTGAGGTTAACTTTTATCTATGAGGTTTCTATGAGTCCTTCATTTTCTATGAGTCCTTCATTTTCTATGAGTCCTTCATGCTGGAAAAATCTTTGGAGACAAATGAAAACAATCTGTCAGTTGCCATGGACACATCTATATGAAAACCTTATATTCCACTTTTACCGTGTGACTGCATACTAATATTTACTATACAGAAGACTGAGTGTCCCCATCTTAATTCCTAACATGCACTGTGACTTTTATGCAACTCCCTACACAGCTAATTTACACAGCTTGCTTTCATTGCAGTCTGTATCATTTTTGGCAATTTCTTGAGAGAGACATGGCACCACAGGCTAAATGATAGCTCATAATAAGCCAGTATCTTTGCTGTAAAGATAATTGTGAACATTATTAAATGAATGTTATGCCAGGGGGAATGGGTATCCTTCCAAGAAGGCTTTCCATTTATCCTGTGGTGTCAAGCACAGCAAACAAACTGTAATCAGCCTGAGCTTCTTGGGATTTCTGGGACTGGCAATCTGCTGTTGTAGAAGCAGTGAAAATTCAGTATATCCATATATGGGGACAGCAGTGTTACTCTTCTGGTAGCACTCTAGAAGTTCTAGGTAAAATCTAGATTGCTGTTTGCTTCAAAAATCTATTCAGTCAGACATTTCAGGATGAAGGGTTACATATTTTGTTATAATGGTGTTAAAAAATAAGATAAAAGGAAAAGAGGGATACTGCTAGATAGGGGTAATGTAGAGTCATTTTACCTTCTTAAAATATTGAGAACAGTATCTCTAACAAATTGTTTTACTAAAAGATGAATTTATGAGGCTTTAACAAAAAGAGCATATTGGTGAAATATCCAGCTGATAGGTCTGCTATTTTGTAAAATCGGATACAGTATACATAGTGCAATTTGAGAAAAGGCCTCATTTAGTTTATATTCAACTTACTCATTCTCAGTTGAGGGAAAGTCCAGAGCTCATAGAAATGCTCAGAGCTCTTCTGAGACCCTTGGAAGAAATGACAGATATCACTTGTAGCAAATGGTTCCTATCTGTGATTCATAGAGATTTTGTCCGAGGCAGGACTTTGAAGAGGAGGAAGTGAACTTGTCAGTCACATATATGAATGTATGGTACAGGAATTTTCCCCATTATTTAAGTCTTTTCTCACCGTTCGCACACAGCTAATGGTAGTAAAATTCCACTTTTGATAAACATAAAGTAACAATATTGTTGATTTATGTTACTTTCTGAAAACAAATTTGGAAATAGTGTCTAAAAGTTTTCATATATTTGTATACAAAAAAAAAAAAAAAAGAGAGAGAATTCAGCTTAGAGTGTTATATCTATTAATTGAGAACAGAGAGGAGTAAAGAAACTTTCATTTGAAAAAACATGAAATCAAAATAATTATGTTGGAGACAATGTTCAATCCTCTAGCTGATGCCATGTGACTCCTAAAAGTCTGTAAGAGGATGAGAGTCCAGAGACCAAGAGGAGTCTGTTTGTACTTCCCTAATCACAGATGAAGGAATATTGCAGCCAGCTGGGCTGCCTATGTTGTGTGTTGCTGTGATGGCCTCATTATGAAAACTGAATTGCCATGTAAATATAGTTGCCTACATCTGCCTGGCAATCTCCTGAACCTTTAGTGAAAGCACTGGTGTACTTGTCCAGAATCTGCTCTGCTATTTCGCTTTGATCTACCTGTTAGAGCTACTTTGCTTTGATCTATTTAATACTGACAAGACTGGGACTGATACTATGCAGCCAATTCTACAGAAGATATAGTGAAAGGCTGGTGCCAAAGCTGTGTAGCTACATTACACCGAGATAGAGTCAGCATTATTGAACCTGAAGGAGATACTACAGTGATAGGGTCACAAAGACCAGTAATTCATTAATGCAGTTATAGTAGCATTGTAGCCAATTGAAAAAAATCATGACTAGAGGCAGTTCTGAATATAAAAATATCTGTTCTTGGATGTGTACATTTGTCTGTTCTTGGCTGTGTACACTTGCAGCTAGAGATGATTCCCAACTTTTTTTCTCTTTATATATATATAAAATATAGTGTATAATATATATAAATATATGTAGGATATAAGAGACTGTAAGATTCCTGTTGTGATATGTTAGGAAAGAAAAGAGAATGTTCTGCACATAGTGTTGTGGGTTAATCCAATAAACTTTTGTTAAATTAAATCAAAACAGAAATCTTTCCCATATTTCTAAAGCTGTGATATGTAAGAAGTGCTCTGGATTTCCTAGTGTTTCTCTTAGAAGGAATTCAGAAGTAGACAAGATGGCTGAAGGCACTGTCATGTGGCCTTTCATTCCTGCAGCTGAGCAGCCGTATGGAGCATCCCTGCCCATACAGCTCTCTGCAGGCCTACTAAAATGGTAATTCACAGAATCAAAGAATCATCTAGGTTAGAAGAGACCTCCAAGATCACCTAGTCCAACCTCTGACCTAACACTACCAAGTCCTCCACTAAACCATATCACTAAGCTCTAAATTTAAACATCTTTTAAAAGACCTCCAGGGATGTTGACTCAACCACTTCCCTGGGCAACCTATTCCAATGCCACTTAATGTATTTGGGTTTGGAAGGCAGAAGGCCAGGAAGAGCAAAGTGTTTGTCTTGTTTATCAGGAAAGGTGATAACAGAAAAATGCAGCTGCATGCATGTATCTGCCTGCTCTGAAGTGAGTAAAAGAATAATTTAAATGATATAATACCCTCCAAAAGTATAAAAATAGTAGGCAGATCATTAAGACACTTCTTGCTTCCTCTAAGTGATCCTGAAAGCTTGTGTAAACTCAGTGGGATTCATCACATCCTCCTTCTGCCAAAGCAAAAGACTCCCGTTGGTTTCTGTGATAACATGATGATATTGTGCCTAATAAAAATAGATTGTTACCAAAAATATCTCTCAGGTATGAAATTCTTTATATACAGAGTCTTTTTCATAATGATGTTGAAAAAAAAAAAAAAAAGCTCAGATTATTTTTTAAAGCAAATAAAATTATTCCACAATAAAATTGAATTAACCTTATAAATCAAAAGAAAGAACCATCCCAGAAATAATATTTCATAATGTAAAGCTTCTTTGGTATAATACTTTTAATTTGAGCATTTTTGACATGGATCTGAAATTTCTTGGTCAATTAACTATTACTGATGAACAGCAGAAAAATTCCTTGAGCAAACTCATGCATAATATGTTGGCATTTAATTCAGTGCATAGGCATAGCAGAGAATAGATGGAGCCATGTAGGAAAGGAGACGGATTGTCTCTTGAGGGAATTCCAAAGTCTCCCAGACAAGTCTCTAGCAGAGAGGAATGCTTTCATCATCATGCAATCCTACCACTTGAACATATTTTGACACTGCAGTAATTATTTCTAAACCACTGATCATTTATGTTTGTTTAATACAAGTAGGTAACCAAGCTCCACCAGCAGCAAGTCCCTTTTAGAGTGAACAGGCACTGACTCATCTACAATGGGACAGCTACTGCACTCTTCTGACAGAGGCCACCCCTGTAGCCCTCCTGCTACCAAAGCCTTGTCACGTAAACCCAATACATCACTGAAAAGGAAAATCAATTTTACCTATCTGCTGTGTGATTAATCCAGAGGCAGGACCAGTTTTAAAGTTCATCTGTCATTACAAGAAGGAACTGAGACAACTGTGAGGGCCAAACTAGATCATTACCATACTTTTAATTTCCTTGCTGTAACTAGCACTCTTCTTGTTGGAAAGGAGACAGAAGTGTGTTTTGTGCTGTCTAGGCAATGGAAGGCCTTGTCTCCCTACCTGTATTGTCTTAGTCTTCTGACATAAGCGAAAGCTGCTTGCTGCTTTATAATTGAAATTAAGTACCCAGCTACAAAAAAAAAGAAAAGAAAAAAAAAAAAAGAAAGAAAAAAAAAAAAAGAAAGAAAAAAAAAAAAGAAGAAAAAAAACGCTTCAGAATTAGGTGGGGATAGAAGGTTTAGCAGCAGAAATAATTGCTCTGATCAGGTCACAGTCAAAAGGTATATTTGAAAATAAACTGTACTTATTTTATGGAAATCAAAAAAAAATGATGGATTACAGAAACTGGAATTGAATTCAGTAATATTTTTTGTGCTTCTGCCTTACATAAAATGGCTACCTAGAGGCCATCTGAATTCAAAACGAGGTAGAAAAAAAAAAAAACTTAGAAAACAATAATTTAGACATTAAAAGGTGATGTTCTGCGTTAATATTCTGAAGTGTGCTCAGTCTCACATCTTACTGTATAATCCACTTCCAAAATAAACATGGATGGAAAATTAAAAGGAAGAAAAAATGCTGGGACAACAATTTATAAATAGTGAAGTTTAAAAGTAGGGACATCCCTGTAGAAGTTTAGGAGATAAACGTAATGTTAATCTTCAGAACCAAGCAAGAATAAGTCAGGAAGTACTACAGTGGGTTGAGTAGAATAATAGTCAAAATTAGTTTTCCATATTTTACAATTCTGAGGACAGTGAAGGATTGGGAAAGACTACTTGTAATGGTCATCTGAAACCAGCAACCACCCTTCTTTTCAAAGATGCTTTTAATTGCTGACTTCAGGTAGTTATTAGTGGACTGGCATCAATATTAGTGTTCAGAATTAAATTCTACACCTGAATACAATAGCAGTTGTCATCCATGGTGCTTCGGCAGACTCAGTTAAATTTCAGCATATATACAAAACTGTCTGTTTTTTGCATTACTGTTTACTGCAAACATTACTACATTATCAATAATGTACTGCTAATAAAATTTAAAAAATAAATAAATAAATCCAAAGTTGAGCAATCATATTGATAGTTTTTAATAATAATGACAATAATAAAGTATTTACTCCAGGTTTCTGAAATAACCTGAAACAAAGCTAAATTTTTCACAATAGACCCATGGAAAATGAAGATTCTAGTTAAAAATCTCTCTCTCTCTGTATATATATAGTCTCTTCTTATCTCTTTGGATTTTAGTATCCCAGTTTTAAGGTATCCAGAAGACTTGCCCTTTGATAGCACTGAGATTTATAGCTGCACAGTGACCCTGTTGTAAATTTATGATGATAATTACTGGTTAAACCAAGCTATTGAGTTTCTTTCTGATACAATTTTGTGTAGGAGAAAGTATTTGTTAATTTACCTAAACGGTTTAAAATCTCAGCAAGTGAAATAAAATGTCAAAATAAATAAATCTGATGATTTAGTAACACTTTTAATAATATTTGTTGACAAATATATATATCAGTTTCATATTTATTCACAAAACCGTTTCTGAAATTGCAAAATATATCACAAACCATATTTTACAAGAACAAAATCCATTTAAATTCTAATTACATGTTAATGCTCAAAATATAATATTTTGGGCATTATATAAAATACATATAATATTTTATATAATATATATTATATTATATATGATATATATAATGTATATCATATATAATATGTGTGGTGTATATAATATATTATATATTGTTTATATTGTATATAATTATATAATTATATTATATATATATATTATGTATAGTATAATATATATATAATATATAACGCCTCACATTTTTTCTAGTTGCCGCAGTGACATCAAAAAAAAAAGAATTATAACTCAGTTCTCCACTTTTACCACCTCTTATCATTTCTGCAATTTCTAGGTCAGAAGTTCACAGCTCTGATGCTCAAATGTTTTATAATTATATAATTTCACTGTTGTAAAAAAATAATTTTAAAAAAATTACACTTAGTGATAGTTCTTGTTTGAAATGTAGGTGTATCTTGCAAGCCTCTTTATCTGTGTATGAATATTATAATTACAATATAGAAGAGGGTTTTTCAGAGACCTCAAAATCTTCTTGTAGTGACTAAGAAGTTCACCAAAGAATAAACCTTTTCTATTCTTCATGCCACATTCTGTTGGCAATTTCCAGGTAGTGAAACTACACCGAGGAAGATCTCTGTCAGATAAAGTCTTATACTAACAACTGTGAAACTCTCAAGTCTCACTTACTGCATTTCTCTAGATTAGGAGAGCTGTTTATGTTCCCAGAGCAGTTACTCTGCTATCAGCATGAATTTGCCATCTGTATAGTGTATTAAAGTATCTTAACCATTGAAAAGATTATACAGACTCCCAAAAACGGAATAAAAATAAAAAAGAACTATTTATTATCTGCAGTATCTTTTCATTGATAAAAATCTCATTGTGCCATGAGATACAAGCACAGAATAATAAGCTGTTTTTTTCTTTATTCCAACAGCATTATGAATGAATTCAAGACAAAGTAGTGTTAGACTTAATCAATAGGACTTTGATGTCTCAAATTCCTCAACTACAGCTCAAATACAGTTATCTTCCAATTTTGACCTTGACTACCAACAACAATTGAGCAATATGAAAATCTTCAAAATTTCCTTTAGTAACATACTAGCTTTTTTCATTTCACTGCATGTCATTCTTCAGGCTTTGGAGGAAGTAAAGGAAACAACCAGATGGTTTAAATCCATTTTATCTGAATCTTCAGAATATGCTCTCATTTCTTCTCACTCAGTATACAATTATAGACTTTTAATTAAATACAGATATTTCCAGGGTTATCTTTTAAATGTTGCTAAAGGTAGAAATAGGTAAATATATGTGTGCTTATTAGATTCAAATATTTCAAACTATTAGTCTTTTGTGTGAGCTTTTAGTAAAGTGAAAAAGGCAGCACAGTTCAATCATCTATTCTGTGTTTATCCCCTGAGATATCTTTTCAAAGAACAAGTGCAATTATATGCTAATGTCATATTAACTTCTTAACTTCTTATGCCACTTGCTTTATTCTTTTTGATTAACAAGAATATTGTTAGAAATGGGAAAAAAAAATCAAGGTGATTGTGTGCTCAGGCAGTGAAAGCAAGGTGTCAAGAGATGCAATGCATTTGTCTTATTTACAGTTTTTATTTCCTCTCAAGATATTGTCTATAATGAATATGAGTTACTGAAATTAATAAGCATCCAATGACTACCCTTTAAAAAGGCAGTGAACTAACTGCCTTTTTAACTGAGCCTAAAACAAGGTTATGAGAGAAAATGGCATGCAAAACTCTTGGAACTGCCACATCATAGCTTCCATAAATAGGTGAAAATATGCAAGTATGAAATGTTTATTTTCCTGTCCTTTCTCACAGTCACAGGACTCAGTGCTCTGGAAAATGCATAAATTCCTGTATGAGATGCAAATGCAAAGATTTACGTGTCCAAGAGTATAGAATAAATTTATCACAATCTTTTATTTAATTGGTTATCTAATTAGGAGTTTGACTAAGAAAAATAGAAGATTGTACAACTGAAGTTCCAATGAAGGAATAATATCAAGATTTAGTCCTTGTAATCTTAGGGGAATCGAAGCCCTGAAGACAGGAGAAGTTGGAAATAACTGGAAATAAGGGAGGAGTTGCTGATTGAAATTGCTGCTGTGATTTGTTATCCATGACTAAAAATCTTTTGTAATAAAATTATTACAAAATAGAAGAAGTAATGAAATCTGATTGTGCATAAGGGAAAAAAAAAATTAAAATCTTCATAAAAGTTGATATTACTGTTATTGCTTTTTAACTGGATATTTTATGGACAGTTTCTTCTACAGAAATGGAAATCCTGGTATTGAAGTTCCAGGTTAGAGAATGCCAGCCTCTGTTTATTATTACTTTAAGACAAAATGGGACAAATAAATAAATTAGTTTAAAGGTATAAAAGTGGAAATGGTGTATAAGTGGAAATGAAGTCATATTTCCAACCCACCTCTGTAAGTCATGCTTATATTTGTTTGTGTGGTTTGGGTTTTTGGGGGGATGTTTGTGTTTTGGGGGGCTTGTGGTTCTTTTTGTTTATTTATTTATTTATTTATTTCTCATATTGTTTTGGTTGGGGGGGGGGGCAAGGGGGAATTTGGTTGGTGTGGTTTAGAATAACATTTAGGTCTCCCCATATGCATATCCATATGCATATCAATATGCACCCATATACTATCAATCAGGCACAGTATATACTATAAAGATATGTTTCCATACCAAGTATTTCCATTAACTGTATCTAGACCATAAGCATTCTCTAGCATGATATTGCAAGATATCCTATAGTATTGGGTTATCAAAACAGACTGAGTTTTATGAATCAACTACTCATTAAAATTGCCATGCTTAGTATGGAAGGGAACAAATTACAGTATCTTACGTTTCCATTGACTCTGAGTCTATATTGCCAACAGAATCAATTTAACATGAGCAGACTGGTCCAAGACTCCCTCAGCATCTGTTCCCCTCTTCATTAGATAAATTGGGAGTGGTGAAGGAAATCACAGACACATAAAGAGCATTTGCAATCTACGCCAATTCTTTTGGATGCCTGTGGCATTACCACTGCATATTTTGTCTCTATTTACTTAGAAAACTATCATGGATTTGCCTGTACCAATGTAATTAACCATACAACAGTAGCAGTTCAGGAGTTCAGGGCTGTCATTTTCAAAATAACACTTTTAGTTAGATTCTGTACCAGTTTGAGTCTTTCCCTTGTGTAGTGTGGCACCAAAGTCATGGGATAAATCTCTCACCCCACACTGTAAACCTTTTCTTTTTCTTTCCCCCGTGGAAGCTTCTGAATCACTAGTTGTCAATGCTGATCTGTAGAGCAGTGTGCTCCCAAATCTGATTGTTTCTCGTATTCCAGTGTACGTGGTGTGGTAGCGCATCAATTGCAGTATTCATCGTGACTTCTAAAACGTGTACTTCCTTTGAAATTCTGTAATGAATTAGATCAAAAAAAAAAAAAAAAAAGAAAAATCTTTTTTAGATCCTTTTGTGATACAATATTTTATTTTAACACTAGCATTTAGTAGCAGTAAGAATGCCATATTTACATGGAAAATTCTTGTTTTCCTTCTATCTAGTAACATCTAGGTGCTGCAAGTATGCATTCTATATTTTATTTTCACTATCTTTTCTTCTCCTTAACATCTCAACATCTTTTCAGACAGATCTCTATGCCTTTTGTATCCCTTGCATCTGTTATACCACATCAGGTTGCCATGGCAATGCTACAAAAATATTCAAAATCATAACATGCTCGTGAATCATTCTAGCCAGGTTTCTGAAATTAAAACAAGTAATTCAAAAGTGACCCTGATGTCTGTGTGTTTCATGAGACTTTACTCCAAAAGTCCTAGGATAAATTCTAAGTAATGTCAATACACTAGCAAGGCTCATGCACAAATCATACTTTGGGGGTTTTCTTCCCTTCTCCCACCATAGTCCCCACTACTAAAATGCATGTTTTAACTTCATATGCATTTTCAGTCACAATTAAATATCAGTAAAAGAGTCAAGGACAGAAAGTTCATCTCATCTCCTCTGTTTGCCAATCTTCACTCATTGTCAACTGTGCTATCATATTTTTTATAAGCTGCTAGTATAACCTCCATTATTTGATGCCTACTTATAGTCCCACTGAGAGATCTTTAGACTGTCCTTACTACTAAAAAATTTTCTCCTAATGTGTCACCTGAATCTTTCTTCCTGAAATTTATTGCTATTATTTCGTGTCCTGTTCCACCAAACAGCAAAGAAAGATTGCTTCTTTGTGCTCCCAAACACTGTTTTATATAGTGAACCCTTTTCATTGTATCTCAGTATCTATTCTATTCCTTATGAAGGATATATACATATATTTTCACATTTAGGACCTGTTTCTACATCTTGTATCATTCTCTTTATTCTCTTCTGGATACTCCACCTGGCAGTGCCTAAGATCTAGAGCATCAGCTGGGGTGTATTCCATATCAGTAGAGACAAGAAAACAAACTTCATGTCTCTCACAGGATCAGCTGATGCTACATCGTAACACTGTGACTGACTTTACCTGTTATTTTGACATAGTCTCAGTTAAGGATCCATAACAGCACCTAGAAATTCTTTTGCAGAACTGTTGCCCATATTCATTTTATGTAGCTTAAAATTCTTCCTAGATATAACAAATTTATCTTGTCCTTTTGAATAGCATCCTTTTTTTCCAGATCAAATCTCCCATTTGTCAAGATCAATATGAGTTCTCAGCATACTGGCAAAGTACTAATACTAGTCTGCAAATTTAATAAACCTAATCTTTATTTCATCTGCCAGGATAACATGAAATTATGGAATAAGAACATACACTTGTGGAACATTATTCAGTGCATCCTTCTGTTTTGCTTCTTATCTGTTCTTTTATAAAATTAAATAGAAAAAAAGCTCAGAACTACCAAAATAATGAAAACTGCCTCAAGCACCTAGGAACATTGTATATCTTTGCAAGTTTGTTGGTCTTAAGTTATACTGAAAATGAGACTCAATATGCACACATTTCATGGATGTTTTTAATGCATGGAACGTGCATTCACTTTCAGTGCAATGTCACACACCAGTGCTGTTTGCTTTAACAGAAGGAGAAACATAAAAGTTATTCCCATTGAGATTAGCACTCCCCAGAATGATTACTGGCTGAGCTGTGGGATGCATATGTACATCCTAGTGTGCTGCAAGCCTGTTCAGCAGTTAGAAAGTTTTGGAAACAAGAAGTTTCTCTGATGAAGTGAAGTATTCTTTCTAAAATAAGGTATAAACCAGCACTTTAAACAAAAGTGAAAATTTGTTTGAACTCAGAAAGAGATGATAGGAGGCAACAAGGAAATTGGTTCACTAGGTTCAAATTCACAAATCTTTAGTTCAATTCCTATGCTACTTCTCTTCATGACCAGGTTACCACTGAGACTGATCTATCACTTTTCCTAACATAAATTGTATTTATACCGTTGTTAAGAAATCTATTACATAATCCAGTATAGAAGAGTTCTGCTGAACTAGCCAGATGCTATGGAGCTATTTTGTTTCAGAGGAACCTTTCCCAGTGTGCTGTTTTGAAACTAGTCCTTTAAAATCTGCTAGAGAAGCAGCTGGCCAATACAATTGTTTTGCCCATAGTTGTTGCAAGTGGTACTTCTCTGCTACTCTTTTAGTTAGCATGTTTTCCTTCTGTATGTGTGTGTTTGTCCAGACAAACTGTTTGTCCAGACAAGGTCCTCTCATGGCATAACTCAGGATCACAAAGCTAATGAAATGTTGCTGTTTTTTATAATGTTACTAGCCTTGCTTTTGACTTTTGTTAAAGCTGTTTTGTTATTTTTTCTTATAGAGATACTATCATTATTTCCCAACTATTTGTTCCTGTTAATCCTAGTTTTGCTAAATCTCACAACTGATATATCTGATATCGTTACCTAGGTAATGTTCATGTTCTGTGGTGTTACTTACACGGTTGCCTAGGTACTGTTTATCTTGTGAGATTGTGCTCCCAAAAATCCATTTTCAACCTTCTGGTTCATACTGGTTACATATCGTTTGCTTTGCATACATTCTGATGATATGTGATTGCACATTAGCTTTGGTTTGTCTACCTTGTATCTTACATGTATACGTGGTCTACATACCAGCACAAACTCTACCTGTTATGTTTTTTGTTTTTCTGGTTTTGTGCTCACAGAGTAACCTGTGATGCTTAGCATGCACTAATGAAAGAACTAACTTATACTTGATTAATCACAAAATATTGTAATCTCAACCGTGACCTACTTTGAAGTTATTTAAAATTGATTATACTGCTGAGGAACTTTGAATGACTCAAAGGTTGTCTGTTTGTGTGTGGGTTTTATCTGGCAAGGGTTTGATAGCAGGGTGGCTGCAGGGGTAGTCTCTGTGGGAAGAGCCCAGAAGCTGCCCCATGTCAGATAAGAGACAGTTCTCATTATACACATTCTCATCCTCTCTTCATTTAGAACAGGTCCCTCCTCATTATATCTTTGAGGTTCTGCAAGTAATCTTTCTGTACGTTTTCCCTTTTCCCCTTCTCATTACTGTGTTCAGTTTTGGGCCCCTCGCTACAAGAAGGACATGGAGGTGCTTGAGCGGGTCCAGAGAAGGGCGACAAAGCTGGTGAGGGGTCTGGAGAACAAGTCCTATGAGGAGCGGCTGAGGGAGCTGGGCTTGTTCAGCCTGGAGAAGAGGAGGCTCAGGGGCGACCTTATCGCTCTCTACAGGTACCTCAAGGGAGGCTGTAGTGAGGTTGGGGTTGGTCTATTCTCCCACGTGCCTGGTGACAGGATGAGGGGGAATGGGCTAAAGTTGCGCCAGGGGAGTTTTAGGTTGGATGTTAGGAAGAACTTCTTTACCGAAAGGGTTGTTAGACATTGGAACAGGCTGCCCAGGGAAGTGGTGTAGTCACCATCCCTGGAAGTCTTCAAAAGACATTTAGCTGTAGAGCTTAGGAATATGGTTTAGTGGAGGACTGTTAGTATTAGGTCAGAGGTTGGACTCAATGATCTTGAGGTCTCTTCCAACCTAGAAATTCTGTGATTCTGTGATTCTGTGATTAATGTTGTGTCCAGTAAACTTATCTCTCTTTTCTGAGCTGATGCAGTATCCTACCTCTCTGGAGTCCTAAAATATATTCTAGTACTAATTTGTATTGGAGAACATACAGAACTAGTACTAAAGTTTGGGCAATAAGTAAATAAATTTTGGGGATTAGGGTATAGTAAATGTTAGTCAAAAAAAAAAAAAAAAGTATTAAAATACTTGGACTCACAAGAGCCAAATAAAAAAAAAATGAGAGACTTATTAAGTTAGCTGATCATGTAACAGTTAGAAATATTAAAAACACTAGGAAGCAGGAAATGTACTTTTTCCATTTTACTTTATAATAACAAAATCTAAGTACTTGAAATGAGACACTTAGATTTATATTTTCACTAAAAGTCTATATTAAGCCTTCTAACTACCTTACAAATAAGTAACATATACTTTAATTTATATATTATGTAATATATGATATATATTTAGTATATATACTTAATATATGCTATATATACTTAATATATACTATATATTTATATAATTTATAGCTATATATAGTTTATATAGTTTATAATTTATAGTTATATATAGTTTGTAGTTATATATACTATATATATATACAATCTACCTCTTCATAATAATTCCCATGGTAAGAAAGAAAATAAAATTTTTCAGCCTAAATTTCACCTGATTTTCAGAAACAAGATCCATCAGGCTGTGTGTATATTTTTGGCTTCCTGACTTTGAATCTTTTCTAGAAAGAACATAACTTTTACAGAAAGTACTGTGTACCAACCCATAGAAATTTGGGGCGGAAAAAAAAATCTACTAAAATATGTTTTTCTGTTTGTATGTATAAGATTTAATAATCTAGTCAGTGATCTGGTTTTATTTCAGCTGAAAAAAGAAATTAAGGTAAAAATAGTAATATCGCTCAAAAGTTTCACTAGCTGCCTTGTAGGGAATTAATTAGCTGACAAGACTTTAAGAGTCTGATACAAGTCCATTGAAGTGAATAAAAAAAGATACTGTTCTTAGGAGATTCAAAATCATAGGATCAATTCACAGCAAAGATCAAAGATACTTTTGGATGTTTCAAGCATCCTTTTCCCCACCCCATGGCCCCCCTTTCATTCTATGCCCTAAGCTCTCTGCTGGTTCCAACTCCTTCCCTACCCCCATCTCCTGATGCTGTCTTTTCTCTTCTCTTCTCTTCTCTTCTCTTCTCTTCTCTTCTCTTCTCTTCTCTTCTCTTCTCTTCTCTTCTCTTCTCTTCTCTTCTCTTCTCTTCTCTTCTCTTCTCTTCTCTTCTCTTCTCTTCTCTTCTCTTCTCTTCTCTTCTCTTCTCTTCTCTTCTCTTCTCTTCTCTTCTCTTCTCTTCTCTTCTCTTCTCTTCTCTTCTCTTCTCTTCTCTTCTCTTCTCTTCTCTTCCCTTGCCTTTCTCTCTCCTCTCCTCTCCCCTCCTCTCCCCTCCTCTCCTCTCCTCTCCTCTCCTCTCCTCTCCTCTCCTCTCCTCTCCTCTCCTCTCCTCTCCTCTCCTCTCCTCTCCTCTCCTCTCCTCTCCTCTCCTCTCCTCTCCTCTCCCCTCCTCTCCCCTCCTCTCCTCTCCTCTCCTCTCCCCTCCTCTCCCCTCCTCTCCTCTCCTCTCCTCTCCTCTCCTCTCCTCTCCTCTCCTCTCCTCTCCTCTCCTCTCCTCTCCTCTCCTCTCCTCTCCTCTCCTCTCCTCTCCTCTCCTCTCCTCTCCTCTCCTCTCCTCTCCTCTCCTCTCCTCTCCTCTCCTCTCCTCTCCTCTCCTCTCCTCTCCTCTCCTCTCCTCTCCTCTCCTCTCCTCTCCTCTCCTCTCCTCTCCTCTCCTCTTCGCTTCTCATGAAAATTGATGATTCATAATGAGGAAAAAAGAATGTACTTTATTCCTTTTTAAAATGACAGCACTAGACTCTGAAATCTAGCATAGCTGATAAGGATGTACTTGCACAGAATTTAAAAGCTACCCTAGATCTTTGTACTATGCAGTGGTGATTCTTTTTTTTATTTTTTATCTTAAATGTTCCAAATCTTTTATCTTCAGATATCATTAAATTCACTCTTTTATTGTTTTAGAAAATGAGGATAATGCAGAAATGCAAATAGACTATTGTATATCTTTTTTTACTTAAGTCTGAATTTAATGAAGTGGGGATAGACTTCTTAAATAAAAAGCTGACTTTTTTTCCTTTCTGATTTTAACGAGGAACTGTTTTATAGAGCTACACTCACTTTCCTCACATCATTAGGGTGTACACTTTGTGAAATAAGTTTTAAAATGAAGGTCATGTGATTTCCAGTAGATTGCTTTGGAGTACTGTGTGTCCATCTGTTGGAAAACAAGATTTTAAGGAGTTCTAGAAAGAAGTGACATTTTTTCAACTGTACTTTTTTTTTTTTTTTTTTCCCTAAGGGGTCTTGTGACACTTATTTACCCAGTCACCATATTACTGATTACTGAGATTGTCTATTTATCTTTCTTTCATGATATAATAACGCTTGGGTTCTTGAAAACTAACGTGGCCTGTGGGACTGCGTGTCTCATGCTCCTCCCCCTAGCCTGCTTTGTGGTGTGGAATCCAAGCTTTAAAAAGCCATGCTTAATAGATTTGCTAGGGTATACTATGTGCTTGTGAAGAAGAAATAAAGAGAAGATAATCAGATCTTCATAAGCAATCTCTTTTTTTTTTTTTCCTCTGATTAGGGCTATTTTTATCCACTGCTTCTAGTGAAGGATAAATAATAAAATGACCAGACCATACTGTTCCAGGGAGATGCTGTGTTGCCTTAGTGTTCTTCAGTACAGGTCCTTTTTCAAATGTCAGGATGCCTGAATGCCACAGGCAGAATCTTCAGGAAATGTCACTTCACTGTTTATTATTTAAGAAGAAGGAAAAAAAAAAAAAAAAAAGTACAGAGAACTGCAAATCAGTTTGGCTTTCCTTCCTAATTAAGATTTTGATCACAATTTCAGCTGTCCTTTTTGATCCCTGCTACAAGATGTAGAGGTGAAGAAAGCCTTGATATGAATATGGGGGAAATATGGTTTTGTATAACCTGTAGGTTATACAAACCCATCCCAGGGCAACATGCTGTCCTTGGTGCTGACTACCATAGCCAGGCTTGAAGCCTGGTTTTAAGACCATCTGCCATCTTCCGGACATAACAGCACAGCCTCATGCTGCTGTGGCTTAAGCCTTTTTGCCTTCATTATCCCATGTGTTCCCTTTTGTTCCTTCATTTTCCCTTTGACTGTAACAATACATGAGAAAAAAAAAAAAAAAAAAAAAAAAAGAAAACGAAAAAAAAGCTTTTGTAGTGAGATAGGGTTTAAAACACCATGACTTTGTCTTCCTCACACCTGTAAATCCTAACGTGATTGGAGATGTGCACTTTGTAGACTATTTTTAACTTCTCAGCATAATTTACAGTACATAATTTTAGAAGATTACAGACTAAAATTTTCTAGTTGCTATTAGATTATTTTCTCATTCCAAATATTCAAACATAGATCTGTAATCTTTATTCCCACAGCAACCTCTAAGATTCAATAATGGTGTTAATTCCAGATACTAAAATGAGATTCTGTGAGGTTAAAGCCAAAAGTCACTTAATTCAGATGAATGATATGCCCTTAAAATTAGCCAGTGGTAGACAGTAAGAAGTGCAAGGACTTTGAAATAGTTAGGGTTAGGTGGGAGCAGAATCTCAGCCTAAACATTCAGTCTAAAGTCAGAAGGAAAGTCTTTAATTTACATACACACTCTAACCTCTGGACAGTCCTTCCTTTCCTATTCAGTCAGTCCAGTGGGCAACTGGAAATAATCCACAAACATCCTCAGCAACAGAGGTTAGTTGCTTTGGCTGGAAACGATGAAAGGAAAATCACATATTGCAAGACAAATGGTCTCTGTAAAGATGAATACATTTTCACATTATGTTGCTTGAAATTTGTGCAGGAATTGAATGCATCATTTTATGGTAGTTATTTCTCATTTCTAGTGTTTACAAATTTGAAAATGTACTGTCTCTGTAGTTCCCTTCTCTATTTACTCCAACTATGCTAGTAATTCTGAGGGGAAAAAAATAAAATAAAATAAAATAAAATAAAATAAAATAAAATAAAATAAAATAAAATAAAATAAAATAAAATAAAATAAAATAAAATAAAATAAAATAAAATAAAATAAAATAAAATAAAATAATCTTCTGTTTTGCAGATAATAACAGGACATGATAAAGAAAACCCAGCAGAGAAAGTCATCATTTTGTGAAAATTCTCTGGACTAAAATAATACTTACTTTTTTTTTTAGTACAATTTGCTTCTTGGATGAATATCATTATCCAAAATTACACAAAGGAAATTTAAAAGTGAAGGGGTGCCCAAAACTCGTTCCCAAAGAAAAATAATTAGAGTTTTTGCAGAGGCTTGTTCTGGTGAAGGAAATAAAATAGAATTAGAAGAGATTAAATTCAATATAGCAGTTACAAAATACCTATTCAGTCAATTTAAACATGCAAGAAGGGATTCATGAGCTTTACAATAATTACAAAGAACTTGAATCACAATTATGCCACCGATAACATCTTTATAATGTAAAAGATAATCAAATGTTTGGTAGTACAGCCAGATGTTAGTCATTTTGTAGGTTCTATGGCTTTGTAGAGTTAAAGCAGCTGTTCTATTTTAGTAGAACACCAGCTCTTTGTTTCAGAAACTGTTTTGTGGTAAGACCAAAACAAAGAGTCCAAGTCTGATTGATATTCAAGTTACAGCTTCAAATTTCTCTATTCAGGCTGTGGTAGGCAAAGGATGCTTAGTGTATTTGACTCATGCAATTTTTTTAACACAATAGCTTCTGAAAGTTGCGGTTCATATATTGATGTACTGTTGTAAGTCCATTTTACAACAGTTCTGAAAAAAAGTGGACAACTTTAGCTCTTGTTTATGCAGAGATGAGAGCAGGCGTACCATTGATGTCAGTTCCACAAAGCGATTAGAAAAGGATTACTCCATTCGTCATTTCTTAGAAGCAGAACAGGACAAATTTATCTTAGTCACAGGCTGGATAGGTAATGTGACTAAAAGCACAGCACATCAAAATATATACCCCCTTAGAGACTTTATATTTTCTGTTTTTTGTTTGTTTTTGTTTTTGTTTGTTTTGTTTTATTGTTGAGCTGTATTTAATCTTTTTTTAATGTGCATGCATGATTATCTGTTGATATGCCAGAGTGTTTTCACCCATAAACCATGCTTGAATTCATTAATAAATAATTGACTATCATTTAGAAAACTATGACCAAAGCACAGAATTATAAAAACTACTTAAAACTTATTTAGATGATAAATCCCCCAAAAAATGTTAGAGGTGAAACAATAAAAGGGTTGATTACATGACTTATGATGTAAGTTATTCTGTAAATTCAAGTGCTTTTAATGTGAGGATTTATTGTCTATTAGTGTTCTGTGCAGTAAGCAGGAATGATATTAAGCTAAAGAGATGTGAAGTTAATAGTTTTGTTGCCTCTTGTAGACTCTTTATGGCAAATAATGTCATTTATTAAACACTCTAAGCAACAGGAATGCTTTTGTACTGTGAATATTTAGATTATATCTAATGTTTAAACCATGCTACTCTCAATTAATTTAAATAATTTATATTTCAAAAACCACAGGGAACAAACGTCACTGAGTAACAAAAGCAATAATCATCTTTATGAATATATTTCATTCCATCTTATATGCAGATTGTAGCACATTATTTGATAATCTATTATTTTAGGTTCTGAAGGGGAGTTGTTAGTCTTTCAATAGTAGATAAATTAAGTATGTCCTTGAAGTGGTCATTTCTCAGCAACAAGCTGCCAGTTTGATAAATTTATTTGTGTGATGTTGTTCCTCAAATTTTGTCTAGTAATAATGAGACTCTGTGAAGATCTTCACACTTATCTGTGAGCACATTGAAAAATCTGCTGTAAAAATGCCTCTAGGAAATCCTTTACACATTACAGCTAGGGCCTGGGAAAGATCAGGTCTTTGCTAAACAGCAATGATTACTGTTATTCAAAACTTTTAACATACTTATTGGGTATTTATTTTGCCTGAAGTCAGCAAAGTGAATTTTGTCTGCAGGTGTCCATTTCAAACATGCTATTTTCTTCTTCCACTGTCATGAGGAACAGAAGAAGCAAGAACTTGGTTTCCATCAGTGAAACATTAGGTATTCTGGAGTTGAACACTTAAAAATGCAGAATGGCATTGCTTTTGACATTATTATCTTGAATCTTTTGGAAACTACCTTGCAACTTTAGAGCCTTTCATTTGTATGCCCTTTAATACTGCATTTAAATGTAAAACTTGTCACTAGTGAAGAAAACATCATCACTTTATTACTAAAGTTTCCTTGTATAGGAGCATTTTCAACATTTTCTAATTCTTTCTGAATGACTAATCCAGATAATGTATTTCCATTTACATTTCCACTTTAATGAAGGTACTCATCCTGTGAATTGTTGTGATCCTTCGTAGATACAGTAGATGACTAGTGCACTGCTTAAACATACCCATACTTTGAACAGTTCTCACTATTGTTCTTTTATTCTCTTTCTAGTAGGAACCCTTTCTGTAAGTTATATAGAATAGAAAAAAGCTTTGGGGCATTAAAGTGTCCATATACGACACTGCTCAAAACTTTAAATCTACTGTTGGTGTAGATAAGACAAAGGGGACTGGAAAAAATCATTAAATCATTTAAATGTGGCCATTGTCAGTGTGGCATAAAGGATGCAATTTGATAGTTAAGGAAAATCACTGCTCTTTCTAAAACATCTTCTACAAATGTGCAGATCTATTCAACAAATTCACAATTTATTCCACAAACAGCCCATTCTATCTAATTATATTATATTTTTCCCCAATTAATTCTTTTGCTTAGAGAAGAAATAAAGATTTCAATGAAAGAGACGTGCAAAAAAAGGAAGAGATGGGCAAAAATTGAAACATGTTTTAAAACTGAAAATACTTTTTTCATCTTCCCAGCAGTTTTTTATGTACTATATGGGTCTTTAAAATCGCCTAGAGCACGTATTTCCAGCAACTGTACTATAAAATCCATGGATCAAACATCTTGTGTAAGAGGTAAGATGGGGTAGCTTGAGGCACTTAAAGGAAGTTCCATTTTAAAGGAATGCACAAGTTTTCATACAGAAGTTTTCAAGCTTCCTCTCTGATCACAGCTGTGATACAGGAATGTGGTGTTAACCCCTTATGGAATTACCATAAGGTGGAATGCAGACTCTTCTGTGTTCTGCCCAAAATGTCTAATTCTTGAATGCCAGGATCAAGTTTTATGATGCTCTTCAGTATCTTAAAACAGAATATTGTCAGCAAGCAATGTGTAGATTGTTGGAAGGTATAACATTTCCATCACTGTTTCATTGAATATGGAAGCATAACACAATGAAACTTTACCTTCATAAGGGTCCAGTAGTGCTATGGTCACCTTTGTGCAGCAGCAGTGTCTTCAGCAGTCATAATTTTTCATCTAATTTTAGAGTAAAATTTTAGAGAAATTTTGCACGGAAGTGCAAAACTTTACAGGTATCTCTTCCTCCATATTAATGCTATAATGACTTAACTCTTGTCTGTATTTATTCACATAGGCTCAGAAAAATCTTTTTACAATTGAATTCATATTTTTCAAACCACTTTTTAATGAGGTAGGTTGTTTTTTTTTGCCATTTCGTATTGAGTTATCTAAAGAAATATTATATGATATCTAAAAGCCAGCTGGCATTGCCTTGTTTGTTGTTTTTTCCGACAAATACTTTGAATGAGGGACTTATTTTCGAGTTTAAGGAGCAGGGAAAAGAAAAGGAAATATGAACAAGCTTAAATAACATAATCTCCAAGATTGTGTCTTTAGCTTCAGAACTCTCATTAACACTTAGCCATTGTCAATTAGAACTAGCTAAATTCAGTTCCTAAATAATTTTTAATATATGTTTGCATTTTCTCAATGTTTCTTCTAGACATACAAAAATAAGGCACCTAGTTTAGGCTCCCACTAGAATCAATGGGGAGAATAAAGAACCTTAAAAAGCAGTCTGTTCTGTGTCTCTTGCATACTAGCTTGGAATTAAATTAGACAACCCCTGAAAGCACTTATTTCTTTCCAAGTGAGGGCACTTATGGTGATCAGCTTAGAAATTAGTATCCTTACTCTATTTTTATTTTGTTTAATGTATAGGACAGTGATGTGGCAGAAAGTTTATTACAGGAAATAATAAAAATGCAATACAGTTTTACCAATCTGAACACATACATCATGCATACAATGACTGAAACTTGTCAAATCCTTCTCCATTTTTTTTTCTGTCTTTTTACTTTAGACATTCTCAGATGTCTTTAACAATAATGGGATAACCAAAGATGTTTCCCCCCATATAGAGAAAAAATGAACCATCTTTGTACAAATAGTTTCCTTTACTTTCATAACATTGCATCTAACAAAGGAATTTATTCATTACAGCCATAATATTACTTACTTTGTTGGTCTATTCTCAATGAGGAATATGTGCCATTTGATATGTTGCACAACTAGCCAAAGCAATCCATTGTCTGTAGATGATACAATTTTTTGCTAAGCCACATAGGCAACTTATAATATAAACCAGACTATAGCAAATAAACATAGTTAAGGATTTTTCTTTTTTAGAGTTGGTAGCTGAATATCTTGAACTGACTGAATCTTGAATTTCAATTTGAACAATTCTGACAATAGGCCAATTTCCTTTCTACGTAAATTACAAAAATATTTCCTGCAAAATAAACATTGAAACTCTTCATTATTAGTTGCATACAAATGCTGGTTGAAGGAAAGCTTTGGCATAAGGCTTTACCATGTGCTGATGAAGTTTACGTGTTCCTAGAAAAGATTCAGGTTTGTGTAATCAACCCTTCCTGATGTACAGCAGTTTGGTTAAAAAACAAAGCCTCACTCTCTCTTCAGTAAAGTCCCCTCTAATATGAATAGTTCACTATAAATGGATGTTACATTTCAACAAGGGCCTCTTTCTTCCTTTATATTTTTCTAGTGCTTCTAATGAAATCTGTCGGAGTAAAATTCTTGCACAGACAAGAACTTAAAAGATTTCCATCTCCATTTCCTTTAAAGTTGATAGTATATTTGCATAAAATTATGAACTGAATTCTCTTCTTTTGAGACTCTAGTATAAAATTGGATAAACCACAGGACAGGAAGAGTGGTGAGGAAGAGCTGACTCACTGCTCTAATTATAAATCTGAAGACTAATTAACCTTCCATGACTAAATTAAATCCCAAAATAAAAAGAACAGACAGAAGTCTTTAAACAAAGATTTAAAGCCCCCTAGAATACAAAGTACAAAATATATTCTGGAGGCTGGTTTTGAATTTGACATTGATGAAAATGTACTGTATATGCAAATAGTACATGCAACACTAGTCTGGGAAACAGGCTTTCAGAGTTTAACAGCTGGGACAAACACTGCCACTAAAATGTACTGCAAATAGCTCTGTAAATGTATAAGCAAAATCTTTCCTGCTGCATTGTTTCAGATCAAGATTTTTTACTTCATTATTTATAATAAAAAATTATTAATCCTAATTTAATCCTATTGGAGGACAAAACCCCTAGAATATATGATTCCTGGCAATATTTCTTTCAGAGTAAAACATATCCACCTTGTATAATTGATAACATCTTTGTGGATTAGAGAACACAATTCCATTTCCCTCACTGGAGCTGTGTTGGCCTAACAGTCCAAATAGCAATAACATTTTCCATCTGTCAGAAAACCCAAGTAGCTCTGATTCTGAATAGATGAATAGAAAAGTATTTGTTACATAGTCTTGCTTGTTTGTAGTTCAATAGAATTTGGAGATTTTAATGTCTTTGAAATAGTCATGAATTAATTAATAATGAGTTGGAAAAGGCCAGAGATGTAATTTACATCTGTCTCTCTGTCCTTCATTACTTTTAAGCTTGGTGAAACTATATCAACTGCCTCAAATCACCCTGTCTTCCATAAGCCTTACCATAGCTTCCAGGAGGATCTGTTCCATGGCACGGAAGTGAAGCTGACCAGTCTATAGCTCTCAGGATCTTCCTTTCAACCCTTTTTAAAAGTGGCTGTGATGTTTCCCTTTTTCCACTCACAGTAATAACTGTGTTGCATTAGAATGTGCTGCTGATTTCTTCTGAACTGCTGAGAAATCATTTCTTTCAACAATAAGTGTCAAAATATTGTCAAAATATAGTGTCACAATGTGTCACTTTTTTCAGAGACTAGTTATTTAAAGTTATCGATAAAAATGAATGTGGACAACAGAATGACTGCAATTAAATACCTACGTACTATCATAGCCATTAGCCTGTAGGAGGTTGACAGCTGGTATTCCTCAGGTGTCAGGTCAGGACTTCCATAGCCTTCTCCTGGAAGTCATTGATTACTGAACTGACTTCAGTATCAATCATCACTGAAAGCCAAGCTAATAAAAATAGATAGTTATATAAGAATTATTAGTAACATTATTAGTTTAAAACTGAGATGTCAGTATACTCTAAGCTCTGCTGAGTTTATTAATCTTAATATTAGAAAAGCACATAAGTTCAGTTTATTTTCTTTTTACAAGATATTCGTTTATGAAAAGTTTTGTGTTAATAGTATAGAGAGAGACTGAGCAAAAAAACTTCCTTTCTGAAGTGATGATAATTTTAAAAGGTATTTTTACCACCCAACCTGTAAATTTTACTGGAAGTGTGACAAAATATCTGATTTAGTTGTGCAATATGCATTTGATCAGATTCATTGCCCTCCCTAATCTATGGGATAAATTTTCATTAGCTAAATTAATGTACCTATTGAATTTAGCATTGATGCGGATTTATATTTACAAAATCCAGTTTGGCACTCACTGCACACTTGTTTAGTCACAATGCAACTTGCATGTCTTGAGAGCTGTTGACTAAGGAAAAATTTATTGTTTAACAGACATAACGTCCATTCCCCTGGTTACAATGCAGTCACACTACTTTTCTGCTGCAGGATGCCGCTACACTATCCAGTTTTTCAGTATAGCATATATTTGCAATAAGTACGGGAACTCGCTCAAGACCTTGAGAGGTCCTTAAGAGTTTGAGAATTTTGCATTTCTTGTAACAGTTCTCATAAGAATCTGCTTTTAGCCAAAAATTAAATTAAAATAAAATAAAATAATAAAATAAAATAAAATAAATAAAATAAAATAAAATAAAATAAAATAAAATAAAATAAAATAAAATAAAATAAAATAAAATAAAATAAATCTGACAAAATCTTCAACTTCAGTGTAGCTTTCTATATACAATAACACAAAATTGTTGCTGAAACCAGCTGTGAAGAAGCATTCCTGGATACACAGACAAGATGATACTGTGAGGGCTGGTGTTGGGTATGGTGAAAATACATTATTATTTATAGAGCCTTGGATCACTGTGTGATATGATTATCGTCTCTGAGGATCAGATTCGAAGTCTAAACAATATAGAAAGATATTACTCCAGAGACCGTATAGATTTTTGTTTCAACTATATTAACCATTCTTGAAGCCTGTTTGCCTAAGAAAACCCACTGATTTTGTTAAAAGTGTTCTCTGTATCTTCTCAGCATCTTTTGTTAATGAACAGACTGGTTGTTCTTAAATTAGAAATAGGCATTGAACAAAACAAGAGTAGATGGTAATAAGAAACAGGAGAATTAGTGAGAACATGGAATCTGAGGTAGACAAAGGTGCCAAGAACCTGAGACTTAGTGGAAGAATGCAACCTGGAGCATTTTTTTTAAAGACACATTGACTAATATGACATCATTTAAAGCATGTCAGAACAGGTGCCTCATCACCCTCTCCTGACAATCTGTTTAATCAAAAAATATTTGTATCACTCTAGACAACATGCAGTCTGTACTAATTTCTGAAGTTGGACATGTGGAAAAGGGTAGACAAGAATGTGTTGGGTGTTCTTCAATTTCTTTCAGTCTTAGTCAGTTTTTCAATGTCAAGGATGAGGTTGTTGTCAACAATTAAATGATCCACCATGCCACATTTTTGAGGAAAAAAAACTTGTTAACAGTATACAAGTAACCAGAAGTATTTTTTTTTCCTACTTTGAGTATAAATTCAGTTTAACTCTCTTACTAGGAACATTTTATGTTTCCTATCTTTTGTTTATAGTGGATGGAAATGCGAAGGGCTCACTAACTAGGCTTTTACCCTAATGATTTTTTCTACTTTCTTATGCAAAAAACAAATTATGTCTCCAGATGTTTCTTTTTTTTTTTTTTTTTCCTCTTCCTTTTTTCTGACTTGGTAAAATAGGATCTAGTTGTTCTCGCTTTGTAGTCTCTTTGTTATCTACTACTAGAGAAGATACAGAGGCTGGCCAGACAAAGCAAATTCCTACTGCCAACAGGAGCATTTCACTTCTTCCTTTCTTCCCTACCTGTTCCTGGACAAACACCCTCTCTCTTCCATTTCCTGCCCCAGTGTGGTTGCTTGACCCATTGCTGTGTCTACTGGATTCATTAACCTGACAGAAAAGTTCATATTTTTTCATGGGGTACATTTTCTGATGGGTTAGTGAGTTGTATGTTAAAAGAGTACCATATCCACCAAAAGGAAGTGGGAAGAAAGGAATGGAGAGTGTAACTGACCATTTCTCTTTTAGCAGCTGTGATCCATTTGCATGTCTGATAATGGACTGCCAATTTTTCCCCTTTATTTGTTCAACTTCACTGTCCAGTTATCATTCCTATCATATTGTCCTGGTTTCAGTTAGCACAGAATTAATTTTCTTCCTAGTAGCTGGTGGAATGCTGTGTTTTGGCTTAGAATGAGAAGAGTGCTGATAACACCCCGATGCTTTAATTGTTGCAGAGCAGTGCTTATACTAAGCCAAGGACATCTCAGCCTTTGCTCTGTCCTGCCAACGGGCAGGCTGGGGGGTGCAGTAAGAGCTGGGAGGGGACAGACCCAGGACAGGTGACCCAAACTAGCCAAAGGGGTATTCCATACCATCTGACGTCATGCTAAACAATATATAGGGGTGGCTAGCCGGGGGGAGGGGGCCGGACTGCTCGGGGTTAGGCTGGGCATCGGTCAGCGGGTGGTGAGCAATTGCATTGTGCATCACTTGTTTGTACATACTATTATTACTTTCGTATTATCACCATTGTATCATCATTATTATTATTGTTATTATTATTTTGTTTTTTTTTTTTTTCCTGTCTTATTAAACTGTCTTTATCTCAACTCACGGGCTTCACTTTCCATTTCTCTCCCCCGTCCCAGAGAGGGAGGGGGGAGGGTGAGCGAACGGCTGCGTGGTGTTTAGCTGCCGGTCGGGTTAAACCACGACAGTCTTTTTGGCGCCCAACGTGGGGCCCGAAAGGTTGAGATAACGGCAGATCTGATCAGAGTGTGTTAAACTAAAATTGGTGTAAGGATTAGACCTGCTTAATAGTCACTTGTCATGATGCTGATTGCTTTAATCACAACTCTGCTGCGCCTGTTTTCCAAATTGAGTATTATAGTACATTATTTTCCGTATTTGCTCTCTGTAGTGTTGTTTCTCCTCTCCGGGCCCTGGTTTCAGACCATTATGGTACTAAGTGTTATAGCAGTGGCTTATGAGACGATAAGATATCTGGTCATGACTCTAACTTGGTATTTATACTCAGTAACATCGTGGACTCTGTACTTTGGAAACAGCATCTTGGGAACTATTAGCAATTATACCTATTGTTTTTCTCCATTAGAGAGTCAATCTGTGGAGGGGAAAGGGGAGGATATTTTTCCTTACTTGCTTACTCTCCCTTTCTCCTTCACCACCCCTGTATCCTCCTGGGTCACTCTGCCTTCCTCCTTCACCACCCTCTTATCCCCTGAGCTTGTCACAATAGCTCTCCAAGATATTGAATATTTCTGGAATACTCAGAATACCATAGTCTTGTTGTTCTGCCTCATGAATGCACTTCAGATTCTGCTTAAAGTTAAACAACTACTTATGAAGCTCATCCGGAGATCTGCCCAGAGGCAGTATAGTTGTGGGTGGCAGGGAGTATGGGTGGATATGGGCAGGCATCTAGAGCAGTTGGCACCCCCAGTGTGTTGGAAATTCACCCCTGAACAATGGCAAAATCCTCAAAAACTGGCAGAATGCTTGAAAAAAAGGTGTAATGATTCTGGCAGTTCCAAAGTAACACAAATCATTGTAACGTGCTGGGGCCTGGCTCATGCCTATCGAGCTGCCATTGATACTGCTGTCAACTTAGTGACAGACCCTGCGGCCACTCCAAACCCTGTGACAGATCCAACGGCCACTGTGACCCCTACGGTGGATTCTGCAGCCGCTCCAGTCCCAGCTCCTGCAGCCGCTCCAGTCCCAGCTCCTGCAGCCGCTCCAGTCCCAGCTCCTGCAGCCGCTCCAGCTCCAGCTCCTGCAGCTGCTCCAGTCCCAGTTCCTGCAACTGCTCCAGTCCCAGCTCCTGAAGCCGCTCCAGCTCCAGCTCCTGAAGCCGCTCCAGCTCCAGCTCCTACTGCTGCTCCAGTCCCAGCTCCTGCAACTGCTCCAGCTCCAGCTCCTACTGCTGCTCCAGTCCCAGCTCCTGCAACTGCTCCAGCTCCAACTCCAGCTTCTGTAGCCGCTACAGCTCCGGTTCCTGCAACTGCTCCAGCTCCTGTAGCCGCTCCAGCTCCTGTGGCCGTGTCAGAGAAACGAGCTGTAGCAGTGCAAGTTGACCCTGCAGAGGGCATTCCAACCCCTGTGGCAGACCCTGTAACAAAGTCAGAGAAACGAGCAGTAGCAGTGCAAGCTGCCCCTGTAGAGAAGGTGAAAATATGGTATAGAAATTCAAGTCGTTTAGAACGCAGAGAGTCTTCTGCCAATCCAGGTAAGGCTTCTGCCAAAACTAAGTATAGAGATGACGAAGATGATGACGACGCTGGGCCGTCAAGGATTCAGGAGGAGGAAGATGAGGATGCCGAAAGAGCAACAGTAACTACCCGAAGCCTAAACGAGCGCGAGCTACGAGATGTGCGAAAAGATTTTGGTCGCTGTATAGGTGAGCAGCTTGTCACCTGGCTGCTCCGGTGCTGGGACTCTGGAGCCAATTGTGTGGAATTAGACGGCAGGGAAGCCAAGCGGCTGGGATCCCTTGCTCGAGACGCCGGCATTGACAAAGCAATTGCAGATGGAGCACGACCCACCAGCCTCTGGAGGCGTCTCCTCTCAGCTGTGAGGGAAAGGTATCCCTTCAAGGAAGATATTTTATGTCTACCAGGCAAGTGGACCACTATGGAGAAGGGAATCCAGTACCTGAGGGAATTAGCCGTACGGGAAGTGATTTATGAGGATCCAGACCTCAAACAAACATCCACAGATCCAGATGAAGTCAAGTGTACACGACCCATGTGGCGGAAGTTTGTACGGAGTGCACCATCATCATATGCCAGCTCATTGGCAATAATGGCCTGGAAAGAGGATGAGGAACCCACAGTGGGTGAAGCGGCTAAACAACTCCGGCAGTACGAAGAAAGTCTCTCCTCTTCCTTACAGGCCTGCGTCTCAGCTGTGGAGAAACTTTCTGAAAAGGTTCACCAACTTGAAGAGAATCTATTGTCCTCCCCACCTGAACCAACCAGTGCCCACCGACCAAAGGAGAACACTTGGGAGAAACTTTCTGAAAAGGTTCACCAACTTGAAGAGAGATTATTCTCCTTCGCACCTGTACAAAGCAGTGTCTCAGCTGTCAGGGGTAGGCGTTCACCCACACAAGGAAGACGATATGGTGGGTACTCACCCCGTGCCACCCTGTGGTTTTACTTACGAGACCATGGAGAGGACATGAGAAAGTGGGATGGAAAATCTACCGCGACCCTAGAGGCACGGGTACGTGAGTTGCAAAAGAAAACAATCAGGAAAAAGGGATTCTCCGAAAAGTTTGCTGCTCCAACTTCCAGCAGACAGTCCTTCAAACACAGAAACGAGGAAGATTCTGACCAGGATTAGGGGGGCCCTGCCTCCAGCCAGGGGGAGGAAAGGGACAATCGAGTTTATTGGACTGTGTGGATTCGATGGCCTGGCACATCACGCGCACAGAAGTATAAGGCTTTAGTAGACACCGGTGCACAATGTACTATAATGCCATCGAGCTATAAAGGACCAGAGCCCATCTATATTTGTGGAGTGACAGGGGGATCTCAGCAGTTGACTGTATTGGAGGCTGAAGTGAGTCTGACTGGGAATGAGTGGGAAAAGCACCGCATTGTGACTGGTCCGGATGCTCCATGTATCCTTGGCATAGACTATCTTAGAAGAGGATACTGCAAGGACCCAAAAGGGTTCCGGTGGGCTTTTGGTATTGCTGCCTTAGAGACAGAGGGCATTAAACAATTATCTACCTTGCCTGGTCTCTCAGAGGACCCCTCTGTTGTGGGGTTGCTGAGGGTTGAAGAACAGCAAGTGCCAATTGCTACCACAACTGTGCACCGGCGGCAATATCGCACCAACCGAGACTCCCTGATTCCCATCCATAAGCTAATTCGTCAATTGGAGAGCCAAGGAGTGATCAGCAAGACTCATTCACCTTTCAATAGTCCCATATGGCCAGTGCGAAAGTCTAATGGCGAGTGGAGACTAACAGTGGACTATCGCGGCCTGAACGAAGTCACGCCACCACTGAGTGCTGCAGTGCCGGACATGCTGGAACTTCAGTATGAACTTGAATCGAAGGCAGCCAAGTGGTACGCCACAATTGATATCGCTAATGCATTTTTCTCCATCCCTCTAGCAGCAGAGTGCAGGCCACAATTTGCCTTCACTTGGAGGGGAGTCCAATATACTTGGAATAGGCTGCCCCAGGGGTGGAAACACAGCCCTACCATTTGCCATGGGCTGATCCAGTCTGCACTAGAGCAGGGGGAAGCTCCTGAACACCTGCAGTACATCGATGACATTATTGTGTGGGGTGACACAGCAGAGGAAGTTTTCGAGAAAGGGAAGAAAATAGTCCAAATCCTTCTGAAAGCCGGTTTTGCCATAAAACAAAATAAAGTCAAAGGACCTGCACGGGAGATCCAGTTTTTAGGAATAAAATGGCAAGATGGACGTCGTCAAATCCCAATGGATGTGATCAACAAAATAACAGCTATGTCTCCACCAACTAACAAAAAAGAAACACAGACTTTCCTAGGTGTTGTGGGGTTTTGGAGAATGCACATCCCAAATTACAGTCTGATTGTAAACCCGCTCTACCAAGTAACTCGTAAGAAGAATGAGTTTGAATGGGGCCCTGAACAACGACAAGCCTTTGAACAAATCAAGCAGGAAATAGTCCATGCAGTAGCCCTTGGGCCAGTTCGAACAGGACCAGATGTAAAGAATGTGCTCTATACTGCAGCCGGGGAGAACGGCCCCACCTGGAGCCTCTGGCAGAAAGAACCTGGGGAAACTCGAGGTCGGCCTCTGGGGTTTTGGAGTCGGGGATACAGAGGATCTGAGGCCCGCTATACTCCAACTGAAAAGGAGATATTGGCAGCATATGAAGGAGTTCGATCTGCTTCGGAGGTGGTCGGTACTGAAGCGCAGCTCCTCCTAGCACCCCGATTACCGGTACTAGGCTGGATGTTCAAGGGAAGGGTCCCCTCTACGCATCATGCAACTGATGCTACATGGAGCAAGTGGGTTGCACTGATTACTCAGCGGGCTCGAATAGGAAACCCCAGTCGCCCAGGAATATTGGAAGTGATCATGGACTGGCCAGAAGGCAAATACTTTGGGATATCATCAGAGGAGGAGGTGGGTCGTGCTGAAGAAGCCCCACTGTACAACCAGTTGCCAGAGAATGAAAAGAAATATGCCCTGTTCACTGATGGGTCCTGTCGTATTGTGGGGAAGCATCGGAGATGGAAGGCTGCTGTATGGAGTCCTACGCGACGAGTTGCAGAAGCTGCTGAGGGAGAAGGTGAATCGAGTCAGTTTGCAGAAGTGAAAGCCATTCAGCTGGCTTTAGACATTGCTGAACGAGAAAAATGGCCAGTTCTCTATCTCTACACCGATTCATGGATGGTAGCAAATGCCCTGTGGGGATGGTTACAGCAATGGAAGCAAAACAACTGGCAGCGTAGGGGCAAACCTATCTGGGCTGCTGCATTGTGGCAAGATATTGCTGCTCGGGTAGAGAACCTGGCTGTGAAAGTACGCCACGTAGATGCTCATGTGCCCAAGAATCGGGCTACTGAAGAACATCAAAACAACCAGCAGGTGGATCAGGCTGCTAAGATTGAAGTAGCTCAGGTGGACCTGGATTGGCAGCATAAAGGTGAATTATTTATAGCCCGATGGGCCCATGACACCTCAGGCCATCAAGGTAGAGATGCAACATACAGATGGGCTCGTGATCGAGGGGTGGACTTGACCATGGACGCTATAGCACAGGTTATTCATGACTGTGAAACATGTGCTGCAATCAAGCAAGCCAAACGGTCAAAGCCTCTTTGGTATGGAGGACGATGGCTGAAATATAAATATGGAGAGGCCTGGCAGATTGATTACCTCACATTCCCTCAAACTCGCAATGGCAAGCGCCACGTACTTACAATGGTGGAAGCAACCACCGGATGGCTGGAAACATATCCTGTGCCTCATGCTACCGCCCGGAACACCATCCTGGGCCTTGAAAAGCAAGTCCTATGGCGACATGGCACCCCAGAAAGAATAGAATCAGACAATGGGACTCACTTCCGAAACAACCTTATAGACACTTGGGCCAAAGAACATGGTATTGAATGGGTGTATCACATCCCCTATCATGCACCAGCCTCCGGGAAAGTTGAACGATACAATGGCCTGTTAAAGACTACCTTGAAAGCAATGGGCGCTGGGACGTTCAAAAACTGGGATACGCATTTGGCAAAGGCCACCTGGTTAGTCAATACTAGGGGATCTACCAACCGAGCTGGACCTGCCCAATCAAACCTGTTACGTACTGTAGATGGGGATAAAGTTCCTGTAGTGCATGTAAAAAATATGCTGGGTAAAACAGTCTGGGCTACTCCTGCCTCAGGAAAAGGCAAACCTATTCGTGGAATTGTTTTCGCTCAGGGACCTGGATATACTTGGTGGGTGATGCAAAAGAACGGAGAGGTCCGGTGTGTACCTCAAGGAGATTTAATACTGGGTGAGAATAGCCCATGAACTGAATTGCACCATGTTAAATAGTATATTATACTGTATGTTATCACTACCATGATTACTATAGGTGACTAATTAGAATGTATGGAAAAGAGTGTAACCTGAGCATGACATAAATGGTATGGAATAAGGGGTGGATAGATGTCCTGGTTTCAGTTAGCACAGAATTAATTTTCTTCCTAGTAGCTGGTGGAATGCTGTGTTTTGGCTTAGAATGAGAAGAGTGCTGATAACACCCCGATGCTTTAATTGTTGCAGAGCAGTGCTTATACTAAGCCAAGGACATCTCAGCCTTTGCTCTGTCCTGCCAACGGGCAGGCTGGGGGGTGCAGTAAGAGCTGGGAGGGGACAGACCCAGGACAGGTGACCCAAACTAGCCAAAGGGGTATTCCATACCATCTGACGTCATGCTAAACAATATATAGGGGTGGCTAGCCGGGGGGAGGGGGCCGGACTGCTCGGGGTTAGGCTGGGCATCGGTCAGCGGGTGGTGAGCAATTGCATTGTGCATCACTTGTTTGTACATACTATTATTACTTTCGTATTATCACCATTGTATCATCATTATTATTATTGTTATTATTATTTTGTTTTTTTTTTTTTTCCTGTCTTATTAAACTGTCTTTATCTCAACTCACGGGCTTCACTTTCCATTTCTCTCCCCCGTCCCAGAGAGGGAGGGGGGAGGGTGAGCGAACGGCTGCGTGGTGTTTAGCTGCCGGTCGGGTTAAACCACGACACATATTAACATTATTGTAAGCATCCAGTACGAGAGAATATTAGCTCCAACTTTTGGCATGAATATCTGAGGCCTGATCACAAAGCTGTGGATCCCAGCTGATGAGCAGCCCTCAACAACCCCTTCTTACACTGACAATTTTAATTTCTTCAATTTTAGTAGAGCTTCAGTACAGCTTTCTGTGAGATCTCATAGTGAAACTTGTGAAGCTAATTCACTTCTTCTTTTGTACAAGCTATTTCTCATGGTCTGGATCATCACGCTGTTCCACTTGTAGCTTTTCTGGCTGAAGTGGTGACTGGGACTGGATGAATGGAAAAGAGTGTGAGTGAGGCAATGTCACCAAAAGATAATTTGCCAAACTACAATCTCCAAGTATTTCATGGAGTCAGGGGACTCTGGTAAAAGACTTAGCTCTTAAATGATTGTTGTAACAACCACCAATCTCTAACATGCCAAAACTGAAAACACGGTTTGGTTCAGTGTCTTTTATTTTCTTTTTTTTTAAAAAACATTTTTTAAAAGAGAGTCAAAGCTCTTTGAAAATAAAAGGTTAGAGCAGATATTCAAGGCAGCTCTAGGTTTTGTTTTAGCATCTTTATTTCCCCTTTGGGACCAACTTTTCAAAGTAAATGAGTTTCCATTTAGATACCAAATGTGGAGTATGAATTTAGATACAGTATCTCCCAGCTGGACTGTGTGTATGAGCAGCTTTACAGTATTCCCTCTCTCACAGCAGACTTATGTCTATTGAAAATTTGGTTCCACTGAGACATGCCAAGTGCTTTGGGGAATGTTAGCTACAGTATTTCCAAATGATGATAGCCTGCTTTGAGCTAAACACAAAGTAGCTGCCTGGCTCAGAGGATGGTGTATTGAATACATTACATTTTTAAGTATATGGTAGTATATAAATAGCTATCCAAATTAATGACTGAGTGCACTCTTCCACTCAGAATGAATGAGGTACAATAGGCAATGTGGATCCAATTCAATTAATTACTTATTTGGCTCTAAATAAGGACATAATTTTCACTTATGTCAGCCTAATTGTTGCCAGACTAGGTCAGTCTTTTCTCTATAAAGAGGAAAAAGAAGACTTCTCATTGTTTGATTAGGCAAAAAGCATCTCAAAAAGATGCTGGGCTTTTTTTTTTTTTCTTTGCTTTTGTTCTTGATGATGAAATATGATGGAGCCAAATAATACTCACAGTTCCATGGAGTTCTTTAACTTGATATTCACTCTGCATTTGTACAATAGTTATTTTGTGAAACATTTCATTTTTTGTTTTGTACACTGTATTTTGTAGAATACCTCTCTCTATTTTTCTTAGCAGGGAATTAATTATTCTATTTTCACACTCAGTGGTTTTAAATTACTTTTGTTCTTCATATATGTATTCATTGTTTTATTGAGTTTAATGTTGATTTCAGTTGAAATCCAGTGATATAAATGCACAATTGCAGATCGAACAACTGAACTCATTGAGTTTATTGTCAAAAAATAATAATAATAATAAAATTAAATTTGAAACACTTAAAAGAATTCCAAGTTTAAAAAGCAAGTAAAAGACTGTTCATTGCAAGTTGTTTGGAGTTTGTAATACACATAACAAAAACAGGATAGATTTTGCACTGTCTGATATTGGCAAAATGTAGTAAAATGTATGTATGTATCTAGAATGCTTTTAATTGAAGTGATAGACAAATAATCAACCAAATTTCAAGTTCTCAATCAAATTGTCTTTATATTGACATTGACATCTTTTGATTCATACAGAAAACTAAAAAGATGATCTTTTCCTTCCTACCTTATGAGTCACGTGTTTTATTACGGAAGTGGATATGAATATTGGAATAACCATGGTTATTTCCATGCCTTAAGCTCTTTGCTTTGGGTTTCACACACCTGACACAGGAAATGAGAGTGGACAATTCAAGCAGGTGGCTCATGCTAACCATTAATTTTTCCAGAGTAAGAAATGGGAGGGTCCTGGGCTCTTAAAAAGCAACATAGCCCTTAGTTTAGAACATTCATGAGAAGTAGGAGAGAAGGAAAAATATGAAGATGGTGTATTTTAGAGAGAAAGCTGTACTTGGTAAAGACCAAAACCAACCAAACAACCAGAAAGATTAATATTATGGGGCAGAAGTCCAGCTTAACAGGAGCTATATGTAGTCTGAATTTTGTCTTTATAGAAGGTACATGATCTGCTGGAGAGATAAGAAGACTCAGGCAATGTTTTCTGAGAAATTTTGACACAGGCTGTCAAAAACTACTTTTTCCCGCCCCCCCCCCCCGGCTTCTGTTCATGGTGCAATGATTAGAGCATCTTGATTACCCTGAATTGTAGGTTCACCGAATCACAGAATTTTCTAGGTTGGAAGAGAACTCAAGGTCATCGAGTCCAACCTCTGACCTAACGCTAACAGTCCCCAATAAACCATTTCCCTAAGCTTTACATCTAAACGTCTTTTAAAGACCTCCAGGGATGGTGACTCCACCACTTCCCTGGGCAGCCTGTTCCAGTGCCTCACAACCCTTTCAGTGAAGAAGTTCTTCCTAACATCTAACCTAAAACTCCCCTGGCTCAACTTAAGCCCATTCCCCCTCGTCCTGTCACCAGGCACGTGGGAGAACAGGCCAACCCCCACCTCGCTACAGCCTCCCTTGAGGTACCTATAGAGAGCAATAAGGTCGCCCCTGAGCCTCCTCTTCTCCAGGCTGAACAAGCCCAGCTCCCTCAGCCGCTCCTCGTAGGACTTGTTCTCCAGGCCCCTCACCAGCTTCGTCGCCCTTCTCTGCACCCACTCAAGCACCTCGATGTCCTTCTTGTAGCGAGGGGCCCAAAACTGAACACAGTACTCGAGGTGCGGCCTCACCAGAGCTGAGTACAGGGGGACGATCACCTCCCTAGCCCTGCTGGTCACGCTGTTCCTGATACAAGCCAGGATGCCGTTGGCCTTCTTGGCCACCTGAGCACACTGCTGGCTCATATTCAGCTGACTATCCACCATCACTCCCAGGTCCTTCTCTGCCAGGCAGCTCTCCAACCATTCCTCTCCCAGCCTGTAGCTCTGCTTGAGGTTATTGCGCCCCAGGTGCAGGACCTGGCACTTGGCCTTGTTGAACTTCATGCAGTTGGCCTCAGCCCATCAGTCCAGCCTATCCAGATCCTCCTGCAGAGCTTTCCTATCCTCGAGCAGATCGACGCACGCACCTAACTTGGTGTCATCTGCGAACTTACTGAGGGTGCACTCGATGCCCTCGTCCAGATCATCGATGAAGATATTAAAGAGGACCGGCCCCAGCACCGAGCCCTGGGGGACGCCACTAGTAACTGGCCTCCAACTGGACTTGGCTCCGTTCACCACGACTCTTTGGGCCCGGCTATCCAGCCAGTTTCTAACCCAACGAAGCGTGCGCCAGTCCAAGCCAAGAGCAGCCAGTTTCTTGAGGAGAATGCTGTGGGAGACGGTGTCAAAAGCCTTGCTGAAGTCAAGGTAGACCACATCCACAGCCTTTCCCTCATCCACCCAGCGCGTCACTCTGTCATAGAAGGAGATCAGGTTCGTCAGGCATGACCTGCCTTTCATAAACCCATGCTGACTGGGCCTGATCGCCTGCTTCCCCTGCAAGTGCTGCATGATGACTCTCAGGAGGATCTGCTCCATGAGCTTTCCTGGCACTGAGGTCAAACTGACAGGCCTGTAGTTTCCCGGGTCTGCCCTCCGGCCCTTCTTGTAGATGGGCGTCACATTTGCTAGCCGCCAGTCGATTGGGACCTCCCCCGATAGCCAGGACTGCTGATAAATGATGGACAGTGGCTTGGCCAGCTCCTCTGCCAGTTCCCTCAGTACCCTTGGGTGGATCCCATCCGGCCCCATCGACTTGTGCACATCTAAGTGCCGTAGCAGGTCACCAACCAGTTCTTCATGGATAATGAGGGCCACATCCTGCTCCCCATCCCCTTCCACCAGCTCAGGGTACTGAGTATCCAGAGAACAACCGGTATTGCCGCTAAAGACTGAGGCAAAGAAGGCATTGAGCACCTCCGCCTTTTCCTCATCTCTTGTAACTAAGCTTCCCCCCGCATCCAGTAAAGGATGGAGATTCTCCTTAGTCCTCCTTTTTGTGTTGATGTATTTATAGAAACGTTTTTTGTTATCTTTAACGGCAGTAGCCAGATTGAGCTCCAGATGAGCTTTGGCCTTCCTAATTTTGTCCCTGCACAGCCTCGCTACTTCTTTAAAGTCCTCCTTAGTGGCCTGCCCACTTTTCCAAAGATTATAAACCCTCCTTTTCCTCCTAAGATCAAGCCACAATTCTCTGTTGAGCCAGGCCGGTCTTCTTCCCCGCCAGCTCGTCTTTGGGCACGTGGGGACAGACCGTTCCTGCGCCATTAAGACTTCCCTCTTGAAGAGCGCCCAGCCTTCCTGGACCCCTCTGCCCTTCAGAACCGCCTCCCAAGGGACTCCACCAACCAGTGTCCTGAGCAGCTCAAAGTCAGCCCTCCGAAAGTCCAATACAGCGGTTTTACTGGTCCCCTTCCTGGCCTCGCCAAGAATAGTGAACTCCACCATTGCGTGGTCACTCTGCCCAAGACAGCTCCCGACGATCACGTCCTCCACCAGTCCTTCTCTGTTTGTGAAGAGAAGGTCTAGCGGGGCACCACCCCTGGTAGGCTCACTAACCAGCTGCGTCAGGAAGCTATCTTCCACGCTCTCCAGAAACCTCCTAGACTTCTTTCTCAGGGCTATGTTGTGCTTCCAGGATATGTCAGGGAAGTTGAAGTCCCCCACGAGTACAAGAGCTGATGATTTTGCAACCTCTGTCAGCTGCCTGTAGAATTCCTCATCCGTCTCCTCATCCTGGTTCGGCGGTCTATAGCAGACCCCGACCAGGACACTAGCCTTGTTGTCCCTGCCGATCCTAACCCAAAGGGACTCGACCTTGTCATTTCCAGCCTCGAGTTCTACAACCTCGAAAGACTCTCTAATATAGAGAGCCACACCACCACCCCTTCTATGCTGCCTGTCCCTTCTATAGAGCTTATAGCCAGGCATTGCAGCACTCCAGTCATGAGACTGGTCCCACCACGTCTCCGTGATGGCAACCAAGTCATAGCCTGCCTGCCGCACGATGGCTTCCAGCTCTTCCTGTTTGTTACCCATGCTGCGTGCATTGGTGTAGATGCACTTCAGCTGGGCCATTGCCTTATCCTCCGGCCTTGCCGTTGTTCCCCCTGGCACAGCCCCAACAATCCTAGCCTCAGCCCCATCCCCCTTCCTACCTAGTTTAAAGCCCTCTCAATGAGCCCTGCCAGCTCCTGGCCCAGGATCCTTTTTCCCCTAAAAGATAGGGACCCGTCTGCGGCCATCAGGCCAGGTGCTGAGTAAAGTGCCCCATGATCAAAAAACCCAAGATTTCTGCGTTGGCACCAGTCCCGGAGCCACGTGTTTAACAGGTGGGCTTTCCGTGTCCTCTCTGAACCCCTCCCTGCCACCGTAGGGATGGACGAAAACACCACCTGCACTCCCGCTCCATCCACTAACCGACCCAGTCCCCTAAAGTCCCTTTTGATAGCCTTGAGGCTTCTCTCTTCGATGTTATCACTGCCCGCCTGGACTATCAAAAGGGGGTAATAGTCAGAGGGGCGTACCAGGTTAGGAAGCTTCCTGGCAACGTCCCTGACCCTGGCCCCAGGGAGACAGCAGACTTCCCTACGGGTAGGGTCAGGCCGACAAATAGGGCCCTCTGTTCCCCTAAGAATCGAGTCACCAACAACAATAACCCTCCTGTCTTTCTTGGTGGAGGCAGTCCTGAGGCACGGAGTTGACCTCCTCGCCCCAGGCATCCTCCTGGGAACATTTGCTACCTCTTCCTCACACACCGGCCTCTCAATCTCTAGGGCCTCAAACCTGTTGTGTAAGGGCACCTGGGAAGGTGGGGCCGGAAGGGGAGAGCATCGCCTGCGATGTCGAGCAGGGACCTGTTTCCATTCCTCCTCAGCTCCCAGATCCCCTCCCTCTGCCCGACGGCTACAGGGCAGGGGGCCCACCCCCATTTGAGGAGTCTCACCTCGGCACCTCCCCTTGAGGCCCTGCAGGGAGTTACTCCAGAAGTCTATCTCCCGCTCACACTCCCTGATGGCCCTCAACCTCTCCACCTCCTCCTTGAGCTCTGCCACCATGCGGACCAGGTCATCCACCTGCTCGCACCTCACACACGCAGTTTCTCTGCCTCCCGCCGATGGCAGCAACAGGCTCAGACACTCCCTGCATCCGGTGACCTGAACTGCGGCATTTTTTAACGGGTAGTCGGTCTGCGTGTGTACCGACTTTCTGGAGAGCACGCCGTGCCTGGTGGCGACCATTATCACCTAGTTACGGCTGTTGTTAACGAGGTGTTGTTTGTGTGTCGGGGGAGCGCTCTGCCCTTCCTGCGCGCCCTGCCTGCGCGAACTGCCGCGCTAACTGCCGCGCCACTCCCTTCTGACGCGCCACGCCCCTGGTCGCTCGCGCTCCCTAGGGGCAGCTTTTGAATGGCTGGGGAGGGGGCGCTGCTGGCTCCGCCTTCGCCTCGTCAGCCTCCCTCACGAGGGCTGCCGGGTCCTGGCGGCTCCCTCAAGTAGGCTCGATGCCGGAAAAAATTAGCCCTGCCTGGCCCGATCCCCCGCTCCGCTGCAGAACCCGTCTGCCCCGGAGCCGATCGCCTCGGCAAATGGTTGGTGCAAACTGCTTGTAAATGTTCAGATAGAGTTGTTCAGGTTATCTTGTTCTAGGGAAGATCTCTTTTGTTTTGGTTAGGAAAATAATTCATAGACTAGCTTAAATGTTTTGCTCAAGCTGCAAGTGAGGGGTGGATGCAGGAGGGAAGTAGGTTCCTAAGTTCTGTGCACTTACTATATTTCCCCACTTCTTAAATATGCAACAAGCTGAGCATTTTGTTCACTTTGCTCAATGGAATACTCGGTGGAATACAGAGAAAGGCAGGCCCCATTATTGTACGCTTTTATTTGTACTGTTTGCTAACTGCAACCTCTAGATCTTAACTTACTGGGCTTTTGGTTACCATTTTAACAATATGTTTGTATCAGAAATACCTGGGTGGTTTGTTTTTGTATGTATTTTAATAACTGAACTGTATTTTGTGGCAGTGGTGCAAAGGATAAATATCTTCTTTAGCAGATGCATAACCTGTGGGAAATGGCTTGTTCTGGTTATGTTTTCCTTTTTTTTATTAATTGTGTACTATCTTGTAGGCCTTGATTATAGTCTATAGAGGTCCTTCTTGTTGTCTTTATTGCTGAAGAAAGTCTCTTTCCTCCATTTTAACTTATTAGAACAATGTTTATTATTTGCGAAGTTTTTAAGTACTATTCCTATGTATGTTTCAATGAGAGCTATGGTCCACACTTATGCGGACTGTGGTCTCTTTGAACTGTTTTGTTTTCAGATAATAGTTTAAAAATACATACGTCCTGTTGTGTTATTGCAATGATCCAAAAGAAAGCTGAATATTGAATATCAAAATTGATCTCCTTTAGACCAAGCCTTAAATGTAAGCCCTCTTCAAAAAAAAAAAATATATAATATATATATATATATGTATGTGTATATATATATATATATATAAAATTCTACCATTTCCTCCCCTCTTTTCGATAATGTGGTCTTGCCTAATAGGTGCAGTTGATCAGCATTTTCTCAGACTCTTAGGCCAGCTGAGCGTCCTATAGCAAGGCTTGGTGTGCACCCTTTGAGCTGAGCCTGAGTTCAGCATTTGGTAGGACAAGTGCAAGCCTCTAGTATGTTGTGGACTACTATGTAGTCCTGGGTATTTATTTGCTGTCTCTATTAACAAGCTAACAAGCCAGTTTTTGTGCATCAGAGAGATACAGAAAGATGAAAAGTAAGATCTTGAGTCAGAAACCTCTTGTAAAAAGAGCTTTATCAATGGATTAATCTAACAGTGATGTTATATTATTGTAAAATCTCAAGCCTTTATCCTACTGTGGCTATTACATTCCTTCACAATACTTTTGAAATCCAACCCTTAAAATCCATACTTGATAAAAGTACTGCGTATCCTATTCTGAATAACTTAATTTTATTGAAGTTTAACACTTGCACACATTCTTGGTGGAATCATTTAACTAAGACAACATTTGGTTTTCCTACTTACTTTTGGATGAAGATCTATAGCTTTGAATTTCCATCTCTAATTCCTGGCATTAGCTGTTTCTGTTTGGCAAATGCACGCAGTTTCCTTTGAAGGCATTTTTGCCCTAGACCATGGGCTGGATGCATGAGGGCTAGTACACTTCAACTGGCGTGGCTGTACATTTCTCTAAGAATAAAATTTCATTCTCTTTGTCCTTGAGCATGAAAAGAATGCCTCAAGACTTAAACTGTATGTGTTTTCAAAAATGAAATGTGAACAGATAAAACCAAAGAGAATATATGTTGTAGAAAACTGGAAACAGTCTTTCCAAATGGGTTCAGGATGAGCAAATCCCAACCCTAATTTGTAATGTGCTTTAAAGTCTTTAGCTCACATATAAGACATGTTCTCAAGCTTATCAGTAACCAGAAAGATGGTGTTAATTCAGATTAATACTTAAAAGTTTTCATTTGTTTTGTAATTCTTTTCTTTGGAGGTTGCCTTGCTTTGCTTTGAGCATATGGGTTTTTCAGAGCCTGAGTGACCAACTAAACCTGGACTCATGTTCTTTTCTGCACATCTTTTTCCACAGGTAACACTTCAATTCATCAGACTAGCTTGTTTGTGCTGTCTCCCTGAATTCTTTTGTATGGCGTCAGTTCTTCAAAATGTTTTTCAATCATCTCTAACAGGTACCTCAATGAGTTTACAGTTGGCAGAAGCTGTAAGTTATCCCACGACTAGAATAATGGTGTATTTCTGGTGAAGAAAACACAGTTGTTTGCAGAATTTACCAGAACAGCAAGAGAAGCTGTAGGGGGGAATTCTTAGGAATTCTTAGTTACCTAATCTTTTAGCAACATACAATTTGGATTAGTCACCTGAAGGCCCAAGAAAACACATGACAGAAGTCAATTATCTTTTCCAATTTATGTGCTTTAAATGTACTGTATATATACATGATTTTATTTATTTATTTATTTATTTATTTTATGGAGCATAGAATTCTACTTGTAAAAGTAAAAAGACATTCTCCTCAATAGAAGCTAAAGTTTAGGTTAGGTTAATCTGCACTGCTCTGAAAAACGAAGCTAATCACTGAAAAGTGCTCTGAGATGTGGGTATTAATATATGCACTTGTTGTCAAGGTTATTCAGTAGCTTTGTCCTTCTCGGTACTGTATTTTCATGTATATTTTTATGTATACATAATCTATGACTGGTGGTGGCCAAAGCCTGCTGTGTTTCAATAAGCTTTGCTTGTCACCTGCTAAGTGATGGCTTCTCATTTGTCTATAGGATTATAGGATTATGAAGATGATCACTTCTCAGACACAGCCTTCATTCAGGAGAGCTGACCCTTTGACTAAAGTGCAGCTTGCTAAAAAGGATAGCACTTTGGTCAAGATGCATGTGCATGTTTTCCACCAAGTCATAATTGACAGTAGATTATTAAAAAAAAAAAAAGACTGAATTTTAAATATTTAATGACAAAAATAGTGTTTTCTATGTCGCTTGTTTTTCTTTCTCATTTTTTTAAACAGAAATTAGAAACCAATTTTCTGAGGATGGGAGAGTCAAAACTTTGCCCTGCAAAAAAAGTTTTTTTTTTTTTTTTTTTTTAAAATTTTTACCTGGAAGCAAATACCTTTTTTGTTGTTGATGATGTTTGTTTTGTTTTGTTTTTGGCACTTAACTGGAATAGGGAAAAAAATAGCTGTGATTTTTAAAAAGGAGCAAATCCAAACCAAGCCTGGGGATCTTAGCAGGTCCAGCATTGGATAAATTCTACCATTTCTATACCACCTTAAAGGTTTTCATTCACTCTGACACTGCTTTATATTGCTTAAAATAGTTCTTAAATTAATAACATGCAAATATACTGATATGTGTTCCAATATTGAGAATAAATCTGATAATTTCACTTTTTCCACAAAATGAAATTAAGGTAGCAGCAGAAGAGTACTTTAACCATTCATTAGGCAGGCCCTAAGTTATGGTGTTGGTTTCCAAACTCTGATTTTTTTTGTACAGAGTTAGGGATGTTATACACAGGTGTGAGGAGGATATCTGAGAATCTGGTGAGCTACTATAGTGCAACTCAGAGAAAGAAGTAGATAGTGCTCTTTGTTCAGCAGCTTGTTTTGAAAGATATTAAGATCAGAAGCCACCATGAAAATGTCATCTTGCCTCTTACATCCCATGTGTCTCTGTGTCAAATCTGTTATTATTAAATTAGATCTCTCTTTCTCTACTCTCAGTGGTTCACAAGCCAGTGGGATGACATGAAATGATAGGCTGGAATCTACCTTAATTCTTCAACCATTCAAGCAATCAAGCAAATCTAATCAACTGCTTGCTTCATGTGGTTTTTGGTTTTGTTTTTATTTTAGCTCCTAGCCTACTTTAAAATGTCAGTATGTTTAAAATAAAAAAAAAAAAAGTGGGGGGGGGGGGGGCTGAGAAAATACTGTATAAATTTTTTTCATTCCCTTTCATGCCCAGAATATATTTCATTAAATATAATGAAATCACTCGTAATGAGTCATCACGCAGCACTTGCAGGGCAAGCAGGCGATCAGGCCCAGTCAGCATGCGTTTATGAAAGGCAGGTCCTGCTTGACGAACCTGATCTCCTTCTATGACAAAGTGACGCGCTGGGTGGACGAGGGAAAGGCTGTGGATGTGGTCTACCTTGACTTCAGCAAGGCTTTTGACACCGTCTCCCACAGCATTCTCCTCAAGAAACTGGCTGCTCTTGGCTTAGACTGGCGCACGTTTCGTTGGGTTAGAAACTGGCTGGATAGCCGGGCCCAAAGAGTCGTGGTAAATGGAGTCAAGTCCAGTTGGAGGCCAGTCACTAGTGGCGTCCCCCAGGGCTCAGTACTGGGGCCGGTCCTCTTTAATATCTTCATCGATGATCTGGACGAGGGCATCGAGTGCACCCTCAGTAAGTTCGCAGATGACACCAAGTTAGGTGCGTGTGTCGATCTGCTCGAGGGTAGGAAAGCTCTGCAGGAGGATCTGGATAGGCTGCACCGATGGGCTGAGGTCAACTGCATGAAGTTCAACAAGGTCAAGTGCCGGGTCCTGCACCTGGGTCGCAATAACCCCAAGCAGAGCTACAGGCTGGGAGAGGAATGGTTGGAGAGCTGCCAGGCAGAGGAGGACCTGGGAGTGATGGTGGATAGTCAGCTGAATATGAGCCAGCAGTGTGCTCAGGTGGCCAAGAAGGCCAACGGCATCCTGGCTTGTATCAGAAACAGTGTGACCAGCAGGGCTAGGGAGGTGATCGTCCCCCTGTACTCAGCTCTGGTGAGGCCGCACCTCGAGTACTGTGTTCAGTTTTGTGCCCCTCGCTACAAGAAGGACATCAAGGTGCTTGAGCGGGTGCAGAGAAGGGCGACGTAGCTGGTGAGGGGTCTGGAGAACAAGTCCTACGAGGAGCGGCTGAGGGAGCTGGGCTTGTTCAGCCTGGAGAAGAGGAGGCTCAGGGGCGACCTTATCGCTCTCTATAGGTACCTCAAGGGAGGCTGTAGCGAGGTGGGGGTTGGTCTGTTCTCCCACGTGCCTGGTGACAGGACGAGGGGGAATGGGCTTAAGTTGCGCCAGGGGAGTTTTAGGTTAGATGTTAGGAAGAACTTCTTTACCGAAAGGGTTGTTAGGCATTGGAACATGCTGCCCAGGGAAGTGGTGTAGTCACCATCCCTGGAAGTCTTCAAAAGACGTTTAGATGTAGAGCTTAGTGATATGGTTTATTGGGGACTGTTAGCGTTAGGTCAGAGGTTGGACTTGATGATCTTGAGGTCTCTTCCAACCTAGAAATTCTGCGATTCTGTGATTCTGTGAAATATGTTTCCCAGGCAGTTTGGGGTGGCCCTTTCTTTTTAAAGGAAAGAGGCAGCCAGAGAGTCTTCTTCCTTAAAAGAACGTGGTAAAATTGCCTAAAGTAACTAGGAAAATAAAACTAACATTCACATTTTAAAGAAAATGTACGTCATTGAAGAGGCTTTCAGGGTAGGGCGTAGCTGCATTACCTGAGTGTTCCCTAGTGTTATAAATGAGGTCTCAAGTCAATCTGAATTTTGTAATATTTATAAAACAAATATTTCTAAAAGGTATAAAAGCTATAAAAGGTATAAAAGGCAAGTAAACAGTGCTGGGTGCGCGGGGAGTCTATGCACTGCCAACACGCACACACAAACATCAAACTTTCTAAATATACAGAACATTGCTTTACATACTAAACCAGAGTATGCCTATACATATGTACAATCAGGAAAGGTAACAAACAATCCTTTAAGTTCCATGACTTAACAGTCTCAATTTTTGCATTCCTTTTCTTGATTACAGACAAGTCTCCATTTTCTATTATCCCGCTCTTCCCAGATCGAAGAAAAGCATATCCATTTCCTTTACAAGGCCAATGTGCCTCGGTTGAAGGGCACATTCAGGTCAACAGGGGGAACAGCAGGAAAAGACTTCGATGGCTGCAGCAGCAGAGGGGCCCATGGAGTAGCAGTCGGATCAGTAAAGGAGCCCGCAGCTCCCTCACTGTCTGGTAAACCACACGTTTCTGATTGTGGCTCCACATGGCTCTTTAAGGCCTCAGAGACTGCTCGCCAGGTGCTGAGCAATCCCACTGCAACCTTGTTGTTTCTAGTTGCAGAGTCCCACACCTTGACCTCAGTTTGGTCCCATATTTCAGGCTCATAAACTGTCCGATTGTTAATAAGGAGAATAAGCTGTAAGGTTAGCAGGACAGTCTTTGTTCCTAAGGACGTATGATTCCCCATAATGCGCAACTGCTGACCAGCGAGAGGCAGTTGTGTGCACGGGTCCGCTTCTCTCAGCTCGAGCTTCTCTCCAGCTCCAGTGCGCCTATTTCCAGTGACTTTCTGTACGAGCTTCTCTGAGCAGTTTGCTGAGTTTGGCCGAACCTATCTTCATGAGGCAATCAAAGTGCCTGTTCCCGTCCTGGTCTCCATTCTCCCAACCTGTTCCTCTTCACTTCTTTTTCCTGCTTCTTTATTGATGTAACTTCATCTTGCCGCCTTTTTTTTACCTTGAGGGCAGGCTCCCCTCTTATACCCTTCTCTCCACAGCAGTTCTTTTCAAAACGACTTTTCATTGGTCAAACAACTTTGAATGTAACAACAACAGCAAACGACCAGAAACATCCATGCCTTAACAGCTGGAGAACAAGAGACCAGCTGCAGAACAAGAAACCCTGAGACTGCATGGAGTCTCCTGCATCACCCTTCTTTGTTCCCTCTAAACTCTTTTATATTCCCGATGGCCTCGTTGTTAAGAGTCTAATGTTATCTCAACCACGGGGCTTTCCAAACTCCATGGCCACATTCCCACATCTCCCTCTTCTTTATTAATATCAACCATTTTCTCGACAGGAGTTACCACTCCATATATAACAGTAGGCTTTTCAACCTTAGATGCTATCGAGCTGGGGGAACCTGCTGTGCTGACTCTAAGGAATAGTACAGAGCGTGGAGTGGAGTGGAGACACCACGGCTAGGCTCTGTGACCAGGTGGGGACTCGATTGTTCTTGTGCACACCAAGATCGATAAGCTGCACTTTTTGTTACCCTGAGCCAACGACCTGTCATGTTTTGACAAATGCTGTACTCTAGTGTACTTCTGCTCATTATAATACCAAAACACACCTCCATCCCAAAAGCTACCCACCTTCAAGTTGTGACCACCCCTCACTGAGCACGTGCTCTGAATTTCTCGGAACCTATTACTTTAAACGGAGACGGGAAAACTTTACACCAATCATAACTAAGATATGCTTGACTAGAGCCACTCAAGCTCCACCTAAAAGATAGAAAATAATATAAATTGGCCTAAGAGAGAGGGGATGTCAGGGGACATACCACTGTCAGGAGAGATACTATCCTGAGGACATCCTGACTCCTAGGATCAGTCAATGGGATGAGCCTCTCTCCCCCCACACACATATTGGGACACCTTTGGGTGAGATTTGAACACTTGGTTATAAATCTCTCTTGAGTCTTTGTGCCTCTTAACACGTTAATTGCCAGGCTGCATACCTCTGTCACCTGTGTATTTCATGCATGCTAGCTTGCTTTTGCAGACAGTAGCTATCACCGGCAATCTAAAGAACCTGTGTACCTGTTGCTGTAATAAATTGCACTTGATTGCATTGTTCCTAGTCATGACAATTCTCATTAAACGCGACTAGAATAAGGGTGGTTATACATTATTGGTGAATCCGTGACCATGGTAGTTCAGTGCTCTGAATCCAACCAGACCCATATCGGTTAATGCAATATTGGTGAATCTGTGGTTGTGATAGTTCAGTACCCTGAATCCGACCGGACCCATAACAGTTAATTGGCTACACCCCTTAAAGTGACAAAGAAAGAGAAAAAGTATTTTAATTTATTTGAAAGATGTTCAAGTCTAATATCTGGATTTGCAAAACTTAGAGGGAGAAACACTATTCACTCTTAGTGTTGCTCTTGGATTTAGCAGTAGTTTCTATTTCTTGTTTGTACCATGATTGCCTTCATGATCCCCTCAGCATAAAAAATGTCTCCAGCAGTGTTTGTTACATCCTCCTTTCTGGCTGAATATCTGACTGCTGTTCACTCTTTGTATTTTTGGCTCTACTGTCATTGGCTTTACCGTCATTGGTCTTCAACCAATGAAGTTCCTGTTGCTGCATTACAGTGGCAGAGCACATGTGCATTTCACTGGCAGAGCACATGTGCATCTCCTGTTACTGGTCTGTTTTTACAATACGTGCTCACCACTAGTATTGCACAGCACTTTTGCAAGTCTTTTTTAAATCTAATCTAAAGTGAATAAGACCAGAGGAAAAAGTAAAAGCTTACAATTAATTAGCAGTGTGAAAGAGAACTAACTCAGATCAAAGGAGGGTAAAAATAAGGACTTTTCTTTGAAAGTTCTGCCATAACTGCATACAGACAGACATTTTCATAAGTTTCTTCCAAAGTAAAAGTAAGTAATTTGGTGTGCTCATACAACATGACTGAAAACTAGCACTGCCAGATAACCAGGCATGGTGGTTCAGAACTTTCCTTCCAGATGTCTTTGGTTTAAGTCATTTATTTTTATTTCCTACTCTGCTCCCAAAACTTGGATTAAAACACAGCCTGTTATCCAGTCCCCTGCAAGGCATTGCTTTTCACCAGGAACTGGAACATCGTCCATAGTTATGGTAACTATCTGAATGTGAACTCGAATAACTTAATGTTCTGCACAGTCAATTCCTGGCTGCAGTATAAAATAACAGCAAGCTTATGGCTGTCATATACTGGGAATTAATGACTTCATGCAACGCATGTTACTTGCATAAAGATTTAGTTAAGTATTCTGTATGTGGCCATTCACTGTGTCTGATATGCTCCTGTCTGGGAAGTGGCAGCTGCAAGAAAGTGAGGCATTTGTGCAACAGGTATTCTTGACTACAAAGGCACGAAGCTAAAGTACAAAATGGTGCAGAGAATAAGATACTCTTGTAGTGCTTTAAAAATTGGTTTGGCTTCTAGGATTGTCGAAGATAAATATTTTTATTGTTGGACACTTTGAACTAAAAAGTAAAGTTGAGCGAGGAATTGCAGCAAGAATTATCTTAGCGCAGGACTAAGAGTGTGTGGAAACTGCTTTAGCTCTCCTATGGGCATATGGAATGCAGTTGTGCTGCATCATGTAGTTGCACTTATGAAATTATCCTCTGTAAAATAATATACAGTTCAGAACATTGAATATGGTATTCACATTTAATAGTGTTGTTTCAAAAGACCTGTCAGACAAACGGTTTGCTTGATGCTCTTTGCTAACAACTTGAATGGCACAATATTATGGCTTCAGGCTTAATAGTTGATACCTAGGATATAGAAGACTCTCATGCTGTATTTAACTGTAGTTAACGTACTGAGCCAGCAGTCTCTATTGGTGGCATTCTACCTAAGTTTATTTTAATGCTGTGATAAATATTCTACCTTAAGGTAGAAGATATTTATGTTACACCATATGTATTCTTGTCAACAAAATTATTTTTTATGGTCTGTTTTTCTTTTTCCAAAAGAAAAAAAAAATCATTGTTTTCTGAATAAAAGTTTAAATAAAATGAAGTATGTTTTGCTTACTATAGGACTTTATTCACCATGACAACCAATACGTTTTTGTTCAATTGCCCTGGACCTTTTCTACCCTCCATTCATCATAGTGCTGTTCAAAACTGAATTTGTTTTATGTATATACACACCTTTTCTTTTTTTTTCAAATATCATCTATGTGCAAAGCACACTCTCCCTTTTTTGAATGAACATCCAATTATGCAAGCCCAAACTAGGATTAGTTTATGGCAATCCTTACAGGATGGTTGTCATGGAAGGTCATTACAATTCAAGGAAGGTTAGAGAAACTTACCAGTTGACCTGAAAATTAGATTGTCAAATTGAATGCCTCTCATAGGGCATGGCATTTTGGTAACTTCAGCAGGTTTTGTCAGGAATTAGAGAAAAGCCACTCCTTTAAAGAGCCTCATTGCTCAGTGCAAACACAACAAGAGTTGAAGGTCGGCATGCTTTGTTGCACAACAACATGATATTTTTACATTACCATGAAATCCACTTACGTACTAGTAAGAGAGCACTGTGCAAGCTGTTGTGCAAACTATACTCTATAGATAATCTTTGTCATTATAATGGCAATAAAATAAAATAAAATAAAATAAAATAAAATGGAAAAAAACATATGGGACAAATATTTAACTGAAAAAAATAAGAAGTATGGCTGTGAACTGATAGTTTGGGATAAGTGTTTGTCCTGAACTTTTTTACTTAAGCTGGAATATTTCAGTTAAAATGCTCACTGGTGGTAGCAATGTAATGAAGGTTCAAACTGTTTGGGAAAAATATTCAGACAAAACAAAATATTACAACCTATATCAAAAATACTGCTCCACCACACAAATAATGGATTTTTTTTTTTTATCTATATGTGGTATTGCTCAAAATGTTTGGCAATCTTTTAGTATTTGTTTCTTTTACATATTGTGAGCATGTACTTTTTTTTTTTTCACTTTCAGAACAGTAACAAATCATTTATGTTACTTGAATTTTTCAAATTCTTCCAATTGTTCACAAAAGGATTCTTTAGCTTCCTTGAGAAACCAAGTACTCAAAAAAGGCACTGGAGTATTTGTTTTGCACAGTACTAGCAATGTTGAAACCACAGGGTGAGATTTTGCAAAAGCCAATTCTAATGCTTTTCTAGTGAAGCTATCCCCACCACCCTCTTCCCCTCTTCCTTCTACTAGAGTTTAGTAATTTTAGTTCTGATTTTTTTCCCTAAAGAAGCTAATTTTTTTTCACAATGCAGTTAGAGATAACCTAAGGAAATCAGGTAACAGGTTAATCCATGTAAGTATCCTTCTCCCCTAGTTCTCCCCTAGCATTCCAGTCAGTTAGTGAAGACATTTGAATGATGTCCCTATGCACCAGTATGATTTCCCATACAGTGAATTGTGCTGAACACTGCCTCCAAATGAGAATTTCATTATTTTAAGTAGATCTCTGATTTTTGAAGCAGGCTCTTTTCCTTTTTATCTGCTAAGGTGGCACATAAAATGAGTTCCAGCTAACTGTTGAAGTAACAAAATTAACAGACAATTCACCTGCAAAAATGATGGAAAAAATGTATGATTTTTTTTTTCTAAAACCTGATTGACAAAGCCTTCACCTAATAGTTCTATCTTCAAATTAAAGCAATTTGTTGCAGATACTTAGAATTTATGAGATAAAGTTTATTTTTGATAACTAGGTAGATATTCACTCTATGTTTTCAGTATTAGATTAATCATTCTTTATTAGTAGGATTCAATCAAGAAAAAGGCAGATCATTCATTCAGTAGAATGGCTATCTCAGGTTTTTGTCTCTTGTTTTCAGAGGTTACTATATAGGCCAGCTAATAATGATTCTTTGTAGGTTGTGCTTATTTTTTACTAGACAGTCAGTTGTCTCCTGTTCTTCCTCACATCTTCCTCACACAATCATGGTTTGCACAACAAAGTCACTCTCCTGAATCTTGTCTGATCATCTGCAGCTTGTCTCTTTGTGTAGTTCAACATAATAACATTAATAAAATTTATAAGAAAAGAATCTTCCTGAGAAAAGCAGGATAGTTCACATTATACAATTGAGCATTGGTTGCACAGGAACAACCAGTTAAGGAAGAAAACAGTCAAAATATGGGACTTCTCTGACAAATCACAGTTACCCAGTTTGTCCTCCAGGAATATCATGAATAATTGATACCAGGCTGATCTTGGTCAAACCTAAAAGCAAAACTACTTTTGCTCAAAAGCTTGCCAGAAAATGTCCATATGTACTCCTGTTTTTGAAAATCTAGGTGATCACAATGGAGGGAATTATGTTACTAATTTGCTGAATTATGTATGTGTGTAAAATATGAGGTTACTGGTTCAAAAAGTTGCAGTAAAATGCTGTCAGATTTTGGTTGTCCATACTACAGTAAGTAGAGTCATAAGTTAGCCTGGTATTACTATGAAGTGAAGTATATTGCAGTGTAGTCTCTTCATTAATAGTTTCAAATTATTGTAATCAATAAATATTTCCACAAGATCTCATGTTAACTTCATCCTGTTATTGTCTGGTAGTTGAACAATTGACTTGTCTTGCCAATGCACTCAGCAGGATAAAATATTAAATTCAACAGTGTAAGTTCATAATGCACCAGTTTTGTGTCTCCTGCTGCCTCTTTGAATCTGCTAAATACCTGCAAAATATCTGAGTATGTGGACCCCTAACTGGATTATTTCAATTAGTGTATTCTGGAAGAATAACTGTTTAAACAACTCTTGAATTCAAGCTTTATTTTCTGTTAGCCAAAAATGTTTTCATTTTCTTAATAATGGGGTTTTCTTCCTGATATGGGTAGAAGTCAAGAATTTTATTTGTTTTTATTTTTAGCAAGATAGATTTTGGAAAACTGAAAACATCTTGTTTTGTGAGCTTTCCTTTTCTCTGATCTCATTACTTACAAAACTGGCTATCCTGATTTTAAGAGATTGATCCAGGCTTTCTATTCAGGGTGGGTGTAATGTGCTATAAGTGTGTAATGTTTACTATACACCCTGATACACCAGCGGAAGTCCAGATGCCCCTTTTATACTCAGTATTACTGGTATTGGGATCATGTTTTTGTTGGGAAACATTTGTGTCTTCGATGTACTGTAAAGCTGTTACAGACCCTGACAGAGCTGTCTTGCCAAAAATAGTATTTCAAGACAAAAATACACTGTATGAACTCATTCATATTTTGCAAAACCCAATCTCCCCATGGGGAATGTCAAAGTTACATTGTGACTGCTAAAATCAATTCATGCAAATAATATTCCTCTCCATCTGAGGGTTTACTGAGTATGTTTTAGACAAGTACCTTGCCATTTCCCAACTTTTTATTTAAATTATGTGCAATATTCTCTTAGGGAGGGAGAGGAACAGGACCTTGGAGATGTATAGAAAAAGTGGGATTGTTAGGATGGTTCTCTATGCAACCTGGTCTTGTGTGTATTCAGAGCATCAGCAGCTATAGAAAATATTGTGGAAGGGCAAGATTTCTTACCCATCTGGCCTGGGAGGGAGATGAGATCCTTTTTTGGGGGTAGGTAGGTCTGCTATTTAATGAAAAAACTTTCCAAGTGCTTATGATCTCAAGTTAAACAACACCTGTTGTACTAAATCTTGCTGGTGTACCCTTTAACTTAACAACAGGAAAACCCCAAGACAAACGTGATTTCATTATCTCAATATATAGTCATAAATTATATGTTAAATTACAGATTGCCTGATATCATAACCATACCATACTGCAGCTTCTTTACATTAGGTTTACTGTTTGGTAAATTTATGTCAACCTTCCCATTTATTTGCTGTTTCATGTAGTGCTTACCACAAAGAATGCAGAGGGAACAGCAGAGTGCACCTCAAAATTCTGGCAGTCTTTGCTAATTTATGGGCAACTGCTATGTGCCTACATCTTCAGTAACTAACTCCTGCTCAAACAGAGGCTAATTTTCACTGCATTTGCTCGATACAGTGCCTATGTAGAGCACCATTCTAAGTCACCTTATTTAAGACTCTATTAAAAATGTGTCAACCCCTTAGTGAATGTGTTTGCCCTTTTCTTTTTTCCATTGTAGTATATGTTTTTCTGTATTGAATCCCAGAAATTCACTTTTAACTAATGAATCTGAGATTGTTCAAAGGAAAGTTGTTAAGCTTGTTACAAATACATAGGCTGACCTAAACTAATTATTCAAATCCTCATGGGTTGCAACCACTTATTTCTCAGGTTATATTGTAACCTCCTGGAAAAAAAAGAAAAAAAAAAGCTTAAAAAAAAAAACAATTTCATATATTGCATTCCTATAGTCCAGGCCTTGGAAAATACTTGGAACAAGTCATTTTCTTGCTAGTCATTGTTTAAAGATTCTTTATTTTATTGGACCTGTGCTGAGCAGAATAATTTATTGCCTGACATAGTTAATTATTCAAATTATGTTCACCTTTGGAACCTGTTGAGTAATTATTTACTGTCTTCTGATTCTGAGTAATCAATTACATTAATTTCTTCAAATATTTTGGTTTAATCTGGCTAGCTGTTAGCTACTTTAATCACAATAAAACATTTGGGGTTTGGTTCGTTGTTTTTGAAGTCTTGTCCTATTCACTTGAAGAGAAGGGAGATGTTTCTCTTCTAGTGAAACACAAGCAATATATATAAAGCAAAAGTATAACTAAAATCCATCATGATCTTGGGTATTAAAAAAATTGGAAGAAAAAATAAATAAACAACTTAGATCAGTTTTCTCCTAGTTGTAAAGCATTCAAGTAATTCAGGCAAAAATTACATTGTTCCAATATCTTCTGAATGTAGATGCAGTTCTCTTGTGCAACAGTGTAACAATGTAATGCCCCTGGAAGTATGCACTGTGTTGGACCATTCTAAACCAATCTAGTTCTTTCTCTTCGAGCCTGTTTAACTCCACTTGTTTGTGATGGCTGTGCAGTGAAAAGAATTGGGCATTGACTTGCATGCTGTCATCCAGTGCTTTGAAGGCACTTTGGTGCAGCCACTGAAAACTGGCAGCAGCTATTACTTTAAAATGTTTGGCTACGCTGCAAAACACTGCTCTTCTGAAAAGAGTGAATTAGTATAATGAAAAGGAAAACATGAGGTTGAAGGAAAGTAAATTACACCTGGAAACTGCTAATATAGCAAATAAATTGCCATTAGGGTTTTAAACTTGGAGATAATTGTGCATAGTCATTTCTTCTCCACTAAAACTTTGTACTTTAATGTGTTTACAGAATCGTCATAAACATTTAGAATGTGAACCCTTGATAAAATAAGCTCTTTGCACAAAAACTGTGCAAGCTATCAAGTGACAAATGCTGCCATTTGTCTCCTTAGCACCTGGTTAATGATCCATGACAGAAATATCAGAGCTGAGTGATAACTGTACAGTGATATAATCTGGCTTTGTGGCTCAGACTTTACACCAAAGGCTTCAGTGATGTGTTTTAGCCCCTTTGATGTTGAAGACTAACACTGAAAGGGCTTTCTTGTCCAAATAAATTAATCTGGGTGACAGAAACAATTTACAAAGCTTTAAATGTGTTGCTTGCCCTATTATCTCCAAGATCTAACTGTAGAATATTCAACATAAATAACATTCTGAAATGTTTCTTTAGGATCATCTCTGATTAAACTTGCCTGTAAAGCAAAGGGCTGCATGATTCGATGGACTGAGTTTTTCCCCATACTAATCTTTCAGGCAGAAATAGATGACTGCATGAGGCTCACCAGGATTTCAAGATGCCTCTGATAATGTTAGCTACACTTCCAGCCTAAGGTCTTGTCACTTCTCAGAAGCTAATGAGGATTGCATTTAAACCATGATTTTTAGAAGAACAAGCTCTGCTGTAGGGTTAAAAATCCTATCTCTATGAAGTGACTAGCTTCTGTGTGGGTTTAGGACTCTACAAATATAGAGTTATGGTTCAAGATGTACTATTCTGTATATCAGCTGTTTAATTCAGGTAGTGTTGATGATTAGGGAGTTCCAAATGGTTTATCCAATAAATATTGTAGAGGTTGCAACAACCATGCTTCATACTACCTAAAACTTCAAAGTAAGCTTCATCTGAAGTTCCCACCCTCATAATAAAAACTGCCATATTTCAGCTCAGTAGTAATGTCCACACATGGCTGTGAATTGATTCTGCTGCCCAGATGTTACTCTGTTTATTAACTTTACATATCTGTCTTGAAAGCATCTGCTTACACTTGTACTATATAGGAGAAATTTCTACTTTGACCAGATCACCCTTGGAATACTTTAAGTATTTGTTGTTAAGGAAAGCATTTAGTATGTTCTTTCCAAAATGTTATTACTTGTTGTTCTCCATGAGATAGCTATAATGATGCTTTTCTATAATTATCCACATTGTTATAAATTGCTGTAAATTTTTTGAGCTATGTTACTGAATAAAATAGAATATGTATGCATAAAATTAAAAAACAACAGTTTTTTATTTTTCTCTACCTATTGATGAATATGCCATTGTTATATATGGAGTGGTAATTTGTGTCGAGAAAATGGTTGATATTAATAAAGAAGAGGGAGATGTGGGAGTGTGGCCATGGGGGTTGGAAAGCCCCGTGGTTGAGATAACATTAGACTCTTAACGACGAGGCCATCGGGAATATAAAAGAGTTTAGAGGGAACAAAGAAGGGTGATGCAGGAGACTCCATGCAGTCTCAGGGTTTCTTGTTCTGCAGCTGGTCTCTTGTTCTCCAGCTGTTAAGGCATGGATGTTTCTGGTCGTTTGCTGTTGTTGTTACATTCAAAGTTGTTTGACCAATGAAAAGTCGTTTTGAAAAGAACTGCTGTGGAGAGAAGGGTATAAGAGGGGAGCCTGCCCTCAAGGTAAAAAAAAGGCGGCAAGATGAAGTTACATCAATAAAGAAGCAGGAAAAAGAAGTGAAGAGGAACAGGTTGGGAGAATGGAGACCAGGACGGGAACAGGCACTTTGATTGCCTCATGAAGATAGGTTCGGCCAAACTCAGCAAACTGCTCAGAGAAGCTCGTACAGAAAGTCACTGGAAATAGGCGCACTGGAGCTGGAGAGAAGCTCGAGCTGAGAGAAGCGGACCCGTGCACACAACTGCCTCTCGCTGGTCAGCAGTTGCGCATTATGGGGAATCATACGTCCTTAGGAACAAAGACTGTCCTGCTAACCTTACAGCTTATTCTCCTTATTAACAATCGGACAGTTTATGAGCCTGAAATATGGGACCAAACTGAGGTCAAGGTGTGGGACTCTGCAACTAGAAACAACAAGGTTGCAGTGGGATTGCTCAGCACCTGGCGAGCAGTCTCTGAGGCCTTAAAGAGCCATGTGGAGCCACAATCAGAAACGTGTGGTTTACCAGACAGTGAGGGAGCTGCGGGCTCCTTTACTGATCCAACTGCTACGCCATGGGCCCCTCTGCTGCTGCAGCCATCGAAGTCTTTTCCTGCTGTGCCCCCTGGCGACCTGGACGTCCCTTTTGGGCCAGGCCTCATTGGCCTTGAAAATGAGGTGGATATTTTTTTCTTCAATCTGGGAAGAACAGGATACATAAGGCCTGAAGACCGAGTTGCTTGACAACTTAAAGCAAGACATATTGTTCAAAGGGAATGGAAAATGGAGACTTGTTAGTAGTCAAGAAAAGGAATGGAAAATGGAGACTGTTGAGTCGTGGAACTTGGAGGATTGTTTGTTACCTTTTCTGATTGTATAGGCATACTCGGTTTTAGTATGTAAAGCAAAGTTCTGTATATTTAGAATGTTTGATGTTTGTGTGTGCATGTTGGTGGAGTGTAGACTCCCCTCACACCCAGTGCTGTTTATTTGCCTTTTATACCTTTTATACCTTTTATACTTTTTATAAATATTAAAAAATTCATATTGAGTTGAGACTTCATTTATAACACCATGATTTATTAGGAAATGTTTTTGGGTTGTTTGTTTTTGGATGATTGATAACTGTCTTTTTCAAAACCTCAAGTGCCTGTTCTGCCAGCTCAGGTATTCATCGGATCTTTCCATGATCTGAAATGGCTTACTAAACCAGCAAAACAAATTAGAGAAGTTTCTTCTGGATTAATGAGCTAGATCAGCTCAGTTGTAAGACATCGTGACCATGAGGAAGAGGCAGGACTACATGGCTGGGATAAGATGTAGCTAGCAGGGTCAGGGACAATGAGTCTTCCCCATCAATATATCAGTGAGGTGTCAGATCTGGTCAGCTGTCTCATGTAACTTGTTCCATAAAATTTGTTTTCTGTAAAACAACCTATGTGTAATGGACATTGTTTTTGTTCTGTGGATCTGGTTGGAATAGCTCAAATATCTTGTTTAGTTAGTGAAGGACAACAAATTCTTTGAAATGAAAATCCTCTGTGTAATATTAAATTGTTCCTGGAGAGTGAATATATTCTTTCTTTTAACTAAGGTGTTAAGATTTAATTACTGAAGGACAAATTTAAGCAGCCAAAATATCTGAGCACTATGCACAGTGTTTGCTAATTGTTGTGTTTACCTATCCTATTATATAATTATATAATCCTATTCATATGAGGATTGAAGTGATAAGAATATGATTAAAAGGGTATTGAGGGAAATGACATCTGAAATTGATTCTTTTAATGCATAAAGATTATATGTTCTGATAACTTTTTGAAGGGGAAAAACTGAAACAATAAATTGATATAGAATTGGTAAAGTAAAGGACATGACTTCTTATCCTTCAAAGAACTTTGGAATTAGTGGGGAAAAGTTCTGTTGATTTGAAACAATCCATAGGAGTAAATTTATGAATACTTCAAATTAGATTTACTGTGGGTTCACATTCTGCCTTTTGCACAGTTCATCATTTGCATTAGCTTCTTTTTTTCTGTTTGTGTATGTATGTGGTGGGTTTTTCCTTGTTCCTGTGACTTTGGTTTTTAATTATTATTCTTTGTGGAAACATCAAGAATGACAAATGATTAATCCCTTTCTGCCAGCCTCATGGAAATGTATGTATCCAGGCAATAAATAAAACAAGGTAGCATCTCACATCTGGGTTTAAGGAGGATAATGAGGTGTTGAGGGGTACAGAGTGGTTTTTTGTGGTGTTGGTACAGGCAGGGAAACTGGTGGTTGGCATGCTCTGCAGTTTTCCAATTATAAACTATGGGTTGCCTGTGCATAACCCTCTTCTTACTCAAGGTTGAAACAGAAACAAAATAAGCTTCTTAAAAAGTTAGAATTTTATGCAACTTCTGGCACATAATTAAATTGCCGATGTCAAACTGAAAATGACATTTATTAATTGTGTAATAATTATAGTTGTTAAACTTTCTTCTTCCCTCTTTAGAAGTTAAAAATATTGTTGTTCTTCATCCTTGCAGTCAGCTAGAAAAGCCATGTTGCAGAAATTAAGGTGCTCTGTGGAGAAGAAACGTTGTTTTCTGTCCCCTTTCTATCCCAAATACCATATGACTTTGGTGGAGCAGCCTTCAATGAGGTCTGTGTGTGGACAGCCTTGTTGATCAAATTATTTGCGAGTGGGAGGAGAACAAAAAGACCCCCAAAAAACTTTGGCCCAAACACAGATTTACATGTTATTTTGTTGTTTGTTTGTTTTTTCCGCCTATAACTTCAATACAAAAGCAGAATTTACCACCAGATTGTGAGGAAGGCCATTGTAATGATAATCCTGAGACAATCTAGTATCTCAGACAGAACACTTCAAAGCTGTGTATTCTTGAAGACAGTACTTTCAAGGGGCTTGTTTAAATATGTCAGGCATGCAGACTTGACCCTTCAGCCACAACGATTACCTGTTCTCTTGAGATAACACAGACAAGTGATTGAATAACAGGCCAGAACAGAGAATCAATTCTGTGCTGATGAGCATGCAAGGCTATCAGTGAAGCAAACAGCACACAATTGGTTAGGTTAAAGAAAATGTTAATCTACTCACAGTGAAAGGGAAGAGTGCTCCTAACCCTATTAAACGCATTGTGAAAGTTGATTTTTGACTTAAGCGTTTTTGTTGTGAATGTTTTACCCACTTTTGGTCTAGAAAGTTATGGAGTCCCAGTGTTTTTCATTAATAACCTTTCTGTCTTCTACGCATTTAAGATCTGCATTCAGATCCTAGTTAGTTTATGAGCCACTAGCTTGGTTGAGAAACATTCCCTTCCCTTAATGAGGACAGGTTATGATACTCTGAACAACTTCAGCTGGACTGCAGCTATTTCTGACATCAGCTTTTTCCTAGACTGTGGTGAAGATCAGGACCCTGTAGACTGACAGATATTGTGAAATAATTGGGGGTTTTAGTGACTTTCACTAGAGTATAGTTAAAATGCATTAAAAAGTACATACTCTTATTTGTGATACTGTTGCTTACACTTAATCTCTACCATAGCATTCTCAGCAGCTTCTATATTTCTATACCATGAGGTTGCTCAGAGGTGTACCCAGCATCTAGAACCCTCTGGGCAATTGCAGCAGGCTGTAGATCAGAAGAGTAAAGAATGGGCCTTCCCCCAAGAGGGTGTGTTTCTTGAGTCATCTGATAGTGTTTGCAAGTCTCTGGTAGAAGATACTTTTTTCACTTGTACCAATCCACATCCCAAACTGCTTGCTTATCTCCATTGGCAGTGATTGATTTCGCCCCCCCCCCCCCCCGCACCCCTAAAAAAAAAAAAAGAAAAAGTTGTAGGACCTGTCTTAGAACTGTTGGCAGTGCACTCTCACATGATGGCTGCCAGCTCACCTGGCTGGATGATTCATGGTTTACTTTTAAGGTACAAAATAATGCTGTTCTCACAAATCCTCTAATAGAATATTCTTCCTCTAACTCTGATAAGCACTCATAGCCCTGTTTAAAGGGGACAATGACTTAATTTTAAGATCTAGAAACATGTATTTTTCAGCTTTTTCCTGAATGCAGACTGTCCAATGTGTGTAGTCTGATGTTCTGCATGTATCTAACACAAAAATACAGGATTTGAGACCGAATTGTTATATATGGAGTGGTAATTTGTGTCGAGAAAATGGTTGATATTAATAAAGAAGAGGGAGATGTGGGAGTGTGGCCATGGGGGTCGGAAAGCCCCGTGGTTGATGATAATATTAGACTCTTAATGATGAGGCCATCAGGAATGTAAAAGAGTTTAGAGGGAACAAAGAAGGGTGATGCAGGAGACTCCATGCAGTCTCTGGTTCCTTGTTCTCCAGCCATTAAGGCATGGATGTTTCTGGGTGTTTGCTGTTGTTGTTATATTCAAAGTTGTTTGTCCAATGAAAAGTTGTTTTGAAAAGAACTGCTGTGGGGAAAAGGGTATAAGAGGGGAGCCTGCCCTCAAGGTTAAAAAAAAAAAAAAAAAAAAGTCAGAAACATGTTGTTTGCCAGACAGTGAGGGAGCTGCACTCATCCACCAATCCTTCTGCTACACCATCAGCCCCCACACCACTGCTGCCATCGCATGCCATTGCTATTACGCCCCCTGATGACCTGGACGTGCCTTTTGGCCCAGGCCTTATTGGCCTTGAAAGGGTACATAAGGCCCAAAGGCCGAGTTGCTTAACAACTTAAAGCGAGATGTATTGTTCCCATGTATTGTTCCCACGACTAGCCCTGGAATTCTCTGGTGTTTGTAATCAAGAAACTGAATGGAAAATGGGGACTGTTATATGATCTGAGAAAAATTAATGAAGTCATGGAAGATAGGGGAGCACTTGAACCAGGATTCCAAACTCCAGCTATGCTCCCCCAGTCATGGACATTAATAGTAATAGACTTAAAGGATTGTTTGTTAAGCACTTGCCAGAATTCGGAAAACTTTGCCATACCTTTTCTGATTGTACATATGTATAGGCGTACTCGGGTTTCTTATGAATATGTAAAAGCAATGTTCTGTATATTTAGAAAGTTCGACGGTTGTGTGTGCATGTTGGTGCACAATAGAAACACGAAATTGAAAATAGAAACAATAGAAAACGATTTTAAAAGTAGACAGTGGCAGATTAAAGCATGTGCTAAATTCTGATGACTAGAATGATTTTCTACCCTAGAAAGAAGAGCTCAGTATCTGAGTCAGTCCAAATCATGTTTACTATTACAATAACAAATTTGTCACGTTTAACCTCATCTCTAGCATGCTACACATCTATCAGGATTAGCTCTGCACATAAAAAGATTAATATAATGGGAATTGTGAAAGGACAGGAGATGTTTCTGAGGTGTGATAAATGTATTTTGAAATAGACCTTCCACTCTTTATGTACACAAAATTTCCTTGAGAAAGGAGGAAAGAGAATTTAGTCATGATCATGATTTTTATCCTATAAAACATGCTTAGCACTCTGTAAGCAGTGTATTCAGGCGGAGAGTCGTGGTCATTCCATGATCTCTGACTGCTTTTGCAGTCATTTAATTTAAGCCAAATTAAACCAGATCAGTTACGTATTGACAATATATTAGACAGGGAAAGCCTGAGTTTTTATGGTTCAAAGTTTAAAGAAAATAAGTCTGCTGTTGTTTTTGTGCTCATAAAAATAATAATCTGCATTGTAGGGTGTTTGCATTTTCAGTTTTTGTGTGTATTTTGTTTGTTTTGATTTCAAGGTATCTAGGTAATACTTTGCATAATGTCTACCAATAAATAACTTTTTAAAAAAGTTTTGAACTTGTAAAGCAGTAACTTTTATATGGTATCTGATATGAAATTTTAATATATTATGCTGTATTGCATCGCACTCTAATTTTGTTTATGGCATTTGATTATCATGTCAATTTACATTCAGGGTAGAAGAAATTGGCTGGATATCAAGCAATAAATTTTAATAGCTTCACCATCTGCATCATTTAGTATGGCATTCAGTGGGTTTTGCCCTGATATGATAAACAAGTTATCATTGTTTAGGTACTGCTGATCTTCTGTGTTTTTGCCTGACTGAATTAACTGCATGTTGCTCAGTCCCTGATATCTCATCTGTGCATTACAAAAGCCTCTTAAATGTAGACATGACATGAAATACAAAAATGACACAGGTATGTTCTACAAGAGGTACTGTTTCCAAAGGACTTGTTATACTTGGAAGCTGATGGTGGAGAAGAATGTCTGTTGAGAACTTAATTGTCTAATCACCATTCATTAGTGGTGCTCATGCATTCAGACTGGAAAAAAAAAATTGTAAATGGAGGTGTTAGGACTAGCAATCATGACATAAATTTACTAAGTACATAACTTGGCTTTTAGTGCAGACATCAGATTCTTGTCTGCACATTTTAATCATAGGAACAAGCAGTCTGAGTGAGAACACTCCTCAGTAGAGAGAGCGCAATCAAACCTCCTGCTCCAGATTTGTGTATGGCTTATCAGCCAACCGCAGGGTTAAGTTTTGGAGAAAGCGAGTCATGGTCACTATCAAGAGAGTGGTGAGCTGGTTTGGAGACTTCCTTCTGAGCCTACCACTGCAACATGCACACTTCACTACAGGCTTCTGCTGCATCTTTCACCCTGTCCTGGGTCAGCAGCAAAGTAGAATATGCTGCTCTGTGTCATGTGCTCTGAGGGTATGTAGTGGGTTTACGTGGCAAGGTTTTGGTAGCAGGGAGCCATAGGGGTGGTTTCTGTGAGAAAGATCTAGAAGCTGCCCCATGTTTGGGAAGGGCCCCATTGTTTTCCAGATCCGAGCCAATAAGCGATGTTGTTTTGCGCCTCTGTGAGAGCATATTTAAGACAGGGAAAAAACGCTGCGCCACACAGCAGCCGGGAGAGTCAAGGGAGTGGGAGAACAGCCTTGCACCAAGGTCAGTGTAGAAGGAGGGGGAGAGGTGCTCCAGGCGCCGGAGCAGAAGTCCCCTGCGGCCTGTGGTGAGGACCATGGTGAAGCAGGATGTCCCCCTGCAGCCCATGGAGTACCACGGTGGAGCAGGGTTCCACGCTGCAGCCCGTGGAGGAGACCACGGTGGAGCAGGTGGCCCTGCACCGACGGAGGCTGCCGCCTGTGGAAGACCCCTGCCGGAGCAGATTCCGGGCCGGACCTGTAGCCCGTGGAGAGGAGCCCACGCAGGAGCAGGTGACCCGGCAGGAGCTGCTGCCCGTAGGGGAGCCAGGTTGGAGCAGTTTTCTCCTGAGGGATGGACCCCGTGGTACGGACCCATATCTGGAGCAGTTCTGGAAGAGCTGCTGCCTGTGGGAAGCCCACGCCGGATCAGTTCATCAA